>NC_089589.1:45810387-46524210 GCF_019320115.1 Miscanthus floridulus
GCCCCTGCACTGGCGCACGAGCGGTGGCCTCGCCTCTCATGTGAAGGTTAGCTTCACACCAGATATTTTTGTAGGACTTTAGCGAAAATAATTTCTAATTTCGTTAAACCATCACAATGGTCTATATTTAATTTTAAAATTTTTTTAGGTTCCTATATTAGCGGGCTTCCTGTGCTTCAATCGGACCTGCAATGACAGGTGGCAAGGGGGCACACGGGCTAGCAGGTTCCTCCGTCGCTTGCGGATGGGGCGTGCCTTGGGGATCCAATCCAGCCATGGATGCGTCCCGCCAGTCGCACACGTGGCCGGGATCGTCGGAGTGGAACTTGGTGGGATCGGAAAAAGAACTGCATCGCTATAGAAGGCCAGGATTTTGCCCTAGACACACAATGTCGCGGTTATGACCCCTGGGTGTCTCAAGACGCCGATTAGCTGGCAGGCCACGCGGCCTGCAACTTATCGGGTTAACAATGGCCCGAACGATCGAGGCCCAGCTAGGACGAGCACGCCAGCCCAACGCCTAGGCCAGGGTCGGCCGCGACCCTTTCTCCAGCCCTAACCACACGGAAGACGCTCGACCTCTCCCCCGTCACGACACCTGGGCAGGACGGAGAGAGAGCGAGCGTGGCTCAGTATGCTTGCTCTAATAAGAGCAAGCACACCACACTGACCTCACAAGGACCAAGGAGACAGCAGTCACCACGGTCCGATCAGGCACCATCCCTGTGCCACGCCGCACCAACAAGACAGCTCCGCATAGCAGTGGCAATGGGTACGAAACCCACCGTCCGAATACGGACCGACGGGACGCGAGTACGATCCCAACCACTACGGGATGTTATCCATAACAAGGGTCTCGACCTAAGACCTCCCCGACTTGCAGAGAGCCCCAACCCCAATGATAGGGGTCGTGGCCCTTAGCCTGTTTTGTTTTTTTTTTATTTTCTGTATGTTTTATTTGGTTTTCCTTTAGAATTTTTCAATTTGGCTTCCAAAAAAATGATCTGGCTAATTTTTTGTTTGTTTAATAAATTTTGTCATTATGGTTTAATTGTTTCCCTTTGCAATCTTTCAATTTGTCTTCCATAGAAATAATTTAGATTTTTTTATTTTATATGTTCTATCTGTTTATATTAATTTTGATCATTTGATTTGGATCATGTGGTTACGAGAATCGAGTGATTTGTGGCCTTAAAATATTCGAATCCGACGCCGAACCAAATTCGAGCATTTTTTAGCCGCTTGGCACTCGGGTGTCAGGACTTCCTGAAACACCCGACCCGTAAAGTAGACAGACCTACTTGTATGGAATGGAATTAGCAGCATGTCCGAAGGACTGGCGCACACATCTCGGGGGCATCTATCTATAAACCGGGCGGGCCCCCAGTACACACTCCACTCCACACACTTAGCCCTTCCAAAACTTTATATCATAGCACATCAATGTTTAATACATGGAGTATTAAATATAGATTAAAAAATAACTAATTACATAGTTTACGAATAATTTGCGAGATGAACCTTTTAAACCTAAGTATGCCATAATTTGATAATAAAGTACTACAGTAACAATACGTTAATAATGAATTAATTATGTTTAATAAATTCATCTCGTGGTTCACGGATAGATTCTGTAATTTTTTTTTAGTATCAAACACTCCATCCACCATGGCACGTAACATCCCAAACTTTACATGCCGGATTCAAACGAGGCCTTACTACTTTACTAGTACGCAGCATCCTTTATTTGTCGACATCGATCTCGCCAGCGATATATGCCGCCGCCCGTATCCACGTCCATCCACGGATCCGTCGCTTTCTTTCGCCCATCTCTATCTGCCACCCTGTTCCATAGAATATTTCTGCCGCGGCCTACTGTCGACCGGACTGACACGGGCCAGATACCGCATCTGCACGACTGGCCGACTGCGCCCCAGATTTCCAGCTACCTCATGCTGCTCATGCTCGTCCTCGTCCGCGTCCATGATCGACTCCGTGCCTGTGACCGTGAGCACGCGCGCACGGCGCAGACGAAGGCAGACGCAATGATGACTCACCGGCGACGAGCCACCGCCCGGCCGCCCGCAACGACGCGGCAACAGGGCGACTGCCGGCCTGCCGCCGGGCCGGGAGCCAGCCAGCTGAGCTTCCCATGCACGGTTCCATCAGCTCGGCCGGCCACGTCCCGTCGCGCTTGCTCGTAGTACGGCGTGCCGACGGTCGTCAGGAGGCGGGCCGGAGAAAAAGGATGGCAGCTAGGAAGGTGAGACTGAGCGCGCGCGGTTGACAGGTGAATTCCGGTGGTGGCTTGGCGTTTGGGCAAAAACCAAAAGTACGGCGGCCGGACATCTTGTTGGATCCGATGTGATGACGACGGCGAGGCCGAGATATGATTATGTTAGTCTATCACGTTTGACGCCATGGTTGTGGGAAAAGAAAGGCAGAGGTGAGCTTCTAGAATGCGGATGGTAGCAATTAATATGCAAGAATGGACGTATATTTCATCCTGCATCAACGGGCGAAAATTTCCCTCTCCCAAATTTTCGTCCTTGGCTCTCTCCCAAATTTGGCTGCCTCGTTAATTCCTATAATCATAAAAGTTGTGTAGACTTGATGTGGGCATGCCCATATTTATTTTAATTAAACCAAATAAATTATAAGACCATATTAAATGTTTGGTGCAATAAAATATGGTGAACTAAATATGCTTGGTGGCTAAACATGTAACGGCCGTAGTTATGGTTACGGTTATTAGTAACTCCCGTGGGTGTGGCATAGCTACTGGTAACCCACATGTTTATGACAGTCGTTACTTGTGGTTGATGGATGCTTCGTGGCGTACAGGTTCATCCTCTGCCTTCATCTTTCACCTTCCCACGTTTATAAGGAGCGTTTACCTTCAGCAATGTGATAAACGAGATATAGTACATCTTGCACCATCGTTCTTCTCTTGAGTTGCTCTCAAGTTTCGCCTGCTCCGATCCTCTGACCAGAACCACGCCCGTGTCTGTGCCACACCTGCTCGGGCGTGCCAGGCGATCAGGTTTTTGGGAGCGTCTAACGCGACTGCTTGCTACCGATCCGATCGACGACTCCGTCTTCTTCTGATACTGGTGGAGGTTCGAGGGACTGCACTGCAGCGAACATCATTCTGCATCGACTGACTGTGGTCCGTGACATCGAGCAACGCACTTGCCGACTAGTGCGCAGCATGGAGCCATCGGTGCCTTCAACATGGGTCCTTCCGCAGGGTATACATCTCTTATTTATTGTGCTCAGTTCAATATAATATCTGCTATGATTAGTATGTGTTATCATGTATGTTATTGCTACTGTTGCTAGTGGTAATATCTCACACATATATGTCATCATAAATTTGCTATGGTTCTTTTGGATTTAAATTAAGTATGAAAACACCTAAATTTCTAACAATTGCCTAATTCGGAGGAATCCACAGCGGAATTGAAGATGTAAATAAAGGCAAAAGGAAACAAGTAAATCTATTACACATAAAAAATACGGAGGGGTTTCGTCCAACCCGGTTTTCGTGTGCGCGCTCCTCTCAATCCTCTCAATCACCCTTCGGCTCTTCCGTCCGTGCCGACATGTGGGCCCGGCTTCTGCCCTGAGCTTGCCGACGTCGCTGACACCGAGGCAAACTCGGATGGGTTGCCGCCGTGGCTGTGTGACGCTCCTGGCTCTGCCCAAGCGCTACTCGCGTCGCCGACTCTCGCCAAACCAAATCCGTCGCTCACCACCGTGGGCGCCCATACCACCATGCAGCCTGGAGCGTGCGAGACCTCGAGAGAGGCTGCGCAAGCAGGAACCCAACAAGGGAAATAGGTGATCTAGCACTATTTTAGATCATATGATGGATGGAAATTTTTTTCTTTCGTCACCATGAGTCAAAAATTTACATGACACCAGGACATTAGAATCTTCTTTATGAAGATCATATCAGAGTGTTCTTAAGTATCATTGTTATATTTGAACATCTTTGCAATAAACTGCTTTGCATTTTTATAATCTACCAATGCTGACTTGTTCTGATACAAAGGTAGTAACCCCAACTCTCATCTCTCCAATACACTATTTTGTTGCTTGACATTCCAACATTCCATTTGAATAGCCATTATTGTTCTTCAGTGACAACTAGTTCCTCCTGTAAATGCACTGGCCGGTAGCGGTAGGGGGGCTTAAGCCCCCCACCCCCACCCCCATCGCTGCCTCGTGCCTGTCTTGAGTAGCATTATGCAGAATACACTAGGAATATAGCAGTGGTTGGATATCTTTATCAACACAAGACGTTGCCTTTTTTGTTTGCAAGGTGTGCAATGTCATTCCACTTCCTTCATAGTTGGTCTATCCGTGCCTCTAAGCATCAAACACATCTTGGCGAGGGAGGCAACACTGCTAATCTCTTCCTCGGTTGCTTCTTCACGAATCTCAGCAGCAACTATATATTTCTTCAATTGGTCTTGACTTAAGCTCCGAGAGAAAATAAGATGCCAAGTTTTGTGGGGTGCCTGACTGACTTGTAAAAATAGGCTTTCTTCTAATGAGCAGCTCCACAAGAACCACACCAAAACTATATACATCACTCTTTTCATTTAGCTATCCAAATGGTTGGCTAGCCCCTAGCTAAGCCAGGCTTGTGAAAGGCAAAAGGAGGGTCCGAGCCTACATTGCTAGAAACGCTCAGGTGCTCCGTTTCCATCAAGCCTGACTTGTATTAGCATGCGGGGCCCACAGGAGCATGGCTGTAGAGGCGGGCACGTCGGAGATCAAGGGGTGAGCGCAGCATACATCGTCCATCTCCCTGAGCTCTGTCGGGTGCAGAGGCTTGCGCGGTGGTGGCAGGAGAGGGAGCATCTCCCTGAGCTCCGGCCAAGATCTCCTTGAGCTCCGGTGGAGAGGGGCACATCTCCTTGAGCTCCAGCCAAGATCTCCTTGAGCTCCAGCGGAGAGCGTCGCATCCCATTGAGCTTCGACCAAGATCTCCCTGAGCTCCAGCGGAGAGGGGCGGGCGCGACGGAGAGGCCAGGGATCATCTACGATACCTGACCTCTGGCCAAGATCTTCTTGAGCTCCAGTGGAGAGGGGCAGGTGCAGCGGAGAGGGGGCATCTCCTTGAACTCCGGAGGGTTGGCGATGGAGGGGAGGGTGCGCTATGCGCATGTGCAAGTCGCCGCTGGGGTGGGGGGGGGGGGGGGGGGCGCACAGGTGCGGGTGCAAGTGCTAAACCACAGGCAACCAAACAAAAGCTCCTAATACAGGCTTAGGTAGGCAATGCAACCAAACAACAACTGGTTGCATTGCTTATGGCAGGCTCTAGCTAGCCTGGCTTAAAATTTTAGCTAGGCTAGGCCAGCCCATGTAACCAAACACATTCTTAGCTTCTTCATTTTCTCATTTGATTTTTCTTGAAGCCACAGCCATTTTTGCCAGCATGCTACAATAATGCACAATAATGCGCTACAGTGCCTAGATGTAGGGAGCCGAGGCTCTGAGGAGTGGCGCCAAACGGTCCCTAACAGTAGTGGTACGTGAAAAAATATCAATATTTATAGAAAAATATCAATATTTATGACACAAAGCAAATAGAATATGAAAATATATTTCATAATAAATCTAACAATACTTATTTGGTATCATGAACATTAGTAGTTCTTTCACTACTGGAATCTTGCTTTTTTCTGTGTGTGCGAAAACACACAGAAAAATGCGAATACCGTCAGGATTTTTTTTTTTCTGACGGTGTACCCTCAGAAAAATACACACAGAAATATAATGACAGAAAAATCGAATTTTTCTGTGGATTCACCGTCAGAAACAATTTTTCTGTGTGTCTCACACGCACAGAAAAATTATGTTCGCCCAGATTAAAACTAAATTTTGTGTGTGTTAATCCACACAGAAAAAAGAAATAAACACACAGAAAAACACATGTTTTTTTTGTCGGTCTAGGTGAACTCACAGAAAAATTCATTTCGCCTAGATTAAAAAAAAATATTTCTGTGTAGCCAGCCTCACAGGAAAAAGAGTTAAACACACAAAAAAAATTATTTTAAAACAGTAGCAACAGCATATTAAAATATATATTTTCCATACAGTAATTTATGTGCATGACCAACAAGGTTTCATTCAAATAATACACAAATCAGTAGTTCATCATGAATGGAGTCAACACTTATGTCAAAAATAGAATCAGTCTGATCTATCAGCACATATATCATATATACAGATATGATATCTGGTCATCTACATGTTCAACATGAATACTACAATGAATTCACAAATATGGATATCGAAAAAGAAACCAAACTATTTTTTCTTGCTCGACCAGTGAAAAGTTCACAAAGGAAGTGGAGGCCAAATTCACTGGACCATGGGATCAGGGTTCCCAGCAGCAAGAATATCAAGCAAAGAGTTATGAGGCTCCAGCTCGTCATGCCACAGGGGTAGCTTGTCGTCGGGATAAAAGTTCCTCTTCACGCCATCGGCATTTATCTGCAGTGCAACCAAATTGAGTTTATTTTGAACTAAAAAAAGGTTTAAGCCAAGAGAACACAAGCATAGGAAATGGCAGTAAGAGATAAGTATAGGCAAAACACAAACACAGATTGCAGGTCATTGCATTCTTGCAGACTGAACATAATTTTTTTACAAGGTAAACCTCAAGAAAATAAAAACTGAGCAAATAGATAGAATTCACTGAGTGGATGTGGTAAGCAAGTGAATGAATCAAGTAACAGAAGAGTAAACAGCATGGAGTCTAGCAGCATTGAGATAAGGCGCATTCCAATTGATCTTGTACCTTTGTTCTAATTCATTTTGGTACAATCATTTTTTTGAAACTACAATCCATTTTATTAATTGACAGAAGAATGTACAGCACCACACAAGAAGTTAAATGATCAAAAGTTACGATTTTCAGTTACAGTTGATTGAGTTTCACTCCGAAAGCGCTATCAAAAGCATCATGCTAGATATAAGTGCCAAAACCAACATAAGACAATCCATGACACCCAACTAGTTCAGGTGATTGCTACATTTCAGTTTCTGGAGGGAACTGAGCATGAAAATTTGCACAAAAATAGAGAGAACTTACAGTAACTGTACGGACAACCCCTCCACTAGCACCATCACGGGCCATAGCAAGGGAAACTACCTTCACCACAAATTTCTATATATATGAACAATAGAAACATATTAGGAACATTGAGGCTAGTTGTACTCTATTCGCTTTACACAATTATAATAACCTTCAGTCATACTACTACACTAGAGAGTATCTCAATTCTAGGATCTAAGTAAGAAGGAACTTGGCGACATACCTCTGCCTCTTCCTGGCTCATTCCCTCTTTCCATTCATGATCAAGAAGGGCATATAGGTAACTGGAACCTGAACCTGCAATTCAGAGAATCAGAGATAACATAACAAGTGTCAGAAACAATATTTCTCAAGCAAAGCAAGTTTTTTTCATAACAAGATTTAGAGTATGAACACTCAGAGATCATGTACAACTCAAACAGTAAGTGATTTAATTACTAGATCACTAGCCATAGCACAAAAGGTATGTCACAACAAAGAGAATAATGGAAGTAGCATTGAAATACTGACTCGGAAGAAGGGAACAATACAACTTTATGGGCAAAATTATACCTCCAATTGCAAATGGTTGCTTCAAGATCGTTCCACCAAGAGGGACCGAGAAAATTTGGCCTCCCTCATACTTATCCCATCCTCCAACAATCATGCCATCTTGCAACATGTTCTGGATATTAATAACAAACATTTATTTTATAGTTCAACAAGAGTTTAACATCAAATTCCGACACTAGGTGCTTATCAATGAGGAAAGTAAAAGAATGTTTTAACAGTCTGTGCTGGAATGCTATGGAACATACCTTGTCCTAATAAGCTAGCAACCTAATCAAGTTGGCTGCAACTTTAACAGTAGCTGGTTGTCCAAGCTGGATTCTGCACAGAAGGGTAACTTTAGCATCAGCTACCTTGCATGTCAAATATCTCAAGTAATTGTATACCATCATATTTATCAAAGTTAAGTATCATTCAATATATTCATTTATCAAATGAGTGATTAATGTTAGGTTGTGTATGAAGAACAAACTTACGTGTGTTGGTGGAGGAAATAACGTACATAGTCCGAAATGACTTGTGTATCAGATTCTTGGGATGGTTGGAGTGCTGTGCCTGCTGAGAACTCACAAGGTACTGCTCAATGGAAAGAGACAACTGATTCTGGTAACAAGGACTGGAAAGCAGATGGATGGGGTGCCAAATCTGGTAACTGGAGAAGCCAAAGAAACAATCCTGGGAGACCCCCAAGGAGACCGGATGAGAGGGGTCCACCTCCACCAAGACAACGGTTGGAGACATCGCCTAGGCAATGAGACACGCTGCGTTTCTGGGTATCCAGGTCTCCATGACAAAAAGATCAGCAAAAGAGATGGATGGAGGGACGGAGAAGATAGGAAGAACAGGAGGTGAGCTGGCCAACAAGATAAAGAACCTGCAGCCGCTGCCATCCCTGCTGGCTACAGTGCACATGGCCAGCGCATAACTTGCTCCGGTCCGCTGCGACGCAGTCAATCTGAAAGGGGGCAGCCGCAGCGGTCGATCTGAGGGCATAGATCAGGGAGAAAAGGGAAGGGAAGAGGCAGGGAGAAGTTGCAGGCAACACCGCAGTAGTAGCAATAGCAGCAGCAGCGCATCTGAAGCGAGAGGCGCAGAGAGAGGAGCCCCCTTGTTATTATCCTCTGGCATATGGCATCACCTTGCCTCGCCTTACACATGCCTAGGCCTAGGCGACTGGAAGGGGTGGCTCGTCATGTCTCCCCTTTCCATATTATGAACTGGTTTCCACTAGTACGTTACAGTCATTCCCTACCATTTTAGAATGGAAATCAACTAACCCGTTGTCCTAGGTGCATACTAGTAACTTCTACGGGCGTCACCAATCTGACCAACCAAAGGTGCTAGATTTTTTTATCATAAGAATAACAAGATCCTGCAGCTACATCTATAGGACAACTACTACTAACGCAATGGAGCAAGGCAAGCATTACCATAGAGGCATATGCTGACATAATAGTTCTGATAGGCAAAGCAACAATTGGAAAAAGAAAGACATGCTACATATGCATCCACAAACTGTGAACCCTAATTTTGTCTATAAAAAGAGCAAAGCATATCAATCCACACAGATGATGACCGATTAACTTGTAGTGAGCAAACATTTTCAAATTTGTTCAGTTAATTTACCATGAAGGATATGTTATACTGAAAGTCCAAGTACCGGATAACAATTTGGACATGTTTTTTTTTCTAAACTTGATTGAACAAAAACTAAATTCACCTTTGTCAAGTGTAATCAGGGGCTCATTCAAGTTTGCAAATGGCTGCAGTGAGAATTCCATCTTCTCTTAGTAATGCAGCAATAAAATGACACCATGTAAGCCTATGACAAGATCAGACAAGACATGAACAGGTCAGAACTAAGGAAGAAAAAACAACCAGATATCATACTACTAAAACACTAGGAACAATTAGGAAATTCTCAAGCAGCACGGAAGCAAAGCAACAAAGCACGCACGAATTAAATTACTCGCTAATTATACAGCTAACAGAAGCTCTAATAAAAAAATAAAAAAGGCATGCCGACACCACGACCGCACCACCAGCACCGCCGCCGCCGCCATCCACGCCCGCACCACCAGCACCACCGCCACCATCCACGCCGCATCCGCCTCAGCCACCACGCCCCCCGCCACCGCGCCACCGCTCTCGGCCAGGGGGCTGCACCTCACCCCTAGCCCACGCAGCCGTCCCCACCGCCGCCTGGGGTGCGCCACCGCTGGGCCCCCTCCCTAGATCACGCCGGTGGGGGAGGGAGGGAGGGGGTGGCATCTGCCGCCGGATCTGGCCGGTGGGGAGTGGGAGGGGAGGGGCTAGGCCAGAGAAGAAGGTAAGGGAGGGGGCAGAGGGAGGGGGCGGCACCGGCCACGCCAGATCTCGCTAGTGTGGAGCGGGAGGGGAGGGGTCGCGCCGGGGAAGAAGGTAGGGGAGGGGGGAGAGGGAGGGGACGGCACCGGCCGGGCCGGATCTCGCCGATGGGGAGCGGGAGGGGAGGGGCCGCACCAGGGAAGAAGGTAGGGGAGGGGGGAGAGGGAGGGGGCGGCACCGGCCACCGGATCTCGCCGGTGGGGACCGGGAGGGGAGGGGCCGCGCCGGGGAAGGCCGGCCACGCCGGATCTCAGGAAGAAGGTAGGGGAGGGGGAGGGAGGGGGCGGCACCGGCCGCGCCGAGGAAGAAGGGGAGGGAGGGGAGGGGCGGGATCCGACGGATGATGGGCGGGTGCGGGTGCGGAAGGAGGGGAAGGGAGTGTGGAGGGCTGGGGAGGGGAGGGGAGCGTGCGGCTAGGGAGGGGAGGGGAGGGAGGGGAGCGTGCGTGCGTGAGGTGCTGAGCGGGCGAGTCCACGAGGCGCGTGCGAGGGTGTTTGGGGGCGGCGGCTGGCGGGTTAGGGTTAGGACTTCTTGGTTTTTTTCCGTGCGTGTGTATGATTTTTCTGTGTGTTTTAAAATAACCGACAGAATAATAATATTTTCCTGTGTGTGCATATATTTTTTCTGTGCGTTTTTAAAGTACCGACAGAATAAGTTGTATTTTTCTGTGAGTGCTGATTTTTTCCGTGTGTGTATTGTCACGCACAGAAAAATCATACAATTATTCTGTGGGTTTTCGTATTTTTCTGTCGGGATATTTTGAAACCGACAGAAAAATCGTAATTTTTCTGTGCGTACCAAAAAACATGCACAGAAAATTTCGTCACCCACAGAACAATTCGAGTTTCCAGTAGTATTTGTATAAATTTGGTCAAACTTAAAAAAAGTTTAACTTAGGACAAACCCAAAACATCACTTATTTTGGGACGGGGGTTATGTTACAAGTGTATGTTTCAAATATTTCAGTTGCTTCAAACGTATGTTGTAAGTGTTTTATCTGGATAATGCATATGTTGCCGTGGTTATACATGTATGTTCTAAATGTTTCACCGGTTTTAGACCTATGTTGCAACTGTTTCATCTAAAAGTTGCATATGTTTCAGACATATGTTGCAAGCGTCTATTCAAAATGCTTCATTTGTTTCAGACGTATGTTGCAAGTGTGTGTTATCTAGATGTTGTAGTTGCTATACACATATGTTGTAGACCTATGTTTGTAAATGTTTTATCTGTTTCAGATGTATGTTGCAGAAGTGCATCCATGTTACAACATTAGCAGGCGTAGGAAGCGGACACATGCAGATGCGGTCCCCACTTTCACGGCAAGCGAAGTGGGCATGTGGCGCGTCAATAGGCATGTTGCGCGGTCCCCACTTATATGCGCATCAATAGGAATGCGGCATGCAGATGCATGCGTACGTGCACGGTGTGCAAGCGCAGTAGTTGCATGCGGCATGTGGGGGTGGGCGTGCCGGTGCAATAGTAGTAGGCAGGGCAGGCGCCGTTCCATTTCTTCATGAGTGGAATGCATTCGCGTGGGAACCGTGCATGTGGAGGAAAATTGCTGCCACTCCTGCAGCTGCACGCAGTAGAGAGAGGGCGTTGCTGGTGCATGCGAGAGTGAGGGAGCAGGGGGTGCTTGACGATGGGGCGGGCACGCATGAGAAGGTGAAGCGCAGCAGTTAGGACATAAAGCGTGGCGGGGCAGGCGCGGGCGTTCGGACGAGGGAATTCGGATGTCCGAGCGCTAGCCACACCCATTCTATTGTGATACCAGTGGCTAAATATGTACATTTAGATATTATTAATAAGAATTAGACGTTCGAGGCATATTCTAATTCCAGCAAGGTGGTAACGAAGTGTCCAATGTACGTAAGTATTGATCAACTGTTGCATCTGTCCTGTTGCAAACGGAAACAGCAGCTTTAAAAGAGAACATGGCTGAAAGGAACTCACTCTGTCATTTCGGTTTCCAGCGTCGATGTGTCATCATGGTTCCCCAAAAATGTGTCATCATGGTGATCACCGTCACCGTGCCTGCTCACAAAATAAAATGGTGGACTCGCTCCATCTTTTCATTCGCGAGTGGGCCTTCACGAGTCGGATGGATCGTCGCGCCTCGTCCGCTCGTCGGTGAGCAGTGCCGGCGGCGGGCTCCGTCGGGCGAGAAGAGGCAACGAATCGAACAGGCTGTTCACCTGCTTCCATGCCGGGCCTCCTATATCGACAGGCAAGCCTTGATTGCCTACACGGCCCATTAGGCCCAATCAGTGCTCTACCGGTCGGCTCGTCGCTACCCACCCCAAGGACAGCCTCAACGGCGGCACTGCTGGGCCTCCAGCCTTGATCTCCATGGCACACTTGCATTTGTTTGGTCACAGTCTCAAAAAAAAAAAAAAAAAGCAGCCAGCTTTATTATTTATGTATTTTTCATCAGACATGATAAATGATGTATCCCTTTTTGCCTTTGCCCAGGTTATGCGATTATGGCTCTGCTGGCCTCTGTGCAGCAGAGCTTCACTGTAAGCACTCTGCAGAAGTCACGATCCGTCACTATTCACTAACACATGCAGTGCATTATATCAGTGATAAATTAAAGATTGTGTTAACAGATTTTTTCACGGCGACAGATTGCACTGCTATTAAATAGTTCATCCGAAAAATATTTGTCTAAAAATGCAGTGCAACATCAGGTAGGGCTGTTCGGAACAAAATTCGGTGCAGCCCAGATGCAAAGCGCATCCGGTGCCCACCCTTCCGCCCGGTCGACGCGTGGAGGCGCAGGAAATCTGACGGTCGCGCGTCTAGGAAGCTCCTAGCGGCTCCGAACGGCTCGCTTGCCTGGCTCCTCGCGCATCTGCATGCATGGCTCGGCAGCGCGGCTGCATGCATCACGATGCGGGAATTGGAATAGGCCTCCACGGGCCGAGGACATGCATGCAGCATGCTGCCGTGCCTTGTGTACTTGGTGTGATTGGGCCAAAGATCACGTAGCGTTTAGTACAGTATGGTAGCTACAGTCAAACGTGACCAATAATGGAGACTGAAATTTAAAAAATAAAAGAGGGTTCAACTGCAAACAAAAATCATATGGCGCCCTCATAGTTAAAAGATTAAATTCATTATTACACCATAATAAAATCTAGGACAAATAATAAAATCCCGCATGCAACGCGTAAACTTTAACCGCTTAGCACAGTTACATGTTTTCATGATTGGATCCTCCAGCGAAATGTAATTTCCTAACTGCTGATTGCAATGTGGCGCCTTGATCAACTCCAAGTAACAAACTCGTATATCCTCCTTGTATATATGGGGCAGACATGGTAGAAGAATTCCCAATCATATTAAAGTGTGGCATTGTCGCATTACCATATCCACCTTGGATCAACTGAGCAGACACGATAGAAGAATTAAGATCCTGTGTCATATTAAATCCTTTTTTGGCATATTTTATCCATCTGTTTAGAATATATTGCGATGGCAAACTATACACTCCATTTATATTGAAGACTCTAAGGGCATGCTTGCACAATATACCTATACGACATGGATACCATTTTCAGCATATTGTATAAAAAAAGTAAAGTATATTACAAATTGAAATGCATATACGTACCTATGGCTTCAAATTTTCTGCAAGAACACGTAATGGTAGAATCTTCACTGTTGAACACTATTGTTGCTCCATGAACGGATTGCATGTATGTGACAAAGAATGTCAAGTTGGTCCCTTCAGTTTGTAGCAATTTTTGAGACAATGATAATTGTTTTTTAAATTCATCCTCAAACTCAGAATACATCCTTCTTGTGTATGATTCCGCTGCGGTCTTCAGCATTGGTAAATCTGTGGTGTAAGTAACCGCGTCCTTTCGGCGTGACTTAAAGTCTTCATCCAACTCGTTTTCACGAAGACTAAGTAAAACCTTCTCACATTCTACGAGGAGTTCCGAAAGACCGAGTTTCCTACGAAATCTTTTCTTAAAAACATTGTTCATGCCTTCACTCCTTTGAGTCGAGGTCATATCCGCTGTAAAAGCATCACGGTATACAGCTGCCCCTTTGCCCTCAAATCATATAGGTTTCTCATCCAAGAGTTATCCTCTAGTTTATATTCAGATAACAACTCATTCCACTTCTCGATGAAGTAAGCCTTCGATCTATCTTCATACACATCTCTTAAAATCATTAAGAAACTTGTTATCTGACTTGTGAATTACATGCCCGAGATGTTTAGCAGCATTTAAGTAAATGTGCCACAAACAAAGGCGATGGCTTGTATTTGGGAATACATAAGCAATTGCTCCAGCCATGGCCGCGTCTTGATCGGTGAAAATTGTCCTTGGATGCTTGCCTGACATTGCTTTTAGGAAGGTTTCAAAGAGCCAAACAAATGATTCAATAGTTTCATTAAATATCAATGCAGCCCCAAAGATTATTGTCTGCTTGTGATGGTTTGTTCCAAGGATTGGAGCAAAAGGCATCTCAAACTTATTAGTCTGAAATGTAGTGTCAAATGACACAGCATCACCAAAGCATTTGTAGTCCATAATAGACTGTCCATCTGCCCAGAAAAAATTTACTATCCGACCATCTGTCCTATCTACCTAAACGGCATAAAAAATGTAGGATCCTGTAACTACTTGTTTCTCAGGTATTCGGCCAGTGTCTGTACATCATTGGCTTCTAAGTACTTTCTGCGCTCACGTCCAATCTCATTATTGCAATCCATTTTTGCGAATGGCACTTTGTCGGCTCCTCCATAAAACTGCTTCATGAACTCATACACCTGGGTTGGCTTCATCCCGGCTTCTCGTATCTGGCCAATTAGCATCCTGTCCGCTTCAGTGACACGCCGTTGGGATCTCAGCTTATGCAACTTATTTGGACTAGCAAGATAATGATTATGTTCAGTTACAATCTTTTGCACTGTCCAAATCCCCTCTCTGCTGACACTAAACTGAACACGAGCATCACAACTCGTCCTTGTAGTGTCTTTTGATGACTCGGTTTGCCAATGTCCTTGGCTACTGCAAACTATATATTTCTAAGATATACTACCATCCACTCGACGCTTTGTATTGCTCTTTCTAACACTGAACCCAACCTTACCGGCATATGTGTTATACATCTCAAAAGCTTCTTCCTCTGATTCAAAATTCATTCCAACTTCAGGAGTTATCCTAACTTTATCTGCCACCTGTTGTAAAATGAGATGATGATTAATTATTCAGTCATGTTATGCTTGATTGTACCAAAATAGATGAGTAACATGCGATGTTTCTGCATTATCGTATAAATGAACATGCGATGACCCTACCTGTGATGGCTGCTCTCTGTCGACTCCATGACCACCATCAGCGATTGCATCATCCTCATGCGCATCTGAGGTTGCTTGCTGTGAGCCTATATCATGCGCTTTGTTGATTTATTTCTTCTTTGTGTCGATAGTTTGGAAGGAGCTGGAGAAGGAGAACAGGGAGTTCTTCGAGACGTACAAGAAGGATCCACCGGGAGAAGAGTCGACGCAGAAGAATCCATTTGAGAAGAAGCCTTCCACTCCCAAGAGCGCGCCGGGCTAGATGGAGGAGGAGGCGGCGGCGGCGGCGACCCAGATTGGAATAGGCGGCGGCGGCAGTGCGTTGCCAGAACCCAAACCCTCGGCCGCGCCTATTCCAATTCCCTGCATCGCGATGCATGTAGCCGCGCTGCCGAGCCATGCATGCAGATGCGCGAGGAGCCAGGCAAGCGAGCCGTTCGGAGCCGCTAGGAGCTTCCCAGACGCGCGACCGTCAGATTTCCCTGCGCCTCCACGCGTCGACCGGGCAGAAGGGTGGGCACTGGATGCGCTTTGCATCTGGGCTGCACTGAATTTTGTTCCGGCTGTTCCTACCTGATTAGGTGAGCCAGTCAGCCAGGCAACAACAACGAACGAGCCACCAAGTATACCATCGTTCCCAGCACGCTGCCATGCTGGTCTTGACGAGTGTATGTTACTTGTGTCAGATATGGAAGTGCCACCTGGTCAGGAATGTATGTATGTGTTGTCTCTGGTTTATGTATCACGTGAGAAGAAAATAATGGCCACACATCATGTGTTTCTTAGCAAAGCAAAAAAAAAAAAAAAAAAAGGAAATCTCAAAGCAAGGTACTTTTAAATTACTGTACCTTGTAAATAGCTATTACTTCCAACTAAGAAAACTATAAATTTTGTTGCGTGTCAAATAACTAGAAATGCACCCAACAACATCATACAAGATGTCGCAGCAAAATTCATGAGCCAGGCCAGATTATTGGCTCAGGATGTTTGGAATTGATGGTGATCACCCGTTGCAATGCACAAACAATTCTTCTAAAAACAAAGTGACTTAGCTCAAGTATACTCTCTTTTAGAATGGAAACGCTAAAACACACGCCTTCCTCAACATGTGATTTTGGGGGCGTCTGTTGCGCGGGGGATGGAGGTGGAGGCCGTCCGATTCGTGACGCCCGTGCCCGCGCTCTCTCCCTCCGCGGCTCCTCCCTCTCTCCCCTCTGGCAGCTACGGCGAGTTCCGATGGTGCCGGCGTCGACGAGGTAGGCAGCCTCCTCCTCCTCCTCTTGGATCTATGTTGACCGGAGACGAAGACGACGGCGGCGGTGGCTAGGGTTCCGGCGAGCCTCTCTCTTCAAATTTTTTTCTTGTCCTTTCGTAGAAGAAAAATATTTTTTTTGATTTGTGATTTGTACCAACGAAGAAGATGAACTGTACCACGGCGGCGACGTGCGGAAGGTTGAAGGTAGAAGATGAACAGTGCTCGGCGGGCTGCTGGAGATAGAAGATGAACAGTGCCCGAAAAATCGAGTGTGGAGTGGGGGTAAAACACCCGAGTGTCAAATAGACATAGACAGACTCTGTTACCAAGGAAAAAAGTTTGATCCCATATTATGTTTGGGGGAAATATATATAGCCGTCTACCATCAATTCATCACAAAAGGTGGTTGTGCCGGGCTTCTACACGAAATCTCGAGGAGATATAGGCGCCGTGGTTGGGCTGGGCTACCTCGGCAAGGCCAGCAGAGACGGGCCCGATTGGCATCGCAAGTGAGAGGCGACCCGACCCGATCCGAATATGATCCCCTTCCGCCTTCCTACTCGGACAAGGAGACGGCCCGATCCGTCGGTCGGTCTCCTCCACGGCCCACGGGCTGCATCCATCTACAAAGCGAGGCACCGCCGCCCCCCTCCGGCTGATCGAATTGCCGGGGGAGGAGGCAGGATTCGTCGGAGAATTTCCGTTTAGTCGACGGTCCGAAGGAGGCGCCTGCTGATAGGATGTCCGGCGCTCCGCTGACGCCATGCCCATGCGCCGGCAAGCATTCGCTGACGGAGAAGACGCAGGAGGCTGACGCAGCGGCGGCGACGGCCGTCTCCTTCCTTTCCACCGACTCCGAGGGTGGGAAGGCGGCTGCTGCTCCAGCAGAAGCAGATGCGAGTGCGACGGCCGGCGACGCCTCGGGGTCGGAGACGACGTGGGTGGAGATGCCGGTGGAGCACGTGCGCTGGATCCTGGCGCAGAAGCCGGAGCTGCACCCAACCCCTAGCATCGAGGACTACGAGCTCTACAGGACGAACAACCCCGTGAGGTCGACCGTGTTCTCGCAGGCGAACATCTATGCTAAGCGGGAGATATTCACCGAACTGTTCGTCTCGCTCAGGGAGTCGCACAACGACTTTTCTTCGAGTACCAGGCCTTGTCCGCGAGGTCTTCGATGTCATGGTGCCGGAGGAAGTTCTCGGGCCCAGGGACGACTTGCAGGCAGAGATCGATGCCATCTGGGCACGGTGTGGGGAGGAGTATGCCAGGGAACACGCTGAGTCAGAGTCAGATTCTGACCAAGAGGAGCATGCATGAACCAGGAGGAAATTGCTGATTACAGATGTACTACAGGAGTATGAATGCTGCCCCACTGAGAACTGAGATCCATGAGAACATCACCCTGTCCCTCAGTCACTGTCCTGTGTGCTCTGCACTGTGTCAGGTTCTATACTAGTAGCCAAAGTCTGTGTTATGGCACTTATGTCAACATCAACACCTGAGTCTGTTTGTCTATTTGATTGACATGACTCCAGTCGTGTGTTGCTTCTCATCACTCTGGTTTACTTATCTTTGGTTATTTGTATCTTTGGTGATTGCTGCACTTGTATTTTTCGTAGCCTTGATCTTTTGTTACCCAATGGAAAACCAAGAGCAGGCTGTTACTCTTGAAAATGATTCCAAGAGATGCTGGGACACAGTCACACAACAGAGAGGGTTTAGTTGGTCCATATTGTTCTGTTCAATCGTGCTCGTGGCTGTGTGATTTACAACAGGTAACGGCTTTGTGTTTTTAATTACTGCTTGTCATCTGTGTGATATCATCATCTATCACGACTTTGGCAGCTAATGTTTGACAACAATGGGCAGAGATAGTTCTTGGCAAGGCCATGCTTAGGTTACTGCCCTCTCTATTCAGTAAGTTATGCTTCCTTTCCTTTCAGTTGTAGCTATTTTCTGTTGTAATTTATATCCATTAGAGATTTGTGGAGTATTACTAATGGTTTTTCTTTACCTCTCATGGAAGACCAAAAAAAGTTTTAGTCCTAGCATTAATTCCATCATGAGGGATTGCAAGCTTAAACTGTCATACTGTGTCACTCAGTTTGTTGAGAAAGATTGCAAGCTTGCTGTTACTATCATGAGGGATTTACTGGATAAACCTGAATAGGTAAATGCAGGTCATTGTTTTTTAGTGAGTTAGAGGTCTGGAGCTACACAGCAGCCGAATTTCTGAGGAGTATTGTTGGGCCAGCTTTTCAGCAGCCGGATTCCTGAGGTGTATTGCTGTGCCAGTTTTTGGTCAGATTGTGCTGTGTTTAAGCAGTTCTTACTTTCAGGCAACCAATGCTTATCTGCTCATCGGGTAGTAATTTTGTTTCGATAATGGTTAAGAATCTAGCTTTTGTGTTGGCACAGATTTGGCTTCTCTATGTATCTCTTTCCAAACTACAGGGCTGCGAACTTTGATTTTAGTTGGATATTTATTGAAGTAAGATTATCTGTGCAAACTTTCTAACAATAGCTACAGTTTCGTTTTGCAATTGCCTCTGGTTTGTTTCAGTTTGATTATTATGCAAGGCTGATCTGAAAATACTGCCACTCTGTGTTACAGCTGGTGACAATATAATACAGCAACAGAGAAGGGCCCCTCCACTGTAGCGGATACAACAATAGGAAAATATACACCTCTACTGAAGAGGCTCAACACCTGAGTCTGGATCTGATGTGCAATCAGTCCTATTGAGTTGTGTATTGTGTTTTAACCACATAACCAATTTCTGTTACTGTCTTTTCTTTCATCAGCTGCTTTCTGCTCTGGCAGTGCAGATGATTCTCTGACCATCTGACCATGGTTGTCTCCTTTGTTTGTCACTGAGTAGGTATCGTTTTGTCTCCCTGAGCTCCATCCTCCATGTTAAACAACCCAGCTAGTTGATTGCTTTGTGTACTAAAATGTTGTCAATCTAGTTAATCCTTGTCCTGGAATGACTTGTTTGCTTACTTTTCCCACAGTTTGTGGTAAAAAGAAAAAACTTTGTATCATCTATTCTCCAGGGAGCTGATGGTTTTGCACATTGTTGCCATGTTTTAAATCTGTATTTTTTGCGTCGTTATTAACTTTGTCTATTTGCAGTGGCGAATCTAGGATTTTAGATCAGGGTATGCCGTCAAAAAAATTTCATTTATAAATTGGTAAAAT
The DNA here is from genome assembly GCF_019320115.1 of Miscanthus floridulus. NCBI lineage: Eukaryota > Viridiplantae > Streptophyta > Magnoliopsida > Poales > Poaceae > Miscanthus > Miscanthus floridulus. The sequence continues at coordinate 45,830,198 of NC_089589.1, forward strand.
CATTTGACAATTCAGTAACAATTATGAAATTTGCAATGTAATTCGGCATATATACACTAAATAACACGATAAGTTTTAAATTTGAAGATTAAGTTGAAAAACATCCACAACATTACAATATGAATAGTTCAAGCATCATAATGATAGCTCCAAATATATGCATAAAAGAGAGTAAGAGACTTACAATACTACTTATCTGACTTTTTTAGCCGACACTTTCTATGGGACATGAATGCGTTGATGATATCACCTTCTTTCAGCCAATTATTAAAAAGGGATGCAATATCTCCGTCTCTCTTGATAACTACACAATTATTAAAAACACAATACCAAACAATTAAACAAATTGCAAGTGCATGGATTGAATCCGCTATCCTCATATGTGATGACACAAACACTCACATGATACTAAATTGTTGATCAATTTCGGTTGTCTCTGATGTTGAGCAAATCTCCGATCTCACTGCATATTATTGATGACTGGATAATATTAGCCATGGATATAAACATGATCTTTCTATAGAAAGATGAATAGTAAAAAAAGAGATTGATTCTCACCGCGGTGGCTCAGGCAGCCGGACTATATATGCACGTTAATCGTGCACGCGCATTAGGCCGATCCTCCATGTCACGTACTCGGCAGTCGGCGCCGCGAAGATTCAAGCCTCGAGACGGCGGCCAGCGGGCGAGACTCTAATCTGCGATACTAGTAGATCAATAGGAAGTCCAGGTGTCGGCGGTCAGGAATTGCGCGTTCTAAGGACTGAACCTTGACTTTCCGAATTTCCGCCTGGCGTCCTTATGGCTGCGTGGGCAGGACCTGGGCTTCCCGTCCGTATGGCCGCGTGGGCGTGGAAACCAGGAAAGTCCATCATCTCTTGGCAAGGAACAGCTGCTGCGTTCGTTTTCCATGATGCAGATACGGTCTTTTTTTTACAAATACTAATGTATATACATGAAAGCTATTGCTGGATCTGCAGGGTATGCCGGTGCATACCTGGCATACCCTGTAGCTCCGCCCCTGTCTATTTGTCTATTTTACATAACTCCAGTCATGTGTTTCTTCTCATCACTCTGGTTACTTATCTTCGGTTATTTGTAACTTTGGTAATTGCTGCACTTGTAATTTTCTTAGCCTTGATCTTTAGTGAGAGAATGACTCACCCAATGGGAAACCAAGAGCAGGGTGTTACTCGATCTTGAAAATGATTCCAAGAGATGCTGGGACACAGCAGAGAGGGTTTAGTTGGTCCTGATCTGTGTTCTGTTCCATCAGGCTCATGGCTGTGTGATTTACAACAGGTAAACGCTTTGGTGTTTTTAATTACTGCTTATCATCTGTGTGATATCATCATCTATCACGACTTTGGCAGCTAAAGTTTAACAACCGATACTAAATGAACTCGTGAGACAACTGGTTCATGGTTGAAACTGGTTTGTGTCACCTCTGATTCTGAGGATCAGAACCAGCTGTGAAAATTGTATTAATATATAGGGATAAATTGAACTTCAATTTTCAAAATACATTAGAGCATCTCTAAGAGACTCTTTATATCTTTTCTAATTTATAGGAATATAGATTTTGGTGAAGAAACATCCTCTAACAGCCTCTTCAATTGGATATCGAGATATAGATATCCTCTATTCCGGATTTTTTTGCTAGCCAAAGATGGAGAGCGAGGAGGACTCTCTAGATTGTGCACAAGATATAGAAAAGCTGTTGGAGAGTATAAATATATAGAAAACAATTTTTACTCAAACAACTCTCCAAATGATGATTTAGAGAGTAGATTTTAGAAAGGCTCTTGGGAGATGCTCTTAGAAGACTGCCTTTGGCTTTTTCAATAATGATTAAATTAATATCTACCTCCAAGATAAGTTGGGGATCTAGCACTATTTTAGATCATGGACGATGGACAGTTTTGTCTTTCATCATCACGAGTAAAAAATTTACAAGACACCAGAACATTGGAATCTTCTTTATGAAGATCATATCAGAGTGCTCTTAAGTATCGTTGTTATATGTGAACATCTTTGCAATAAACTGCTTTGCATTTTTATAATCTAGCAATGCTGACTGCTCGAGGTACGTATTCGGGACATCTTCGGCACAAACAAATCTAAGGATTTGACCTCACTATCCATAACCATTGAGTCATAGTCCTCCCATTCATCATCACGAGCAATTGAAAAAGAACCGCTAGATTGGTGGTCCCATTGATCCAACATCAAGTACCCCCTCTATTAGTACATCATCCTCATTTCCAATCCACTGGCATCTCTCAAACGAGCAACCAACTAATCAAATGATGGTCGAGCACTAAAGACAATAGACACCTTTTGCATTCCATCAAACTCAACTTAACCATACTCATCAGCCATCGCACTAACTCAATGATGCAAGGTTACAAGCTTCTCCATCTATTTCATACAAAAAAAACAATTCTCATACGGGCTTTTTTCAAAATGAACAACTATGGAATTGCCCAACTACATTGCATCATAGATTACTAAGAATTACAAATATTAAATGCCCTACATCTACACACTGCTCAAACTCATGATCTCTAATTCGTACCTAGGGCACAATAAAATCTCATGGCATACAACTAACTACTCATCAAATCCTTACCTACATTGCAATGGTATACAATCTTCTACACCTATTCTCATGTAACATACCAAGGAATCAACATTTCTTCCGCAAGTTAACAAATAATGAAGCACACAACTCAAACTATGGTTTGCAAAAATACACAATGAATACACCAAATCAATGTATACAAATTAATTAAGAAGGGATGGGAGGATACCTTGCTCTAGTATCCACGGATCAAATCCAAATTTTAAAGATCCAATAGAGAAATAAGAGAGGGGAGTGTGTGTGAGGAAGAGAGAAGGCAGCGGATAAGAGGAAGAACTAGGTGCCGGCATGCGTGAACGGTCATGAGCGAGGCTATAGCCCCCCCACCTTGGTGCCAAGGTCAGCGGCACTGAGGTGTGCGCTAATAGTGGTGGCATCAAGGTGGGTGCCAGGTGCCATGGTGCCAAGGTCCTACCACATAACCACCTTTTTATTGTCCACGCCACTTGGGGGTGGGCTGAAAGCCCTAATTTGGTTTTGGTTAATTGATGAAACCTATTTGGACTAACCCTATGCTCTAAGTGTGAACTTGAGATAGGTTGGTCTAATCCAAGTGATGGAGCTAGGTGGCACTCATGGATGGAGATGACCACATGAAATGATGATCATGATGATGGTGATAATGATCAAGTGCTCATGCTTGGAAAAGAAGAAAGAGAAAAACAAAATGGGCTCAAGGCAAAGGTGATATCAATAGGGTCATTTTGTTTTAGTGATCAAGACACTATAGAGAGTGTGATCACATTTAGGATAGATGGTCGTACTATTAAGAGGGGAGCTCTTATCGGACAACTCGATCATCTAGTGCCACTAGGTGTTGGATTACTTGCATTTGCATTTAAGGCCTAGTGCATGTTCGGTGAGAAGTGATTAACCTTTGAAAAATGATTGTAAAAATGCTAACACACTTGCACGTCATGGTGAAACACTTGGAGTGTTGGCACATTTGTAAAGGAATCAAAGGAGGAGAACAAGGGGATGAGGTGCTGCCTCTGTGGGCACCGCCACCCCTGTGGCGATGACTGGCTGGCCTCGGCCGAGGAGTTAGGGGCTGGTCGGGTGCACTGTCGAGTGCTATCTGGTGCCACCGCCTCTTTTATCCAGAGAGCAAGGGAAGAGGGCTTGGTCACCGCCTAGGCACCGTCGTGCCTAAGGCGATGCACCATGCTATTTTTCCAGAGAGCAGGGTTTTTGGGGGGTTGGCTTAGGTGGTCAGTGCCACCCCCATGGCGGTGCCACCGCCACCCTGTCTGGTGCCCCAACAGCTAGTGGATGACCATTGGAGGGGCACGACCACCCCCTGTCTGGTGACACACCGTCGTGTCCGGTGCCCTCGCAAAAAGTGGCTCCAAGGGGTAACGGCTCTATTTGAAGGTGGGCTTATAAATAGAGGTAGTGCCCATCCTTGTCTACTCTCTTAACACTTCCCATACCTGTGTACACCCTTGGGAGCTGAGCAAACATAATCCACTCACTTGCACACTTGATTTCATCATTTGAGTGAGATTGGAGAGCCTCTAGTGCATTGCTTAGTGGTCTAGCATCTTGTGGCACTAGTTGGACAATTTGGGCTGGTGGAGATCTTGTTACTCTTGGTGTTTGCTGACACCTAGATGGCTCGGTGATTGGCGTATCGTTGAGCGGCTATTGGTGATTGTTGCCGGCTCCGATTGTTGATCTTGTGAGGGGTTCTTGTGCCTTCCCCGTGGGAGATCATGAAAGGCAATTCTAGTGGATTGCACGTGGCTTGTGGATTCCCATCTTATGTTGGTTGTGCGGCACCCGATTATGGGTTAGGCGTGTGATGCCTATTAGCGTGTGAACCTCCAAGTGGGTGAATCGCTACAACGAGGACATAGCTTACCGGCAAGCAAGTGATCCTCAGGGATAAATCATTGTGTCATCATTGTCTCCGGGTTTCTTATTGTGATTGATTGATTGTCTCTTGCCACGACGGTATAACCCTCACTACCTCTCTTGCATTTACTTTCCTAGTGTAGCTAAGCTCTTTAGTGTAACTAGTTTTGAGAGCTAGCTTGTGTCTTGTTAGTTTGGTTAGTGAGGATCTTTAGTTAGTCTTTGAGAGCTCACTAACTTAGAGAGTAGTGACTTAGCCTTTGTGTGAAATAGAGATTATAGCAACTAGAATTGTGGATAGGAGGCTTGCATTTTTAGTAGGCTAGCGCAACACTCGCTTCGTCTTATAATTGTCTAACCACTTGGTTTAAGTGTTGTTGTAGAGATTTTTAATAGGCTATTCACCCGCTCTAGCCATTAGGTCCTTTCAAGTGGTATCAGAGCCATGGTCACCGTCATTTGAGTCTTAACAACCTTCAGTGTCAAAATGGCTTAAATCAACAACACTAGGAAGCCACCCTAATTTGATAGTTCAAATTATCTATATTGGAAGGCAAAGATAACCACCTATATCAAGTCAATCAATAGAAATGTGTGGAAGGTGGTGGAGACCAATTTTGAGGTAGCCAATCCAAAAAACCCCACCGCGACCGAAGAAGTGTTGCTACAAAATAATGACATTGCTCTTAGTGCCATTTATGCACTAGTACATTCAGACCAATCACAAGCGGTTCATAAAGTCCATCAATAGCATTTTTCGGTCTCGATAGTAAGCTGTCGGTGGTGATGACATTCTCATCACAGGCGGTTTGCAACCGGCGGTGATACTATCTCATCACAGTCGGTTAGTATTACCAGCCGACGGTGATTTGAATTTTCAAAAATCTAAAAAACAGGCCAAAAATAGCAAATTTTTTTGTTTCAATCCTGGGAAGCCACCCACTAGCTCCAACTTCATGGTACTAGGAAACTACTCTAGCTTCAGCTCCACGCTATTTTTCATGGTACGCGATGGTGCTGGGATTCGAACCAAAGACCTTTGTCCTTAGTTTCTCTAACCACTATCCTCTAACCGCTCCACCCCTAAGTCACTTGTGTCTATATAACATATTCGTTCCCCTAGTATTCACTTTTTAGGATTTAAAATGAATATTTAGGACCCTAAATGGCTTCAGATGAAAAAGTCATAAACTATAAATTTGTTGTTCTAATCGAGATCTACAACTTTGATTTTAGTTGTTTTGCCATCCGAGGTCGTTTGATAAATTTGAATTTCAAAACATCGAAACTTCAGCTAGATTTTTAGGACCTCAAATGATTTCAAATGAAAAACTCATCAACTACAAAGTTGTTGTTCTCATCGAGATCTACAACTTTGGTTTTGGTCGATTTTCCATCCGATGTTGTTTGAAAATTTTGATTTTTTAAAATTTTAAAACTTCAGATACAATTTTGAGACTATAAATGATTTATAATGAAATAGTTGTCAACTACAAAGTTGTATATCTCATCAAGATTTACAACTTTAGTTTTGGTCATTTTTCCATCTAGGGTCGTTTGTACAATTCAAAAAATTTGAATTTTAAAATTTGAGCGCTTCGAATAGAATTTTGGGATCGTAAATGGTTTGAAATGAAAAAGTCATCGACAACAAAGTTGTCGATTGCGTCGAGATCTACAACTTTGATATAAAGTTTGTTTTCATCTAATTTTATTTAAAAAAAGTTATGAATTTATTTATACATTATACTGCAACATGGTTATCACCGCCGTATCATACAGCGAGCTGGCGGTGAAAATGTCTTCACCGCTGGTTCATATGGCGAGGCAACAATGATGAGGAGCACATCATCACCGTCGGCTGGTGGCGCAAACCGGCTGTGATGATGAACTATCACCGTCGATTGGTAAGACGAAGTGGCGGTGATAGTTATAGACCCGGACATTCATACGAACCGACGGTGATACTCTCATCACCAACAGTTCATATTACGAACCATTGGTGATAGCTATCACTATCATTTTTAATGATACCGGCGGTGATAGATGCGTTGGTGATAGGTCAATCTGTAGTAGTGATGATGCTTTGAATGAGAGGACATTTGAGCAAATCAAAAATATTAAGATAGCTCATGATGCGTGGAAGAAGTTGGAGGAATCATTTGAGGGCACTCAAGCGGTGAAGGGTGCCAAGGCATGCATTCTCAAAGAGAAGTTTGCAAGCTTCAAGATAAAGGAAGATGAGAGTGTGCCGGAGATGTTTCATAGGCTCCAAGTGCCAGTCAATGATCTCAAAGCACTTGGTGAAGAAGTGAAAGACAAGGACTTCTTTCATAAGTTCTTGAGATGCTTACCATCAAGATTTGGCACATTGGTCACTATTCTAGTGAGGAGTGGTTTAGATACAATGACACCAAACCAAGTGTTGGGAGAAGTAATAACCAATGACACATATAGAGATGATGATGAGAAGGAAGAAAAGAACAATGAGAAGAAAGATGACAAGAAGGATGAGAAGAAGAAGAGTGTAGCATTCAAGGCCGCATCATCATTGTTGCCGGTCGTTAACATCATTCATAAACCATTAACATATCCTGCATTTGTACTTAATTCCATCACCAAACATAGGTCTAGGGGTTTAAACTAATAAATTCCACAAGTTTTGGTGAATCTGTGTTTGCAGGAGAATTTATCCAGAAAACCATCAAGGTGGACCTAAACGTTAGACTTAATCGCCCTTATCCACAGCCAAAACAACCCCACAAGTTTTTCTCGAGTTGCAGCCTGTGTAAGCCAGTTGGATGCATGCTGACTTCCTTTTAATAGTATGCAGTGATCTTAAGTACTAAGTTTAAAGAAGGATCTCTGTGTTATTTAAATATCTTAGATGTGAAATGATAAAACCATGGAGATCAAACAGATGGCCTGGATGAAATATTGTAGCTATACAGTTACTTTGTTTGCTGCATTTTGGAAATCACAGCAGCTGCACCTGCTCTTACAGTTGAACATGGGGATGGCAGAGTGGATCTGGCCTTCGCATCATATCTGTTCATGTGTTATTTTTATAATATGCAATGTGCAATTTGTTAAAATGCATTGTTAAAATAAGTCATATGCAGTGTGATAATCTATTAGTGCACGCATCTAGTTTTTGTTTACTTGAACCGTGCTTTGGTTTGCTACAAGAATGGGAGTTTCAGTGAAGAAAAACAATTAATTTGCAAACAGATCTAAACTTTTCGTATGCTCAGATCTTAGGTTGACTTTTAGAAATTGTGGTATGATTCAGATCTAAATTTTTCCTATGCTCATATCTAAATTTCCTTCAACTAGAAAAAAGCAATGTAATGTATGCTGATATATGCTGAACTAGGAGCTTGATACTGTCAAATACATTGCATGAACTAGCTCACTCTAATCTTTATTTCTTTGACTAATGTTTGCAGTTTGTGGTTGCAGGGTGCTGCCTTAGAGGTTAATAGTGTGGCCTGGTGGGTATCTCAGTGAAGTGTAAAGCTTCAGTAATGTATGTTTAGGTGTAGCTACAACTCTTTTTTTTAGTTTGATGAATGTTCAAGAAGAAATGGCTGTGTTGTTGGTGTCATTTTGGACTTGTGACTTAGATGTAGCGTACTGCCTGGGCTATGAGTTTGATATTATAATTTTTTGCTACCTGGGATTTTCCCAAGATTGTGTAATTTGAATATAGATGAGATATGCAAATTAAAAGTTTGGGCTAAAAAATGAAATGCAAACTCGAATGATATTGTTATGTGGTATGGTGTAAGTTGTGACTTAAAATCAAATGTCATAAAGTTTTGTGACTTTAAAACCAATGTCAGATGTATGACGTGAGTATGGTTTAAGGCGCATGGTTTTTGACACGTTTTTTTGTCATGTGTCACAAATGTTGATATGTGACAGAAATTTCATATATTATGACTTAAATTAATTGTCATGAACCGACATATTTGTTGTAGTCCATGATGGGTTCTTGTATGACAAAGCTTGAATGTCCACCAGAGTCATATATGTTATTTAGGCTAGGAAAACTTTTATATATATGCTGCTTGCTTTTACATTGAATTTTGTCAAAGCTTTGTTGACCCTTATTAGAGATTTGTCATGCTCTTAAAATCAAGATTACGTACACACTATCTAAATATGCACTACTCCTACATTGGGGTAGGCGTAAAAACATGCTTTTCATTTAGATCCATCAAAAAATGTTTTACTCCTACATTGGGAGTAAACACCAAAAATAAGTTTTATAGGTTTTCTACCAAATAAAGGCTTTAAGTTCTTGTTGTTATCTCTCAAAAGTTTTGTTGCAGAAAAGAGGCATGTGCTATGAAAAAGTTATTCAGAAAAAAAGGAAGAAGAAAGAAGAGTTGAAAAAATAGACACAAAAGTGTTCGAGATATTGAAAACAATGGGTACTCAGATGCCCGCCTCAAAAAAAGAGAGATGAATAAGATAGCTCCTGTTTTCTAGCAAATGTTTTTAAGTTTTAAAAGAGAGATAAGTTTCCAAGGAGCAAAGTAGAATTAGGATAGCCACCACATATATCCACCTCATCTATCCACACACATGCACATCTTGATTTGATTGTATGACTCAACTCTCTTTGGATCCATTGTTTGACTTTACAATATATGCATTGCAAGTATGCTCTAGCTTTCCCTCTACCTATGAACTCCACATAAGCCTTAGTGGTAAGAAGATAAAAGACATAACATCATTATTGTCTTGGTGAGGATCCACAAATACCACATATATTGAGAGACTTGAGAGTGTCATACAATGGAATCTCTGAGTTTTATTTTGAAAACTTATAAAAACTCTAGAACAATGGTGGAACAAAGAACTTGAGACAGTGCTTGACTTGATCGTTCTGTCTTTCAATTGCTCAAGACAAGTGAAGGCTAAGAAGCCCCATGGTTGAAGGTAATATGGATAAGTTTGAAAGTGAAATCAGTTTATTCTAATCTGGAGGAGAATTTTTGTTTGAACGCATGCATACTTTTGAGGCGTGAAAGCATTGTAGAAACTCCTGATCCATTGCTAAGTTTAGCTTTGCTCAGGGACTAGCAAATGTTAAGTGTGGGGAGCTTGTTGACGGTCATTAACACCATTCATAAACCATCAACATATCCTGTATTTATACTTAATTCCATCACCAAACATAGTCTAGGAGTTTAAACTAATAAATTCCACAAGTTTTGGTGAACTGTGCTTGCAGGAGGATTTATCTAGAAAATTATCAAGGTGGACTCAAATGTCAGACTTAATCGCGCTTATCCACAGCAAAAACAACCCCAGAAGGTTCCAAAAGACACCACACCAAAGCGGAAGGCGAGGCGCCGCCTCGGCCCCACCTATAGGCCGGTTGGCCCCTGGGACCCACCTGTCAGTCCCCTGTTGTTATGTCGGTTCCCTACCGCCTTAACAATACCTAGAATACTTCTAGTAAAATGCTACAATGATATTCTATGCGCTTATGGAATCCTTCATATTCTATTTGCACTTAATAAATACCAACAATCATCAGAGAGCAAGGGAAAGGTAAAGCAAGATACATCAAGTGAAGATGAAGGATGAAGCTTTGATGATGAAGATGATGAGAAGATGGCTCTCTTTGTGAAGAGACTTGGCAAGTTCATGGTGAAGAAGGGCTATTGTGCTAGAAGGAAGAAGTCATCATCAAGGAACAAGGATGAACCAAAGTAGGTGCTTCAAGTGTGGTAGCAAGGATCATCTTGTTGCTCAGTGCCCCTACAATAGTGAAAATGATGATGATGGCAAGAAGAGTAAGAAGAAAGACAAGAAAGAGAAGAAAGAAAAGAAGGACAAGATGACCTTTAAAAAGAAGAAGGGTGGTTCATATGTGGTCACTTGGGATAGTGATGCTTCCTCAAGCGATGATGACAAGACCACCAAGAAGAAGGCTCTTGCAAGCATTGCTATCAATGAAAAGGCTTCTCTCTTCGATACTCCATCGACATGCTTCATGGCTAAGGCCATTAAGGTACAATCTGATGATGAGTGTGATGAGAACAATGGTGAAAATGAATGTGATAGTAAAGATGATGATGAACCAACTAAAGTCAAACTATTTGACATGTTAGAAGATGCTAAAACTCATTTTTGACATTAAGAGATGGGAATGCAATGACTTGAAAAAGAAGCTTAAAACCCTTAAGAAAGTCTTTGATGAGCTCAATGCATCTCATGAGAGGCTAGAGGAAGCCCATGAGAAGCTTGGCAAGGCTCATAAGAAGCTCGAAAAGGCTCATTCCACTCTTCTGGAGCAAAATGAGAAGGAGCATGTTGTAACATGTGACATAGGCTTAACTTGTGACATTATTGATGAATCTTTCTATAAGCCTATTGTTGTTGCTCCTACTAACCCTTCTTGTAGCACTTTCACCTCTACCTCATCTAGTAGTGATGGTTTCACTTATGATGCCTCACTAATGGTTGAGAATGAGATCCTCAAGGAGGTAAATGAGCTCACTCATGCCTTAGGCAATGCCTATGGTGGTGAGGCCTGCTTGCTAAAGTGCTTGGGTAGCAAAAGGTTTTCTCTCAACAAAGAGAAATTGAGATATACCCTCAAGAAAGGCAAGGCAACCTTTGTAACTCCTAAAGCTAGATTTGTCTAATTTGATCTTCAAAGGGTTTAGATATGAGAATCTATACTTAGTTGATTTCAATGCTAGTGAAAGTCAATTATCAACATGCTTGTTCACTAAGTCTAGCATGGGCTGGTTATGGCATACAAGGCTTGATCATGTTGAAATGAAACAATTGAAATAGATTGATTAAGCATGATTTAGTTAGAGGCTTGAAGGATGTTGTATTTGAAAATGATAAGCTTTGTAGCTCTTGTCAAGCTAGAAAACAAGTTGGAAACACCCACCCTAAGAAGATCATGATGAGCACTAGCAAAGCATTTGAGTTGTTGCATATGGATTTGTTTGGGCCAACACAATACTAGCATCAGTGGAAATAAATATGGCTTTGTGATAGTGGATAACTATATTAGATATAAATGAGCATTCTTCTAGTGGACAAGAGTGATGTGTTTGCAACTTTTAAATCATTTGTCAAGGGAATTCACAATGAGTTTGAAATAACCATCAAGAGAGTTAGAAGTGACAATGGTAGTGAGTTCAAGAACACAAGAATTGATGAGTTATGTGATGATTTTGGAATTAGACATCAATTCCCGACCAAGTACACTGCACAATCAAATGGCCTTGTTGAGATGAAGAATATAACGCTTATTGACATGGCAAGGTCTATGCTTAGTGAGTATAATGTAAGTCAATCTTTTTGGACCAAAGCAATCAACATGGCTTGCTATTGTAGCAACCGCCTCTATTGTTACCCATTGAAAGAGAAGACACCTTATGCGCTCTTGAATGGTAGAAAGGCCAACATTGCATATTTTTTGGTATTTGGTTGCAAATGCTACATATTGAAGAAAGGCATTAGATTGAGTAAGTTTGACAAGAAGTGTGATGAAGGATTATTGCTTGGATACTCAACTACTAACAAAGCATATAGAGTTTGGAATTTGGCAAGTGGTACTCTTGAGAAGGTACATGATGTTGAATTTGATAAAACCAAGGATTCCCAAGATGAGAATGAAAACCTTGATGATGTTAGAGGCATTCAACTTTCAAATGCCAAGAAGAACATGTATGTTGGTGAATTGAGGCCTAACCAAGTGATAGATGAAGAAGATGATCAAGTTCAAGTGCTCTCTAATTCAAATATGCAAGATAGTGCTTCTCATGATCAATCTCAAGCTAGTACACGTGGCTCTCATGATAATGTGCAAGATCAAGTGGCTAGTTCATCGTCTCAAACGAATGATCAAGCAAGTGCAAGCAATCAAGTTCCAATCCTCCAACCAACCAATATTGCAAGAGATCATCCATTGGACACTATAATTAGAGATATTTCTAGAGGTGTACCAACAAGATAGAGATTGGCTTTATTTTATGAGCATTTCTCATTTGTATCATTCATTGAACCTAAGAAGATAGAAGAGGCATTGAGGGATGTTGATTGAGTGAATGCTATGCATGAAGAGTTGAATAACTTCACAAGAAAACAAGTATGTGAATTAGTGGAGAGACCAAAGAACCATAATATGATTAGAACCTAATGGATCTTTAGAAACAAGTAAGATCAAGATGGGATAGTAGTAAGGAACAATGCAAGGTTGGTGGCACAAGGTTACACTCAAGTGGAGGGTCTTGAGTTTGGAGAAACATATGCCCCGGTTGCTAGATTAAAAGCAATTGGAATCTTGCTAGCCTATGCTTGTGCCCATAACATCAAGCTCTATCAAATGGATGTCAAGAGTGCATTTCTCAATGGCTACATTAATGAAGAAGTTTATATTGAGAAACCTCCTAGTTTTGAAGATGATAAGAAGCCCAACTATGTGTACAAGTTGAAGAAGGCATTGTATGGTTTGAAACAAGTAGCTAGAGCATTATGTGAGAGGTTGAGGGACTTCCTACTCTCTAAATGGTTTATTATGAGAAAGGTTGACACCACTCTTTTCACCAACAAGATTAGCAATGACTTGTTTATGTTGCAAATATATATTGATGACATCATATTTGGATCAACCAATCAAGACTTTTGTAAAGAGTTTGGGAAGATGATGGCTAATGAGTTTGAGATGTCCATGATCGGTGAACTTAGTTACTTCCTTAGTCTTCAAATCAAGCAATTGAAGAATAGTACATTTGTAAGTCAAGGCAAGTACATCAAAGACATGCTCAAGAAGTTTGGGATGAATGAAGCAAAGCCAATTAGTACACCAATAGGAACAAATAGAAATTTAGATAGTGATGCAAGTGGCAACATGGTGGACCAAAAGTTGTATCGCTCTATGATTGAACACCTACTCTATGTGACCGCATCAAGGCCAGATGTCATGTTTAGTGTGTGCATGTGTGCGAGATTTCAAGCCTCACTAAGAGAGTCATTTGAAAGCTACAAAGAGAATATTGAGGTACATGAAGCATACATAAAATGTTAGTTTGTGGTATCTCGAAGGAGCAAAGTTTGAGTTAGTTGGATATTCAGACTCTGATTATGCGGGATGCAAAGTTGAAAGGAAAAGCACTTTGGGCACTTGTCAATTGTTGGGAAGATCACTTGTTTCTTGGTCATCAAAGAAGCAAAATAGTGTTGCATTATCCACCGCCGAAGCCAAATACGTATCCGCTGGTAGTTGTTGTGCACAAATTCTTTGGATGAAGGCCACATTGAATGACTTTGGAATCAAGTTTAAGAAAGTGCCATTGCTATGTGACAATGAGAGTGCAATCAAGCTAACCAACAATCTAGTTCAACATGCAAGAACAAAGCACATTGATGTCCGCCACCATTTCATAAGAGACCATCAACAAAAAGGGGACATTTGCATTGAGAGTGTGGGCACCAAAGATCAACTTGCCGATATATTCACCAAACCACTTGATGAGAAGAGGTTTTGCAAGCTAAGAAATGAGTTGAACATATTGGATTTCTCAAATATGTGTTGAGGCACTCCCCACTTATATGACATGCCTCTCCTTCGAGCAATCCAAGGTAAAAGTTGATTGGCATTCATACATTCTTTACTAAGGACTTGTTTAGTGCATCTAGTCATTCCTATCATATCTTTGGCTCATTCATGAAATCAAATGAATTTGATGCTTATATGGTGCCACTATTGCCTCTATGCTTGACTTGATCTAGTGGTAGCATATGACATGTTTATGGGCTTGTAAACCTAGTGATTGATCTAGAAAATGAAATATAAGTGTTTTAACTCAACATGGTCAAGATAACCCTTGAAATGAGGTGTGAAGAAGCTTGTCCTTGGATCAAACCGAGTTAAATATCTTTGGCAAGTGTTCTAGATTGAACTAAATTTGGGAAAATGATCCTCACCCCATTGATTGACATTGATAACCTATCTAAAATTGAACCTTTTGTGGTCATTGATGACAAAGGGGGAGTATTGACATAGGGGGAGATATATGACAATGAAAGGGGATCAATTAAAATTTGAGCACACAAGTAGGGGAAGCAAGCTCATAGACTTGGTTGATGCATTTGAATGTACATTTACATATGCTTGCTTGCATTTATCAAGTTTAAATTCAATATACATCACTACTAGAAATATCCACTTCTGTGACGAATAGATTTCATCACTGAAGGAGCCAAATTCGTCATAATTTCAGTTTTATGATGAATTTATGACAAAAAATGGTTTGTCATAGAAGTCGCGTCACTCTTGCACATCTATGATGAATCTGACAAAATCGTCATAGAAGTGTCTTGATCTGTAACGAAAAATAGATCATCATAGAACTGTTTTGGCATTCGTGGCAGGGGGCTGCTACACTAGTGGGCGCTTTCGTTGGAGATGCTTTCCACATGTACATGCTATAGCCCATGTGTACATGCTATAGCCGGTTGCATTGGAGATGGTTCGGGTACGTGTCACCCTCTTATTGCACAACATGGCCATCTCTGGTTCTTGCACGTATCAGGTTCTTATTGGACCACGTGTCAGGTCCCTGTTGTTCCACATGTCAGTTTCTATTAGCACACTATCATGTTGTGGTTGGATCACATGTCACTTCATTATTGGACAATGTGTCGTATTTTTATTGGTCCACGTGGCCGTTTCTTATTTGACCATGTGTCACGGCGCTGTCCTTCCATGTTTCGTATTTTTTGGCCATGTGGCTTCATGACTTCCTTCCACGTGTTGGATTTTAATAGCCCATGTGTCGAGTCCTGGCTATTGCACGTGTCATGCACTAGTTCGTCCACGTGTTGCATTTTTATTTGATCACGTGGCCTGTCCTGGTTCTACCACGTGGAGTATAATCAATTCATCATAGAAGTAATTTGAGATCGCCACTACTGCACAGATTGACTACATAATTATTTAGCCTGGCAATCAAATAACAACAATTAACATTTCACATGTCAGTAGCGAACCACTGACAGAGTATCACCACATCAAACCGGCATACAAGTCCACATATCAAACCAGCACATGAGTCCACATATCAAACCACAAATATTCATTACATCAAGCCATAGGAGTTGAAGAGTGAGAATTATCAGAAGAGCTAATGCACGTGCATAGCTCATGGAGATTGTTATACTCCTCCTGTTGTCATTTCTTATATTTTTCAAGCTCCCTTTTAGTCTTTTCTATCTTCCTCTTTAGTTCATCCACTTGATCGACGAGGGCAGTGGAACTTTCATGTTCAGTAGCAAGCTATTCTCGAAGCATTCTCTCCACCGATGTCTCTGTTCTGGTGGAGCTTGTAACACCTCGGGTGTTTTAAGTACTAAAACCTACCATGTCATCATATGCATAGCACATTATTCATGTGTTAGTGAAAATTTTGATATGCATACACTAAAACAAGTTTACCTTTATGTTATATGTGTTGACTTGTATGGCTTGAATTGAGTTAAAATTCTTGGAATTGAATTGGATTTCCGAAAAACCCTGATTTTCAGTATTTAAATCCTACCCTAAAAACTCATTTCAAAACCTAAGCACATTTTGGGGTTGAGTCTAAAAGAAAAAGTGTAGAGCTTGTCAAGTTATACAAAGTTTGTTTTTGGAGTTTTCAAAGTTGTTATGAAAAATTTGAAGTAATTTGAAAAGGCGTAAATTCTTGAAATGTTCCCTTTTTGAATTTAAACTTGCATTTCAAAATGTATACCAAATTAGGGGGTGGTTATAAAAGCAAAGTTGTAGAACTTTGAATTTTGAATAACTTTTATTTTTGGAGATTTTTAAGTTGTTACATAAATTTGGGAGTAATTTGAGATTCAAATCGAGTGGCAATTTTGTAATTTTGGGGAACAGTGACCGTGGAAGCCACCTCACCGCCGGCGATCTTCTTCTGGGTTCCAGGCGCGTCCATGGCCGTCTTCGGCTTCGCACTAGCATGGGGAAGGCTCCTGCGTGGCTTCCTTTTGCTTCTAAGCCATGTTATAAGGCCTTCGTCGCCGTCGTTCTTTGCTATTTCTCCTCCTCTGTTTTCCCGTCACCACCGCCGCTGCTCCGTTGAGCTGTGCCGATGCCGTAGCACATTCCCATCCCTGGCAAAGCTTGTCATAGCTCCGCTTGTTCCTTGCGCACTCAGTTGACCCACCCTTGAAGCCTGACTCAGCCTGGAAATGTCGCTTGGTGCCTTTCTTCCTCGCGGCCAGCAGCGTCGCCGTCGCGTTCGCCTCACCGTGGCCAGTGCTCCACGATGCGTTTTTGTCCTTGCTCGGTCTTGCTTCAGCTTCGCCACGATGCCGTGATGCTTTGTGCCCGGTTGATTAACCATTTTGTCCACCATAGTCGCTGGATCACTGTCACCGACGACAGTTGCTCCGCCGTGGTTGCTGTG
This sequence comes from Miscanthus floridulus, assembly GCF_019320115.1. NCBI lineage: Eukaryota > Viridiplantae > Streptophyta > Magnoliopsida > Poales > Poaceae > Miscanthus > Miscanthus floridulus. The sequence continues at coordinate 45,847,154 of NC_089589.1, forward strand.
CACGCCGACCCGCCTTTCTGTTGCTCCTCCAGCTCGGCCATCAACTCCAAAACGTTCGAGGTGAGCTCCTGGTGCTTCCTGTGCCATTTAATTAACCGCTACCGGTTCTGTTTCACCGGCATAGCACAACCGCTCCGCCGTGTCCGCCATGGCCGGCGTCAAGCTTGGTTTGAGCTGTTATCAATGCAATATGTGACACCAGTAGACGCGCCTTGTCGTGGTGATCACAGTGGTACCTTTGCCATCGCTGTTGGTCTCACCGGCGGCGAGAAATCGCCGATCAGCGCCGTCATCGCCATAGTCAGTGCGGAGGTCGGGGATGACAGGTGGGGTCATGGTGTCAGTGACTTAGTGTTGAAAATGGAATTTTTCTTTTTCAGAAATGATTGAATAGTGTATACTTTTGTTATTTTTGTGTAGAATTAATTAGAGCTCCAAAAATTATGAACATTTTTGTGTGACCTCTCTATGATGTATATTATTTAGGAAAAATATGAAATGTTGTTTTTCAGTAGTTTTTTAATGTGATAAAAATTGCTCAATTAATTAATAAATGAGTTTCTATGATTTTTCTAGGTTTAAATAATTATCCAAAAATTATGAAATTTGTTTTGCCACTTAGTTATCATGTGATAAGCCTTCATAAAAATTTTGAGGTCATTTGGAGAAAGTTGAATTATTTCATAATTTTTAATTAAATAATTAATTCATAAAAGCAAATAGTAACCTTTAATGACTTAGGTTTTTGTTTGAATTTTGGATTGAGTGATGACCTTGGGTCATTAGTTGGTAATGATCCTTGGAAATTGAAGTAAGTGTTACAAAAAAGGTTTAGTTAGTTTGACATGTAACTATACCGCGAAGGAAAGTTGTATTCAAGTTGTTAATTTTGCATCTATCATCGAGCATCATATTTTTGTATCTCGCATCATGTTAAACATGGCATTGTTACTACGTGTAGTGAATGAAGGTGAGCACATGGTAGTTAATCAAGTTGCGGAGGAGGTTTATCCGTCTGTTGAGGTCGGATCTGATATCAGTGGAACGACTCCGGAACCTGACTTTTCCGCCAACCAAGGCAAGCCCCAGATGCATTTAAACCTACCTTGCATTTTATAAATTTCTATCGCTTTTGCTTTTATATACTGCATTAAGTGATTAGGAGTCAAGTGGAAACCTAATTGGTGCATTACCAACCTTGTTTTTCCATATCTACCTTGTTACCAGTTTAATTCGTAAATGCCTAGTTATGCTTAGCCATGCTTAGACAGATAAAAGTCAGGTGATTACCTATCACCTGTGAGTTTTACATGGATCTTTGTTTACATTTGGTTACTTATGTTATCATGAGATATTAACATGTGGAGTAATAAATCTAGACTAGGCGGACTCGGTGTGTGAGAGCCACAAGACATGTAGGTCTTGTGAGCGGCTTCTTTCCGCCTGTGTCGTTTTAGGTCCGTCCATTGTTGAATTGCATGAGGTGAGACTTTGTAGTACTAACCACATACTCCGGTAAGCCTTAACTCGGCTATTCTATTACGAGAATGGCTACTCGCGCACTAGAAGTGGAGAGATGGCGGGAATAGCGTGTACCCACGTGGCAATGGGCTAGATTGGTGGAGTACTGTATTCTCGGGTGGCGCGGACCCGTTCTTATTTTAGAGGATCCGAGGGTAGGTTGGTATATGTAGGTCGGGGACCTACATATGTCGTGTGGTCTGGAATCCCCAGCTAGGTTTTAATCAGATCGAATCGTCGTTGCTCCTCGGTTATGGAGACTCAACTCACTATTCATCATCGTAGTTTAATAACTGGAACTTGAGTAAGGTTTGAGAAAGTGTTGGATATGAAGTTTCATGATCTCATTACGGATCATGTCAGCTTTGTATATGATCTTTTCAAAGATAAAAATGTTGATATAAAGAATTTTGTTAAATAGCTTTTACGCAAAAGAACTTTGATCATTGCTAAAGCCATACCTTGAATCCCTGAGCCTGCATTCCTGAGTCTTCTCAGTTTTTATTCCGGTTAAGTCTTGTTGAGTACTTTTGTACTCAGGGTTCGTTGACCCTTGTTGTAGGTGAGCCTCATGAGCAGGTCTGTTTTGGACCGTGCTGCATGACTATTATTCAGGTCGATGACGATAAGTGAATGTGTGATCCTTGGGCAGGATACTTATATTGTGTGTTTGTATTATGATACTAATGCCACTCCACTACTATTATGGTTTGTAATAATTACCGAACTTAGTTTGTAAGGTTTGAAACAACTGGTTTGTAAACTAAGTTATTGTAAGACTTCTTCTAATTTACTCTGATGTAGATATTTGAATAAATGTTGTAATACTGCAATGACTCTGTAATGGGATCCTGCTCGGAAATCGTGGATGATTCGGGGTTCCCCAAGGACACCCGACAGTCTTCTTAAGTTACCAGGAACATATGCATAGTCATCAGAGGTCGTTGGACAATGATAGGTGCATGTGGGTCCTATAATTTAGGAGGTTCTGCCACAGAGTGGTATCAGAGCGCCTCGTTACAAAGTCTTTGTTGTATTGTTTTATGAAAACTTCAAAATTATTTGGGACAAATAAATATAACTTGTTAATTTGGTCCAAATTGCTTCTGGCTTATCTTATTTCATTCTCACCATTCCTTAATTGATTAAAAAGGCTTTGTGTGGTGGAGTAGTAATCTTATTATGCCCTATATAAAAATAACTATTGTTTATGTACCTTATAAGCTTTGATGTTTTTGTTCGTAAGAACGATTCATGCATCATGATTAATTCACTTGTTACTTCCTTCACTCTGAGTCTGGGTTGGGTAGTGAGTCTAGGTTGAGTATGTAATCCATCCTGGCTACTCTTTAGACTTTGATCAGATTGTCTTACTTGGATTAATTTTGATTCCTACAATATGGCTCATACCAAGGTAACGCCCCATAAGTCCGTTGGACCCAAAGGAGTACCTCATCACTAGCTTGCCCCTAGGAATGATGGTACTAGTAGTAGCAGCTCTAGGCTTGATCCCTAGGCAGAGATACAGAGGCTTACAGCAGAGTTAGCTCAAGCTACTAGAGATAGGGCTGTGGATGCCATCCATGTGGGAGAGTTATAGGATAGATTGAGGTGTCTCACCACCGCTCACAAGAACTACGAACGTATGTTAGTTCATATGGTGGAAGGAAGGAATGAAGATTGGCATAGAGAAGATGTAGCTAGAGCTAGAGCTCATGAACTAGAATTTTATGTAGAAGATTTAGAAGAATATAATACTAATCTGCATGAAGAAGTCCATAGGCTGAGCAATCTCCTGGATCCAAATCATGAACCTTAAGCAGATGGAATGGACCCTGGTGTCATCATTGCTGATAATGATGAACTTGAAGAGGAAGAAGAAGATCTAGAAGAATTAGTGATGGTAGATGAAAGTGATAATGAAGGCGGAAATGTTTTCGGAATGGATACCGATCACAAGGTTTGAGGTGATCGAGGAGAAAAGTAGAGTTGTAAAATAGTGAGATCTAGTTAAGTTAAGTAGTCTTGTTTAGGTGCGGGCTTGTGCTTAAATAAGTGAACCAATGTAATGCGTTGTAGTAAGCTCTTTTATCGTTTAATAAAGGCTTGTGAGTAAAGTTTGGTTTGTTATGAACAGATGCGTCATACGCGGGGTTCGCATATTCCTGGTACTTCACAAGATGAAGACGGTATTCCTGATCTGCCACCAGTTCCACCAAATCTAGTTGATGCTATCGTCGCCCTTGTCAATGTGACTGTTGAAAATGCTCGATTGCTTCGAGAGATAGCTCAGAGTAATCAGAATATGGTGCAAGGAAACCGTGGCCGCAATCATAACAGGCAGGAGGCTACGTATGTTGATTTTACAGATATAAGACCACCAGTGTTCACCAAGGCCGATGAACCACTGGAGGCTAATGATTGGCTTCGGACCATGGAGCAAAAATTTGATCTTATTCCATGCATGGAGATGCAGAAACCTGTGTTTGCCGCCCAACAACTTAGAGGTGCAGCTGGTGCTTGGTGGGCAAACATAGTGGCTATGCAACCAGCTAGCATTCCAATAACTTGGGCTGAGTTCCGTACTGCCTTCTAAGCCCATTATATTCCAGAGGGAGTGATGGCCATGAAGCTGGATGAGTTCCTTGCTTTGAAGCAAGGGGATCAAATGGTTATGCAATATGTGGGTAGATTCAATCACCTGTCATAGTATGCATCTGAACATGTCAACACAGATGCTAAGAAAAAGAAATGGTTTATGCGAGGTCTGAATACTAAACTGCAGACAATGATGACTACCTGTACCAATGTTACTTTTCATGAGGCAGTAAATATTGCAATTGCTTCTGAGGAAAAGTATCGGCAGCATAAGGAGATCTAGAAGAAAAAGAGTGTGCCATCTGGATCTTTTGGTGGAAATCAAAAGAGGCAAAAGATAATCTATCACCCAGTCAACCATTATCGTCCTCCTTATCGTCCACCATAGTTCCAAGCCGGGCAACAATCAAATGTCCATCCTGCCACAACTTACCAGAATCCACAATAGACAAATGCTCCTGGTGTCCATACTCCAACGTCCTAGGGTCACAATTATCCATGTTACAATTGTGGAAGGTCCGGTCATTTGTCTAGGGAATCTCTGTATCCCAAACAGTATAATACAAATTCTCATAAGGCTCCTGCCAATCAACAACCGGGTCAAACACAGAACAAGAACAACAATCAGAATGCTTAGAAGGGCAAAGATGAAAGGAAGACCGGATGGGTTTTCTATATTCAAGCTGGGGAAATTTTGAAAGGGGAGCCAGTGATGATGGGTATGTTTTCTATCGCCGATCACCCTGCTGTTATGCTTTTTGATTCTGATGCATCTCATTCATTCATCAATAGAACCTTTGTCGTAAAGCATGAAATTCCAATTGGGGAAACAAAGGAAAATTTTTTTATACAGTCGCCTAGGGGACGTCTGTGTACTAAGGAAATGGTATACTAGGTACCCATAAACCTGGGTGGGCATATTTTTCCCACTACCATGATTATTCTCAAGGATCAGGATATAGATGTAATCTTGGGAATGAATTAGATGTATCAGCATAAGGCTGTTATAGATGCTTTGAATAGGACATTAAGGGTGAGTTTGCCTGATAGTAATTCTCAGCTTCTTATCCAACTTCCAACCCTACGGAGATCAGTGGGCAAAGTTTGTGCAACTTCTGTCAAGGAGGTTAGAGATATCCCAGTGGTGTGTGAATTTCCTGATGTGTTTTCTAAAGATTTACCCGGTCTACCACCAGATAGGAATGTTCAGTTTAACATAGAGTTAAAACCTAGAACAGCTCTGATTTCTCAGAGAGCTTATAGGATGCCTCCCAAGGAATTAGCCGAGTTGAAGACTCAGTTGCAAGAGTTGATTAATAAAGGATTTATCCAACCTAGTTCATCACCTTAGGGATGTCCTGCAATTTTTGTGAAGAAGAAAGATGAGACCCTGAGGTTATGTGTTGACTATCGTCCATTGAATGAAGTGACCATTAAGAATAAGTATCCCTTACCTCACATAGACTTGCTTTTTATCAACTAGCTGGAGCCAAAGTTTTCTCCAAGATTGATTTGAGGTCAGGCTATCACCAAATCAAGATTAAGCCTGAAGATATTGCCAAAACGGCATTTACCACAAGATATGGATTATATGAATACTTGGTAATGTCTTTTGGTTTGACAAATGCTCTATCTCATTTCATGTATCTGATGAATTCAGTATTCATGCCTAAGCTAGACAAATTTGTAGTTGTATTTATTGATGACATCCTAGTATATTCCAAGAACAAGAAGGAACATGCGGAACATCTCAGAATTGTCCTGACCCGATTGAGAGAACATCAACTATATGCCAAGTTCAGTAACTTCTGGCTTAAGGAAGTACAGTTTCTTGGACATGTCTTGTCAGCTGAAGGAGTTGCTGTTGATCCAAGCAAAGTTAAGGATGTGCTTGATTGGAAACCGCCAACCACTGTTCATCAGGTTCAAAGTTTTTTGGGAATGGCGGGGTATTACCGTCGTTTTATTCTAGATTTCTCTAGTGTATCCAAGTCCATCACTGGGTTGTTGAAGAACAAAGCCAAGTTTGTCTGGTCATCTGATTGTGAAGAAGCTTTCCAGACTTTGAAGAGACTGTTAACCACTGCACTAGTATTAGCCCAACCTAATATCGAGAAGACGTTTGACGTTTATTGTGATGCTTCGGGTATTGGTATTGGATGTGTATTGATGCAAGAAGGCCGAGTCATTGCCTATGCTTCTAGACAACTTAAGCAACATGAAGAACATTATCCAACCCATGATTTGGAGTTAGTAGCAGTTGTCCATGCTTTGAAGATTTGGCGGCATTACCTGCTTGGTAATACGTGCCATATGTACACAGATCACAAGAGTTTAAAGTATATCTTTACTCAATTAGAATTGAACATGCGACAGAGAAGATGGTTAGAATTGATTAAAGATTATGACTTGGAGGTACATTACCATCCTGGTAAAGCAAATGTGGTTGCAGATGCCCTTAGTCAAAAGAGTCATTGTAATTGTCTGACAGTAAAAACAATGGATTTGACTTTATGCCAAGAGATGGAAAAGTTGAGTATAGAGGTAATTCAACAAGGTAGTTTGACCAATATAACTGTTGAAGCCACTATTTGAGACTAGATTATTGCTGCTCAGAAAGAAAACAAGGGTATAACCCATATCAAAGAAAGAATCAAGAATGGGAAAGCGGAATGCTTCAAAGTAGATGATGAAGGTGTGTTATGGTTCAAGAATCGCTTAGTGGTACCAAATGTTCCTGAGTTGTGACAGTCAATTCTTGAAGAGGCACATGCTACTAGGTTATCTATTCATCCAGGAAGTAATAAGATGTACCATGACTTAAAACAGAGGTTTTGGTGGACCAAAATGAAGATAGAAATTACCCGATATATAGCAAAGTGTGATACTTGTCAAAAGGTGGAAGTTATACATTTGAGGTATGCTGGAGAGTTATAGCCATTACCTATTCTAGCTTGGAAGTGGGAGGATATTAGTATGGACTTTATTGTTGGTCTACCCAAGACATCAAAGGGCTTTGACTCAATATGGGTTATTGTAGATCGACTAACTAAATCAACACATTTTCTTCCAGTCAAGAGTATATATCCTACTATCCAATATGCCAAGATGTATTTAGCAAGAATCATGAGCCTACAAGGAGTACCAAAGACCATAGTGTCAGATAGGGGTACACAGTTTGTCTCTAGCTTTTGGAAACAATTGCATGCTTCGATGGGTATGAAACTCCTGTATAGTATAGCTTATCACCCATAGACTGATGGTCAGACTGAAAGGGTCAATCAAGTACTGGAAGATATGTTAAGATGTTGTGTTCTTAACTATTCCAATAAGTGGGATGAATGTTTGCCCTTGGCTGAGTTCTCATACAACAATAGTTATCAGGAGAGTATTAGAATGGCTCCATTTGAAGCGCTCTATGGTCGTAGATGTAGGACGTCGCTGAGTTGGTCTTAACCCGAGGAAAGAAGGTTCTTTGGAGTTGACCTTGTGAAAGAAACAGAAGACAAGGTTAGGCAAATACAAAGTAATTTGAAGATAGCTCAGTCCCGACAAAAGAGTTATGCAGATAAATGACATAGACCATTGGTGTTTAACAAGGGGGATTTTGTATATCTGAAGGTATCACCAATGAAGGGAGTTACCCGTTTTGGTGTTAAAGGCAAGTTGGCACCTCGATATATTGGACCATTTCAATTTTTAGAGAGGTATGGAAAAGTGGCCTATTGAAACATCCTCAATTTCTTGAAGGGAAAATCCATAGAATGAATTTTAATATGATAAAACCAAGAACTGATTCCATCATATTATCATATTTCAGTCGATGTCACAGTCATGCATCATAAGATTACAAGAATACAAGATATTACATCACTGGGGAACACACCTATTACAGAGTTAATCTAGCGGAAGACTATCGAGTGAAGGCTCCTCCTTCACGGGCATCATCAGAGTTGGCGTAGTGCAACGTAGATTCCCTCTCCGAACCAAACTTGAGCGTAGGCATGAGACCTACTAATCCTTCTAAAGTCAGCATCTCTGAGAAGCAGGAAATCTGCACACCACCAGATGTGTGCAGGCCATGGTCAGCACCGATGAGCTTTAGTGGAAAAAGATAAACAAGGGATCTGGCGATCCTAATATTTGGCTGTGGTTTGCATTCTTAGTGCATGAGAAGTAAATAACAATAGTAATATAATAATAATATCCAATTTTTAACACATTCACCACCACACCATCCATATCCATCCGCCAACCATCCTTCCCAAACCATCTCCACACCACCACACTATATCTCATCTCACACACTCAGGTCGACAGGCCAACTCCCTCTCGGCCTTGTCTCAACGGCCCGCAGCCCCCAAGGCTCACGACCGGAAAATACCCCAACCCTGGAGGGAGGAAAGGACTCATCTCCTATCTAGTTTAAGTGAAACCCAGGAAAGGTCCATAGCCAACAAGTCGGCATATGTATCGATCGATCAACCAAACACTCTACAGAGGTTTTACATACCCACAAGATAGCCATCCTCAACGGTGCCCTGTCTAGGCAGATTCCAGCCGCTTGCTAGCCTAGAACGATGCCACCCTACCTCTCAGCCCTGGAACGTCCCAAGTTTAGTCTGGGATGGCTGATACTGTGAGTCGTAGACAGAGCCGGGGCCCACCGGATGTCAAGAGCCAGGTCCACAAGGCCTCCTAAAGTCTCAGAAGGGTGTGGGGGAAACCACGCGCCCCATACCTCCTTGCACACGTTCGCCTAGCAGTAGTGGCATTGTTCTACCAAGTAGTCCGACCATCCCGCACCATATAGGGCGAGTGGGATGTAAAGGATTCCTGATGAGTCTGAGTACTATTAAGTCCTTAGGGATTGACTAAGCCAGAATGTCTTCATCAGGGTTTCCATTTTACGTGCCACCACAACACCTCTACCCTGGGCTCCACCTCTCCGAGGTTCACACCCAAGGACACCTCCAATTACCATTTACCCACCATAGGTATTCCATATCCAAGTGCCCAGGTAGCACCACATGGCAAGACTCGCCCCAGGCTCATCGTTATTCCAGCTCGGTCGACACAACCCTCACTCTCCACGCACCCAAGGTGCACACGCAGCACGCTCATACACCACCGAGTCCGGCTTCCCAAGCCAAACCATTCCTAGGGGTTCATCACCAGCATCACATCCCCGATATAATGCGAAGTGGAGTTAATAATAAGTATAGTGGTGTAATATGCAAGCAAGCAGGCAAGTCAGCATGTATAAGTGAGCGAATGCGCAAAGCAGGGTGTCGTGGTAGAGCGGGTTGCATCAGGGTGATAATGGCTCAGGTAGTAGCATGCATCAATATACTAGCAAATGATTAAATATAAAGCGCTAGCAGTTCTAGATATTATGCAATGTCTAATAGGATTCTCTAAAAGAGGGTGCTGCCATGACACCTACAATGTTGAGGTAGTAGTGGTACAAATCTTCGTTAGTTGATGTAGTCGATCAGCAAGGTCTCCTCTTCCCAGGGTTCTATCATCGATCACGTTCTCCTTCTCCATCGGGTTCTAATCCAACGTTGTCCTCATGGCAATTACCTCCAAAACACACTCAAGGCAAGAGAACAAACCATATTCCAAAAAAGGCGACAAGACCCAGAAGGAACACAAGGAGGAAATGACTTGGCCCTCTCGGCTGATGTCCAATCCATGGGCCAAAGAAACATGAGTTGTGGTATGCTGAGCACAAGCTTAAGTCATGGCCAAGCCAGTATGGCTTTACGATAAACGGTTTAAGCTAGACCTTATCCAGAGCAAACACCATGGCTCACCATCTTTCAATCCGGTATCATTGAACTGACGGGGATTGGAAGTCGGGCCCCAAGAAAGAAGAACGACGGGGTTCGGCTCTTATAGCCTTATCTCGTGAGTCACTATTGGATACAAGAAGCAGACAAGAACGAATAACACTATTGTGACTTGGCTCCAATGTACTTCGGCTCGCCCGCTACGGTAGAAAGTGGTAGCGCAAAGAGATTGGATAGCAATGGGTTCTCTCGATCCTCACGACATAATAACGTCGGGAGCCGAGAAGAGAGTTGCTCAGCAAAACAAAAGAAGCGGGGGTTAGCTAGGCACATCCATGTCATGTTCTCAGACACATCTTCAGGAAAGATGGTTTTAGATGGCCGATCGGGTCAACACGCACGGGTCTAAGGTACGACATAGACTATAGCTTCGCTAGCTAAAAAGAGATAGTCCGGTCTTTGATCCAATCGCCATGGACAAGGTGGGATCGAACAGAGCGGCTAATAGGGCAATAACAGCAAGGAACGAAGGTCTGCTCCTTCCAGCACACACGCCATGACAGAAGACAGGGCATTGGAAGGAGCGACTCACTAAAGAGTACAAGTGCGCAAACCACTCATAGGGTACCCGACTTAGGTGCACTGGCACTAAGACATCTCTCTAATTCATAGCGGTGCGGTTGTCACCGCAGGAATCAAAGAAATGCGATGGTCATACAAGGTTCAAGCATACAGGGGTTTGAGCACGAAGAGGCAAGTAAAAGTAAAAGAGTGGCGTAGCTCCATGGTCATGGCGAGGCAAACTCGCGGCCACAAGCTATACCAATGAGTTGGCACCCATCATTCCACGATTGTTATCTCTAGGTCATCTCCCATAAGACTTGGTCATGGAGGGCTCAAGGCGTGCGGGTGATATCCGCATCAATATTAGTATCGACATCGAATCCATCATGACCATATTCTAGGGCCGAAGGCAGGAGCTAACACTCATGGTACTATGAAGTCAACTAAAAAGCGATGGGTCGAGTTACACTCGGCATCATGGTCATGGCGAGACGGATCCCGCGATCATAACATCCGGATGAGGTACGATCCCTCAGCCGGCTCGAATGCTCAGCACACAGGCAACAACACCAACAACCAGCGATAAGAACCAAACATGACCGAAAGACATAGCAACTCGACATGGCTACGGAGTAGCACATTCCATAGCTGGGTGATGGATAGATCCTATAAGACAGTCATGGACAGATAGGTTGTAAGAATAGGGCCCGATAGGGTAGATATGCATATACGGAAAGATGCGAGATGGGGCTTTCCATGGTCTTGATAAGACATACGACTAGGGTTCATGGTGGTCTCGGCCAGCAAGTCCATGTGGTCTCGGCAACGGTGGTCTTGGCAACGGTGGTGTCAGCAACGGTGGTCTCGGCAATGGTGGTCTCGGCAACGGTGGTCTCGACAATGGTGGTCTCGGCAACAGTGGTCTCGACCAGCAAGACATCAAAAAGACTCCACTTGTCATCGGTACGATGCTAGGGATCACATGGTTTCTCAACGGCTCGCCCTCATTTAACGAGGCTACCGGAATGTCAGGAATGGACCCAATATAATGATGGCATGGTGCTAGGTCATGCGGTGTATACCAGGGCTTTGTCCGTGAGTTGTGCAATGTGACTACCTCAACAGGCCTTTAGTGCGGGTCCCGGTAGATCTCGACGGCATGTTCTCGTGACTCGGGGTAGCCAGAACAGTGGTGAAACACGGACACAGGGTTCCACGGAACCGTCAGGGCAACCAAAGAAAGGAAATCTGCAGTCCATGATGCGGCGATCAATGCCACGTGGTCCAATTACAGCTTCGGGGCTCACGATGAGGTCATGGTAACTCTTCGCTGCGGCATGGCTAAGAGCGTCGAGTCAGTGGCTTGGTCATAGATCATGGCCGAGGGGTGCTTGGAACCATATGGTGGCATTCTAGGGCATCATACATGTCTTGCGCGAACGGTGTGAGCGCAAGCAAAGAGTGGGCTCTTCAATTTTGAGGGGTCAAAAGTACTTAAGGGTTGGTCCACATCGTAGGGCTCGATTTTAGAAAAATGTGGGAACTGGTTTCACATTTTTCTGAGGTCGTAAGAATTTTCTATGAATTTCCAAAGGTTAACTCCTTTTCCTAAAAAAGAAAAAGGAAGGTTACTCCAGGGCTTGACACATGGCAGTGCAGGATTGGTCTAGCTATAATAGAGGCTGACAGGTGGGGTTCCGCTGACGTCATCATGACATCAGCATGATGTCATCAGTCCGACAGGTGGGACCGGGGATCTGGGGCCACTGACAGGTGGAACCCGCATGATGTCATTATGACATCAGCATGATGTCACCTACTGACAAGTGGGTCCAGTGGCTCTGTGTCGCTGACATGTGGGTCCCGGTCAACGGTCAACATTGACCGGTCAATGGTCAACCAGTTTGGGTCTCGCCTAGGCCTTGGCGGTCCTGGACAGGGCTAGATTTTGGGCTGGGCCGGCCCGGACACGTGTCATGCAGGGAGGACATCCACATGGCTCAGTCTGGGCTCCTATCGGGCCTTGGTGTATGGGGCTAGTGTTCAGTGGGCTCGCAGGCGCTGGTCCATAGACCGTAGGGACGGTCTGTGGTGGACCATGTCCACGCGGGCACAGGCCGTGCGATTCATCGTGCACCCGGTGCACGTGGTGACAGGAGGCTTCGTTTCCCTCCCTGCTTCTACTCTGGTGTCTCGCCGGCGGTAGGGCGTGCAGGGTGGTGGTAGATCCGGTGTCCTCCTGACACCATGGTCTAGTTGGCTTGGCTAGGCCATGTATGTGAGTGCACGTGTGTGTCCTAGAGCAGAGAAGCTCTGACGCAGCGTCGCTCCCGGTGCGGGGCGCGATGGCGTCCATGACAAGGCTGGGGGCGACAAACCGTTTCCATGGCCGGCTCGACGGCGTGCTTGTGGTGGTGGAGCTCCATCTTAGCATCGTGGCGGCAAGGGAGCAGGGGCATCGGTCGACGGAGGCAGTCTGTGGTGCGGCTGGTGGCGCGAGCAGGCGCTGGTGGCGTGACCACAGCTCGGCGAGGGGGCTTGGGACGGCACGACGGGGACGACATGACGAGGCTTGGCACGATGTCCACGAAGCAGGACCAGGAGGTGGTTGGCAGTTGGCATCGTGGTGGTGGCTGGAGGTAGAGCGCGGTCGGCGTCACCATGGCTAGGGGCTCCGATGAGGCAGGGATGGGCTCCTACCGGTGGCTTGGTCGTGACACAGAGTAGGGAGGCGGCGCTGCCGTGGTGCACCTCCAGCGTGGTGAGGCTTGGGGCAAGGCCGTGGTGGTGCAGTGAAGGCGGCGGCGGCTGGGAGGAGCTCCAGAGCGGGCGGTGTCAGGGGGGTATTTATAGCACGCGCGGCTAGGGTTCCTAGGGTTATAAACGGCAGCGATCCTTGGGGTCCGCGCTCCCTATCCACGTGGCGCGCATCGAGCAGAGGTGCGGAGCTTGGCGTTGCGCACATGCAAGCTTGCAGCAGACGAGCGGCGGTGGTGTGGGAGCAGGGTCACGGCGGGCGCACCCTAGGGTTGGAGTGGGGCGCCAGCTACAGCTGCTGGCTAGGCTGGGCCAAGCAGGCCACGGGCTGCTGCGCCGGTTGGGCCAAGGTGCTGGTGGGGTGGGCCGAAGGGAGGAGAGAGGAGCAGGCCGGGCTGGCACGAGCAGGCCGAACTGCTGAGCTGGTTGGGCCGGTTTGGCTTTCCTATTTTCCTTTCCCCTTTTCTAATTCCTTATCTATTTATTCCTCTATTATATTTGCTTCCAAAAGCTCCTAAATTGGTATACACGTGTTGTCAACATGTACAGCTCCTAGTGGGGTCCTCTAGGGGTTATCTACAGTTTAGTGGGGTCCATGTCAAGGGTTGGCATCGATGGGCATTGATTTACAAGGAAGGTTGATTTACTTTATGAATTAGATCAAGGGATTCGAATGAGGTTCAAAAGCAAGAAGATGAATTGAGAGAGAAGAAAAGGGATTCATAAGATATTTTAGAAGGGATCAAAAGGATTTGCTACGGACTTGTGCTCTCCAACACAAAACACTAAACCAATAAAAGAACTCCGGCAAACTCCTACAAGTAATTCTATATGTATGCAACAATTTATTTATAAATTGTTCTTAGTTCGACCTAGCATCTACATGCTTCACATATTGCAGGAAAAATTTAAAAAGTTTGTATTTTTGGCTTCTCCAAAAACCCGGGTTGTTACAGTCCACCCTCCTTACAGGAATCTCGTCCTCGAGATTAAGGTGTTGCTTGGTCGGTGATGAGGCAGGGTGTTGCTTCTTGATCGGGGTAGTTGTTCCATAGAACCTTGCAAAAGGAATTGTCATCCTTTTGTTTTCTTCGATAACTCAATCCAAATTTGTATGGGGTGTCCAAGGATCTCTAAAGGTTTTGTCTAGTCATATGGCGGTCTTGGTTCATAGCCTGCTAGGTTTGCCAGGGTCCTGGAGTCACATGTAAATAAAATAGCTTCTATAACCTACACTCAGATAATAAAATTCGCAAGAAGCACAAGAAACATAACAACATAAGATCTAGGCAATCAGGCAGCATTACAACTCCTATATGCATAGTGTTGACTTGAGGTGACTCCTAAGCCTTTGAGTCTCACACATCTATCGTTCTAACATGGACAATAACGAGGGAATCATTTTCTAGTGGTCAACTTTGTCAAGGCGGGGACAGTCAGTTAGTGGTAGAATTCAAGGTAAAGACGGGGAATCAATTGTTAGTAGCTATGACTCCTACTACTAATAGAATGTTTGGCTTCTACACTAGTGTTTGGTACTAATGGTCTCATCCTAAGGTTAAGTATGGCTCTGATACCAACTGAAACATCCTCAATTTTCCTTGAAGGGAAAATCCACATAATGAATTTTAATATGATAAAACCAAGAACTGATTCCATTATATTATCATATTTTAGTCGATGTCACAGTCATGCATCGTAAGATTACAAGAATACAAGATATTACATCACTAGGAAACACACCTATTACAGAGTTAATCTTGCGGAAGACTATCGAGTGAAGGCTCCTCCTTCATGGGCATCATCAGAGTTGGCGTAGTGCAGCGTAGATTCCATCTCTGAACCAAACTTGAGCGTAGGCATGAGACCTCCTAATCCTTCTAAAGTCAGCATCTCTAAGAAGCAGGAAATCTACACATCGCCAGATGTGTGCAGGCCATGGTCAGCACCGATGAGCTTTAGTGGAAAAAGATAAACAAGGGATCTGGTGATCCTAATATTTGGCTGTGGTTTGCATTCTTAGCGCATGAGAAGTAAATAACAATAGTAATATAATAATAATATCCAATTTTTAACACATTCACCACCACACCATCCATATCCATCTGCCAACCATCCTTCCCAAACCATCTCCACACCACCACACCATATCTCATCTCACACACTCAGGTCGATAGGCCAACTCCCTCTCAGCCTTGTCTCAACGGCCCACAGCCCCCAAGGCTCACAATCAGAAAATACCCCAACCCTGGAGGGAGGAAAGAAGGACTCATCTCCTATCTAGTTTAAGCGAAACCCAGGAAAGGTCCATAGCCGACAAGTCGACATATGTATCGATCGATCAACCAAACACTCTGTAGAGGTTTTACATACCCACAAGATAGCCATCCTCGATGGTGCCCCATCTAGGTAGATTCCAGCCGCTTGCTAGCCTAGAATAATGCCACCCTACCTCTCAGCCCTGAATGTCCCAAGTCTAGTCTGGGATGGCTGATACTGTGAGTCATAGATAGAGCCGGGGCCCACCGGATGTCAAGAGCCAGGTCCATAAGGCCTCCTGAAGTCTCGGAAGGGTGTGGCGGAAACCGCGCGCCCCATACCTCCTTGCACTTGTTCGCCTAGCAGTAGTGGCATTGTTCTACCAAGTAGTCCGACCGTCCCACACCATATAGGGCGAGTGGGATGTAAAGGATTCCCGGTGAGTCTAAGTACTAGTAAGTCCTTAGGGATTGACCAAGCCAGAATGTCTTCATCATGGTTTCCATTTTATGTGCCACCACAGCACCTCTACCCTAGGCTCTACCTCTCCGAGGTTCACACCCAAGGACACCTCAAATTACCATTTACCCACCACAAGTATTCCATATCCAAGTGCCCAGGTAGCACCACATGGCAAGACTCGCCCCAGGCTCATCGTTATTCTAGCTCGGTCGACACAACCCTCACTCTCCACGCACCCAAGGCACACACGCAGCACGCTCATACACCGCCGAGTCTGGCTTCCCAAGCCAAACCATTCCTAGGGGTTCACCACCAGCATCACATCCTTGATATAATGCGAAGTGGAGTTAATAATAAGTATAGTGGTGTAATATGCAAGCAAGCAGGCAAGTCAGCATGTATAAGTGAGCGAATGCGCAAAGCAGGATGTCGTGGTAGAGCGGGTTGCATCAGGGTGATAATGGCTCAGGTAGTGGCATGCATCAATATACTAGTAAATGATTAAATATAAAGCGCTAGCAGTTCTAGATATTATGCAATGTCTAATAGGATTCTCTAAAAGAGGGTGCTACCATGACACCTACGATGTCGAGGTAGTAGTGGTACAAATCTTCGTTAGTTGATGTAGTCAATCAGCAAGGTCTCCTCTTCCTAGGGTTCTGCCGTCGATCACGTTCTCCTTCTCCATCGGGTTCTGATCCAACGTTGTCCTCGTGGTAATTACCTCCAAAACACACTCAAGGCAAGAGAACAAACCATATTCCAAAAAAGGCAACAAGACCCAGAAGGAACACAAGGAGGAAATGACTTGGCCCTCTCAGCTGATGTCCGATCCATGGGCCAAAGAAACATGAGTTGTGGTATGCTGAGCACAAGCTTAAGTCATGGCCAAGCCAGTATGGCTTTACGATAAATAGTTTAACCCAGAGCTTATCCAGAGCAAACACCATGGCTCACGATCTTTCAATCTAGTATCATTGAACTGACGGGGATTGGAAGTCGGGCCCCAAGAAAGAAGAACGACAGGGTTCGGCTCTTATAGCCTTATCTCATGAGTCACTATTGGATACAAGAAGCAGACAAGAACGAATAACACTATTGTGACTTGGCTCCAATGTACTTCGACTCGCCCGCTACGGTAGAAAGCGATAGCGCAAAGAGATTGGACATCAATGAGTTCTCTCGATCCTCATGACATAATAACGTCGGGAGCCGAGAAGAGAGTTGCTCAGCAAAACAAAAAGAAGCGGGGGTTAGCTAGGCACATCCATGTCATGTTCTCAGACACATCTTCGGGAAAGATGGTTTTAGACGGCTGATCGGGTCGACACGCACGGGTCCAAGGTACGACTTAGACTATAGCTTCGCTAGCTAAAAACAGATAGTCTGGTCTTTGATCCAATCGCCATGGACAAGGCAGGATCGAACAGAGCGGCTAATAGGGCAATAACAGCAAGGAATGGAGGTCTGCTCCTTCCAGCACACACGCCACGACAGAAGACAGGGCATTGGAAGGAGCGACACACTAAAGAGTACAAGTGCACAAACCACTCGTAGGGTACCCGACTTAGGTGCACTGGCACTAAGACATCTCTCTAATTCATAGCGGTGCAGTTGTCACTGTGGGAATGAAGGAAATGCGATGGTCATACAAGGTTCAAGCATACGGGGGTTTGAGCACGAAGAGGCAAGTAAAAGTAAAAGAGTGGCGTAGCTCCATGGTCATGGCGAGGCGAACTCACGACCACAAGCTAGACCAACGAGTTGGCACCCATCATTCCACGATTGTTATCTCTAGGTCATCGCCCACAGGACTTGGTCATGGAGGGCTCAAGGCGCGCGGGTGATATCCGCATCGATGTTAGTATCGACATCGAATCCATCACGACCATGTTCTAGGGCCAAAGGTAGGAGCTAACACTCGTGGTACTATGAAGTCAACTAAAAAGCGACGGGTTGAGTTACACTCAGCATCACGGTCATGGTGAGATGGATCCCGTGATCATAACATCCGGACGAGGTACGATCCCTCAGCCGGCTTGAAGGCTCGGCACACAGGCAACAACACCAACAACCAGCGATAAGAACCAAACACGATTGAAAGACGTAGCAACTCGACATGACTACAGAGTAGCACATTCCATAGCTGGGTGATGGATAGATCCTATAAGACAGTCATGGATAGATAGGTCGTAAGAATAGGGCCCGGCAGGGTAGATATGCGTATACGGAAAGATGCGAGATGGGGCTTTCCATGGTCTCGATAAGACATACGACTAGGGTTCATGGTGGTCTCGGCAAGCGAGGCCATTTGGTCTCGGCCAGCGAGGTCATGTGGTCTCAGCAACGGTGGTCTTGGCAATGGTGGTCTCGGCAACGGTGGTCTCAGCAACGGTGGTCTCGGCAACGGTGGTCTCGGCAACGGTGGTCTCGGCAATGGTGGTCTCGGCAATGGTGGTCTCGACAACGGTGGTCTCGGCAATGGTGGTCTCAGCAATGGTGGTCTCAGCCAGCAAGATGTCAAAAAGACTCCACTTGTCATCGGTACGATGCTAGGGATCACACGGTTTCTCAACGGCTCGCCCTCGTTTAACGAGGCTGCCAGAATGTCGAGAACGGACCCAATATAACGACGGCACGGTGCTAGGTCATGCGGTGTATACCAGGGCTTTGTCCGTGAGTTGTGCAATGTGACTACCTCAATAGGCCTTTAGTGCGAGTCCCGGTAGATCTCGATGGCATGTTCTCGTGACTCGGGGTAGTCGGAACAGTGGTGAAACACGGACACAGGGTTCCATGGAACCATTAGGGCAACCAAAGAAAGGAAACCTGCAGTCCATGATGCGGCGATCAATGCCACGTGGTCCAATTACGGCTTTGGGGCTCACGATGAGGTCATGGTAACTCTTCGCCGTGGCATGGCTAAGAGCATCGAGTCAGTGGCTTGGTCATAGATCATGGCCGAGCGGTGCTTGGAACCATATGGTGGCATTCTAGGGCATCGTACATGTCTTGCGCGAACGGTGTGAGCGCAAGCAAAGAGTGGGCTCTTCAATTTTGAGGGGTCAAAAGTACTTAAGGGTTGGTCCACATCGTAGGGTTCGATTTTAGAAAAATGTGGGAACTGGTTTCACATTTTTCTGAGGTCGTAAGAATTTTCTATGAATTTCCAAAGGTTAACTCCTTTTCTTGAAAAAGAAAAAGGAAGGTTACTCCAGGGCTTGACACATGGTAGCGCAGGATTGGTCCAGCTATAACAGTGGCTGATAGGTGGGGTTCTACTGATGTCATCATGACGTCAGCAAGACATCATCAGTCCAACAGGTGGGACCGAGGATCTTGGGCCACTGACAGGTGGAACCCGCATGATGTCATTATGACATCAGCATGATGCCACCTACTAACAAGTGGGTCCAGCGGCTCTGTGTCGCTGACATGTGGGTCCCGGTCAATGGTCAACATTGACCGGTCAACAGTCAACCGGTTTGGGTCTCGCCTAGGCCTTGGCGGTCCTGGACAGGGCTGGATTTTGGGCTGGGCTGGCCCGGACACGTGTCGTGCGGGGAGGACATCCACGTGGCTCGGTCTGGGCTCCTATCGGGCCCCGGTGTATGGGGCTGGTGTACGGTGGGCTCGTAGGCGCTGGTCCATAGACCGCAGGGACGATTTACGGTTGACCTTGTCCATGCGGGCACAGGCCGTGCGATGCATCGTGCACCCGGTGCACGTGACAAGAGGCTCCGTTTCCCTCCCTGCTTCTTCTTCGGTGTCTCCCTGGCGGCAGGGCGTGCAAGGTGGAGGCAGATCTGGTGTCCTCCTGACACCGTGGTCTAGTTGGCTTGGCTAGGCTGTGTATGTGAGTGCGCGTGTGTGTCCTGGAGTGGAGAAGCTCCGACGCAGCGTCGCTCCTGGTGCGGGGCGCAATGGCGTCCATGACAAGGCTGGGGCAACAAACCATTTCCACGGCTGGCTCAATGGCGTGCTTGTGGTGGTGGAGCTCCATCTCGGCGTCATGGCGGCAAGGGAGCAAGGGCGTCGGTCGATGGATGCAGTCCGTGGTGCGGCTGGTGGCGCGAGTAGGCGCTGGTGGCGTGACCACAGCTCGGCGAGGGGGCTCGGGATGACGCGATGGGGATGACACGATGAGGCTTGGCACGACATCCACGAAGTAGGACTAGGAGGTGGTTGGCGGTTGGCATCGCGGTGGTGGCTAGAGGCAGAGCGCGGTTGGCGTTGCCATGGCTAGGGGCTCCGGCGAGGCATGGACGGGCTCCTGCCAGTGGCTTGGTCGTGATGCGGAGCAGGGAGGCGGCGCTGCCATGGTGCACCTCCAGCGTGGCAAGGCTTGGGGTGAGGCCGTGGTGGTGCAGCGAAGGCGGCGGCGGCTGGGAGGAGCTCCAGAGTGGGCGGTGTCAGGGGGTACTTATAGCGTGCGCGGCTAGGGTTCCTAGGCTTATGGACGGCAGCGATCCTCGGGGTCTGTGCTCCCTGTCCACGTGGCGTGCATCGAGTGGAGGTGCGGAGCTTGGCGTTGTGCGCACGCAAGCTTGCAGCGGACGAGTGGTGGCGGCGTGGGAGCGGGGTCGTGGCGGGCGCGCCCTATGGTTGGAGTGGGGCGCCGGCTGCGGCTGCTGGCTAGGCTGGGCCAAGCAGGCCATGGGCTGCTGCGCTGGTTGGGCCAAGGCGCTGGTGGGGTGGGCCGAAGGGAGGAGAGAGGGGCAGGCCGAGCTGGTGTGAGTAGGCCGAACTGCTGAGCTGGTTGGGCCGGTTTGGCTTTCCTATTTTCCTTTCCCTTTTCTAATTCCTTATCTATTTATTCCTCTATTATATTTGCTTCCAAAAGCTCCTAAATTGGTATACACGTGTTGTCAACATGTACAGCTCCTAGTGGGGTCCTCTAGGGATTATCTATGGTTTAGTGGGGTCCATGTCAAGGGTTGGCATCGATGGGCATTGATTTACAAGGAAGGTCGATTGACTTTATGAATTAGATCAAGGGATTCGAATGAGGTTCAAAAGCAAGAAGATGAATTGAGAGAGAAGAAAAGGGATTCATAAGATATTCTAGAAGGGATCAAAAGGATTTGCTACAGACTTGTGCTCTCCAACACAAAACACTAAACCAACAAAAGAACTCCGACGAACTCCTACAAGTAATTCTATATGTATGCAACAATTTATTTATAAATTGTTCTTAGTTCGACCTAGCATCTACATGCTTCACATATTGCGGGAAAAATTTAAAAAGTTCGTATTTTTGGCTTCTCCAAAAACCCGGGTTGTTACACCTATCGCTTGAAACTACTAGAACATCTCTCAGCTGTACATGATGTGTTCCATGTTTATCAATTAAAGAAGTGTCTCCGAGTGCCTGAGCAGAATGTTGAGGTTGAAGGGGTGGAACTTGAACCTGATTTGACTTATTCCGAATATCCTATCCGAGTTCTGGATCAGAAAGACCGTGTCACACGAAGGAGAACAATCAAGTTCTACAAAATACAATGGAATCAACATTCCGAAGAAGAAGCTACATGGGAATCCGAAGATTACTTATTAGAAAAGTTTCCAGAGTTTCTTGCGTCGATATAGAATAATGTTAGTTGTGCTTTGTTGTTACGAATCATGTTTGTAAAGGGACCTTAGCTATTTTATGGACATGTTTTGTATGTGTTCGTTCAACACATTTCCTTTCCATTACTTACCCTATGACTTTGAATCTCGGGACGAGATTTCTTTTAGGGGGAAGGATTGTAACACCTTGGGTGTTTTAAGTACTAAAACCTGCCATGTCATCATATGCATAGCACATCATTCATGTGTTAGTGAAAATTTTGATATGCATACACTAAAACAAGTTTACCTTTATGTTATATATGTTGACTTGTATGGCTTGAATTGAGTTAAAATTCTTGGAATTGAATTGGATTTCCAAAAAACCCTGATTTTCAGTATTTAAATCCTACTATGAAAACTCATTTCAAAACCTAAGCACATTTTGGGGTTGAGTCTAAAAGCAAAAGTGTAGAGCTTGTCAAGTTATACAAAGTTTGTTTTTGGAGTTTTCAAAGTTGTTATGAAAATTTTGAAGTAATTTGAAAAGGCGTAAATTCTTGAAATGTTTCCTTTTTGAATTTAAACTTGCATTTCAAAATGTAGACCGAATTAGGGGGTGGTTATAAAAGAAAAGTTGTAGAACTTTGAATTTTGAACAACTTTTATTTTTGGAGATTTTTAAGTTGGTACATAAATTTGGGAGTAATTTGAGATTCAAATCGAGTGGCAATTTTGTAATTTTGGGGAGCAGTGACCGTGGAAGCCACTTCACCGCCGGCGATCTTCTTCTGGGTTCCAGGCGTGTCTGTGGCCGTCTTTGGCTTCGTGCTAGTGCGAGGAAGGCTCCTGCGTGGCTTCCTTTTGCTTCTGAGCTGCGTTATAAGGCCTTCGTCGCCGTCGTTCTTCGCCGTTTCTCCTCCTCTGTTTTCCCGTCACCACCGCCGCTGCTCCGTTGAGCTGTGCCATCACCGTCGCGCGTTCCCATCCCCAGCAAAGCTTGTCACAGCTCCGCTTGTTCCTTGCGCACTCAGTTGACCCACCCTTGAAGCCTGACTCAGCCTGGAAACATCACTTGGTGCCTTTCTTCCTCACGGCCGGCAGCGTCGCCGTCGCGTTCGCCTCACCGTGGCCAGTGCTCCACGGTGCGTATTTGTCCTTGCTCGGTCTTGCTTCAGCTTCGCCATGATGCCATGGTGCTTTGTGCCCGATTGATTAACCATTTTGTCCACCATAGTCGCCAGATCACCGTCACCGACGATAGTTGCTCCGCCGTGGTTCTTGTGCACGCCGACCCGCCTTTCTGTTGCTCCTTCGGCTCGGCCATCGACTCTAAAACGTTCAAGGTGAGCTCCTGGTGCTTCCTGTGCCATTTATTTAACCGCTATTGGTTCCGTTTCGCCGGCGTAGCGCAGCCGCTCCACCGTGTCCACCATGGCCGGCGTTGAGCTCGGTTTGAGCTGTTATCAATGCAATCTGTGACACCAGTAGATGCGCCTTGTCGTGGTGATCACAGTGGTACCTTTGCCATCGCCGTTGGTCTCATCGGCGGTGAGAAATCGCCGGTCAGCACCGTTGTCGCCATAGTCAGCGCGGGAGGTCGGGGATGACAGGTGGGGTCATGGTGTCAGTGACTTAGTGTTGAAAATGGAAATTTTCTTTTTCAGAAATGATTGAATAGTGTATACTTTTGTTATTTTTGTGTAGAATTAATTAGAGCTCTAAAAATTATGAAAATTTTTGTGTGACCTCTCTATGATTAATATTATTTAGGAAAAATATGAAATGGTGTTTTTCAGTACTTTTTGAATGTGATAAAAATTGCTCAATTAATTAATAAATGAGTTTCTATGATTTTTCTAGGTTTAAATAATTATCCAAAAATTATGAAATTTGTTTTGCCAGTTAGTTATCATGTGATAAGCCTTCATAAAAATTTTGAGCTCATTTGGGGAAAGTTGAATTATTTCATAATTTTTAATTATATAATTAATTCATAAAAGCAAATAGTAACCTTTAATGACTTTGGTTTTTGTTTGAATTTTGGATTGAGTGATGACCTTGGGTCATTAGTTGGTAATGATCCTTGGCAATTGAAGTAAGTGTTATGAAAAAGGTTTAGTTAGTTTGACATGTAACTGTACTGCGAAGGAAAGTTGTATTCAAGTTGTTAATTTTGCATCCATCATCGAGCATCATATTTTTGTATCTCGCATCATGTTAAACATGGCATTGTTACTACGTGTAGTGAACGAAGGTGAGCACGTGGTAGTTAATCAAGTTGCGAAGGAGGTTTATCCGTCTGTTGAGGTCAGATCTGATATCAGTGGAACGACTCCGGAACCTAACTTTTCCGCCAACCAAGGCAAGCCCCGGATGCATTTAAACCTACCTTGTGTTTTATAAATTTCTATCGCTTTTGCTTTTATATACTGCATTAAGTGATTAGGAGTCAAGTGGAAACCTAATTGGTGCATTACCAGCCTTGTTTTTCCATATCTACCTTGTTACCAGTTTAATTCGTAAATGCCTAGTTATGCTTAGCCATGCTTAGACAGATAAAAGTCGGGTGATTACCTGTCACCTGTGAGTTTTACATGGATCTTTGCTTATGTTTGGTTACTTATGTTATCATGAGATATGAGCATGTGGAGTAATAAATCTAGACCGGGTGGACTCGGTGTGTGAGAACCACAAGACATGGAGGTCTTGTGAGTGGCTTCTTTCCGCCTGTGTCGCTTAAGGTCCGTCCGTTGTTGAATTGCATGAGGTGAGACTTTGTAGTACTAACCACATACTCCGGTAAGCCTTAACTCGGCTATTCTATTACGAGAATGGCTACTCGTGCACTGGAAGTGGAGAGATGGCGGGAATAGCATGTACCCACGTGGCAATGGGCTGGATTGGTGGAGTACTGTATTCTCGGGTGGCGCGGACCCATTCTTATTTTAGAGGATCCAAGGGTAGGTTGGTATATGTAGGTCGGGGACCTACATATGTCGTGTGGTCTGGAATCCCTAGCTAGGTTTTAATCGGTTCGAATCATCGTTGCTCCTCGGTTATGGAGACTCAACTCACTGTTCATCATCGTAGTTTAATAACTAGAACTTGAGTAAGGTTTGAGAAAGTATTGGATATGAAGTTTCATGATCTCATTACGGATCATGTCAGCTTTGTATATGATCTTTTCGAAGATAAAAATGTTGATATAAAGAATTTTGTTAAATAGCTTTTACGCAAAAGAACTTTGATCATTGCTAAAGCCATACCTTGAATCCCTGAGCCTGCATTCCTGAGTCTTCTCAGTTTTTATTCCGGTTAAGTCTTGTTGAGTACTTTTGTACTCAGGGTTCGTTGACCCTTGTTGCAGGTGAGCCTCATGAGCAGGTCTGTTTTGGACCGTGCTGCATGACTATTGTTCAGGTCAATGACGATAAGTGATTGTGTGATCCTTAGGCAGGATACTTATATTGTGTGTTTGTATTATGATACTAATGCCACTCCACTACTATTATGGTTTGTAATAATTACTGAACTTAGTTTGTAAGGTTTGAAACAACTGGCTTGTAAACTAAGTTATTGTAAGACTTCCGCTAATTTACTCTGATGTAGATATTTGAATAAATGTTGTAATACTGCAATGACTCTGTAATGGGATCCTACTCGGAAATCGTGGATGATTTGGGGTTCCCCGAGGACACCCGATAATCTTCTTAAGTTACTAGGAACATATGCATAGTCGTTAGAGGTCGTTGGACAGTGATAGGTGCATGTGGGTCCTATAATTTAGGAGGTTCTGCGATAGAGCTTGTCTAGATACTAGCATTCTTCAAAAAAAGGTTTTTGCTGCTTCCCTAGGAGGGGGCTTGCCCTAATAGACACAGAGGACCTTGCAAACAACATCAGCTCTAGTAATTGGCTGTTGCCCATCAGTAACATGTTCTGCTTGCATAGTTTCCATAGCTTCCTACGAAATTCAATCAGTAAAACATTAGATTACAGATAGTGTAAGAGGACTTCAAATAAAAACCCAAGAGATTGATTCATAACAAGTAATGCATAGGTCTTCCTCTGCTTACTGCTGATATAGATTACATAAGCTTCAGTAGATTTTAGTAGATTTCCATAACACTAGGCTCCTGCTATGTTTCCTTCTTTTATGGCAATGGCTTCAGTAGATTTCAAGGGAAGCAAAAGAAGGAACTTACTACTGCTACTCTTGCAACATCGCTCAGACCCTTTTTCCTACTGGTATGGAAGTCCCTGAAGACTTCCATAGCATTAACATCTTCATCAGATGGACCATTTTCTTCTCCAAGTCATTGATCGTGTTCTGCTGCCTCCCTCTTGTTCTCCTTCTGTTCACATTGCACATGAGTTTCGTTTTATATTTATACAAAGGTAAGAGTAACAATAAAACACAACCATCACATACAAATTTTTGCATCTAGACAACATAGGAGCGAGATCCTGTAGCCTGGTGGTACTTCACTTTTGCATGGTTTCGCTTGTTCTTCTCAAATGTTTCCTATAGCTTCATTTGTGTTAAACTACAGCACAAGTAGACCATAGTAAGACTAGACAGGAAATCGATGGGTTCACACACCTTGTTCTTAGCACTAGACCAAATCTTGACAAGTTCACACCACTGTGCATCATTCATGGATGAGATAGGAGAGGTCATATGGATCTGATTAGCAGGGATGCCATTGAAGTATTTTCTCTTCAACTGTAGTGTTCCTGCCATACTACAAACTGTATTACATTCTGACAAGCTTCTTTTGTTGGTGAGTGAGCATCGTTAACGTGCAGCCTTCCCTACACATAGTAGTGTGAATGAAAAGTAAATCCATTAAAATTACTTAAAGCAGAGTACATTTAGCCTCTCCACAAATCTTTTGCAATAGACGACGCTAGGCCTCTTCCCCTTGTATTATTTCTAATGCGTCAAAATTGGTACTTCACTCCTAACTACTACACCTGCCTCTGAGGCAAACTTGGTAGCTTGCACTGGATCATGTGGCCTTCTGTTCCCCTCAGCAACAGAGATGGCATCCTCACTCCTTCTAGTGTTTTGCTCATTTTTTCAAGCATAATTCCATGAGTTCGAGGCCTCAGCTTCCTCGTTCTTCCTGGCAATGGTACTACACAGTTTTTATACATTTAGATTGTTAGAAAAGTTCCATGGATATCAAATTGCTAGTGCAAATTGATTGACAAACATCTATAAGGTAATACCAACCTTGGCAACTTTCATCATTCTGTGGGTGGGGGAGACGAGAGTTTGCTGAGAGGGCTCCTCTTCAGTAGGGCTATCATCTCTGGCCGTGAGGAGTCTCCCTCAAAGGCTAGGTAGGGTGCTGTCCTGACCAATGTCTCTAGTCAATTGATGAACTTGGAATTGATCCCTAGGTCTGGGTGTCGGTCGTGATGGAGAATTATATTCACCTATTGTTGCTACCTCCACCCTTTTGCCAGCGGAAGACCTTCAAGTAAAAAATCCATGAGCAACATCTTCTAGTGGAGTTGACCTCACTCGCTTGCAGAGCTTTCACCTAGGACTCATGGCAGTGCTGCTTTTGTCCTATTGGTAGAGCCTCCTCTATGGCTTCTTCGACCTAGACACTGAAGGACTCATGGTAGTGCTGCCTTTTGTCCTGTTGGTAGAGCCTCCTCTATGGCTTCTTCGACCCAGACACTAAAATTGGAGAGACAAAATTAAGCATCCAGCATGTACAAATTCCATTCATATCCAAATAGTAAAGCATTGCATGGCTACCTACACTTCCCCTCTAAACTAAATACAAGATAGAACAAGCACCTCATCAATTGATAGGGGCACTGGCTCATCTTCTAAATCTAAATCTATTTCATCTGTATCATCAAATCCCTCAACTATCTCCTCTGTGAAAGGTCCTTGTGTGGTTTTGGTAATTGAGTGACAACCTAGGTGGACTAATTGTGTTTATGTGAGATACACAAGTGATTAGTCCACAAGTACATGTGTGTGAGCAACATATGCCATGAAGGCGAAAATGGCTTGGAGATGGTGCAAAGCTCACACATATGATGATGAAGGAGCTCATTGCACATGAGACATGACATTGAGCCATGTGATCAAGGTGAAGAAGATCAAGAGAAGACTTGGCTTGATGGACCGGTTGCAAGCGTGAAGGGCAAGTCGAAGGCTTTGGAGCGATGGACCGCGTGGCGGTGAAGCTTGAGCAAGACTTGGTGCTGATGGATGAAGGCAACGGTGAAAAGCAAGTGAAGTCAAGATCGATGAACCAATATGATCACATGATGATATGAAGTTGATCATATCATTGTTGATCATGTTGGTGCATGTGTTGCATCGACATTGGAGGAGATGGAATGGAATGCGCAAGGCAAAGGTATAACTTAGGGCATTTCATTTCCTCGGTCATATGTGTGTAGAGAAGTTGATGACCAGGTTTAGGATAGATAGCTGTACTATCAAGAGGGGCAAACTTGTTTGCATATCGGTCATCTAGTGCCACTCGAGTGATCTAACTTTGCATCGTCGCTAGGATTGAGTGGCGTGGCAAGTTGAGTGGCTAATCCTTTGGAAAATGATTGTGAAAATGCTAACACACATACACATGAGGTGTGAAGAAGCTTGCCATTGGTTCAAACCAGACTTGGAAGCTAAGGCAAATCAATTTAGTTCAAGTCAATATTAGAAGCTCATGATAGTGATAAGAGTACAAGCATAAGACAACAATGCAAATGGATATCTAGTTTGTATGTTTCAAGTGGTATCTAGACTCAAGTATTTCATCAAGAATTCACAAGTAATGTCTAGATCAACTCACAAGTGATATCCTATAAGTGGTACTCATGAAGATAACAAAGGTTCAAGAAATGGTTCTTATTGATAAATCCAACAAGTAGTTCCATACTAGAAGATTCTTTCAAGTGATATCACATCTATACATGGTATCAATCATGCAAGACGATGGTTCCACAAGTGATCCTCAACTTTAAGTGATCATCAAATGAAGAATGCATCCCTCACCTACAAGAGCTCAAATGTATCAAATGGATGACCCATGCTATCACATAGGGGAAGGTGTCACACAAATTGATATCAAGATCAATGATCCTATGTGTGGTATTCCAAGAAGCCCTACACAAGTTACAAGTGGTATCTACAAGTGGGGTCATTCCAACAAACAAGTGATGTCCATAAAAAAAATGCAAGATTCAAGCCTCAACCATCTATCCCAAATGCATACCTTTTGCATCAATGAGAAGCACACCTTTTATGGAAATTGATGACAAAGGGGGAGAGATTGTACAAAGATATGAAAGCTCAAAGAGGTAGGACATGGACATGGACAAAGAGGGAGCAACATTGAAGAAAAGAGATGGATCAAAATTCTTGGACAAGAGAAGCACATAAATAGGGGAAGCAAGCTCATGGACTTTGATTGATTGCATTTGATATGTGCATATTCATGTGCTTGCTTGCATTGCATAAGTTTTCAAATTCAATATGCATGCTTGTGTGGTGTATGCTAGTTGTAGAACTTGAATGATGATTTTATAACTAGCATGCATAGGATAATAGCTAGACACTTGGTATGTTTTTCAAGTAATGCTAGTACCTTGCTTTTAATGTTGATCTTATGAGATATCTAGTGCTTTTATTTCCAAGTGTTATCTAGCTAACCATGGTGCTAAGGATGAACTTAAAAGTGCAACTCCGATTGGTATCACGCTTCAAAGGTTTACTCTATACACGTTAGCATCATTCGGTAGTAATTACTATCCCACAATTTCAATCAATGCATATATGCGAGCTTCAAATCAAACACTCTGGCACATATGTAGGGGGAGCTAATACTACCATTTTGGGTTTGTGGTACTTGTCCAAAATCATTTGCACATGGTAAAATTGCTTGGACAGGCAACATGAATCCAAAAGAGCTTAATTTCCATATCTTTGTAGAGTTGTCATCAATTACCAAAAAGGGAGAGATTGAAAGGTCCTTGTGTGGTTTTGGTAATTGAGTGACAACCTAGGTGGACTAATTGTGTTTATGTGAGATACACAAGTGATTAGTCCACAGGTACATGTGTGTGAGCAACATATGCCATGAAGGCAAAAATGACTTGGAGATGGTGCAAAGCTCACATATATGATGATGAAGGAGCTCATTGCACATGAGACATGACATTGAGTCACGTGGTCAAGGTGGAGAAGATCATGACAAGACTTGGCTTGATGGATCGGTTGCAAGAGTGAAGGGCAAGTCAAAGGCTTTGGAGCGATAGACCGCGTGGCGGTGAAGCTTGAGTAAGACTTGGCGCCGATGGATGAAGGCAACGGTGAAAAACAAGTGAAGTCAAGATCGATGAACCAATATGATCACATGATGATATGAAGTGGATCATATCATTGTTGATCATGTTGGTGCATGTGTTGTATCAACATTGGAGGAGATGGAATGGAATGCGCAAGGCAAAGGTATAACTTAGGGCATTTCATTTCACTGGTCATAAGTGTGTAGAGAAGTTGATGATCGGGTTTAGAATAGATGGCCGTACTATCAAGAGGGGCAAACTTGTTTGCATATCGGTCATCTAGTGCCATCCGAGTGATCTAACTTTGCATCGTCACTAGGATTGAGTGGTGTGGCAAGTTGAGTGGCTAATCCTTTGGAAAATGATTGTAAAAATGCTAACACACATACACATGATGGTGTACACTTGGTGGTGTTGGCACATTTACAAAGGAGATGAAGTTGGAGTTGATGTGGATCAACTCGGCGATGAAACGAAGGCAAGAAGGGTTAGAAACTCCACCGGCAGACTATCCGCCCATAGAGTGCGGACAGTTCGATGGTGCCACCGGCGCCCTATATAGAAAAAGATAGGGTCTCACAGAGTGGACCGGACGCTGGGGCCCTGCGTCCGGTCAGTGGCGGCAGAGAGCGTGCAGGCGTCGGTCTTCGACCGGACGCTGTCACTGAAAGTGACCGGACACTGGCAGGGTGCGTCCGGTTAGGTTGACGTATGGTGACGTAGGCGACGTAGAAAAGTTGGAGAAGGACCGGACGCTGATGCTGTGTCCGATCGTGACCAACCGGACGTGTTCGGTCGTGACTGGTACCTTACTAGAAATGACCGCACGCTGGGGTTGCTGCGTCCGGTCACTTTGAGCTACTGCATCCGGTCGCAACTTGACCGTTGAGATCACGATCAGCATTTGTAGTAGGGGACATGTGGCGTGCATCGCACGACCGGATGCTGGGGTCCAGCGTCCGGTCGATCTGACCGGAGCGTCCGGTCGTCCTGAGTTTTGCCTAGTGAAGGGGTAACGGCTAGTTTAGCCCATGGAACTATAAATAGAAGGTGGCCTCGGCCATTGCTAGTGCTGAGCACCTCAGGGGACTTTGTGTCCATGCTTGAGGGTGCTTGGGAGCCCTCCATCTCACATATGCTTGATAGTGATCATCCGATTGTGTGAGAGAGCGATTCTAGTGTGATTGCATCATGAGGTTGCATCGAGTGGCACTAGGTGATCGAGTTGCAAGCTGATGGTGCTTGTTACTCTTGCAGGTTGCCACCTCCTAGATGGCTTGGTGGTGGTCTCCGTCGAAGCCCGCAAGAAGCTTGTGCGGTGCTCTAGAGAAGAGCTTTGTGAGAGGCATTGTGCTCGCCCCATAGGAGCCATGAAGAGCAACTCTAGTAAAGCGTGTCATTGAGCTACCCTCACTTTCGGGGTAGGTTCTTGCGGTGCTCGATGTGCGGGCTTGGCTGGTGATGCCAATTAGCCGCCGAACCACCAAGTGAGCGGTCGATACAACGGGGGCTAGCGTGTTGGCAAGCATGTGAACCTCGGGAGAAAAATCACCGTGTCAACCTTGTTCTTCCCATTGGTTTACAATCCCCTTTCACAAGCTTGTATTTATATTTCATATACATTGTGCTTGTGTAGTTGCTCTTGTAATTAGTTAGCTTGTGTAGCTTACTAGTTACCTTCTTGCTTGTGTAGCATAGAAGTAGCTCCCTTGCGTGGCTAATTTGGTTTGTGTAACCTTGTTAGTCGCATTGCTTAGTTTGTGCAGCTAAGTAAGTGCGCTCTCTAATTTGGCATTGGTTGCCTTGTTATTGAGCATTGCTAGTGCTTAGGTGGCTTTGTGCTTTTGCTTACTAGCTTGTGTAGGAGCTCCCTTGTTGCTTGAAGTACTAGTGGCATAGGTTTGTGTGACCTTGCTTCTAAAATTGGTTAGGTGAGCTCTAGCTATCCTGGCACCTTCTGTTGATGCAAAAGTGGATCTGCAAACACAAAGGGCTAATACCCGAATCGATATCCAAAGCGTGCCAGTCGATTTGACCTATTAATCGACAAGGATGAAGATACGAGCACTTTGGTCCTAACAACAGCGATATGCCCGGAAGTCACGGCCAAGAGGTACTCACGCGGAACTCAAGAATCGCCGAAGGTCGCACTGAAGCTATGCAACTCACCGAATCAATGAGAACTCGTAAAAAGGAAAATATGCAAATTGACGAAGTCGCCGAAAAGTAAGTAGATGCAAATAGGAGTAAAAATTGGTTTTGATATTGATTGATTGTTTATTACATTACCCCTCAATCTATATTTATACCCTGATCTAAAGAGACATAATCAAATACGACTAGGACACCAAGTCCATATCTAAGGAAACACGTGACTCTTACATGAATCATACTCTAAATATAGAAAAGGAAATCAACTCCTATCTATTTCCCTGTCCGCCTCAATTACGATGGAATTCTCACCGACCTCCTTTCCATCGGCATACTTCCTGTTTCATCGGCAGTAGTTTTCAAGCCTTCCTTCATCGGCATCGACAATAACATCTCCAACTTTATCGGCAACGCCCAAGTCTAAATCAATCTTTCCATCGATCACCACTATTCATCGGCAACCATCTTTACAAGCTGATTTTCATCGGCTGTCAGCGTATACAGTAATTTTCCTCCTACCGATTAGCCTACTCTGATCATTTTGACACGTGCAAAAAACGGTGTCAACACATGCCCCCCAATTTCGGAGTATAAAACCATTAATGCTCCGAAATTTACTCCAGATAACGTTTGCCTTCGCCCAATTACCGTAACTCATTCTCCAAGTCAAAACTTGATCTATTATCAAATCTAATCAAATCTAGTCCTGATTCACGCACCTCAGTAAATATCACATAATTTCCAACCACTCTTGCCTTAATTATGGTTAAGATACCGAAACAATAATCCATCGGCAAGATCCTAACATAATAATGCCGCCATTTTCAGAATTAAAATATCCTGTACCGAGATCTCTTCCAAGTCATGATTACTTGCCATCAAATCATCTATACAATCCCTTGATTATCGTGTGAATAGTTACCATATCCATCTGAACCACCTCGACCTACATGCGCGCGGCATAGAGGTAAGTCCAGAATACCCGTACTCCAAGCGGCTTATAAATAGATTTCTCCGGAACGCTCGTCTTCTACCCTCAGACTCCAATCTTTGACATTCTCTCTTTCCGGCAGCGACTCCGACGAACAACTGCGCGACCTCAACGAACAAGAACTTTTCTCCAGCGTCAACCTTGAGTCTCCGGCTCATGCCCCCATCTACCTCAAGATAATGGCAATCAACTTCGACGTCCCTGCGGTTCATTCCACTTCCGTTACCTTTTATCTCGATTCCTCTGGTCTTTGCGAGTTCATACAATTGGTAATTTTTTCTCTTTTCTTTTGTTCTTCGGATCCTCTAAACTTAGGAACTGCACAACAAATTAGTTATTCCAACCGATCAGCTGCACGTCCAATGCCTAGGACCAATGGGCAACCTAGATCCAACTAATCTAATTAATGCAGAGGTTAACAGAATCCCTTTTAGAGCCCAAAATTTCTCTCTGAATTTATGGAAAGATACATTCTGATCTTGGCCCAAAACCACCAAAGGGTGGAAAGATTGGTACTTGAGGGTCAATAGGTCGATGCAAGTACACTGGGCAGAATGGAAGCTAGACCAATGCATTAGGCTATCCATTGCCGATATGCAAAATAACGAGTCAATGATGATTGCAGCTGCTTACTTCTGGTCAGACACAACAAACACTTTTATGTTTGGACATGGCCTAGCTACTCCCACACTTGCCGATGTCTACATGCTTACTGGCTTGGACATTTCAACTGCCGATGAAGGCTCCATCTATGGCAGAAAATCTGAATATAGGGTGAATACCCGCAACATCGGCGGTTGGACGGGATACATTCAAGAATGCCAGAGAACCGGGACAGTTAACCAGAGGGAACATGCCACATTCTTGAATATGTGGCTAGAAAAATTTATCTTCTGTGGTCGATCAGTAGGACCAACCAATGCCTTCCTCCCCACGGCTAAACTCTTGGCTAATGGTGTAAGGTTCCCTCTTGGCCGATACCTTCTGAGCTCCACTTATCATCTTCTTCATCAAGTGTCTCAGAAACTTTTGCTTGGCGAACCCATCGGCAACTTAGGAGGCCCGTGGTGGTTTATCAACATGTGGCTAAATGCCCATATGCACAAACGTTTGCAATGGGACTTCTTTGCCCAACAATTCCCACGAGAAATTGCTGAAGACCACATGCTTGGGGACGAGGAATCGGCAACACGCTCACCCCTCAATTTTGGTGAAGTTATAATTGTCCTCCCTAGAACAGAGGCCAATGAAGACCAGATCGGCAGATTCTTCCAAAGCTTCTACAATGGTCTTTCTCGTGATCATAGGGCCTGGGTACCTTATATTGACGAAGAAAACATATTCCCCCTTCTTTTCAACTTTGCTGATGACACTTTGAATCAGGATAATGAACTCATGATGGCCATCATTACTCCCAGGGCAATCCCAGTAAACACATTCGGTAGCGGGAAAAACACCAATATCACGTATGAATTTTACAACCCATTGGCAGTATCCCGTCAATTGGCTTTTAGGCAACTGCCAATCAAACTTTGTTTTGCCGATGTGATCAAACCCAGAGAAACAATCACCTGTAGAACAGATTGGAGCAGGGTAGTGCGACTCTCCCCCGATGCCGATACTACAGATGTCGATATATCCGTCTGGACGCCAGTATCTTTCATCACCAAATCATATAAGCAATGGTGGCGAGAGTGGAGGGAACAACTGTTTGCAACATCTGCTCACACATATCGGCACATGATCGACCCTGAATACGCCATTCTCGATGACGCAGTAAGTTTCTTTTAACTCCCTTATGCTTTTTCCTTTCATATATCGGTAACTAACTTTCTCATGACAGGTTAACAACCTAGCACCATCTATGAGCAAAAGTGGAAAAACCCTTCAATCTTCGGCCTGTTTCCCCGATATCACCGATCGGCTACAACGCCCCCACCTTAGCTGCTTTGACTCACCAGAAGACCCGTGCCAAGACCATCACCTCCAAGTCTAAATTGGCTACAGCTAGGGCCACTCCATTGGCTACTGCTACAACCCTGATCAAGGCATTCAAGGTAACAACCCTGTTTATTTCTACTCATGCCGATCACAAACCGTATTAACATTAATCATCAGGGTGTAAGAGCCGCTGCTGGATCGTCATCGGTAATTCCTCCGACATCAAGCACCACTACTTCTGACAAACCTTCAGAGGTATTCCTTTGATTTTACATTTTATCTGTTAAATATCATACCTTACACTTGTTTTGCAGCAACAAATGGGTACATCGGCAAGCGTACCAGATGTCCAAGCTCCACAACCAACAAGTGTCGATGCCCCCTAGCCAACCGTTGCTGAGGCCCAAGCAAAGCGCAAAGCCTTAACAGATGCCGAGGCACAGCCAAAACGCCAGAAGTCCATGCCGATCCCCACATCTGCCCCAATGTCTGCAAGCCGGCCAGAATCAGTCGATGCAACTGAGCAAGCAGTTAATCCTCCTGTACAGGACATACCATCGGTCATCATACCCTAAGGGCCAACCACCGATGAGGCCACAGAGGATATCCCATCGGCAAGCTCAGCTGATCCTCCACACGGCATACTGCAGGCTGCTTCCTCCAGCCAAGTACAGGAAATTGCCTTGAAACAGGTAAGCCGATTGACCTAGTCGATTTATAATATTCATACTTATCCTTAACTGACCTCTTTTTCTTTTTCTCAGGAACAAGACTCCCCAAACAGCCTATTTTCCTTTGCCATTAATGTTTCTGACGATGATGGAGAGGAAACAAGTTCTTCCCTTGCACTGGGAACAATATCGGTAGAAATTAAGTCCAAGTTGGAAGCTCTCCTGAACTTGTTACAGCAGGATACCGCCCAACTAGTAGATGACTCGGACCCCGCAAAGGCAATTTTCAAAACAATCCGTGGCCAGGTCCCTGCCGATGTTGAACAAGTACTTTTCCCAGTAGCCCATTTAGAAAGCCGCCAACTGCAATATCAATGGGCTACTCAACGCATTGCCGATAGAGCAGCTCAGGCTCAACTCAAAGAAGAGATGCTACAATTGAAACAGATTGCCGATGAGAAGCACAAGGGCATCGGCAACTTGCAAACTTCGGGCGTTGAACTTAAGTAGAAAATCTTAGATTTATTGGCAAAGAGGATGGCTCTATTGGCTGAATTGAAAGAAGTCGAGGCAGCCTTAACTCATGCCCAACAAGAAGAAAGCCACCTACCCAATGCCATCAAGGCCCTTCAGCAAGAAAGAGACATCCAGGCTCGCAAAGCCTTGGCCATGAAGAAAAAACTCAAGCCTGTGGAGGGTGCTGCCGATGAAGACATCAAAGAAATGAAGGAAGCCGACCAGATTTGCCTGCGTGTGATATTGGCTATCCAATCCTTGTTAAACTTGTAAATCTTGTCTATTGCATCGGTACTTTATGAGACATTGACATCCTTGTATAATTCTAGCCGATAGGACTGTTATCGGCACTTATACTTTTATGCATCCATCCAGATACTAGGGTAATATTTCTTTAAATATTTTCCATTTAATGCTCTAGGAAACACAACCCCTTCGAGGGTTTCTAGAATATATGCGTTACCAGGAATAGACTGATTTATCTGATATGGACCTTCCCAATTAGGAGACCACTTTCCAAACTTTGAACTTTTAGTCCCAATCGGTAAAATCAATTTCCAGACCAGATCTCCATCGGCAAACTCCTTTACCTTCACCTTCTTGTCATACCATCTGGCTACTCTTTTCTTATTTTCTTCGATGCTAACTAAAGCCCTTAACCGATGACCCACCACATCTTCCAACTCATCCTTCATAAGAGTATCATAATCATCGGCTGTCAGCTGATTTTGAGAACGTATTCGCCTAGAGCCAATTTTAATTTCCCAAGGTAATACTGCATCGTGTCCATATACTAACTGATAAGGTGTTACTTTGGTTGCACCATGACATGACATCCGATATGACCACAAGGCTTCATTTAATACTATATGCCACCTCTTAGGATTTTCTTTAATTTTGCGCTTAATGAGCTTGATGATCCCTTTGTTAGAAGCCTCAGCCTGACCATTAGCTTGAGCATAATATGGAGAAGAATTTAAAACTTTAATTCCCATACCTACAACAAACTCATCAAATTCTCCCGATGTAAACATAGTACCCTGATCGGTAGTGATAGTTTGAGGAATACCAAATCGGTAAACAATATGCTCTTTCACAAAATCAATCATATTAGCCGATGTCACCTTTTTTAAAGGAATTGCCTCAACCCATTTTGTGAAATAATCGGTAACAACCAGAATAAATTTATGTCCTTTGCTCGATGGCAGATAAATCTGACCGATGAGATCGATAGCCCATCCCCGGAACGGCCAAGGTTTAATTATAGGGTTCATAGCCGATGCAGGCGCTCTTTGAATATTACCAAACTTTTGACACCCCTGACATCCTTTAAAATACTTAAAACAATCTTCAAGAATAGTCGGCCAATAGTATCCATTCCTTCTGATCATCCACTTCATCTTGAAAGCCGATTGATGCGCTCCACACACTCCTTCATGAATTTCACCCATCAAGCTTTTCGATTCATCACTGCTAACACATCTGAGTAAAACTCCATCTATAGTTTGATAATATAATTCATCATCGAGGAGCACATACTTGGTAGCTTGGAACCTTATATGTCTTTCAACCTTTTTATATGGATCCTTTAAATAATCGACAATCTCCTTTCTCCAGTCATCGATATTGACCGCCGATGTTAGCACTTCCTGAATAGGCTGATACCCTGAAGCATGCTGAGCTAGTCGATTAGCCTCTTCATTATGTAGTCAAGAAATATGTTCAAGACAAAAATCTCTAAACCCTTTCAACAATTGCAAACATCTTTCATAATACGAAATTAAAACTTCACTTCGGCATTCATAAATCCCAGCCAATTGATTTATAACTAGCATAGAATCACCAAAGATTTCAACAGCATTGGCACGTATCTCCTTCAGCAATTCTAACCCTTTTATCAAGGCTTAGTATTCAGCCTGATTGTTTGTCGATGTAGCAACAATCAGCAATGAAAACTCATACTTCCTTCCTTGAGGTGAAATCAACACAATGCCGATACCTGCTCCTTCACCACATGTGGACCCATCGAAGAAAAGTGTCCAAGGAGCAACCTCCAGAGAGTCCACTGTATTACAATGCTGAGTGACAAAATCAGCCATAACCTGCCCCTTAACTGCCTTAGTCGATTCGTAACGTAGTTCAAATTCTGATAATGCTAAAATCCACTTGCCGATTCTACCACTTAATATTGGCATCGACAGCATATACTTGACTATGTCATCTTTGCATATGACCGTACATTCGGCAGATAACAAATAATGTCTTAATTTGACCCAAGAAAAGTATAAACACAGACATATTTTTTCGATGGCCGAATACCTTGTCTCAGCATCCACTAATCTTCTGCTCAAATAATAAATAACACGTTCTTTCCCTTCAAATTTTTGAATAAGAGCTGAACCAATAACGGTATCATCAGTTGATAAATACAACCTGAAAGGTTTCCCGTGTTGAGGTGGAACTAGCACTGGAGGATTTGTTAAATATTTCTTAATTTCATCTAGGGCTAACTGCTGCTCAGCTCCCCATACAAATTCCTGATCGGCTTTCAATTTAAGTAATGGACTGAAAGTCTTGATCTTACCCGACAGATTAGATATGAATCTTCTAATAAAATTAATCTTACCGATCAAAGATTGCAATTCAGTTTTATTGGCAGGAGCAACCACCTTGTTAATTGCATCAATAGACTTCCTACTGATTTCGATGCCCCGCTGATGCACCATAAAACCCAAGAATTGACCTACCGATACACCAAATGCACATTTATTAGGATTCATCTTCAATCCATGCTTCCTTGTGCACTCCAGTATCTTTCATAGACCGGCTTGATGTTTTGTGATATCTCCAGACTTAATCACTACATCATCAATGTAGATTTCCACTAATGTGCCGATGTATTCATGAAAAATAAAGTTCATAGCTCTTTGATAAGTAGCGTCGGCATTTTTCAAACCAAATGTCATGACTATCCACTCAAACAACCCTACATGACCTGAACATCTGAAAGCAGTCTTGGGAATATCTTCTTTAGCCATGAATATTTGATTGTAACCTGCATTACCATCCATGAAGCTGATAATTTGATGTCCGGCTGCAGCATCAATCAACAAATCAGCAATCGGCATTGGATAGCCATCCATCGGTGTGGCTTTGTTAAGATTCCTGAAATTAATACAAACACGAAGTTTTCCATTTTTCTTATAAATAGGAACTACATTAGAGATCCACTCTGCATATCGACACTGCTGAATAAACTTTGCCTCAATTAATTTAGTTATTTCAGCCTTAATGTCAGGAAGTATATTAGGGTTGCATCGGCGCGCTGGCTGCTGATGTGGCCGAAATCCAGATTTGATAGGTAACCGATGTTCAACTATCGATCGGTCTAATCCAGGCATCTTAGTATAATCCCAAGCAAAATAATCTTTATACTCTTTTAATAAATCAGTCATTTGCTGCTTACACTTGGAATCTAACTTAGCACTAATAAAAGTAGGTCTTGGCCTATCGCCATCACCAATATCTACTTCTACTAAATCATCTGCCGATGTGAACCCTTGACCTAATTTTCCATCATCGGCAAACCTATCCATTAAAACTCTTCTTCAGAACCGACTGCTTGGATCTGTGGAATTTCATAATCAGCAACTCTAAGGAACTCTTTTTCCCAAACTTCTCCTGATATGCATTTAGTTCGCTCATAAGTATCTGATTCTGCCAATGCGATGATATAAGAAGAATCACCAGGAACAACCTCAATCTTATCCCCAATCCACTGTACGAGGCATTGATGCATTGTAGAAGGAACACAACAATTAGCATGAATCCAATCCCTCCCTAGAAGTGGATTATATGCACCCTTGCCATTAATAACAAAGAACGCCGTTGGCAAGGTTTTGCTGCCGATGGTCAATTCAACACATACTGCCCCTTTAGCCGGTGACACGTTGCCTTCAAAATCCTTCAGCATCATATCAGTTTTGGTCAAGTCTTGATCTCCCTTACCAAGTTTCCGATACATCACATAAGGCATAATATTAATCGTAGCCCCTCCGTCGATAAGTATCTTAGATACAGGCTGCCCATCAACTCTGCCTTTCACAAACAAAGCCTTAAGATGCTATCTCTCGTCATCAGTAGGTTTCTCAAAAACAGCCATCATTGGATCTAGTGTCAACTGAGCTACTTGATCAGAGAGAACAACTTCCTCATTATCAGATAGTGCCAAAAACTCCATCGGCAACATGAATACCATATTAACATCTGCCGATGGACCCTTATTTTTGTGTTTTACCTGTCACTGCTGATGACTGGACCTCTCATTGGAGGAATTTTCCTCTCGGTATAAATCCTCCTGATGCTCACGTTGCATCCTTCTTTTCTGTGTCTTTGTCAGACCCTCCGGGCACCATCAAGGAAACTTGGTTTTCCAAACCGGCTGATAACAGGTCCTAGTTGATTCTACACGGCGTATATTAGGGTCCCTGTAGAATATTTCTTCATCTGGAACTCTTGCGTTTGCCATTTCCTCAAGCTCCTCTTGATTCCTTGGAAAATATCCAGCGTGTTTACCAAGCCTTTCATGTACACTAAGTCTGCCCCCCAGCCGATCATGCACTGATGCTCTACCTCTGATCGGCTCATTGATAAATAAACCCTGATTGCTAGGTTGAAACCTCCTTTCTGACTGATTGACCCCATAATAACCATTGCACTCAGGGCAATTTTCAACAGTTGGCAATTTAATACCTTCTTCCCAGCAATGGATGAAAAACGGGCACCTCCAATGATTTTTATGCCAATACCATTCTTCCCGACGTCTCTCTTCTTGCTGTTGTCGATATCGGTCCTTACGCTGATGCCAACCCTCCTGCTGCCTTCGATGGGTAATCACAATGCTAGGTCGAAGAGGGTTTTTGGAACTACTGCTTTCTCCCAGCAAACCCTTACTTTTTGCATCATCGGTAGTTATCCGATGTTGGGGATCCACTGATGCGTTTTTCTCAGCAGCCTCTGACGTCAATACCTTGGTCTTCCCTTTGGCCTCCAACATATTTGCTGGAAAAGGGTGTTGATCAATTTTCATCGGCTTCTGGGCCTTGGAAGTACCAAACTTAATTCTCCTAGATTCAATAGCCGACTGTAACTGTTGCCTGAACACCTTGCACTCATTTGTACTGTGTGAAGTTGCATTGTGCCATTTGCAGTACAAGATCTTCTTCAACTCTTCTGCCGATGGGATCACATGATTAGGTGACAGCTTAATTTGGCCCTCTTGAAGCAGAAGATCGAATATCTTGTCGGCCTTAGTGATATCAAAGGTAAACTTTTCTGGTTCTTTCTAACCAAAGGGACAAGATATCGGCTTTTTATTCTTAACCCACTCAGCTAAGCCGATAACTGGTTCTTCATCAGAATCAGAATCTCCTACTTCTTCAACAAATGATACTTTTTTACTCCAATTCTTTTTAGGTTAAAAAACCCTAGTATCTTGATCAGAGATCCTTTGCACAAGATGACTGAGGCTTTCAAACTCCTGAGAAGCATATCTGTCTTTAAGATGTGGCAATAACCCTTGGAAAGCCAGATCGGCAAGCTGCCGATCATCCAGCACTAGACTGTAGCACTTATTTTTTACATCTCGTAGCCTTTGCACAAAGCTTTCTACCGATTCATCATTACGCTGTCTCAATTTTACTAAATCGGTAAGCTTCTTTTCATGGATTCCAGCAAAGAAATACTTATGAAATTGTTTTTCTAGATCAACCCAAGTAATAATAGAATTTGGTGGTAATGAAATGAACCATGTAAATGCCAATCCAGACAAAGATGATGAAACTAATTGAACTCTTAATTCATCTCTGCTAGCTGCCTCTCCACATTGAATAATGAAGCGATTGACATGTTCCATTGTTGATGTATCATCTTGCCCAGAGAATTTAGTGAAATCTGGTACCTTGTACCGATTTGGGAGAGGAATTAAATCATATGCAGGAGGGTATGGAGTCCGATAAGAATAAGTATTGACCTTGGGCTTTATCCCAAACTGATCCTTCATACTTTCTGCTATCTTATCGGCCCAAAAAGCATCAGCCTCCTGCTGACGAACTGGCTGAATTTCTACGGGAGGTGCCTGCTGATATCCCTCCACATATCTTTGTGGCCCACGATCTCCAGCAATCGGCATATTTGCCGTTACTTGTGGTCCATTAACCTGTTGGAAAGGATTCATCGGCTGAGCTGCTGATGCTTGATTCTGGAAACCAGCTTGCATATGACCTTGTTGAATCCCTGCAACCTGCTGATTTTGCTAAACTGTATGTTGAACAGGTAACTGTCCTGACCAACCATTATTAGAACTTATCGGTACAAAACTTACCGATGGCTGGTAATTTGCTGACATTGTTGGATAATTATAACTAGCTTGAGGCATGAACTGAACCCTAGTTTGACTCATAATAGGGGCTTTCTGCTGCATTGGCAGTAAGCTTGCCGATGGACTTGAATTGGGTATTTGAACCAAAGGCATCTGGAAACCTCCTGGAGTTGGTTGCATAGTAGTTGCTATGGCATATTGAGGCACTTGAGCCATCGGCGAAACAGCCGATGGTATAGGAGCTTTTCCTACTGCATCAAACACTTGAGGTAACCCAGGATTGAAAGCAAATGACTCCGGAGGCATACCATATCCCCACCAATTAGCAGGAATCTGGCTATTCTGAGACACAGGGTCTGACATAGCTGATGCCGATAGATCTGTATTAAGCTGAACTCGTCCTCCTGGTAGTACCGGATCTGATCGTATCGGTGTAGATTAAATATTAGGTAAGCCTACCGATACTGGAGGAGAAGTAACTTCTGTACCCACAACAGCCGAGGGAGCCGATGGAGTATTGACAGATGCCGGCTCTGGTTGGTGATAGGCAGGCCCAACGTAATGCGGTGACGCTTGTCCTTCTTTGAGAGTTCGAACCACAGCATTATGAACAGTATTGGATAGCACATTGGAATGATTAATCAAAGCATGATTTAGTGCAGAATTAACCATCTCTTGAAGTTTACCAAGATTGGAGTCGGTAACCTGCCGACGCAATGGCAAATCTTGCTTCTCGATGACTTGTCCACTCTTGTTTAGGCTAAACGATTTCAGACAAAGCTGCCTGTATTCTTCTACAGCCTTTTCCATAGCCTGCCTCTGCTCTTCCTTAAGATCTTCTTTTGATACCGCAATAATGTTCCCTGAATCGATCTCGGAATTGAACATATTGATCGAATTGATTGGTCCCACCGAGCGTGCCAAAAGATGTGTTGATGCAAAAGTGGATCTGCAAACACAAAGGGCTAATACCCGAATCGATATCCAAAGCATGCCAGTCGATTTGACCTGTTAATCGATAAGGATGAAGATACGAGCACTTTGGTCCTGACAACAGCGATACGCCCGGAAGTCACGGCCAAGAGGTACTCACGCGGAACTCGAGAATCGCCGAAGGTCGCACTGAAGCTATGCAACTCGCCGAATCAATGAGAACTCGTAAAAAGGAAAAATATGCAAATTGACGAAGTCGCCGAAAAGTAAGTAGATGCAAATAGGAGTAAAAATTGGTTTTGATATTGATTGATTGTTTATTACATTACCCCTCAATCTATATTTATACCCTGATCTAAAGAGACATAATCAAATACGACTAGGACACCAAGTCCATATCTAAGGAAACACGTGACTCTTACATGAATCATACTCTAAATATAGAAAAGGAAATCAACTCCTATCTATTTCCCTGTCCGCCTCAATTACGATGGAATTCTCACCGACCTCCTTTCCATCGGCATA
The DNA here is from genome assembly GCF_019320115.1 of Miscanthus floridulus. Lineage (NCBI taxonomy): Eukaryota > Viridiplantae > Streptophyta > Magnoliopsida > Poales > Poaceae > Miscanthus > Miscanthus floridulus. Next base: position 45,891,098 of record NC_089589.1, read on the forward strand.
CTTCCTGTTTCATCGGCAGTAGTTTTCAAGCCTTCCTTCATCGGCATCGACAATAACATCTCCAACTTTATTGGCAACGCCCAAGTCTAAATCAACCTTTCCATCTATCACCACTATTCATCGGCAACCATGTTTACAAGCTGATTTTCATCGGCTGTCAGCGTATACAGTAATTTTCCTCCTGCCGATTAGCCCACTCTGATCATTTTGACACATGCAAAAAACGGTGTCAACACCTTTGTTTCTTAATTAGTATCTTTGGAAGGTGCTAGAGAACATAAATAAAGGGGTGTAGTCTTGGCTAGACCGATAGTTTTAATTCCATACTTGTTTCGGTTAGCCGACGCGATTAATTTTAGAAAGGACTATTCACCCCCCTCTAGTCCGCCATCTCGACCCTACACCCTGGTTTAGGGATATATTCCAAATCTTTACCTGTGTCTACCCTTTGTTCTTGACTTTTTTGCCATTGGAGACACAGGTTTTGGGCCCACACGTCATATTCCAAGTTCTTCCATCTTTCTATGATTCCTTGCGATTTGTGCATCCCGTGCTCGTTCATAAGCAATTAGTGGTTGCTTATCTAGATTACAAAGGCATTTATTAACTAAAGCTTCTATGGAATGTCAACACAGCAGAGCAAGATTATGCAAATAAGTGCCTAACTAGTAACTACAGCTTATACGGAAGTCATTAATCCAATAAAGCACATGTCAGCTACACTCAACTATAGGAAATATGTAACCCCATCGCTATCTACATATCCTTGGTTCAACCACTATAGTAGAGCACACATCATAAAAGGAATTTGGGTACCTCTTTCTCTATGTTCCCTGGCTTTGCTTTGTCGTTGGCACCACCGTCATATCATCGTGGTCGCAGAGCTGGTTTGGCCGGCGTTGATGAAGGGGTACCAGATCTGGCTTCGGCTAGGGATCAGATCCGGTCGATCATGACAGGTGCCGAGTTAGGTAGGGATTCAGATCTAGCTTGTACCGTCATTGAGGCGATGCTTCCACCATCAGCTGATTGACCTACTGTCGATGAATCAAAGGGGATCCGGCTCCGGCTAGGGTTCGAAAATGTATGAGGGTGTGGCTGGAGAGTGGAGAGGGAGTCAAGTTGCTGTTCTGATGGCACCTAGGGTCCAGAGCGGGTTGGCAGAGGGGGTAACTGGAGAGTGGAAAGGTAGGAAATGGGACTAGGATTTGGAGCTGGAGGAGAGACGGTGCGGCTGGAGAATGGAGATGGAGGCGGAGACGGCGACTCTTTGCGCTTTTATGTGGCCATCACATTACCACAAATGCCCTTGTCTGAAATCGATGGCGTGGTAAACCTATTTAATGCGTAGAGGGCAAAAGACAGACATCTAATTTTTGGTGCGTGTTGGCGGGACTGCTCGGCGCGGTGCGGAATCAAATTTTTAGGCGAGCAGACCGCCCCGTCTGCTTAGTAGAGACCGAAATTTTGGGCGGCCTTAGTTGTTGCCTTTTTGGTTTTTGCATAATATAAATAAACATAAAACTAAAAGGGGATGATAATAAACAATTAAAAGATCCATGAATTTGACACCTAAAAATTACCAAAAAAAGAAAAAATAAACCGGCTCGCTGCAGCTTATTGCGCTACAACTAGCGATTTTTTATGTGTGTGTGACTGCATTTGCAGTTGTTTGAACTAAGGACTATAATTAGGAAGCAAGGGGAAGGCACGCCCAGGGGTGGAAAACCCTCCAAAAAAGTAAATGGGTTATTCAAATGATATCCCCATGGATTTCCCATCCTGGAAAAAGTAGTCATGGATTCTAAGGTGTTTTGAGTTTTTAGAGAAGAGAAAAAATTAAAGCATCCTCCTCCTGGCTAGCGCTCTTGCTATTCACTGACTCGCCAGTACTCTGGATCATCCTCCTCCTTGCTAGAGTCACAGTCGGTGCTGTACTTTCTATCGCTCGAGTATGTCCCCATTGTTCATGAGCCTCGAGCCGGTCGCCAATGCCATCTTAGCAAAGGTGAACGTGGACGACAACATCCTGCATGCCTTCCTCGACCCTTGATCTATGGGACGTATCAATAGTACAAGTCATGCCTAAGTTTGGTCTGTGGGATGACCGCATGTGAAGTCTTATTTGCATGCATGTCTGTGTTAACTTTTGTTGAACTTTGTATTAGGTCGGTTAAACTCTGTTGAGAGTTGTGTAGCTCAGGTCCTTTGGTCATTTGGTAACTGGTTGTACTAATGGTGTTTGCCCTTTCTGATCGGAGGACATGGGTGTATCGATGTTGAAATTTTTTGGATCCTAAGACAGTCTGACCCTACAAAATATAGATGATCCAGATCACTACGAAATACAGGGGCCATCCAAGTAGTCCATAGAACCCAACTACCAGGGGCTAACAACTAGTTCTAATCCATAGAACCCAACAATTAGTTTAGGATATAAATAGGTATGGACAAATAACATAACTAATTGGCTGATTCTTAGTTGGCTATTTTTTAGACATGGCTAACTAGTCGCAGTCCATCCAAACAGGGCCTAAGACTAGATCATAGTTTTGATGAAACAACAAAATACAGATCATGTCAACTCTTGCGCCATATATGTGGGGCCGTGGGTGCGCAGCCATGATCGCGTGGGTCGTGGTGTGGTCCACGACCCACGAACTATATAACAGCAGAGACAAGGGGCGAGAGGAACGCTCTCTAGGGCTCCTGCTTTAGTTCCATCCCAAAGCTTTTGCCCTCCACCCTACTACTGGGCATCTTTGTTCTTTGTTTTTTTCTGCATATTGTTTCCTTTTTTACACAGATCATGGATAACTATGGTCATTCTTGGGACATGTCTGTGTATCGCTATGTCTTTCGCGAGCTTCGTGTTCTCCATGGCCTATAAACAAGGGTTGTAGTGCTTGTAGTGCATTATAACTTTTACAGTAGGTGGTACATTGCTTCTGTAGTTGTTCATCAAGTTCTTGGCCATCAAAACTACCATCTTGCTGAGGATCATCTTGGATCCTATGTGTTTGTTGCAGTTCATTCAAATGCAGATATCTAGACTTTGCTTTCATGCCGCTATGAGTTCCATGGTGCAGAAGTATTTTCTCATCATATTTGTTATCTTACAATCTGTTCGAATGATCTAGAGATTGGTGGAGTTCATGCAGTTCCTCTCAACTAAGCAGTAGCAACATGGTCAGATCATGTTAACGTTTAGTATCTATGGCATTAGAGATATGCCCTTATTCTTTGTTTCTAAAATAGGTGTGATCTTCAAGTATCTCATAACACTAATGTTCTGATTTGTGTTTTCAATGTTCACTAGAGACAATTGTGATGTTCTTTAGTTTATCTTATTGTAATAATATCCATGTAAATGGACTTTTGTTGAACTTTGTATTAGGTGGGTTAAACTCTGTTGACCAAATATATATAGACAAGTATAGTATTGAAGAAATGACGTTTACCTATTTCTTGTAAATCGTATGCATGCCTCATAGTCCGAGTCATGTAAATTTGACCAGCTTGGACATTTTACTCTGCTACTGAGCTGTGACTAGAATTTTTGCTAGATCGGCTGTGCTACAAAGAACAGCTACACCGGCTGTGGCTACATGCATGAAGTACTAGTAAGGTAGTTGGATTTGAAGCAGCATCTTTAGCCATAGCCGAGGGAGTGCAGATGACTAGGACCTATGAAACCATGTAGCCATCTCTAGCTAGCTGCTGCTCTGCAAAACCAAGCAATAGAAATTGCTTACGGAAGCAAGGGCAACTCGTCTTCAGTCTTCAGTCTACCCCTCGACTATTGTGAATGCTTGGAGTGAAATAACTACAGAGGCTTTCCTCATGCAATCAATTCACTCATCACAACTGCGCAAGGGTTGCTTTGTGCCTCGATTTGTTGAACCAAACACGTATCAGTAGTACTAGTAGTCATGAGTGGCTTTGATCTTGCAAGAACCAAACACGTATCAGTAGTCTTCGATAAAATTTGTTGAACTAGCAAGAACCATGCAGTGAGAAGTTCATCTCAATAAGTATCACCTTAGATCTAATGCATAACGGATGAGACATAGCTGTTGAATTTTACTGCAGACGCAAGAAAGTTCGGCCGCTGTATATTTGATCTCGTAGGACGCAGCATAAAGGCTTGTCAATTTTTAATGTCATAGCAACCAGTCTACCCCTCGACTGTTGTGACTACTTGGATTGGAGTCAAAAAAGTACAGAAAAGCCCATCACAATCGCACCAGGCATTCAAGTCTCAAGCGTGTCTTGGTGGTCAAAAGCTCCTTTTTTGAGTCCTTCTTGTGTCTAGCTTTCCTGCCGCATTCACAACTAGGTGTGGAGCCAGGAAAATAGAACATGTTGCTTGTGACTTGGGGGCATCGTGTACATGACCGAGTTGCGCGATGCCTAATCATTGAAGCTGCTATTCATGCGATTGTTGGGCAACAACACATTACCAGAGTTGTTGAAGACCATGATTCTAGAGAAATCTTTGTGCTTTGCAGCACTGTTGCGGATGCCCGTTGGCTCTCTAACTATAATGTCAATGTCAATGGAGACTGCGTCACTTTCAAGACGGTTCACCGTCTCAACTTGATCAGAAGTCCTTATGACCTCAACTATCTCAACAAGACCAAACTGATTCGATGACATTGAGATTTTGTGTGCTCTTGGTATTGTTTGTTGTCCTGCATCAATAGTACTAGTAGTAGTAGTAGCCATGTGTCGGTGTTTTGTAAACCGGACTAGTAAACTTATACGATTGCTGCGCTGCTCTAGGAAGATGATGGTAGCATCCAATAGACACGAGGATTTATACTGGTTCAGGCCGAAGCCCTACGTCCAGTCTTAGAGAAGATCGAGTGCGTGTTCCTCACTTGAATGCTCTGAAGTTCTTACAATGGGGGGTGCAAGAATGGTGAAAAAGGTGGTATGCTAGACGAGGGGCAACCCGAAGGGAAGCTCTAGGAGCCCTACTGCTATGGATGAAATGGTAGAGGATGAAGAATGAGAATGTGTCCGTGATGGGTGCCCTGGCTGCCCTTATATAGAGTTTGGGGCCAGGGCTTGTTACAAAGAGGAGGTTCTCCTGACCGAAGGGTCGTGAGCCTGAGGGAGGTCCTAGCTAACTTGGCTTGCAAGCTACGCCGCCTTCTGGTGTTCGCTCGGGCGTGGCTGTCGTCATGGTCTTATGGCAATGTCGCGGCAGGGTCTGACGTGGTGCTACTGTGCTGGTCGTGGTAGCACTGTAGCCACGATGATAGTTTGTCAGCTGTCCTATGCAATGTGGCATCCATCATGGTCTTTGCCGTTGTCTCTAGGTTCCCCATGGCATCGTACCCGTAGTAGGTGGTCGCCCTGGGTCGTTGCTTGCTTGGTCACTTTGTGGGGCTGAGGGCCATGACCCCAATCGTTGGGGTCAGGGCGCACCCTTAGCTAGGGAGGTCTCTTGGTCAAAACCCTCACCATGGATCCCATCCCATAGTGGGTAGGATCGCACGCATGTCCTGTTGGTCCATATTCATGCGGTGGGTTTCATACCCGTTGCCACCGCTATGTGGTGTTGTCTTGTTGGTGCGGCGTGGCACAAGGATGCTGTCTGAACGGACCGAGGTGACTGCTACCACATCGGTCCTTGCAGGGTTAGTGCGGCACGCCTCCTGTCAGAGCAAGTATACTAAGCAATGCTCAACCTATCCCTGTCCTGCCCGGGGGTCATGACGGGGGAGAGGTCGTGCATCTTATGTGTGGCTGAGGTAGGAAAAGGGGTCATGGCTAGGCGTAGGTTTGGCATGCCCATCCTAGCTAGGCCTCGATCGTTTGAGCCATTGTTAATCCGATGAGTCATGAGCCGCATGGCCTACCAACTAATTGGTGCCTTGAGACACCCGAGGTCATAACCCCGATAGTAGCGCCCGAGCATTTTTGTGATCGCGAAGTGATCAGGAAAGCGCAAATATGCGTGTTCACTCAGAGTGTGGGCTTGTGGTCATGGCCTGCTTGAGTCTTGTCACTCGACCCCTTATGGGCTTGGTGCCTTCAATGCGGTAGGTGGCCATTTGTGCCCCCTCCTATTAGGACGCCTTGTCGACACAACATTCACTCACCAAGCCTTATCGTGTTAGTGTGCCATGTTTTGGAGTTCGTGACCTAGGCTGAGCCAAGTGACCTCGTTGACCCTATTATAGCTCTGCCTTTAGGGAGATCTCGACTTTCCTGACCTTTTGCGAGCGTCTGGTGTGGACTAGGACCTCCCTTGGCTTGCCACAGGGCGAGGGGGTCTTGGGCTGCTCGGTCCTCCCGCAGCCTTTATAAAAGGCTCTTTTTCTATTTCAACCACCCTGGCTTCCTCGAGAGATTGAGTTTCGAAGGGGGGAAGGCTTTGGAGAGGACCATGTGGTTCTTGAGCATGCGACTTGCTGGGGGTAGTTTGCGATGTTCGAAGGCAACCGTAATCTATTTTGGCGATTGATGCTAGGTGGGATCTTGCAGGTAGAGAAGTGAAGGAGGGCATGGCCACCATGTTGGGGGCAGTGCAGCCTTTGTGACATGGCTGTACTTTGGCCTCCCTTTTGCTCCATCTTGGCACCTGGGCGGTCGCCAAGATTCTTGTTGGAGCTAGGCAGTCTTACCGCTCTCTTCCTCCTCGCACCTTGTTCCTAGGGTTGCGACACTATAGGAGGGTTTGCGAGTTCATTTTTTGCTTCATCTTGCCTCCCTTATAGCATCGTTCCCCATGGGCCTTTCAGCGAGACCACCACTAGGGTGTGGTGGCATCAGTTTTTTCATTCCTTGTTGTGCGGATCGCCCGCACATCGCTTTGTAATCATATAGGATATGAATTAAAACTCAAGGAATCCTCCTTCTAGAGGTGTTTGCAGCTCAAAGCTATGATGAGCCCTCGAGACATTTTGGCTAAATTCAGGTTTGTTGACTAATAGTTTCCCACGCGGGCCATTGTTCTCTCATTGTGCAAGGTTGCTGGGTGGCTTTGGGCTTCTCTGCCCGAGCTCCTGGGCTGCATTTGACTAGGCGTTTGCTTTTTCTTTTGCGCGGATCATGGCCTTGGGCCTTTCTCCTTGGGTGTTTGCAAGTCGGAGTTTTGCTGGCTTCAGGTGAGTCATTCGCCTCTTGCCACGCTGGGTGATGAGGTCATCGAGCGACCTTGGACCTCTCCTCCCGAATATCTGCGAGGCAGAGGGCGCAGGCTTTGGGTGAGTCATCGGCCTCTCACCACGCAAGGCGATGAGGTTGCCAAGCAACCTTGGACCTCTCCTCCCAAGTGTCTACGAGCTAGAGGATGCAGGCTTTTGGGTGAGACATTGGCCTCTCGCCACATAGGGTGACAAGGTCATCAAGCGACCTTGGACCTCTCCTCCCGAGTGTCTATGAGCTAGAGGATGTAGGCTTTGGGTGAGTCATCGGCCTCTTGCCGCATAGGGCAATGAGGTCATCAAGCAACCTTGGACCTCTCCTCCCGAGTGTCTGCGAGCTGGAGGATGCATGCTTTTGGGTGAGTCATCGGCCTCTCGCCGCACAGGGCGACAAGGTTGTCAAGCAACCTTAGACCTCTCCTCCTGAGTGTCTACGAGCTAGAGGACGCAGGCTTTGGGTGAGTCATTGGCCTCTCGCCACACAGGGCGATGAGGTCATCAAGCGACCTTGGACCTCTCCTCCTAAGTGTCTTTGAGCTAGAGGACACTGGCTTTGGGTGCGTCATTGGCCTCTCAATGCGTAGGGTGACGAGGTTGTCAAGCGACCTTGGACCTCTCCTCCTGGGTGTCTGCGAGTTGTAGCGTCACTTCACAAGGAAGGTGCTATTGCATGACTTTTTCAGCCGCCCATGGTGGTGACCTTCCTCAGGAGATCGCGTGCCCTGGGCCCAGCCATAGGTTGCTACTTTTAGGTCGCAAGATGGTGCTGGCCTTGACCCAGTCCCATTTATCGGGACCACTTGGGCCGGGCCCTGGCTTCCTTCTACTACCTTTTTCATCATCAGAGGGTCATGTCGCTTTGTTATGAGTAGGGTTTAGTTTTCACCCCACGTGAGGAGAGGCTTGCCCACCGTAACCATGTGGTCAGAGTGGTGCACCTCAGCGAGGTCGATGGGTAATTCAAGTGGGACTTGATATCCTCCCCAATCGACATGGAGTGTGGCTATGCCTCACATGTGTCATCCCATAGATCATTGGCCGTCAATCCTATTTGTCCCCAATCACCTCGGCAGCGTCTAGAGGACAAGATGCCTCCCCTAGAGGGGGTCTACCCGGGAGACTTCGAAGCGAACAACTCAGACACAGGGAGAGATGGTTGTGTGGCTGTACACCACCAATTAGAATCGTGGGGGCCCATCTCTCTCTACCCCTATCCCTTTTTTGGCCTCAAGCCCGTCTATGGGCTGGCCCAAGTGTGGGTTTCCTATGCACGACACGGGGGCGTGTTTGTAGCGGATTGCCTTTATGTGTGGATTTGGGGGCATGCGACCTCCTGGGTCACGCAGAGTAGAAGACATCTACTCGCTGGCTACAGGGCGTCCTTTGAATGAAGGCATGTGAATCAAAGCAATACGAAGGAATGAACAAGAGCATGGCATACCTAGCCTAGGTTGCCATGGGGGAGACCACTGCCCCACCTCCCGTCCAGTCACCGCCCCTATTCTACGAGATTACCAAAGTGGTTAGTAATGATTGTGGGCCAATTTCGCTCTGCCGAGGTTATCCTTGTGGCTATAAGTCTGCTAGGAAGACACATTGTGGGAAGCATTGTTCTCCTACCTCACGCATTGCCATCTTCCCCTCTCTGCTGTGTGTTCTCCACTGCTCTCCTTCTAGTGATGGATCTTAGGAAATGTTTCTGTGAGTCCTCTGAGGTCAATGGGCCGCTGTCACTTCTCTCATCTTCTCTGCGAGAGCAAGGGTAAGTGGTTTCATGTCGTTATTCGGATTTGATCGCGTTCGAGCTAATCTTGAGCATATTTAGGGTTGTTCCTCCGATGATGGCGTTGGAGACCAAGGGAACCCCAGGCGCCTCCCATCCCCAGCCTGTTCTAGCATCGAGACCAGTGAGCCCCTGTCCCCTATCCCTTTCTGTCGGACAACAGGGGATATTGAGATATGTGCTTGAAAGGGACGAGGCTCATCGGCTGCACTCAAATTCTATCCATGAGGTGACCCAGCGTCAAGGTTTCTGGGGACGCCACTACTATGACAATGACTATTGCCCCTTGCTCACCACCAGGCTGGCCAGTGTGGGCAACCTGGAGGCCTGCTTCCTCACTGGCTTGTGTCCTGTCTTCGTGGAAGCCCGTAGGTCATTGACGCCGTTGATGGAATAGCTTCAGCACTCCACCAAGGCAGGATATAAACTTGGTATGTACATCTACGCTCTCGTGCTCTATAGGTCCAATACCGGCGGTGGCAATGATGACATTGCCTAGCGCCTATTGAGGGAGCTCGAAGGTGCTGACGAAGCGGGGCTGACTGCACTACCATGGAAGAACCAGACCTTTCTATAGTTCTGCTGAGACATGTACTGGCAATTGTAGGACATGGTGCCACATGTTGTAGTGCACATTCTTTGCCCCATTCTTTGCTAGGATGGGCATCATCTGTGCATAGGTGGCGGCTGCAGCGAGCCTATCGGATTTGAAGTATGGGAGTTGTGGTCTAGGTTCTACAACGAGGAGTGTAGGATCTCACAGGAGTTCTATAAGTTATTCACATCAATGTGGTAGATTAATTCTGAATTAGTGCATGTTAAGTTGTGTTAAACATCTATGCATGTATATCTGTGGTTGGTGACTTTATTTTAATTTGGCAACAACTTCAACTATATGTGTATCTTGTTGTTCAAAGTCTACTGGTGCTGATCGTATTTTTTTCTGTAAGAGCATGCACCCCTGCACACGTAAGAAAGTTGGGCCTCTATACATTTGAATGCATCAAACAATATCCTCCGTACTTTTTCCTCTTTTTCCTATGATGCTTGTTACTGTGTCATTGACAATTTTAAGTTTGACTAACTTTATAGAAAATAGTAACAACATCTATGACATAAAAGATCACACCAATTTGAACATAATTTTATCTAATTCACACGGATGCAATCACACAAGTACAATCCAAAACATCACAAAAGATCTCGCCGAATCATGCAAACAGAACAACATTTTATACCAAACCTGACAATGAGCTTAATCAAGAATCTTGATCCGTGAAGTGCCACCCTATGTATACATAAAGCCTATATACTTCATAGAATATAGAAGGTCTGCCCTATGTATACATAAAGCCTGGCCTCGCTCCCATTGTTTGATTCCACCTTGTATTGTGCAAAAAACCCTTGCCTCGCCACGCAAAGTCCCGATCTCTGCCTCTCTGTCACTTGCAACTAAGGCCATGCCCATGAAGCGCTACTCAAGGAAGGGTTGCCCGTCTCCAGTCCCTGCTTCCTCCAGTGTACTGGCTCTCCCCGCTTCGGAGGAGGCGAGGCCAATGGTGCGCCCTGCTTTGGTGTCGGCGGAGGCGGCGTCGATGTCTAGTCATGGGAGACCAGTGTTCCCATCATGCTCTCTCCCGCTGTCTCCTAGACTGCCATTGCTCTCCCCGTTGCCCTCAACGATGATGCTGGCACCAGCGGCACCAGTGGTTCCCTTACCACCGCCACCACCACTCCTGGTGCGCTCCACTACACCATCATCGTAGGCTACATGGACTCCTCTGTTCTTGCTAGCCCACATCGCGAGCGGGTCTCATGTATCCTCATGCTCCCGCTCAGCGTCCGCTGAGGACATGTCTAAGCGCTCTTCAGCCTGCATTATGATGGACTTAGAGGACGACTGTCAGCACGGGCACGCAACTCCCATCCTCAAGAGCTAGAAGCTGACGATACGTGCCAGCCACTATGGCTTGCTGGTCTGCCCCCTTTGCCCATAGAGTGCGCCCCATGGTTGGACACAGTCCATCATTAGGGAGCATGTCTTCGCTTGGGCCAACCGCCACCCACATGGGATGTATGCCATCAACAAGAAGATTGCCCAGCATCATGCGCTGGCGATGAACCAGGGCTAGATTGCCGATGGGGGCAGCCACCAGTGCTTCTGTGCCATGCGGTGCCAGTTAGATTGGTTAATTGTTTGCCTTCTAAATATGATCGCTCTCCCCCTTATCATCTGGGCTTGAACTTGTCTTGCATTATGTAGTGATTCCTCCATGGTTTCCAACTGGTGGTGTCGGAGAGTCGCCCCATCGCCGTTCGCCGCTACCGAGCCCGTCCATCCCCGCACAACCCTCTAGTTCTGAAGTGGGCGAATCTTCAGGTGACGAAAAATATCATAAGTTATTGAAGTATTACCATGAGGTTCGTGTGTTGTTTTGTGTGTCCAGGCTGCACGCCGACATGCTGCATGGTGACTTGGTGGCCACGTGCACCGCACTTGTCATGGCCTAGCAGGAAGCCACCTAGGTGCGAGAAGACAAGGTGGCTATGGTGTCTGAAGCCATTCATCAAGCGGCTGCCACGGCGTTGGCTGCTATCCAGCTTCAGTTTGGTGAGGCGGTGAACGTCTGGGTGGGGGAGCAGGGTTTTCCGATCAAACGATAATGAGATCGATGATCTCATTGAGAGCCTTCGGCCAGCCACCAACGGCATCTTAGCGAAGCTGAACATGGAGCAGATCCTGCACTCCTGCCTCGACCCTTGATCTGTGGGACATATCAGTAGTACTAGTAGTCATGACTAGGTTTGATCTATGGGACACCCTTGCAAATATGTGAACTCTTATTTGCATGCCTATGTGAACTTTTGCTGCACTTTGTATTAGGTGGGTTAAACTCTGTTAAGCCTGGTATAGCTCCTGTTGGTTGCTTTTCGCTGCAGATTTCCTTCTGCAGAGTTCATACGAGCAAGTCTCATTTTCCTTGTTTTCCTGTGATGCTTGTTACTATGTCGTTTACAATTTTAAGTTTGGACCCTGTTTTTAAATATGGGTCGGCGCGCAGGATTGTTCGACCACTGAGAAACAACACGGGCCGGAGTTTAGTGTACCATGCAACGTGACATACATCAAATGGACTTTGTTTACTCCTCTGCTAATTTTCCAAGAACAAGGGAACATAGGGAAGGTAGTAAGGTCTGCTGATGAACTCTGGTAGGATGCTACGTCTACCATACAAACAGGTATGGACTAATAACACAACTAATTGGCTAATTATTAGAAACTTTTGGAGATTGCCTTCTTTATTCCTTCTAATACTTTATTAGGAGCTGTAAAACTTCATGTTTTTGGAAAGAAAATATTGGGTACTCTTGGAGATGCTCTAAGCACCCAATCTTGAAGAACGAGCACCTAGCAAACTTGAAGCATCCCCAATCGAGTATGGAGCCCCAGAATAGGAGAGAACCAGATGATTACAGATCTTCTGTTAACACAAGATCTGCAAGAAGATCTGCAACCATCAAGGTCAAGCTCCTGTTCAATGGTAGCACCTCGCAAAGGATGGAGAAGGAGCACCTCGCAAAACTTGCACCAGCATCTTAGTGAGGTGCTTTATATTCCATAATCTTTCTACCTCTGAGGATTGAGGGATGTAGATTTGCATCTCGATGCTCAAATGCAACAAGACTATGGAATGTAAAGCACCCAATCTTGAAGGCCTTCTCCAAACACTAGCATCCTGGTGAGGTGCTTTTATCTCCATCCTAAACCTCTCACGGGCTCCAGGCCATGAGAGGTGCAAGGAGGAAGACAAAGCACCTCTAGGCGATGAAGAAAGATGATTGCCTCACGAGTGTGTGGATTTAAGAGTGTGTGGATTGAGCCCAATAGGTGCATCCAGACCTAGGTTAAATAGGCCAGCTGAAGATGGAGAAGTGCAAGTAATGGTGATGCAAGTAGTTGGGAATTAACTCACGGTGACTTTACCGCCGATAGACCAAATCTGACCGAGTCGATAGACCAAATCTGATCGAGTCGGACACATCTCACTCTTCACTCTTCAGTCTGCCCCTCGACTGCTGTGACTGCTTGGATTGGAATCAAATAAGTATAGAAAAGACCTATCACAACTACACCAGGCATTCATGTCTTAAGCGTGTCAGAAGCTCTTTTTCTAGATTCACTTCTTGTGTCCAGCTTTCTTGCTATATTTTCTTCACTCTAATATTTTATAGTGCTCATTAGAAAGTCCGATGCGGCACATTTCATCTCATTGGTCACTATACAGTACAAAGCTATGAGTAAAACTATTGCCTACGGAGTGCACTCGGTCAATTTGTATCAGTTGTAGTAGTAGTCATGAGTGGCTTTGATCTGTGTTGAACCCAAATCTTATTTTCGTGTATTTTATAAGATTTATTAAACTTACAAGAACTATGCATCAAAGATTATTTTTATTTAGAATTTTTATACTTCAGAGGATCACACAAGGTCCGGCCGTCTAAAATCTTGACTACCCGGATGATGTGCTCTTGCATTCTCGTGCAGACGCGCGCGCGTGGATGGCGTCAGCAGCCTGTTACAGTAGGGGACATCGCCTTATAACGCGTCGCATTGACGTGACGAAGCGAAGCCCCACCACCCACCCACACAAACGTCTTGGTCATGGGATGTTCGACATCACCCAAACTATAGCAGCAGAGACAAGGGGCAGGAGGGAAGGTTATACACCTACTGCCTTCTCTCTCTAGAGCTCCTGAAACTTAATTTGCTAAACATTCATGAGTGCCATTGATCTTTGTTAAAGCCAACTTGTGTCTTTGATAAAATTTATGAACTTGAAAGAACCATGCAATGAGGAGTACATCTGAACAAGTCTCGCCTCGATCTAATGCAGAACGGAAGAGCCAAAGCTGTTGACTTTTACTATGAACGCAAGAAAGTCCAGCGGCTGCGTATTTGATCTCATAGGACAATAGAGTGTCATAGAAATTAGTCTACCCCTCGATTGCCATGACTGCTTGGATTGGAGTGAAATAAGTACGGAAAAGACCTATCACAACCGCACTAGGCATTCAAGTCTCAAGCATGTCATGGTGGTCAAAAGCTCTTTTTCTCGATTCACTTCTTGTGTCCAGCTTTCCTACCGCATTCGCTTCATTCTCATATTTTACTGCACTTGCAAGAAAGTTCAAATGTGACACATTCGATCTCATCAGACACTATATAGTATAGAGCTCCTCCGTTAGGCATTACATCGACGCGAGACTTGATCGGATGAATTCCGTTATGCATGTTTACCATACTACAAATCAGAAAGAGAACCAGAAACAAACCTACAGGCAAAACCAACCAACAGGGGCTAGAAACCGGCTACCAATTGACCTGATCTACACCATGCTCAACAGAGTTTAACCCACCTAATACAAAGTTCAACAAAAGTAAACACAAACATGCAAATCAGACTTCACAAGTCACAACCTCTATACATTTGAGCGCGTCTGGCATTAAATGCAAGGGAAGATACATAATAAGGATGAGTAACAACATAAGGAAAGAGTAACAACATGTACTCCATCCGTACTCCCAACATAAGGAAGATACATCAAATGCAACGTGAGATACATCAAATGAAACTTTATTTACTCCTCTACTCATTATCGGTATCACTGTCCTCGTCCTCATCCTCATCGTTGGTATCAACGTCGTTGTTGTCCTCCTCTATAGCCATGAGGCCTGTGGGGGGTATGACCCTAGATACCCACGGTAGACCACATGGGCTACGCCCCCAGGGGTGGCCCAGCCCACAAGACGAAGCCTTGCGGAGCACGGTGCTGCTCGGTGCATCCCGCAAGACACCGGGAAGATATCTTGAAGATACTACAAGATCTATTAGGATATGTATGATCCTATGATTCCTGTAATCTGTTATTACTTTCCGGTTATCTTCTAGATCTAACTGACTTGTAACCCTACCCTCAGACTATATAAGGCGGGCAGTGACCCCCTCCAAACTCACGCAATATTATACGATAGCCAATACAATCCAACAGACCACAGGAGTAGGGTATTACGTCATACTAACGGCCTGAACCTGTCTAACTCGTGTGTCTCTATTGCCTTCTTGTTCTTGATTACACGCATCTCTACCGATCAATCTACCTTCGTGGGATACCCCTCGAAGGACTATCGATGATATTCTGTCGACAAGGCCCTTTTGCTCATCAGCGGTGATGCGGTTGGCCACCTGCTCAACATCAGCATGAACCAGGTTGCACTAGTGCTTCTCGGTGTTGTGGGTGGTGCTGATTCCCTGCGTTGTGACGCTAGTGTCGAAGCCATCTATCCGGCTCTGGTAGCTGACGAGGATGTACTCCGCGTTGTCCGCCCATTCTTGTTTAGGTAGGCTGGCAGTTCTTCTAGGACACCGGTGAGTTGGTGAAAAATGAAGATGTAACTGCTCACCTTTTCCTCCCGAGGTGGGTTGAGCGTGCCCAGACTGGTGTTCTGTAGCACATACCGGATCTTCGAGAAAGACTTACTCATGATGCCAATGGCCCAATCGTCTCTATCTCCAAAGGGATGCACCGGAGCTTCATCTTGATTCACTGCGGGCACGGTGTCATCCTCCTTCACCACGGGCATAACGTCATCCCCCTCCCATGCGCGCTTCAAAGAAGGCTCGCCCTTCACCTTGGTGGTGGCTAAGAGTGAAGTAGGTTTGGAGAAGGCAACCACACGTTCCTAGCGATTTTAGATCTATAGTGGGAATAGGAGGGCTTGGGGAAGGAAGGAAAGCAAGCAGAGTTGCGGAAGAGATCACGACGGTTAATATATCACTACTACAGAGGAGCCATTGGTGTTTTTTTTTATTTTTTGGGAACAAAGAGGAGCCATTGGTGTTGAAATGTTACTACACACAGAACAAAGTCCGACCTCTATAGGTTTGAATGTGTCTAACACATTGCACTGACCTTAGATTACATTACAAACAAGTTAAAGTTGCTGCAAAATAATGACAACATCCATCCAAGAGGAAATTAACATGTTCATAGACAATCAAACAACATTGATCCATTTAAACATGTCATGACAGAGAGATACATCAAATGTAGCTTTATTTACTAATTTGCTAATGACTCCAACTCCGAGAACAAGGGAACATAGGGAAGATAGTAAGGTATGTCGATGATTTTTGGTAGGATGTCACGTCTACCTTACGGAATGTAATGTGTAGGGATGACATGAACTTTTCTGCTATCCATGTTATATGCGATGACGGCTCTTTCCACCCCAACCCCAACAAAGAAAATCAAATTCCATTCTAGATGAACTATAACCGCTGTGTAGCACGACTCAAAATCAAAGTAACCCATTTGTTTCTTAGTCTTTGCAAACAACTTACGCAGGCAGATAGTATGCTTCAATGTCCATTTATTATTAGTGCCATAGTCTCCAAGGATCCAGATTGAAAGCTTGGACATATTGCGACCACCAATAGTACATTAACACAAGTGACCCTGAGCTTGATGGATGGAGCGTGAAAAACCACACGGCCATTTAGGAATTTTCCTCCATGCCTTTTCCTCCATATCCATAGCAAGTATACAACGGTAACTCTCATAGAACCCAATATAGTGTAGAGAACCGTTAAGAAGCACAATTGCAGATTTTGAAAATGTCCACTCAGCCTCCTCGCCCTATTTAGATTCCTTAAAGATCCATGCTACAGTTTTAGATGAGTATATGTCCACACCCACGCACTAACCATCCTCCTCCATATATTCAAACACATGGAATTGCGAGGAGGCTGTCGGATCAAACCCCAATCGAGCGTCACCAACAGAATAGATTCTAGGTGGCAGTACCTTCAACTCCTGGGTTATCAAATTGCAGATGACATAGCGGTATCCATCAACCCCAAGGCACCAGCATAGGATGAGGCCGTTGCAGCAATCTGATACAGCTACATTGTTCATGGTGAAGGGCAAGAAGGACAAGAAGGGGTAAACACTGGTTATGCTAGTGAAGTTTCTTTGGCCATAGATTCCATCATAGAAGAAGCCGACCACAGTCTGGGGCATCAACTTATGGTTGTCCAAGATGAGGCATTTCCAGGAGCGATAGACACATTTGTAGCAGAACAAGGAGCGGGCGGGGAGGTGGTGGAGGATCTCGACAAAGACATCGTCCATGAGGCTGCCTAGTGCGTTCCTCTTGTTGGGAACCTCCTCCATTTCGTCAGTGTGCATGTAGTAGGATGAGAGCTTGCTTCGTAATGAGATCACTGAGGAGGAAAATAATCCAACAAAGATCCATCAGTGAAGTCCACAACTCATACCAAAGTGCAACTTTAACAACCATTAACAATTTTCATGGTATGACCTCATCTAAATTTAGAGTAGCACCACATAGATATATATAACTCAAACTAGAGTAGCAGTTAATGGAGCTGTAACCATTACAATTCTAGCTAAATCAAGTCTAACCATCACACTTACAATTAGTACATAGGCTCAGAGCTTCTTCCATAGGAGTCAAACAAAGATTAAGAGGACTACAATTACAACAGTTTTGAAGGATGAAGAGGGTGTAGCAGCTGTTGGGTTTTGAAGATAGAAGTCATCATCATGAACTAAGGATAGATTTGAGTTGGTTCTTGACTTGAAGGCAGCAATTCCTTCTTCATAGGAGTTATACTTTTTATAACAAGCACCACGAAACCTATGAACTTGTCTATGGCAGTCAGGCCAGTTGTAGTAAACTCCTGGCTCATGGCCATCGAACACAATATAGCAGGGATGACTCATCTCAAATCTGCACAACCCGAACAGGTTGCCTCAGTTTTTACAAGTAGAATGTCAGTGAACAAGTGGTAGTGATCACCATTGGCATCAGGAGCAACATGTGCAGCTTAGACATTAATTAGTGGCCTCAGTCATGTGAATGATGGACATAAAGCATTGATTTGCTTTTGATGCCTTCATCTTGTTTGGAACTAAATGGATAACTTGGTCATCAATAAGGAGAAGACATAGAAAGCAAACATATGAGCTGCATCCTAATACATCCAATAGCCATGTAGACATCATTCGCACAGAAATGTGGCCTCAGATATGTTACAAGTTCATGATACCATAAGGACTCACTGGTGGCACTGGAGCATATGAAACAGAAATGTAGAATTAAGCAAGCACTGGACAAAAAAAATAGTTTAAGGCAGAAAAAATAGTTTGTTTGCCTAGACAGGTCTGCAAGTGACACGCGCTGGTAAAAAACCAACCAGTGCCACCTCCTAGTTCTTTTCATCATCATTGGCCTAACCAGATCTGAAACGCTACAATGTTTCTTGTATACCTCATGTTCAAGCAAGGACCAAAACAGTGAAGCGAACAGGAAAAGGCGAGAAAGGAGACCTACGGATTGGATCTATTGCCTCTGCCTTGGCACACAATGGACACGGATGCCAATGCCGCCGCGCTCCACCAGAAAGATCCGATGCCTAGTCTCCAAAATGACGCCTGAGCCACCACAGCACACTAGGGAATCTCTGTTGCCGCCGCTGCCACCGTCGTAAGTCCAACGGGCACAGATTTGTTTCCACTTGCAGGGGATAGGGATATATCCAATATATAAGTCAACCTATCCACATAGAGAACATATACTACTCCAAAGACATGTCAACACAAGCAGGTGTCTAGCGCAATGGTGAAGACAGTCTATTTCTTGCTCTGGGTCCCGGGTTTGACTCCCAAGTCTTATGGTTTTTTAGTTTAAATTTAATTAAACCCCGACGGCAACAAGTGACATGCAAGCCATTGCATCCCACAGGTCGGATGGAGATGGAGAAATATTCCACAGGTACACGTGATACATAAGCCATCGGGTCCCATAGGTCAGATGGAGAAAGGGTCCACAAGTGACACGCAAGCCGTCGGGTCCCACGAGTCAGATGGAGATGGAGAAAGGTGCTATCGGGTCCCACAAGTCGGATGGAGAAGGGTCCACAAGCACAAGTGACACACAAGCTGTCGGGTCCCATAGGTCGGATAGAGATGGAGAAAGGCCCCATAGGTTTGGGTCCCATAGGTCAGATGGAGAAGGGTCCCATAGGTACACGTCGTATGGAGGAAGGATCGAGCGAAGACTTTTATGACGAATTGCAAGCGTCACGGATGAGTAACTGTAGGTCCCACAGGTACATGTCGGATGGAGAAGGTACCGTGTGGAGATCTATGTCGAAGTGCCATCGTTATAGATCGAATATTATTCTTCACAGATCAGTAATTAGTTCAATGACGAAGCCTTGTTCGTCACAGTTCTGAATAAGATCGTCACAGATGAGCAGAAACAGTCGCGCGAGTGATCTATGACGAAACCCTATGCTGTTCTATGATGTTTTTTTGTGATGATACTCGATTTTGTCATAGATAAGGGGGGTTGGAGGTTCATCACCGATGATCTATGATGAAACCAAAATTTTCATCATAAAAAATGATTTTTAGGATGGTTTTGGATTTGTCATTAAGATTTTCGTCATAGAAGTGGATATTTCTAGTAGTGCATGCTTGTGTGGTGTATGCTAGTTATAAGTTTGAATGATGAAATGAAATACTAGCATGCATAGGATGTTTAGCTAGACATTTGAATTTGGTTTCACAAGTTTCACTAGAGCCTTGCTTCTAATATTGATCTCATGAGGTATCTAGTGTTTGTGTTGTTTTCAAGTGATTTCAAGTGGTATCTAGCAAACAATGGTGCTAAGGATGGTATATTGGTGCACTCCGATCAGTATCACGCTTCAAAGGTCCATCTCTTATACCTTAGCATCATTTGGTTGTTATTACTTCCCCACATTTTCTATCTATGCATATGTGCAAGCTTTCAATCCAAACTCTTAGCACATATGTAGGGGGAGCAAATGCTACCAGCTTGGGTTCATGAAACTTGTCCAAAATCTTTTGCACATGGTAAAAATGCTTGGGCAAGCAACATGGATTCAAATTGAATTTTATTTCATATCTTTGTAGAGGTTGTCATCAATTACCAAAAAGGGAGAGATGGAAGGCCCTAGTTTGGTTTTGGTTAATTGATGAAACCTATTTAGACTAACTCTATGCTCTAAGTGTGAACTTGAGATAGGTTGGTCCAATCCAAGTGATGGAGCTAGGTGGCACTCATGGATGGAGATGATCACATGAAATGATGATCATGATGATGGTGATAATGATCAAGTGCTCATGCTTGGAAAAGAAGAAAGAGAAAAACAAAATGGGCTCAAGGCAAGGGTGATATCCATAGGGCCATTTTGTTTTGGTGATCAAGGCACTATAGAGAGTGTGATCACATTTAGGATAGATGGTCATATTATTAAGAGGGGAGCTCTTATCGGACAACTAGATCATCTAGTGCCACTAGGTGTTGGATTACTTGCATTTGCATTTAAGGCCTAGTACATGTTCGGTGAGAAGTGATTAACCTTTGAAAAATGATTGTGAAAATGCTAACACACTTGCACGCGATGATGAAACACTTGGAGTAGTGTTGGCACATTTGCAAAGGAATCAAAGGAGGCGAAGAAGGGAATGAGGCGCTGCCTCTGTGGGCATCTCCACCCCCTATCCGGTGCACCACCACCCCTGTGGCGGTTACCAGCTGGCCTCGGTCGAGAAGGAGGAGTTAGGGGCTGGCACCGCCAGTGACGGTGTACACCGCTAGGAGCACGGTGGTGCACCGCCGGGTGCTATCCGGTGCCATCACCTCTTTTATCCAGAGTGTAAGGAAAGAGGGCTTGGTCACCACCTTGGCACCGCCGTGCCTAGGGCGATGCACCTCCCTATTTTTCCAGAGAGCAAGGTTTTCGGGAGGTTGGCCTGGGTGGTCACCGCCATCCTATCTGGTGCCCCAACGGCTAGTGGATGACCGTTGGAGGGGCAACGCCACCCCCTGTCCGGTGACACACCGCCGTGCTCGGTGCCCTCGCAGAAAGTGGCTCTAAGGGGTAACGGCTCTATTTGAAGGTGGACTTATAAATAGAGGTAGTGGCCGGCCTTGGCTACTCTCTTGACACTTCCCACACCTGTGTACACCCTCTAGGAGCTGAGCAAACACAATCCACTCACTTGGACACTTGATTTCATTATTTGAGTGAGATTAGAGAACCACTAGTGCATTGCTTAGTGGTCTAGCATCTTGTGGCACTAGTTGGGCGATTTGGGTTAGTGGAGATCTTATTACTCTTGGTGTTTGCCGACACCCAAATGGTCAAGTGATTGGCGGATCATTGAGCGGCTATTGTTGATTGTCGCTGGCTCCGATCGTTGAGCTTGTGAGGGGTTCTTGTGCCTTCCCCGTGGGAGATCACGAAAGGCAACTCTAGTGGATTACGCGTGGCTTGTGGGTCCCCATCTTATGTTGGTTGTGTGGCACCTGATTGTGGGTTAGGCGTGTGATGCCTGTTAGCGCGTGAACCTCCAAGTGGGTGAATCGCTACAACGAGGACGTAGCTTGCCGGCAAGCAAGTGAACCTCGAGGATAAATCATTGTGCCATCATTATCTCGGGGTTTCTCATTGTGATTGATTGATTGTCTCTTGCCACGGCGGTATAACCCTCACTAACTCTCTTGCATTTACTTTCCTAGTGTAGCTAAGCTTTTTAGTGTAACTAGTTTTGAGAGTTAGCTTGTGTCTTGTTAGTTTGGTTAGTGAGACTCTTTAGTTAGTCTTTGAGAGCTCACTAACTTAAAGAGTAGTGACTTAGCCTTTGTGTGAAATAGAGATCATAGCAACTAGAATTGTGGATATGAGGCTTACATTTTTAGTATGCTAGCGCAACATTTACTTCACCTTATGATTATCTAACCACTTGGTTTAAGTGTTGTTGTAAAGATTTTTAATAGGCTATTCACCCCCTCTAGCCATTAAGACCTTTCATGGGCGCAAAAGATCCAATGGTCACGGTGTTGACCTTTGGGGTCTATTTCTAGAATTTGTTTATCCAAGGGTGCAAATATAAAATTCTTTCAAGGGTGATAGTGCAAAAGAGACGACTAAGCTGAAAAGTACTGTTCATTGATTTGTTGTGAGAGAAAAATACTGTTTCTTTGCTGAAAAAATACGGCTGAGAAGACAAGCGAACAGGGCCTAAATCGGTGGCACATATATATGAGGGAGGATTTAGAGAGTTTAAAAATGACTTTTGGAGATGCTGTGAGGGAGGATGAAACAGGACAGATGGTTATTCCTCCAACGATCTCAGATTTTTCATCATTTATATAAATTCAATTGATATAATTGTTTTTTATTGCAAAACTGATTCGGGTATGGGAGGCTTGTATATGCGGCACTTGTACAGAAGAACAGCAGCTGGGCTAAGACTTTGACTAAGGCCGTTGACATTGTCAAAATTGTCCGGCGCTAAGAGAGACCATCACTTTTTATATATTAATATAATAAGTACATGTAATGGGCATCCTTTACTGCCCATCGATCACTATGAGTACGAGTGACACAGCACAACGCTAGCTATTATCGCCCACATTGCAAGCAGCAGCTCAGCGGCACTGAAACCTGGCCACCAGCTCAGCTGATTGCTACACTCTGTTTCCATAGATCTGGTCACGTACTCACGTCAAGGTATAACTTTTGTACTACAACAAACATCAAGGTGGCCACCACATTGTTTATGCAGAAACACTTGGAGAATAGTATATATTAAGCAAAACAACTCAGTGGCCAACAAATGATTTACTTGCAGTAGGTAACCACATCCACATGAAAAGATCGATGAAGAAAACCAACATTTTAACACCAGGAAATTGAACATTACTTTGATGCATCTGGTAACACCGACCTCATGAGAAGATATGCTGCAAGGTAAACATGTTTAGCACTATTTCAGAGGATACAACGTAAGAATGTACGATAGCATGTCGCTTTGGCTCTGACAACATCTTAGAGCCTACTACCTAGTCCATGTTAACATTTCCAGGAGCTGGGATGGTTGGGGCGCCTTCGGGTATCTTCTGCAAATTCCATGCCAGTAAGGAAGTCGGGCATCTCAAAAAGTTAGTCTACTTCAAGGCCAGTAGGGCAGAAAATTTCACTGTGCAAACAACAAAAATAAGCTAGGTGAGTATAACATGAACCAATAATAACAATAAAAGCCTAGAAGGAAGAGCATTGGAATATTGAACAGTACCTTTCATTAAGATCTTCAATTATTCTGAACAAGTCTAGCGTGACACAGCGATGCAAAGTCAGAGGGACAGATCTGAAAGTCTGCAAACAAGACAAATGAGCTATGCAAGCATGACATGAATCAAGAATGACAATAAGCCTAAAAGTAGGAGCATTGGCTATTATACCGTCTTCGTTGGGAAATGAGGGTTTCCAGTTAGTCTGAACAATGTTAGAATGAGACAGCAGTCCAAACTAGAAATGAATTCAGAACTTTGGTGCTGCAAACAAGATAAGAAAAGTAAGCATGGCAAGCATTGCATGAAACAATAATAACAAGAAAGTCCTAGAAGAGTGCTAGCATAGACCAAAACCTTTAATTGCCTCATCGAAGATGTCAGGGTAGGGGACAGGGCGCCCTCCCATTCGCCTCAGTTCTCTGTAAGACTTCTTCACCTGCAAAGTGGCACAGCTGACACGGGACACATCATTTGACATAGATTTGGGCAAGCCCTTGCATTCAGTCTTTCCAATATGGTACAATCTTCTGATTATATCTCTTCTACTGACGGCAATGGTGTTATAATCCGTTGCCAGCTGTTTGTTGTAATTGTCCAAATGCGGCTTTCCTGTCAAGTTATCCTGTTTGACAGTGTATATTTCACTTTCCTGTAGGGTGACAGAAAAGTTATATCAATTGAAAATGATATCTGAATCCAGTCGATAATATTACAAGCAAAAAATACCTCATAAGTCACACAGATGAGTTTTGACAAGAAAATACAAATAGCATGCACATTCAGACATCACAATGGACCAAGCCATTTATCAATTAACAAGGAAAGGGACCTGACAAACATTTTTTTATGCGTTTATCTAAAATGGAAATCAAGATACAACAGGGGGAATAGGCTGCACTGTGAAGAAGCCTCCCTTCCAGCAGGAGCAGGGTTCTTATTCACATTTTTTATATATCAGTGGAGCCTAACAATGCAAATTAATTACACACCAATTTCTATTTCTAACAGATAAATTTGGCTGATTTCCTGAATTCTAAAGAGTGCCTCTTCCTTTCTGATTGCTGGAAGAAGCAAGCAAGATCAAATTCACATTGAGCGAACCAAGATCGAATTACAGTAATACTACTTTATCACTACACAACAGGGGAAAATTCTAAAGCCAACGATTTGGTGGGGAAAAATAATTTATTACCTATGATTATTGCAACTTGATACGGGACATCCTTCTAGCGCAGAGAAAATCACAGAGATAATAACAGGGCAGAAATAATAACAGGGCTGGAGGGTCCATCAACCCAAATCAACATACACAGAGATTCTAGCATCCCAAGATTAACGTTATTGCACTGAAAATGCGTTTGCAGTTGAGCAAAAAGCCAAGACCAAAGGCCATGCGAGAATCCACAATCCGGATAAGCTGGATGAGAGGAGACCGTTCCCCTCCAAAAGAACCCAAATACCCAATCTGTCCGAAGGTCATTGCACGCAAATTGCAAGGGGAAAGAATATCAGCACATTCCCCTCCAAAAGAACCCAAATACCCAATCTGTCCGAAGGTCATTGCACGCAAATTGCAAGAGGAAAGAATATCAGCCCATTCCCCTCCAAAAGAACCCAATGTGATTCTTGCACGGAAACTGCAAGGGGAAAGAACTTCCGCAGGTTAGTGCACGGAAGTTTCCAGAACTTGGAGCGAAGATGATGATCCCTGGAAAATGGCGAATCCCGTAGCAACAGCATCCGGAAAGAACAACTTAGAGTATAGGAGTGCGGGTATACCCTCTTGTCGACGGCAGCCGGAAGTGGCTCCTCCTCGGCGGCCGTATACTCCAGCCAGAGCTTGATAGGAGGAGGGCTGAAGTTGCCGTTGCCGTTCTTCCAATCGTCCCACGAAACCGGCAGCTTCTCCGTGGAGGCCATGGCGCGCGGGGTCGTCGGCTTGTCGGGAGCGGAGAGGTCGGCGGCTTGTCGGGAGCGCAGACTTCTCGTTCCTCGCACTCTCTCGCTCTTCTCGCCTGTTCAATCGATTTGGTAAGGGTTTTGCGAGCTCGCTGCCGAGGAGGCCGCGGAAATTTTATAGAGCGGAGGCGAAGGCGGCGCTCGGGTTGGGAGGGCCGGGAGTGATCGGGCCGCGTGGAACGTTCTGGAGTCTCGTATAGTCATATAGTTATGTTATTATTATCTGCTAAAAAAAATACAGTTGGGTTATGGGTTATTAAGAGCAACTCCAAAACTTCTTTATACCTTTATACAGGCATAGAGACTTTGGTAAATAAATATCATTTAACAACTTTTTAATTAGGTCTTAAAATATTGCAATTCTCTATTTTGTTGCTAGCTAAAGATGGAAAGTAGAGTTGATTCTCTATAGTGCAAAAGATGTACGTAAGTGTTGGAGGATAGAAAGATATAGAGGCAGAAACGCTCACTGATGTTGGATTCCATCTTTCCATCACTGCATGTTGCCATGGTTGGGTCATGATATGAGATTTAAGGATATTCTAGTGAGGGAAACAGTGTCATGTCACCCATGATGGATCTACGCTTGCTTTGGTGGGTCAATCAACCTCCCCATCGTTGTTGCTAGTCCTACTACTAAGGAAGTGAGCCTAGCTCAACTGGTTGGGTGAGCAATGCACCCAACCACCTAGGTTCAAGTCCCATCTTGGACTTGATTTGGGTGCCTATTTTCTCTTCTTAATGAAAAACCACCTAGTTCCTCTTAGGTTGGATCTCATACAACTCCTCCGATGTCTCATGCACCAACTACTGATGAGGACAAGCAACCTTTGGATACAACCATGAAAGTTATAGTGAGCGCGTCCTTATGTTTGCATAATGATATAAATATAAGAATTCGTTGATACCTACTACTGGTACCTTCAATGTGCTTATGACCAAAGGTGGTGATGATGTAAACATAGGGAAAACACTTTCTATGGCCTTTACACTAGGTGGGGCATGGATACACCATGAACAATACCGATTTTAGAGTCCAAGCTCATACAAGCCCAACATTTTTGTTTGTCAGCAGCCCGGCAATACTTTATTGGGAAGGCCATAACTCTTCCATCTATAGAGAGAGATTGAGGTCTATGAGTACATGATAGTAGGCTTATTTGATAAGTTTCCAAATGGACCTGATGACACCTCAATATCTTGTTAGCATGGCCTCCAAATCATTATGACATGTTATTTGTTGTTTGTGTTAGGTGCTGCGGCGTCACCTTGGGCCTAGTAGTCACCCTTGGGACCTTGGCCCCAGTTGGAGAACGACCCAACATTGTGAAGAACACCTCAAGGATGCACGCACGTCCTACCCGGCCCCTTGACCACCACCTTAGAAGGCCAGCGTGGGCATCCAAACCAAGTTGGAGGCTTAATCCCTATCAAGTTCACTCCGTTTCGGATTCTCAGATCAGCCACCTCTAAAACCATCGCATAGATCACAAACATACTCCATTTTAGATGTAGAAAATCTTTCCAATGCCACCGGTTCTGCATCAAAAATCATTTAGAACCAATGGGAATCGTCAAAACAAGCGGGAATCCAGAATTTATTAGGGAGCTAGCTACACCACCGTATTTTGGGCTGTTGGGCGGTGTATCTTGTCGAAGTCCATTAGGGACGTGTCGAGGGGTCCTTGGCTCCACCTTATACTATATATTCAGTAGCCATCACCAAGGTTAGGATTTGGGTTTTGATTAGATTAATCTATCGTTGAACAGTTCATTGTACACTGGTTATGGAACCCCAGCTTGTGAGATTCATCTACATCTGCAATATTTTTAGATTGTGTCTATCTTGTTCTTATTTGTGTTCTTGATTCACAGATAGTGATTAGCCTTCATTGTGAGGTCAACTGGGCAGTGCATGATTGATATCTAGAGGAGACGTGCTGCTGCAATTATTATGTGGTTTCAGGTCTTTGTGATCGGAAGTCGTATCGTGTATGTCAAGTTTCCACCAAATCAAGAGTTTTCTCGACCTAATGGAAGATCGTGAACTCCCATCCACATCAACTACCTTGCCTCATTTTTCAAAAACTTAATCACTTACTTTTGTGCCAGACCATATATGACAATAGCTTCTCAAAATTCTGTCTTGTCACATAATGTCATTCAAACAATAAATATTGGAACTGGAGCTTTAGAGTCAAACTTAGGGATTTCCTCTCCTTCCTAGACAGCTCTCCATCAGGTGCATCATCATATGAGTCATTCTCTTCATCGGTGTCTAGAACATGGGTATCATTGTTGCCAATAATATCTCTAGCAGCTGATGCCTGGTCCATTTGATGCCATCAATGTTTCCACATTCACTTTTCACATCAAACAAAAAGAGTACAACAGCTTCCAATTTCTTTTGAAGCTCCTCTATATCAATTCTAATATGCGTTGCATCTTCATCTTCACGTACTACTTTCATTATCACCATCCATGTGATCCTTATCAACATGTAACATGACCCCACTTGTAAAGGATGCACTTTGGGGACTGACATCTCCTCGCACATGCTTCTTCTTTGACTTCACCAATTTCTTTGGAACCTAATCATGGTACTTTTTTACTCATGTTATCTCCTTCTACACTTGCTTAGTTAATGTCATTATCTTCATAGAAGAACATTGAATCTGCACATTGTAATCCTCAAATAATGTTTATAACCCATCTGATTGCAATTGCAATTGACCTTTCCTTTCAGACTTTGCCTCACAATCATTGCATTGGTCCTCCCCCTCCTCCTCTTATTACTCCTTATCATTTTCATCCACTACAATAAGCTCAATATATACCCCTGCAACAGGACTCCACTAATCAGCAAACATTCATCAGATTTGAATCCAGCGAACGGTTAGGCAACCACCATGACTTTACTTTCTTGGAAAAAAATTATTCGTGCAGCTTACCATTTTTAGAAAAGTATAAAATTATACGCATAATATTTTACAGGACATAACTTATCACCACAACTTCTAATCATTACTTTTGAAATATATTATCTAACAAAATTTTGTAGACAAATTACCATGAAATATTTTCTACATTATCTATGAAATCCAATTTTTGCTCATTATAAGCAAACAAACTTATCATAACAATTTGTTCAGGTAACTTTTCTTGTGCAACTTTTATATAATAATTTTTTGAATAATATAACTTATACATATAAACGTCTACAACCCCTCTATCAATAAGCTCTACATATACCTCTACAACCCTTCCATTAGTTACAAAATCACACATCTCCATGTGACTTCTCATCTATCAAAGCTCTAAGCTCACTCGCTAAATATTTCCCCAGAAACAATAAATGTAGAACACTAGGATTGTAGTGGTCTTTGAGATGTCCATTTACCTTAGTAGAAGACTTTCTGTCACAATCAATAAATATTTCTTGGTTTCCACTGCGAAGTAATGAAGTTCCTTGACATCATGGGAAAAGTCATGACCAAAGTGAAATTAGATAGCAGCATAATCCAACTGAACCATCCCTAGATGATCAGAAAGGAGAAATGCTTAAGGTTTAGGGAGGGGAACACCTTCAATCACATCCCTAGCTACAAGCACAAGAGGAGAGAACCATAGCGCTCTGCTCAATCTGCTTTGCCCCTCTTGTTTCAATCGCCCAACTTCATTTCCTCAGTGGAGTCTATTGTGATGGTAGAGAAAGAAAAATATCTAGCCGCCTAAGTTGGTGCATGTGAATCTACGGGCGTGGTTAGGATTTTGGTGAACGGAAAGTGACGAGAGAGGGAGGGAGGGAAATAGGGGGAGAAGAGGGCTGGGCCCATTTTATGACCTGCAACCACATCCAACAAGGAGTCAACGTCAACATGGCATGGTTAAACCCGCTCCACGTTGGTTGAAACAGCCGAAAGCAAGCCTAGGTGCAACATTCAAACAGTTTGAGCAGTTCAAGTGCTCATTTTACACAGTATTATAGTTGGGCGTCAAAATTAGGTCCTGTTTGGCATGGCTCCAGCTTCTTGCCATAATGTGCAAAGGAGCCAGAGCCAGTGAAACTAAAAAGTAAAAACAGTGCCTTCACTGGCTCCTAATTCATTTTGAGAGGAGTGAGAGAAACAGTTTCTCACTACCGTGCATGGTGGAGCCGAAGCCGAAATAGCCCAGGGCTCTACCAAATAGGGCCCTAGATAAAAATGATATTTGAGGCGCCAAATATGAACTTGATACTTCTAAATTATATATACTAGTACTCAATGAAAGTACATTATGTCGGTTGCGACATGATAAATTTGTACATTTTGACTAAACTATTTATAACATACGCATTAGTGGTTTGTCTTATAAACGACAAGAATGCTACTATACTCCATATTTCATTATTAGACACAATTTAACATCCTGAACACTCTGGTGCATGTTATCTAGGAGACTAGGACTAGAATCTATATTTTAGTAAAATATAAAATAGAGTTTTGAATATAAAAAGTATTATTTTTCAACTTAACTCGCACAAAAGAATTTGCAGCCACTTATAATATCTAAATTAGAAAACCAAAATCTAGATTACCATGGTGAAAACTCTAACTACTCACTGAAAGAAGGCCAATAACTTGACTTCATGGTTCATGCTTTGAACTTTGATCTATAACTCTCCACGGAAGGGTTCCAGCCAGTGGCGGATCTAAGGGGGGGCTGCTGGGGCTACAGCCCCCCCTAAGCTGCCTTAATCCTTCATTAATTACTGTAGCTTAGTGTGAATTCACCTTTAATTTTTAGCTTTAGTCCTAAATCTTCTTTGTTCAGCCCCTCCTTTGTCCCAATCATAGATCCGCCACTGGTTCCAGCTCAACAATATTACTATTTAAAAAAAAATCAGCTTGACAATTGAATTTTTGAAGTAGGACAAGACCAACTGTACTTCTGAAGTGAATCAGCATGGACCCTATATTCCAGCATTCTTGTGTGTGAACGAACAATGCAAAGAACATATGTTCTTTGGTCTCCTCACTCTGGTAATTAGAAAGGACGCAGTTATAACATTGCAATTCCATGTTCTTTCAGTGGAGGAGACTCCTGGTGTTCAAACTGCCATTTAACAACAGCCAAAAGAATTATGTGGAGAGCTGTTTGTTCAATTCCAAAAGTCTTTGATTGGAAATGGAGAAACAGTATGTGGAGAGAGATTTTGGATTTTAAGTATGAAACTAGCAATCCTAATGTGCTTTTATCTAGAACAACCGGAGCTTCTAGCTTCTTTAAGAGCTTTACGTGGGCCGCCCAGGCTGCAAAAATGGGTTATAGGTGGAAAGTAGGTATTGGGCAAGAAAGTTAGGCTATGGAAGGATAATTGGCTAGGTACCTCTAGTCTTGCCATTCATTTTTGGCCCTTATATAGGATAGTTAATGAAAAAGACAAAACCATAGATGAACTTTGGGATGGAACCAATCTAAAATGCTCTTTTAGGAGGAATGTTAGTGAGAACCTCTATAACTCTTGGCTGGAAATAATGGAGCTGGTATCTACTATTCAGCTGAATTAGGAGGAAGATGAGATGGTGTGGCAATTTACTTCAAATGGCATGTATTCTTCTGAATGCTTATATAAGATGATTAACTTTCGAGGCATTAAACCTGTGCATGTTTCTGCTATTGGAGCATCAAGATTCCTCCTTCGAGTTCACTTCTTTTATGTGGTTGCTTACCAATAATAAAGTCTTAACTAAAGATAATTTGGCTAAAAGAAGGAAGGTAGAAGATACTAGTTGTTTTTTCTATTCAGAGAAAGAATCAGTCCCGCATTTGGGTTTTGACTGTGTTGTTGCAAAGCAGTGCTGGTTTATGATCTTTGAAGTTATTAACATCAAAGTTTAGGACAATTTAGTTGAGATAGGAAAATTATGGCTTAGCAATAAGAAACATAGCTTGATAAATATTATTATCTTTGTTGTTCTTTGGTGTATGGGGAAACTCAAGAATGAGCTTCACTTTCAGAAAATTGGATGGAGAAGCTGGAGATGCTGCTCTTCAAGATAAGTGGTCTTTTGCAGAACTGGGTAGTTTTGTGCCCGCTAGAAAAGGAAGAGCTGTTGTTGGTGATTCTGGGGAAGATCAAGACAGCAGCGAAGAGCCGAAGACAATTCTCTGGCTACCTTTTTCAACCCAGGAAGACACTTGAAATTTCACTGTGGAGAAGCAGCAGAAGATCTGGGTTGGGGAGAGTCTACAGCTGAAAAGATGGAAGTTGGAGAGGTGACCAAGGTTTTTTTTATTGGCCGAAATTCACGGAAATTTCCGAAATTTCCTTTCTATCCATAGGGTCCGATAAAATTTGACATCGGCCAATTTTTTCCCTTCTTTCCTACTTCCACACAGACAACCCAAATTCAGCCGTGCGACAATCCCACACTATAATGTTTTATTCTTGTTTTTATCTGTGAACAAGTGATGTTTAATAGCTTAGGAATAGTTTCAAGTCAAATTCTACGGAATTTTTTCAAAACAATTTGAATTTTTTTTTGAATTTGGTCCGATATTTCCGATATATCTTGCTTATCCTATTTATCCATGACCTCCGATAAATTTTTATTTCCGATAATGAAAACCTTGGAGGTGACTTCCTCAGTTCTAAGGTGGTGGTCGGTTAATTCTTCTTTGGAAATGGTGTAATGTCAGCTGTTGTTGTTAGAGTTTGGGTTCTGTGTGTTTGCGTGAGTTTGGAGGCCGCATGTGGACTTTTCGTCCCCCCACCACCCTGACTTCACAAAAAAAGACTACAAGTGTCTGTTGAGTTCCTGTTAATTACAATATACTTTTCCTTCCCATAGGGACGCCTGATCAAGCACCAAGCGTCATGAACACCGCAAACTGGTGTCTAGAATATATGGCACTTGCAGTATCTGTTACCGTGAACTGAATGAAGTTTAGCTGCCAATTCAGTTTGCTTGTGACTGAAATCCCAACATCAGAAACTTCTATTTGACATGGTTGATGGAAAGGATTATCAGTCAGCGACCTGTATAGATAAAGCTGGATTAAACCCTCCTAGAAATCTGCAAATTGCAGGTACAACCCAAGATCAACAACTAGAAACAAATCGAGAAACATGTCAGTAAATAAAGTATTGAACATGTAATACTGAAAGTTCAAAAGGTATAGTTAATGGCAAAGCAGCATATACTATGAAGCCCAGCCCTCCATGGTGGCTCTCAAACTGCAAAGCAAGTTTGTTCACAAGTGGTGAAACCAGATACAGACAGTAAATCACGAAAAGGAATGACCAGTATTTATGATCAAATTAGCAATACCTTGTTACGTGTGAAAGTATAGAAGTACATATTTGGCACTAATTTAAAAGCTTTACATGCCAATAGTTCAATATACCTTGGTTGCTGTCCAACTTGACCTCATTTACCCATACCAGAGTGTTAGCTACTAGGTAGGAATCTGGAATTGGGGAAAGGGAAGAACGGAACACACAGGAAGGATGTTAGCTCCTAGGTAGGAATCTGGAATAGGAGTTTGGATGTTCTGTTCAATTCCTTCTTGTCTCTCACTCCAACTCTCCTCTCCCTAATTATTACAACTCCTTATACAGCTGTTCCCAGCCCTTACAACTCTACTGCCACTCGGGTCCCATGTATCATCCGCTTGGACAAGCAGCATGCTTGGACCGGCGAAGCCGACCCTCTTCAATAGAGGCATATTTTCCTATTGTCGTATCTGCTACAGTGAAGGCGCCCTTCTCTGTTGCTGTATTGTCATCAGCTATAACACATGGTAGCAGTATTTTCAGTTCAGCCTTGCGTAATCAAACTGAAACAAACCACAGGCAATTGCAAAACGAACTGTAGCTATTGTTGCAAAGTTTGCATGGATAATCTTATACTTTAATAAATATCCAACTAAAATCAAAGTTCGCAGCCCTGTAATTTGGCAAGAGATACATAGAAAAGGCAAATCTCTGCCAACCCAAAAGCTAGATTCTTGACCATTATCGAAACAAAATTTCTTACCCGGTGAGCAGATAAGCATTGGTTGCCTGAAAGTGAGAACTGCTTAAACACGGCATAATCTGTTCAAAAACTGGCACAACAATACACCTCAGGAATTTGGCTGTTCTGTAGCTGCAGACCTCTAACTCACTAAAAACCATCATCTTCATTGAACTATTCAGGCTGGTCCAGTAAATCCCTCATGACAGCAGGCTTGTCTTTTTCAACAAGCTGAGTGACATAGTATGACAGTTTAAGCTTGCAATCCCTCATGAAGGAATTAATGCTAGGACTAAAACTGTTTTTGGTCTTCCTTGAGAGGTAAAGAAAACCATTAGTAATACTCCACAACTCTCTAATGGATATAAATTACAACAGCAAACAGCTACAACTGAAAGGAAAGGAAGCATAACTTATTGAATAGAGAGAGAGCAGTAACCTAAGCATTGCCTTGCCAAGAACTATCTCTGCTCATTGTTGTCAAACTTTAGCTGCCAAAGACGTGATAGATGATGATATCACACAGATGATAAGCAGTGACTAAAAACACCAAGCCGTTACCTGTTGTAAATCACACAGCCATGAGGATGATGGAGCAGAACACAGATCTGGACCAACTAAACCCTCTATGTTGGGTCCCAGGATATCTTGGAATCATTTCAAGAGTAATACCCTGCTCTTGGTTTCCCATTGGGTGAGTCATTCTCTACCTAAAGATCAAGGCTAAGAAAATTACAAGTGCAGCAATCACCAAAGATACAGCAAACACTACTAGAAAACTGGACTTTGCCGAGTGCCTGAGACTTTGCCGAGTGCTTTTTATCGGGGCACTCGGCAAAGCAATATTTTGCCGAGTGCCGCACTCGGCAAAATAAAGCACTCGGCAAAGGTGGCTTTGCCGAGTGCCAGGCACTCGGTAAAGCCTGGCTCTCAGCAAAACTGGGCTTTGCCGAGTGCCGCGGCACTCGGCAAAGATCCCACTCGGCAAAAGGTGGCCGGCCCGTGATGGCGGCCACCTGCCGTCAGATTTTGCCGAGTGCCTAACGGCTGGCACTAGGCAATTTTTTTTTATTTTTAAAAACTTATTTTGCCGAGTGCCAGCCCCAGGTCACATGTGGAGATGTGTAGGTTTTTGGCATCCGACGTCACAACTTGCTCGAAACCTTCTCAATTTTTTACCACAGCCTCCACATGCGATAACATGACGCCTCGACAAGTTATGTGATTTTCAGACTTCATTTGCATTTTATATAATTTAAAATCACATTTCTGGCAAGTACCTCGACATGTTACGTCAACGAGATGCTCGAGATTTCATGTGAGTTCCTGGATACGGCCTAAACATACCCTAAATATCATGAGTATCAATTTTTGGATGACCAAAGTCCATTATTCCATGTACCTGCAGTTCAAATTTGAAATATCCCGAAAAATTCGACGAAACGAAATAAACTAATGAAATATATCAAAAAAGTCAAAATTGCCCCAAATTTTAAAATAGAGTTTGAAATACTGTCACAAGGCCCCAGCAAAAAAATTTGGGCCCAAAATAAAAAAAACCAGGGGGCACTCGGCAAAGTTGATTTTCAAAAATAAAAAAAATTGCCCTAAAAGCCCACCGGCCCAACCCTGCGTGGCCCAACCCCCAAGCCACCCGCCCGCTCCCCCGCGCCCACCCCAGCCGCCGCCGCGCCCACCCCCATCGCCGGCCACGCCCCGCCTCTAGCCGTCGGCCGCGCCCCGCCCCGGCAGCTCCCCGTGGCCCGGCCCCCCTCGCCTCGGCCGCCCAGAGGTGGCTGGCTGGTGCCGGCCGGCCATTTCCGGCAGCGGCGGCCGTGTCCCGGCCGTCCCTTCCCTAGCCGCGCCGCTCGTAGGAGCAGGGGAGGTAGGAGGAGCAGGGGAGGAGGGAGAGAAGGGAAGGGGAGAAGAGGAGGAAGAGAAGAGGAGGAAGAAGGGAGAAGGGAGGAGGAAGAAGGAAGAAGGAAGAAGGGAGGGAGGAGAGGAGAAGGGAGGAGGAAGAAGGAGAAGGGAGGTGGAGAGGAGAAGGGAGGAGGAAGAAGGGAGGAGGAGCCCCGGCCGCTATCCACACCTCGTTAGTGGCGGTGCCGTGCCCTCAGCGCCCCGCTCCCGACTCCGCCCATCGTCGACGAGCACACTAGGTTCGCCCTTCCCTTTCTATTCAAATCATGCAATGGATGTCGGCCATCGAGCCCTTGTTAGTAGTAATAGTTGTTGTATGTGGTTTCGGCCATCGAGCCGTTGTTTGTGGATGTTGGCCTTCGTGCCGATCTTTTTTGTAGGTTTTTGAAACATCCCCGTGCAGGGGAGGTTCTACCAAAATTTTCATTTTCATTTGTCACTAATGTATTGCCTTTTTATGCAAGAGGAGGCCCCAGCGGAGGGACCTCGGTGACCCCGATTGTCTTCGTCAGCGTTGCGGGTCTGCCTGCACCGCGTCGCGGTGCCACTACATCGACTCACCACAGCCCCGCTAGCCTGACCTCACCGGCACC
Source organism: Miscanthus floridulus (assembly GCF_019320115.1). Classification (NCBI taxonomy): domain Eukaryota; kingdom Viridiplantae; phylum Streptophyta; class Magnoliopsida; order Poales; family Poaceae; genus Miscanthus; species Miscanthus floridulus. The sequence goes on from NC_089589.1 coordinate 45,926,713, forward strand.
CTAGGTATAACCCCTCTATCCGTATCATGGTCTTAGGTCGCTGATCCCAGTTAGGCGTCTCCCGTCCGAAAGAGATACGGTCGGAGTTATGCAGGTCTTTGCATATCTGCGAGTGTTTCTGTTTCGGATTGTCCACGTTTTTTGGACAGCCCGCGGATGCATAGATGGGTTAGTTTCCATGGTCCGCTTTGGTCCGAGACGGTGTTTCGGCATCACCCCCCTGTTGTTCTCCGGATACACACTCTCCCTTGCAGGACGTGTATCGGGAGAACAGCGGGGAGGTGCTGCCAAAATTCCATCTCAGATAGGAGCGGAGCATGGAAACTAACCTCATCTACGGATCCGCAGGTGGGATTAGGACCTATCCTCACCTATTAGAGAGTAGGAACACCGCGTAGATGCAATTGATGGTAACTCATATGTGTTGATACGTCTGTTAAAGGATGGAGGACCGTGAGTGGATGTACATGCTCCAGAGAGATGAGCACGATTACGACTTGCTGTTTATAGTCAAGGTCTAAGAATTCTTACAGCATGCATTTGGCGAGAGTGCTGGAGGCCATTCTCTAGTGGTTTGTCCGTGCAGCGGTTGTGACAATAGTAGAAGGAAAGATAGGTTAACCATGGGTAAACATATTGTGAAGTTTGGATTTACTCCGGGCTACCACCGGTGGATCCACCATGGTGAAGCCGATCATATCAGGGAGGAGGTGGTGAGACCACGGCTTGAGGCTTTCGATGATGATGCTGGGTTAGCAAACATGCTGGATGACACGCACCAAGCTCAGTTTGCTGAAGGACGTGACAAGGAGGAGCCGCAGATGCCTTCTACCTGATGTTGGACTTGGCACAGAGACCCCTTCACGATCATACTAATGTTTCTCAGCTGGATGCCATTAGTCGTGTAATGGGGTTGAAGGCCGAGTTAAACCTAAGTCGAGAAGGCTTCAACAAGATGGTGGCCGTGTGGAGCGATATGCTACCGAAGACACACATTATGCCGAAGAACTTGTACAAGTCAGAGAAGCACCTTCTTGCACTTAAGATGCCGTATGACAAGATACATGTGTGTCCGAAGGGGTGCGTCCTATTTAGGAAAGAACACGCGGATGCAAAGTACTGCCCAAAGTGTAAATCCTCTAGGTACGTGGAGGTAGACTCAAGCGATGGCCAGAATAGGTAGCTTAAGATCCCCATGAGAGTCCTACGACACCTTCTGTTCCTGCCGAGGCTCCAACGGCTATTCATGACCGAGGAATCCACGAAACAGATGATATGGCACAAAAATGGCACACGGTACAATCCTAAGAAGATGGTACATCCATCCGATGCTGATGCATGGAAGTACTTCAATTCATGGCATCCTCTCAAAGCAGAGGAGGCTCGTAATGTATGTGTCGCGCTGGCAACAGATGGGTTCAATCCATATGGCATGATGGCTGCACCATACACATGTTGGCCCGTGTTCGTCATCCCCCTGAATCTCCCCCCCGGCGTCTCCTTTCAATGGCATACCGTGTTCCTATCATTGATAATCCCTGGACACCCGGGGAGTAATATGGGTGTCTTCATGGAGCCTGTGATAGATGAGTTGATCGATGCTTGGGTCAAAGGGGTGTGGACATACGACCGAGCTACGAAGACTAGCTTCAAAATGCACGTCTGGTACCACTACTCCTTGCACGACTTCCTGGCATACGGGTTAATGTGCGCCTGGTGTGTTCAGGGGAAGTTCCCATGCCCAATATGCAAGGAAGCTGTGAGGTTCATATGGTTGAAGAAGGATGGCAAGTATTCGTCGTTCGACAAACATCATCAATTCCTCCCTCTTGACCATCCATTCAGAGAAGACGTCAAGAGCTTTACGAAAGGTGTCAAAGTGATGGACCCTAGACCGCGCTTGAGGACTAGGGCAGAGGTTCGTGCTCAGATAGATGCTCTCATGCCCAATGAAGATGGTGGTTTCATGGGATATGGTGAGCAACATATGTGGACTCATAAGTCTGGCTTGATGAGTCTCCCCTATTTCGATGACCTCCTACTGCCCCATAACATTGATGTCATGCACACTGAAAAGAATATCGCCGAGGCACTTTGGACAACGCTCATGGACACTGACAAGTCTAAGGACAACCCTAAGGCTAGAGTGGACCTAGCGACGTTGTGCGATAGGCCAAACCTAGAGATGCGGCCTCCTACAACAGGAAAGCAGTGGAGAAGGCCTAGGGCCCCCTATGTCTTGAAAATTGATCAAAGGAGGGAAGTATTTCGATGGATCAAGAATTTAATGTACCCTGATGGGTATGCAGCGAATCTGAGCAGGGGAGTGAACTTGGAGACTCTACGAGTCAACGGGATGAAGAGTCATGACTACCACATATGGATTGAGCGGATACTTCCGTCGATGGTTCGAGGCTATGTCCCTGAGCATGTCTAGCTAGTGCTGGCAAAGTTGAGCTACTTCTTTTGCCAGCTTTGTGCCAAGGGCTATCTTCGACCATCATTACAGAATTGGAAACTATGGCACCTGAGTTGGTCTGTGAGCTTGAGAAGATCTTTCCACCTGGCTTCTTCTTGCCGATGCAGCATCTAATTGTGCACCTCCCGACCGAGGCACGGTTGGGGGGGCCCGTGTAGGACCATTGGTGCTATCCAATCGAGCGATGTCTAAAGACTCTTTGCAAGAAATGTACAAATAAAGCCAGAATTGAGGCTTCCATTGTAGAGGCAAGCATTCGGGAGGAGGTTGCAAACTTCACGACATCCTACTACAAGCTGAACCTTCCTAGCAAGCATAATCCACCCCCTCGTTACAATGCTGGCGAAGTTGAATTGACCCTCAGCCTTTTCAAATGCCAACTAGGCAGCGCAAGTGGATCGACCCCCAAGAGATTGGATCTAGAAGAGTGGCGCAGAATCACGCTATATATGTTCACCAACCTTGTCGAGGTTGCGCCATTCATTAAGTAAGTTCTCAACGAATTTGTTTCAATACGATGTCACTATTCTGTATCGAACCCCATTGATTCTCTTTGGTATAGGGAATTTGTTCGTCAAGAGTGGCATCAATCAAGGGATCCTACCCCGCACGAACATGATACCCTTCTTTCAGAGGGTGCGGGAGCTGGGAGGCCTGATTTCATTTCTTGGTTCAAACAAAAGGTCGTACGTTCGTCGATATTCATTAGTAGCTCGTACGTTCCAATAGTATAACGATGTATCATGCTTGAGCTTACAGGCGCAAACCAATGCATCCATGAGTGATGAGTTGAGACAGGTTGCAAACGGCTTCAAGTTAAGGGTGAAGTCATATACCGGTTATGACATGAACGGATATCGCTTCCACACGTCAAGACACGAGCATACTCGGCCCGGTCGGAAAACCACCAACAACCAAGTTTTTACGCCGGGCGTTAATGGCATTGAATACTATGGAATAATTTAGGAGATCTATGAACTTGAATATGAGGGCCGGGTACCTCTTACTCCTGTCATATTCAAGTGCCACTGGTTTGATCCTGGATGAACGAGATGGACCCCTCATCTTGGGCTAATCGAGATTAGGCATGATTCCATCTATAAAGGAAAAAATGTCTATATTGTGGCTCAACAGGCCATGCAGGTGTATCATACGCCATATGCATGCCAAGACAAAGACCATCTTAAGGGTTGGTCTATTGTGCACCAGGTATCTTTGCACGGTAAATTACCTGTTCCAAACGATGAAGATTACACCTTCGACATAAACACATATGATGGAGAGTTCTATCAAGCAGATGGGCTACAAGGGAGCTTTGAGATAGTCTTACCCGGTGTGATGACCGCCATGGAAGTAGACAATGAAACAGTTGATGACGAGGACCCTAGAGATGTAGTGCTAAATCTGAAGGACATTCAAATGCTTGAGCGATTCCATTTAGGCAAAGACAATGAAGAAGACACAGAACCTTCGGATAGTGTTGCCCATTTGGACAATTTTGACAGTGATGATGAGACCTATGACCCCAATCATGAAGATTATTCCTAAACCATGTAATACTATGTTTTTTATTAAATTTTGTTATGTTTATTCATTTTGAACTATTTGACATGTATGTACTAACGCTTGTTGTTCATTCTTTGTACATTGCAGGTGACAGAATAAAGATGGTGGGCAACCGTTCACCGAGGCAGGTGCTCTCGATGTACCAGAGGCTACGCCCTCCTGATGGAGGCGAGGGGACGTCTTCGCCCCCAGCGGCGAGAGCAGGCCCGGGTCGCCCCAGCACGGGGAGGGGGAGGGGGAGGGGGAGGGGGAGGGGGAGGGGCCGGGGTCGTCCTAGGAGGGACTCGCCTCCTCCCCCGGCTCTCGGCCAGCCGGAGGACCCGTCTCCTACCCCGGAGGACCACGTGGCGGCCACGGGCACGACCACAGACACTCCGTCGGGGGACAAGGGGAATCAGCAGACAGAGGATAGTTCTGCTCAGTCGGCTCCCTACCTGCGAGGTCCCACAAGCCTTCCTCCGGTTTCGCTTCCTGACCGACGCCCACTGGTTTGTCCTGTGGGAAGAAGGTAAGTAACTATAGATATTATCACTAGTACTTCATATGATACGTTGAAAATCAAAAGAGAAACTGATAATTTTTCTTAATCACTTATGTAGGGGCTGGCTAGTTCTGTCGGGTTCTCTTGACCCCCCATGCACCCCCGCTACCGTCCTAGGATGTCTGTGCTGGAAACACTTCCCCGGCCTTGTGGACTTGAAAGAGGGGAGGTGGGAGCCGGCCTGGTCGTGGGACAGGTACAAGCTTGGCTCGGATGACGAGCAGGACAATAAGCAGGAGCAGGTTTTGGCAGACTTTTGGGTAAGTGTCTCACAACATAGCTCAATACATCTCCTCCATTGGTTAAGTCTTTTATTGAAATAATGAACGGATACATCGTGTTTGTATGCAGAGGTACTTCAAGGCCAAAGAAGGTCGAGAGACCCTGGTGGATCAGACGGCACACAGAGCCTATAAGAAGTACGTCGGCGACATGATTCACGAGGCGCGACTCTAGGCCCACGTCGACTACTACAGGTCCATCAAGAAAGAGCCCCTCAACAAAACCAGCGCAAGAAAGGTGGCGCTGACCAAGGAGCAGTACCTTCAGGTAGGTGAATAATATTGATTCGTTTTGAGATTTAGTAGGTCCAGAATTGATCTTCTTATATGTCAAACACTTGATGATGTGTAGGTGCCGGCCTCGTGGTGCATGTCGCATAGATCGGCATGGTCGAGGATCATGGACAGGTACCTTGACCCGGCGTACATCGCAAAGCACGAGCAAGGCAAGCGGAAGCGGGCACTGAGGACCGGTCCAACTCACCACCAAGGCAGCCGCAACCTCCCCGCATTCAAGTAGGCACTTGTACGAGATGTCATTTATCTATTCTAACGCTCAATTTTGCCTGATTTCTAATCATCTTGCCGTCTTTCTCGCAGGAGGTGGCACACCCGGACGTGCCAGTGTCGGAGTTTGGGGCATGGGCTGTGTCCCACATGGGCCCGGTGAAATCCGGTGTCGTCTTCAACCCGGAGGCCACTACCTAGGCTTACTCTGACCCGAGCGTCCACGCTAAGGTCAGAGACTACGCGGAGGCGGTTAGGGCGCTCCGTGGCTCAGATCACAATTTGAGCACTGAGCCCCTTGAGACAGAGGTGATCGTGAGGCTGGGGCAAGGCAGGAAGCACGAGCGGTTGTGGATTACAGACGGCACCAACTCCTCGAGCTCTACACCCTCTCTCTCCGACGTGAGGGCACGGAGCATGGCCAGAAGCCTTCCCATACGTGCACGGCCTACTCCAACACTGTCGTGGGTCGACGAACTTTAGGTAATTCTGGTTTCACTCGTCGTATATTGAACGTTACACACATTGATCAGATTTGCAATACTGAAACATGTGATTGAAACACTGCAGGCCGAGCTGGCAGAGACAAGGGAGACACAAGCGCACCTGACCGCAGAGCTGGAGGCCACGAAGAAGCAGATGGCGGACATGTATCAGATCATGCAAAGCATGGGGCAAGCATCGGGTGTCCAAGTGCAGTTGGCAGCTCCAGCTTCGGTTCGACACTTCACTCCTGTGAGTATGAAAGTTTAATGCGTTCGTGCCGTTGGAATTTTTGGCCTCCGTGCCGTTGTGATTTTCGGCCTTCGTGCCGTTGGGATTGTCGGCCTTCGTGCCATTGTGATTGTCGGCCTTCGTGCCGTTGTTTCTTGCAGGTTGGAAACCTCTCCATGCAGTGGAGGTGCTGCCGAAATTTTTAATTTTGAGTCTAATACATGCAATCTCTCTCTTTTGTGCAGCCTCTGTCGACGGGTTCAAACAATCCCGCTACCGTGTCACCGGCGGCTGATCGCGTCAACCCTTCGCCGCAGTTCGGTCCTTCACCATAGTCTGGGGGGCCACACCTGCAGTATCCGTCGCCGCAGTAGGGATGTTGAACTTTGTGATGTTGAACTTGTAATAATAAACTTGTGATGTTGAACTTTGGTGCATTTGTGATGGATTTATTAAATATGCGTGTGCTTGTGATATATAATGCATGTTGGTGATATAGATGTGATGATTGATGTGTGTGTGTGTATATATATATATATATATATATATATATATATATATATTGTCTGTTACAATGCAATGTAATTTTTTTTTTGCAATTCTCGGGGTCTTTGCCGAGTGCCATGGGAGAGGCACTCGGCAAAGAAATTATTTAAAAAAAATAAAAAAAACTTTGCCGAGTGCCTGGGCAGGGGCACTCGGCAAAGTACTTTTTTAAACAAAAACATTGCCGAGTGCTTGGGCTGGGGCACTCGGCAAATTAATTTTTTAAAAAAATAATTTTTTTTTTTTGCCGAGTGTTGGGTCGGGCACTCGGCAAAGTAACCGTTAACGGCCGGCGCCGCAACGGCCGAAAATATTTTGCCGAGTGCCGCCCCAAGCACTTGGCAAAATTTTTTTTTATTTTGCCGAGTGCCCGGATAAAAAACACTCGACAAAGACCCTTTGCCGAGAAAAATTTTGCCGAGCGGACTTTGCCGAGTGCTACACTCAGCAAAGCCATTGCCGAGTGCAAAGGGCTCATTGCCGAGTGTAAAAACACTCGGCAAAGCCGCGGCCTCCAGTAGTGAAAATAATCTAAAATAAGTAACCAGAGTGATGAGAAGCAACACACGACTGGAGTTATGTCAAATAGACAAAGTTAATAACAACGCATCATATCATATACAGATTTAAAGCATGGCAACAATGTGCAAAACAACCATCAGCTCCCATGTCAATAGGTGATACAAAGTTTTTTTTTACCACACAAACTGTGGGGAAAGTAAGCGAACCAGTCATTCCAGGATAAGGCAAAGGAAAAGGAACGATGGGATGAACTAGATTGACAACATTTTATTAGACTGATGGTCAAAGCATCATCTGCACTGCTGTAGCAGAAAGCAGAGGTTAGGACTGAATACTGATGAAAGAAAAGGCAGTAACAGAAATTGATAATGTGATTAAAAACTTAAAACACAATATATAATAACTCAATAGGACTGATTAATTGCACATCAGTTCCAGACTCAGGTGTTGACATAACACATAGACTTTAGCTTCACACAGGGACAGGGTGATGTTCTCATGGATCAAAGTGGTGCAGCAGCAGCACACACTCTTTGGGTGTAAAAAAACAGCAATTCAGCATTTGTGCCATACTCCTCTAGTACATCTGTAATCAGCAATTTCTTCCTGGTTCAGGCACATGCTCCTCTTCACCCTCTTCGTCTGAATCTGACTCTAACTCAGGGTGTTCCCTGAGATACTCCTCCCTACTCCGTGCCCAGATGGCATCGATCTCTTCCTGCAAGTCGTCCCTGGGGCCGAGAACTTCCTCCGGCACCATGACACGGCCGTTCCGCTCGAACACCTCGCGGACCCAGGCCTGGTACTCGAAGAAGTCGTCGTGCGACTCCCTGAGCGAGACGAAAAGTTCGGTGAACAGCTCCCGCTTAGCGTCGATGCTCGCCTGCGAGAAGACGGTCGACTGCACGGGGTCGTGCGTCCTGTAGAGCTCGTAGTCCTCGATGTTAGGGGTTGGGTGCATCTCCGGCTTCTGAGCCAGGATCCAGCGCACGTGATGCAGGGGCATCTCCACCCAATTCGTCTCCGACGATTCCGAGGCGTCGCCGGCGCCAGCTGCGGAAGCAGCCGCCTTCCCACCCTCCGAGTCGGAGGAAAGGGAAAGGGAGGAGACGGCCGCCGCCGCCGCCGCTGCCTCAGCCTCCGCCTCCGCCTCCTGCGCCTTCTCCATCAGCGAATGCTTGCCGCCGCACGGCGTCAGCGGAGCGCCTGACATCCTATCAGCAGCCACCTCCGTCAGACCTTCTCCGACGAATCCTCCTTCCCCCGCAAAAGCTCGACTCGCTGTGGCGTGGATGTGGAACCCTAAGCTATGGATTGATGGGTGCGATGGGAGGGGCGGCGGTGGCTCGCTTTTGTAGATGGAGGAGACCGACCCACCGGCCACCGAGCCGTCTCCTCCTCCGAGTAGGAAGCTGGACGGCGGATCACATTCGGATCGGGTCGCCTCGCCTCCCCATCACTTTCGATGCCAATCGGCCCCGTCGCCGAGCTAGCCCAGCCCAACCAGTCAACCACTGGACCTGTCCTCCTAGATGTTTTCTGCACATGCCGGGAACGTCCAGCCCGAGCAACGTGTCTGGACGCAACTCCCACCAGTTAACTTGATACGTGGGCTTGGGCTGGCAACTGAAGTGGTATACCTACCCACCAACTGGAGTCCGATGGAAGCCTAGCGTGCTCGCAGCCACACCGCTGTCCCCTGACGCACCCCCACTGTAACACCCTAAAATTTGTCACTTTTAAAAATAGAGCTAAAATGATTAAATTTTAAATTTTGTGTTCATTAAAACATAGGAAATAAAATCTTCATGAAATTAAAATTTAATATAAGGTTTAGCAACATGTTGTGCAAACATGCCCTTGCATTTGCCGTATTTGATTGAGTGGTTTTGATTGAAAGTTTAAAATAGTTTAAATTGCTTTTGTAAATGAAATTGAAAATGGCTTTGAGGAAAAGAAAAGAAAGAAAAGAAAATTTGAAAATAAAAGAATTTAAATAGGGTAAATTTATTTTTGGAGAACTTATCAAAATTTCTCAATTATATTTGAATTAAAAAAATGTATTTCAAATCATATTCAAATTTGATTTGGTTTGCATTCGGATTTAAATTTGGAAACAAAATGGAGAAGATTTGGAAAAAAAGAAAATGATTTCTTCCTCTCTCCCTCTTCCCTTTCGGCCTACTGGCCCAGCACCGGCTCGTTCTCCTCCGCGCCGGCCCATCCCCTTTGGCCTTCCTCTCGCGACGTTGGCCGCAGCCAGCTCCCTTCGGCCCGTTCCAACCGGCCCAGCAAAGCTGCACCGGCCGAAGCCACTACAGCAGCCCAACACAGCAGCAGCCGCGCCGCGCCTTCTCTCTCTTACCCGCTGACACGCCGGGCCCGCCTTGTCAGGCCTTCTTCTCCCTCACGTAGCTCCATCGGACTCCACCGCCGCCTTCCGTGTCCGCGCCGTCCACGTCTCCATCCGGTGCCGTGCCTGTCAAGCTAGACGACCCTTAAATAGAGAGCCTCCGCTCCCATTTTGTTCCCCACCGAGCCCCAGCGCAGCCGCCACGCCTTCCCGTGCTCCAGCTTCGCCGTCCGAGCTCCACCGTGAAGAAGCCGGAGTCGCCGTGCCGTTCCTTGCCCTAGCTGCCTTGCGATGCCGCCTTTGGATCGGATCTCACCGAAATCGTCGAGACGCCCGCTGAAGCCGTCGCTGCCGCCGTACTCGCCGTTTGCTGCCTCGCTGCTGCCAAGGACTCCGCACCGGTTTTTGCTTCAAGGAAGGTCGCCATCGCACCGCCGAGCCCTGCGTTGCCTCGCTCCGTTCCCGTCCGTTGTCTGCCATCTAAAATTCCCTTGGTGAGTTCTCCTTGTTGCTCTGTGTCTTCCCATACATTTGACGCAGGAAACCGAGGTCTTTAGGCCCCGTTCGTGTTAAGCCTGTGAGCTCTCGCCGTTACCCATGGACGTACAATCACCGTGCCGGCCTTCTTCACCGGTGCTGGCTGCTCTTGCGGTGCCTGACCCACAGGCCACAACCGAGATGAGTGAGCAGCTCCATGCGCTCCCTCTGCACACATGCGCAAGAACGCTGCTGCGTCGAAGCACCGGCCATGGCACCACCGCCGTGAGCCTGCATGCGTTACGCTGTGCCGATCTGCTAGTTAGCTTGATGATATCATCTTCCACGTCATGTTTTATTGTGGCCGTTTTCCTTTACAAAAATAAACCTTGAAATACAACAGAAATACGTAATCATCCTGAGCCGTCCGTTTTTAGATCAATGGTCCAGATTAGAACTTACCCCTTCGCTGTTCTTTTTGCTAAAGAGTCCATCTGTTTTTGACAAATAAACCTACAGTCCAAAACATGTTTTCAGATTTTGTTTTCTTCATTTGAAAGCGTATTTTGTTTCGGTTAAGTCTAAAATACGTTTTCAACTATTTACCGATTTGCCACTGATTTTGATTTAGCCATAACTTCTCCGTTTTAACTCCGATTTGATCCGTTCAACTTGCGTTAGGTTCGTAATTTCATAATCTACGTGTTCATACTACTGTTCAGTATGTTTTTAACTTTTAAAATTCCAGATTAGATTTAATCTATTACTTTAATGAAGGAAATCTTGTTTATTTCATATCTTCTGCGTTTTAACTCCGTTTTAGCCCATTCAAGTTGTGTTAGATTCATTGCGATAAGATCTACGCATTAGTAATAGTGTTCACAATATTACTATTTCTGAAATTTCATGGTTTAAATTATATCTTGATCAATAATTATGCAACTGGGTTTTATAAATAGAACATGATCTACTTTACTTTAGTTTTATACTTCAAATCTAAATTTGACATGATATATAATCTCTATGAAATATCTATATATATGTTTTTTATATATTTAAAACACATGAAGCTATATAGTTTTATATTTTCTCCTATGAGCAAATCTTTCGGTAGATGTATCTTTTTCCCCGTAGCTTCGATTAGCGTGTTTTTCACGTCTGTGTGTTCGTAGCGAGACGTATATTCGTTTTACAAACTTTTCATCTTGATTTTATATTTGGTGTATTGTTCTAATTTAGATCTATTGTTTGCTTCGTGTATGATTGTATGGATGCTTGTGTGGTGATTTATGATTTCGTCCAGTCGGTGAGATATACGTGGTGATCAAGAAGAAGAAGAACGTTGAAGATTAAAGCTTACCGAAGGATCGGTGTTTAAGGCAAGTATAACATGGGATCTTCCTTGTTATCCTATACATCTTTAATCATTTAATTTATACTGCATGTGTCTACCTTGACTACCACTAATGATATCCTAGTCTTTTGTACTTGTGCCTTGTTACCTATGGGGTATTGCATTGGGTAGTATGATGCTAGTGCTCAACTACAACCATGATCTTGTAACTTGACTAATGGAATATGCAATAAACACTAAAAGATGCTTTTTAGCAACATGGAATCAGGGGGCTAGAGCATTGGGCTGTTTTATGGTGCTCTAGATTCCTCTCCCTAAGGACTTATCTGTAAGTGATCATCCAGGACTTACAGTACAACTGTGAGGGCTACATGGCTCTAGCTTTAGCTCAGTATGATGACTTTTTCTAGCTTGTTAGTGGTTACCTTTATTGGCGTAAGAATGGCTTGCCGAATCGGGTATAGGGCGGCCTCTATCGCCATGTGTATAGGCTGCGCGTCAATGTGCCATCAGGAAGGGGGGCTCTACATCTGTTTGCCGAGTGAATCTAATGGCCCTAACTTGTTAGATGAACCTTTGAAAGGCTTCATAGTGAACCCTATCGACCTTCCTTGGTAGTGGGTCAAGAGGCTGATCACCTCAGGCAAAAGGGTAAATCACGACTCACAGTGAAAGTGTACAACCTCTGCAGAGTGTAAAATTGGTATATCAGCCGTGCTCACAGTCATGAGCGGCCTTGGAACATTTACGGAATAGATGATGGACAATAATGATATGGATGATGAAGATGCTCACTAATGGTTAATTGTTTATGCTATTCATTATCTATGTTTACCTGATCATGTGTTTATGGGCATGTGAATGAACTTGTTGCTACTTAATTGCTTAAATCATGACTCATTAAAAGCTAATCGCAGTTAAACCTGTGTTAGTCTTTTGAGCCTCATGAACCCCATGTTATATTTGTTGAGTACGACATGTACTTATGCTTGTTTTATTTTTCACATATTTGGATAAAAATCCGGGATGGGTACCAGATTAATAGAGTTTAGAGGAATTAGGCTTATGATCAACCAGTCAGTTGTCCCTGTGGTATTGGAGTCTTCGCCTGAAGATCGGAGTTGTCTTTCCGCTGTCTATACTCTGAGGTTATACTCTTTATACTAATACGCTATGTATTTAAGTATTATCCTTTGATATTACACTTATTTGTAGCTATATGCGAGATTTGACTTCCTGGGCTCGCATATGGTGTGTATCTGGTTTTGTTCTTAAAACCAGGTGTTACAAAGTGGTATCAGAGCAATGCTGACTGTAGGACACAAGCCTAGTTAGAAATTGACTGTCTTAAGGTTTTGAAACTGCTACAAAATCCTTGTTCTATAAATCTTGATATTTTCTTCTCTGCTATATATCTATCCTTGATATTTATCTTCTCCTTGATGCTTGTTTTAAGCCTTTGTTCTCATCTTCACTCCTTGGTTTGATATGATTTTAGAACTGTCCCTCACCTTCTTCTTGCGTAATCTAAAGACGAGTCTTAGGATTGTTACCCCTAGTACAACGAGGACGATAGTATCGCAAGTTGAGTCCATGATTGAATTATGCACCTTTAATGCTTGTTGAATTGTCATTATGCTTATGATTGTTTTGAATCTTTGTAATGATTATAATGATCTTGTTGGGTGTTCCTACAATTTCATTTAGTTTATAGGCCTAAGTAAAAGCTCTAGTTTGGTTTTGGTGAATTGATGAAACCCTAAGTGCTAACCTAGTTTATCAAGTGATCATGAGATAGGTAGCACACTTCAAGTGGAGAAGCTAATAAAGATCATAGCATGACAATGGTGATGGCATGGCGATGATCAAAGGCTTAAACTTGAAATGAAGAAAGAGAAAAACAAAAAGCTCAAGGCAAAGGTATAAACCATAGGAGCTATTTTATTTTGGTGATCAAGACATTTAGAGAGTGTGATCACATTTAGGTTTGATAGCCATACTATTAAGAGGGGTGAAACTCGTATCGGAATACGGTTATCAAAGTGCCACTAGATGCTCTAACTTATTGCATATGCATTTAGGATCTAGTGGAGTGCTAACACCCTTGGTAATATTTGTGAAAATATGCTAACAAATGTGCACAAGGTGATACACTTGGTGGTTGGCACATTGGAGCAAGGGTGGAGAAGTTAGAAGTGAAAACAGAGGTGATGCCAGCATCGGTCAAGTGACCGGACGCTGGATCCAAAAGCACCGGACGCTGACTGCCTACGTCCAGTCGCGTTGACTGGTGGTACAGGGGCTAGGGTTTATCACCGGACGCGTTCGGTCGAGGAAAACCGGTTTTTGACCCTTATTGTACTCGATCGGATGCTGAGGCTCCAGCGTCCGGTCAGCTTTATAGCCGTTGAAAACTGACGAACAGCGTTTCAAGCTAGTGACACGTGGCGTCCATCAGTGGACCAGACGCTGAGTCCAGGGTCCGGTCAGTTGGACCGGAGCGTCCGGTCAGAGCGCAGTGTGCCCAGTGAAGGGGTACAACGGCTCTATTTTGTGGGGGGCTTCTATTTAAGCCCCATAGCCAGCTGTGGCTCATATCTTTGGCTATTTTCATTGACATAGCAATCTTATGAGCCTAGCCAAAGTCCTCCCACTCATCTCCATCATTGATTCATCATCATAGTGAGATTGGGAGTGATCCAAGTGCAATGCTTGAGTGTTTGCATCTAGAGGCACTTGGTGTTTGTGTTTCGCTATGGATTTCGCTTGTTACTCTTGGTGGTTGCTGCCACCTAGACGGCTTGGAGCAGCGAGGATCATCGAGCGGAGGTGGTGATTGTCTCTGGCTCCGATCATGGTGATTGTGAGGGGTTCTTGACCTTTCCCCGGTGGAGCGCCAAAAGGTACTCTAGTGAATTGCTCATGGCTTGTGTGATCCTCATCTTGTGTTGATTGTGTGGCACCCTATTGAGGGTTTGGCATGTGAAGCCAATTAGCGCGTGAACCTCTAAGTGAGTGAATCTCCACAATGAGGAGTAGCTTGCCGGCAAGCAAGTGAACCTCGGTAAAAATCATTGTGTTCATCCTTTGATTCCAAGGTGATTGGTCTTCATTGTTATCCATCCTTGTGATTGATTGGTTCACTCCTCTACACGGCGGTATAACTATCTTGATCACTCTCTTTACATTATCGCAAACTAGTTGACAAGCTCTTTAGTGTAACTAATTGTGAGAGTTTGCTTGCTTGGTTGGTGTGGCTCTTTAATTAGCCTTTGAGAGCACACTAACATAGGGTAGTGTCATACCTCTTGTGTGAATCGACGCTATCTAAACTAGAATTGTGGTAGGTGGCTTGCATTTTGAGTAGGCTAGCGCAACACTTGTTTTGCCTCATAATTGTCTAACTTTTTTGTTAAGTGTTGTTGTAGAAATTTTTATTAGGCTATTCACCCCCCCTCTAGCCATTAGGACCTTTTAAGTGGTATCGGAGCTGAGGTCACCGTTATTTGAGGCTTAACAACCTTCGGTGTTAAAATGGCTCAAATCAACAACACCAAGAAGCCACCCCAATTTGATGGCACAAATTATCCTTATTGGAAGTCAAAGATGACCACACATATCAAGTCAATCAATAGAAAGGTGTGGAAGGTGGTAGAAACCAAAATTGAGATTGGTGATCCAGAGAATCCCACCGCCGTCGAAGAAGTGCTTCTCCAAAACAATGACATTGCTCTAAGTGCCATTCATGATGCAATTGATGAAAGAACATTTGAGCAAATCAAGAATATTGAGATGGTACATGAAGCTTGGAAGAAGTTGGAAGAATCATTTGAGGGCACTCAAGCCGTGAAGGGTGCAAAGGCATATATCCTCAAAGAAAAGTTTGCAAGCTTCAAGATGAAGGATGATGAGAGTGTGCCAGAGATGTTCCATAGGCTTCAAGTGCTTATCAATGATCTCAAAGCACTTGGAGAAGAGGTGAAGGACAAGGACTTCTCCCACAAGTTCTTGAGATGCTTGCCTTCAAGATTTGGTACATTGGTCACCATTCTAGTGAGAAGCGATTTGGACACCATGACACCAAACCGAGTATTGGGAGACATCATGACTGATGATACATATAGAGATGAAGATGAGAAGGAAGAAAAGAAGGAGAAGAAAGATGAGAAGAAGAAGAGCATGGCATTCAAAGCCACATCATCCAAGGGCAAAGCAAAGCAAGATACATCAAGTGAAGAAGATGAATCATGGGATGATGATGATGAGGAGGAGAAGATGGCTCTATTTGTCAAGAGATTTGGCAAGTTCATGGTGAAGAAGGGCTATCATGCTAGAAGAAAGAAGTCTTCATCCAAGAACAAAGAAGAGTCAAGAAGGTGCTTTAAGTGTGGAAGCAAAGATCATCTTGTTGCTCAATGGCCATACAATAGTGACAATGATGATGACAACAAGAAGAACAAGAAGAAGGACAAGAAGGAAAAGAAAGAGAAGAAGGACAAGATGGCCTTCAAGAAGAAGAAGGGTGGTTCATATGTAGTCACTTGGGATAGTGATGCTTCCTCAAGTGATGATGATGATGATAGTGATGATCACAAGACCACCAAGAAGAAGGTTCTTGCAAGCATTGCTATCAATGAGAAGCCTTCTCTCTTCAAATCTTCATCATGCTTCATGGCTAAGGCCACTAAGGTACATTCTTGTGAGGATGAAAATAATGAAGAACATATTGATGATAATGAACATGAAAAGGAAAATGATAGTGATAGTGATGATGATGAACCTACTAAGGATGAATTATTTGATATGCTAGAAGATGCTAGAGAACACTTTGATATCAAGAGAAGGGAATGCAAAAGCTTGTGTAAGGAACTAAAAGCCCTTAAGCAAGCCTTTGATGAGCTCAATGCATCTCATGAGAGGCTAGAGGAAGCCAATGAGAAGCTTGGCAAAGCTCATAAAAAGCTTGAAAAGGCTCATTCCTCTTTGCTTGATGAGCAAAATAAAAAGAAGCATGTTGAAACTTGCAATGTAGGTTTAACTTGTGATATAATTGATACATCATTATCTATGCCTATCATTGTTGCTCCTACTAACCCTTCTTGTAGCACTTCCACTTCTACCTTATCTAGTAGTGATGGTCTCACTTGTGACACGTCACTAGTGGTTGAGAATGAAAACCTCAAGAAGGAGGTAACTAAGCTCACTCACACCTTAGCTAAGGCTTATGGTGGTGAGGACCGCTTGCTTATGGCCTTGGGTAGCCAAAGAGCTTCTCTCTACAAAGAGGGATTGGGCTATACCCCCTAGAAAGGCAAGGTGGCCTTTGCTCCTCACAAGACAAGTTTTGTGAAGAACAATGGTCGGTTTTGCACTAGTTGCAAGCAAGTTGGTCATAGAGAGCATGAATGCACCAACAAAAGCAAAAATGCTAATGTATCCTCCATTAAGCTTAATTCTTCCTATATGCTTGTTAAGGGTACAAATGGTGTGAAGGCTAAGTTCATTGGCAAACCATGGATGGGCTCAAAGAAGAAAGCCATTTGGGTGCTAAAGAGCTTGGTTGCTAACCTTCAAGGACCCAAGCAAGTTTGGGTACCTAAAAAGAATTGATCTTCTATTGTAGGTCAATTACAAAGATGGAGGAAGGCATTGGGTTCTTGATAGTGGGTGCACTCAACACATGACCAGTGATGCAAGAATGTTCAACTCAATCAACACCAATGTCAATGATGGCTATGATAGTATCACATTTGGTGACAATGGCAAAGGCAAAGTCAAAAGGCTTGGTAAGATTGCAATATCCAATGACTTGAGCATTTCCAATGTGTTGCTAGTAGAGAGCTTGAACTTCAATTTGCTATCCATAGCTCAATTGTGTGATCTTGGATTCAAATGCATATTTGGAGTAGATAATGTAGAGATCATAAGTGTAGATGGCTCTAACTTGATCTTCAAAGGCTTTAAATATGAGAATCTATACTTGGTTGATTTCAATGTTAGTGAAGCTAAATTATCTACATGCTTGTTCACTAAGTCTAGCATGGGTTGGTTATGGCATAGAAGGCTTGGTCATGTTGGAATGAAACAATTGAATAGATTAATTAAGCATGACTTAGTTAAAGGCTTGAAAGATGTTGTGTTTGAAAAGGATAAGCTTTGTAGCTCTTGTCAAGCCAGCAAACAAGTTAGAAACACCCATCCTAAGAAAAGCATGATGAGCACTAGTAAAGCATTTGAGTTATTGCACATGGATTTGTTTGGGCCAACACAATATACTAGTATCGGTGGTAACAAATATAGATTTGTAATAGTGGATGACTACACTAGATACACATGGGTATTCTTTCTAGTGGACAAAAGTGATGTATTTGCAACATTCAAATCATTTGTCAAAGGCATTCACAATGAGTTTGAAACAACCATCAAGAGAGTTAGAAGTGACAATGGTAGTGAGTTCAAGAATACTAGAATTGATGAGTTATGTGATGAATTTAGAATTAGACATCAATTCTCGGCCAAGTACACACCCCAATCAAACGGCCTTGTTGAAAGGAAGAATAGAACACTTATTGATATGGCAAGATCTATGCTTAGTGAGTACAATGTGAGTCAATCTTTTTGGGCCGAAGCTATCAACACGACTTGCTATTGTAGCAACCGCCTCTATTGTCACCGATTGAAAGAAAAGACACCATATGAGCTCTTGAATGGTAGAAAGCCCAACATTGCATATTTTTGGGTCTTTGGTTGCAAATGCTATATCTTGAATAAAGGCACTAGATTGGGCAAGTTTGACAAGAAATGTGATGAAGGATTCCTACTTGGCTATTCCACCTCAATCAAAGCATATAGAGTTTGGAATTTGAATAGTGGTACTCTTGAGGAAGTTCATGATATTGAATTTGATGAAACCAAGGGTTCACAAGAAGAGAATGAGAACTTGGAAGATGTTAGAGGCATTCAACTTTCAAATGCCATGAAGAATATGGATATTAGAGAATTGAGGCCTAGGCAAGTGATTGATGATGAAGATGATCAAGTGCAAGTGCTCTCTAACTCAAATGTGCAAGATGATACAAATCAAGTTAGTGCAAGTGGATCTCATGATAATGAACAAGATCAAGTGGCTAGTACATCATCTCAACCCAATGATCAAGCTAGTGCAAGCAATCAAGTTCTATTGCTCCAACCAACAAGTATTGCAAGAGATCATCCTTTGGATACAATCATTGGTGATATTTCTAGAGGTGTACAAACAAGATCAAGATTGGCATCATTTTGTGAACACTTCTCATTTATGTCATCCATTTAACCAAAGAAGATAGATGAAGCTTTGAAGGATGTTGATTGAGTCAATGCTATGCATGAAGAGCTAAACAACTTCACAAGAAATCAAGTATGGAAAATAGTAGAAAGACCAAAGGGACACAATGTGATTGGAAACCAAATGGGTCTTTAGAAATAAGCAAGATCAAGATGGGATAGTAGTAAGGAACAAAGCAAGATTGGTAGCACAAGGATATACATAAGTTGAAGGTCTTGACTTTGGAGAAACATATGCCTCGGTTGCTAGATTGGAAGCAATAAGAATCTTGCTAGCCTATGCTTATGCTCACAACATCAAGCTCTATCAAATGGATGTTAAGAGTGCATTTCTAAATGGCTATATCAATGAAGAAGTATATATTGAGCAACCTCCCGGTTTTGAAGATGATAGGAAGCCCAACCATGTGTACAAGTTGAAGAAGGCTTTGTATGGCTTAAAGCAAGCACCTAGAGCATGGTATGAGAGATTTCCTACTCTTTAAAGGGTTCACCATGGGCAAGGTTGACACCACTCTTTTCATCAAGAAGATTGGAAAAGATCTATTTGTATTGCAAATCTATGTTGATGACATCATATTTGGATCAACCAATCAAGAATTTTGTGATGAATTTGGAAAGATGATGGATAATGAGTTTGAGATGTCCATGATTGGAGAATTAAGTTACTTCCTTGGTCTTCAAATCAAGCAATTGAAAAATGGTACTTTTGTGAGTCAAGGCAAGTACATCAAGGACATGATCAAGAAGTTTGGCATGATTGATAGCAAAGTCATTAGCACACCAATGGGAACCAATGGCAACTTGGATAGTGATGCAAGTGGAAACATGGTGGATCAAAAGTTGTATCGGTCTATGATTGGAAGCCTACTTTATGTGACTGCATTAAGGCCGGATGTCATGTTTAGTGTATGCATGTGTGCAAGATTTCAAGCCTCACCAAGAGAAAGTCATTTGAAGGCTACAAAGAGGATATTGAGGTACTTGAAGCATACACCAAATGTTGGTTTGTGGTATCCCAAAGGAGCAAAGTTTGAGCTAGTTGGTTACTCCGACTCGGATTATGTGGGATGCAAGGTAGAAAGAAAGAGCACCTCGGGCACATGTCAATTGTTGGAAAGATCACTTGTTTCATGGTCATCAAAGAAGCAAAATAGTGTTGCATTATCAACCGCCGAAGCTGAATACATATTCGCCAGTAGTTGTTGTGCATAAGTACTTTGGATGAAGGCCACTTTGAGTGACTTTGGAATCAAGTTCAAGAAAGTGCCATTGCTATGTGACAATGAGAGTGCAATCAAGTTGACAAACAATCTGGTTCAACATGCAAGAACAAAGCACATTGATGTCCGCCACCATTTCATAAGAGATCACCAACAAAAAGGGGATATTTGTATTGAGAGTGTAGGCACCGAAGATCAACTTACCGATATATTCACCAAGCCGTTGGATGAGAAAATGTTTTGCAAGCTAAGGAATGAGTTGAACATATTGGATTTCTCAAATATGTGTTGATGCACCCCCACCAATATGACATGCCTCTCCTTTGAGCATCCCAAGGTAAAAGTTGATTGGCATGACATACATCCTTGCTAAGGACATGTTTAGTGCATCTAGTCATATTTTCAATCCTATTAGGAACTTTCAAATAATTCTATTTTAGGCTCATTCATGAAAATCAAATTATTTTGATATCTATATGGTATCACTATTGCTTCTATGTTTGACTTGATCTAGTGATGGCATATAACATGTTTATGGGCATGTAAACCTAATGTTTAATCTAGAATATGAGCTCTAAGTGTTTAACTCAACATGGTACAAGATAACCCTTATTTAGAGGTGTGAAGAAGCTTGTCCTTGGATCAAACTGAGTTAAATATCTTTGGTAAATGATCTAGATTGGACCAAATTTAGGAAAATGATCCTTACCCCATTGATTGACATTGACAATCTATCTACATTTAGAACCTTTGTGGTCATTGATGACAAAGGGGGAGAGAAACAAAGATAAGGGGAGAGAGAAACAAAGATAGGGGAGAGATATGAAAAAGGAAAGGGATCAACTAAAATTTTGAGCACACAAGTAGGGGGAGCAAGCTCATGAACTTGTATGGTGCATTTGAATGTGCATTTCATATGTTTGCTTGCATGACACAAGTATTAAACTTACACATCCTTGCTTGTGTGATGAATGTTAGTTGTAAGATTGAATGATGAAATGAAATCACTAGATAACTTTCATTTCCAAGTAAGTTTTTACAAGTGGTATCTTTCAAAGTATGTTTTCCAAGTGATATTGAGCTAACCATGGTGCTAAGGATGGTATAATGATGCACTCCGATTGGTATCACGCTTCAAAGGTCCATCTCTTATACCTTAGCATCATATGGTAGACATTGACTCCTACATTTCCTATCTAAGCATATGTGCAAGCTTTAATTCAAACTCTTAGCACATATGTAGGGGGAGCAATTGCTACCATTTAGGGTTCATGAAACTTGTCCATATCCTTTACACATGGTAAATATGCTTGGACAAGCAACATGGATTCAATTGAATTTTAATTCATATCTTTGCATAAGGGTTGTCATCAATTACCAAAAAGGGGGAGATTGAAAGCTCTAGTTTGGTTTTGGTGAATTGATGAAACCCTAATTGCTAACCTAGTTTATCAAGTGATCATGAGATAGGTAGCACACTTCAAGTGGAGAAGCTAATAAAGATCATAGCATGACAATGGTGATGGCATGGCGATGATCAAAGGCTTAAACTTGAAATGAAGAAAGAGAAAAACAAAAAGCTCAAGGCAAAGGTATAAACCATAGGAGCTATTTTGTTTTGGTGATCAAGACACTTAGAGAGTGTGATCACATTTAGGTTTGATAGCCGTACTATTAAGAGGGGTGAAACTCGTATCAGAATGCAGTTATCAAAGTGCCACAAGATGCTCTAACTTATTGCATATGCAATTAGGGTCTAGTGGAGTGCTAACACCCTTGGTAATATTTGTGAAAATTTGCTAACAAATGTGCACAAGGTAATACACTTGGTGGTTGGCACATTGGAGCAAGGGTGGAGAAGTTAGAAGTAAAAACAGAGGTGATGCCAGCGTCGGTCAAGTGACCGGACGTTGGATCCAAAAGCACTGGACGCTGACTGCCTGTGTCCGGTCGCGTTGACTGGCAGTACAGGGGCTAGGGTTTATCACCGGACGCTGGGCTATGTCCGGTCGAGGTGGACCGGACGCGTCCGATCGAGGAAAACCGGTTTTTGACCCTTACTGTACTCGACCAGACGTTGAGGCTCCAGTGTCCGGTCAGTTTTGCTGGAGCATCCGGATAGCTTTATAGCTGTTGAAAACTGATGAACAGTGTTTGAAGCTGGTGACACGTGGCATCCATCAGTGGACCGGACGCTGAGTCCAGGGTCTGATCAGTTGGACCGGAGCGTCCGGTTAGAGCACAGTGTGCCCAGTGAAAGGGTACAACGGCTCTATTTCATGGGGGGCTTCTATTTAAACCCCATGGTCGGCTGTGGCTCATATCTTTAGCCATTTTCATTGACATAGCAACCTTGTGAGCCTAGCTGAAGTCCTCCCACTCATCTCCATCATTGATTCATCATCATAGTGAGATTGGGAGTGATCCAAGTGCATTGCTTGAGTGTTTGCATCTAGAGGCACTTGGTGTTTGTGTTTCGCTATGGATTTCGCTTGTTACTCTTGGTGGTTGCCGCCACCTAGATGGCTTGGAGCAGCGAGGATCGTCGAGCGGAGGTGGTGATTGTCTCTGGCTCCAATTGTGGTGAATGTGAGGGGTTCTTGACCTTTCCCCGACGGAGCGCCAAAAGGTACTCTAGTGAATTGCTCGTGGCTTGTGTGATCCTCATCTTATGTTGGTTGTGCGACACCCTATTGAGGGTTTGGCGTGTGAAGCCAATTAGCGCGTGAACCTCCAAGTGAGTGAATCGCCACAACGAGGAGTAGCTTGCTGGCAAGCAAGTGAACCTCGATAAAAATCATTGTGTTCATCCTTTGTTTCCGAGGTGATTGGTCTTCATTGTTATCCATCCTTGTGATTGATTGGTTCACTCCTCTACATGGTGGTATAACTATCTTGATCACTCTCTTTACATTATTACAAACTAGTTGACAAGCTCTTTAGTGTAACTAATTATGAGAGCTTGCTTGCTTGGTTAGTGTGGCTCTTTAATTAGCCTTTGAGAGCACACTAATATAGGGTAGTGTCATACCTCTTGTGTGAATCGACACTATCTAAACTAGAATTGTGGTAGGTGGCTTGCATTTTGAGTAGGCTAGCGCAACACTTGCTTCGCCTCATAATTGTCTAACTATTTTGTTAAGTGTTATTGTAGAAATTTTTATTAGGCTATTCACCCCCCTCTAGCCATTAGGACCTTTCACTAAGGTATAAGGATCAGTGTAATAAGTAGTTGGGTTATGGTTTTCTTCTGTTCTCTTGAACCTGTCTTTTTTAAGCCGTCTACACTCTTTGGTTTATATCTCTATTCTTGGACAACCAAAAATCATGAAAAAATTCTGAACAATAGTACACTTCAATATCTTTCTTTGAGCGCAACAATCACCCTGATAGCTATTTTGGTTATGGAGATACAAAAATCACAAGACGATGCATCTGTGCTGTTTGGAACCTAGAACAATTTCTGTTGTGCACTGTTTTTGACCAAGTTAACTACAGAATTTGGAAAAGTGTTCTATAAGGAAGTTTTGGAGAATTTTATAAGCTTTCCAACGGTATAAGCTATAACTTCATTGGATTAACAGAATGAGAGTTAAAGCTGTTTTACTGTGCTGCTGTTTTCCGTCTTGTGAGGAATTTCAGATTTCTTGTTCATGATCATATACAAGAGTATCATTGGGATGTCAGGACGTCGTGATACTAGATAGCTCATCTAGAAGGAGATGCAAGCTATGCTTGGTGTCCCCTAGTTTATCTTTTCTTAAGGGGGGTAGCCAAGTTGAAGAATTTGCAAGATGAAGTGTCCTACGTTCTAGTTTGCGCAGCAGAAGCGTGGTGGTACCCAAAAACGTGAGAGAAACTCATAGTTTCAATGAGGTTTGGTTAAGGGTTCAACGAAGGTTTAACCAAGATCATTAAGATTTTGGTAGAGCTACTGGAGAAGTTTTCAAGTTAGTTTGGATCAAGAAACCTCAGGTGAATTATTGAAGGAGTCCAAGAAAAGGTTGAAGTTAAACATATGTATTAGCTTTGCTAGATCCGAACAAGAGCTTCATATCTATAATGACGCACTTTATCAAGGTGTGGAATGTGTACTTATATGAGAAGAAAAGTAGTGGCTGGTTCATTTGGTCAACTAAGGAAGCGTGAGTTGAACTAACCGACATGTTATTTGGAGTTATCCATTGTGGAGCGTGGAAGTACTGTCTTTTTGGAAGTAAAAGTGACATATAGGAGGATCACAAGAATCTATAGGGCATCTTC
The DNA here is from genome assembly GCF_019320115.1 of Miscanthus floridulus. Lineage (NCBI taxonomy): Eukaryota > Viridiplantae > Streptophyta > Magnoliopsida > Poales > Poaceae > Miscanthus > Miscanthus floridulus. The sequence goes on from NC_089589.1 coordinate 45,950,862, forward strand.
ACTAAGTTGGTCCTGATCTTGTGATATCCTTGTTGGAATGAAATTGATTATGACTTGGAAAAGTGCTATCACTTAGAGAAGCAGAAGTCGCGACCGATGCCCTTAGCAACGAAGAATCATGCTAAGAAGGTTCGGGTGATACCAAGGACTAAGAATTGTATTCCAAGTTTGAGCAACTTGACCAGAATCATTAATGTTTTGAAGATTGGTAGTAGAATTTTCTTCTGACCAAGAGATTCGTCAGGCTTCGTTGGAAGGTGGATACTTAAGAAAGAGGATTGATATTATGGACTAAAAAGTAAAGGTGGCCTAGTGATTGGAGATACCTGAGAGTTGTTGGAGTACCTGTCACAATCTTTGAGTTAGTTTGACAAGATACTTGGAGTAAGATCAACAGGTATGCAAGGTAAAGCAGAATCCTTATCAAGACAATGGAACTACACGAGGAAGTAAAGAAGAATATAGAGACAAAGTACCCCTATCTCCTAGTCGACGTCGTCCGAATCTCGGGGATGAGATTCATCTTAAGGGGGTTAGAATTGTAACACCCTAAAATTTGCCTCTTTTGGAAATAGAGCTAAAATGATTAAATTTGGAATTTTGTGTTCATTAAAACATAGGAAATAAAATCTTCATGAAATTAAAATTTAATATAAGGTTTAGCAACATGTTGTGCAAACATGCCCTTGCATTTGCTGTATTTGATTGAGTAGTTTTGATTGAAAGTTTAAAATAGTTTAAATTGCTTTTGTAAATGAAATTAAAAATGGCTTTGAGGAAAAGAAAAGAAAGAAAAGAAAATTTGAAAATAAAAGAATTTAAATAGGGTAAATTTATTTTTGGAGAACTTATCAAAATTTCTCAATTATATTTGAATTAAAAAAATGTATTTTAAATCATATTCGAATTTGATTTGGTTTGCATTCGGATTTAAATTTGGAAACAAAATGAAGAAGATTTGGAAAAAAAGAAAATGATTTCTTCCTCTCTCCCTCTTCCCTTTCGGCCTGCTGGCCCAGCACCGGCTCGTTCTCCTCCGGCCTTCCTCTCGCGACGTGGGCCGCAGCCATCTCCCTTCGGTCCGTTCCAACTGGCCCAGCAAAGCTGCACCGGCCGAAGCCACTACAGCAGCCCAACTCAGCAGCAGCCGCGCCGCGCCTTCTCTCTCTTACCCGCTGACACACCGGGCCCGCCTTGTCAGGCCTTCTTCTCCCTCACGTAGCTCCATCGGACTCCACCGCCGCCTTCCGTGTCCGCGCCGTCCACGTCTCCATCCGGTGCCGTGCCTGTCAAGCTAGACGGCCCTTAAATAGAGAGCCTCCGCTCCCGTTTTGTTCCCCACCGAGCCCCAGCGCAGCCGCCACGCCTTCCCGTGCTCCAGCTTCGCCGTCCGAGCTCCACCGTGAAGAAGCCGGAGTCGCCGTGCCGTTCCTTGCCCTAGCTACCTTGCGATGCCGCCTTTGGATCGGATCTCGCCGAAATCGTCGAGACGCCCGCTGAAGCCGTCGCTGCCGCCGTGCTCGCCGTTTGCTGCCTCACTGCTGCCAAGGACTCCGCACCGGTTTTTGCTTCAAGGAAGGTCGCCATGGCACCGTCGAGCCCTGCGTTGCCTCGCTCCGTTCCCGTCCGTTGTCTGCCATCTAAAATTCCCTTGGTGAGTTCTCCTTGTTGCTCTGTGTCTTCCCATACATTTGACGCAGGAAACCGAGGTCTTTAGGCCCCGTTCGTGTTAAGCCTGTGAGCTCTCGCCGTTACCCATGGACGTACGATCACCGTGCCGGCCTTCTTCACCGGTGCTGGCTGCTCTTGCGGTGCCTGACCCACAGGCCACAGCCGAGATGAGTGAGCAGCTCCCTGCGTTCCCTCTGCACACATGCGCAAGAACGCTGCTGCGTCGAAGCACCGGCCATGGCACCACCGGCGTGCCGATCTGCTAGTTAGCTTGATGACATCATTTTCCACGTCATATTTTATTGTGGCCGTTTTCCTTTATAAAAATAAACCTTGAAATACAATAGAAATACGTAATCATCCTGAGCCATCCGTTTTTAGATCAATGGTCCAGATTAGAACTTACCCCTTCGCTGTTCTTTTTGCTAAAGAGTCTCTCTATTTTTGATAAATAAACCCGCAGTCCAAAACATGTTTTCAGATTTTGTTTTCTTCATTTGAAAGTGTATTTTGGTTTGGTTAAGTCTAAAATACGTTTTCAGCTATTTACAGATTTGCCACTGATTTAGATTTAGCCATAACTTCTCCGTTTTAACTCCGATTTGATTCTTTCAACTTGCGTTAAGTTCATAATTTCATAATCTACGTGTTCATACTACTGTTCAATATGTTTTTAACTTTTAAAATTCGAGATTAGATTTAATCTATTACTTTAATGAAAGAAATCTTGTTTATTTCATATCTTCTGCGTTTTAACTCCGTTTTAACCCATTCAAGTTGTGTTAGATTCATTGCGATGAGATCTACGCGTTAGTAATAGTGTTCACCATATTACTATTTCTGAAATTTCATGGTTTAAATTATATCTTGATCAATAATTATGCAACTGGGTTTTATAAATAGAACATGATCTACTTTACTTTAGTTTTATACTTCAAATCTAAATTTGACATGATATATAATCTCTATGAAATATCTATATATATGTTTTTATATATTTAAAACACATGAAGCTAATAGTTTTATATTTTCTCCTATGAGCAAATCTTTCGGTAGATGTATCTTTTTCCCCGTAGCTTCGATTAGCGTGTTTTTCACGTCTGTGTGTTCGTAGCGAGACGTATATTCATTTTACAAACTTTTCATCTTGATTTTATGTTTGGTGTATTATTCTAATTTAGATCTATTATTTGCTTCATGTATGATTGTATGGATGCTTGTGTGGTGATTTATGATTTTGTCCAGTCGGTGAGATATACGTGGTGATCAAGAAGAAGAAGAACGTTGAAGATTAAAGCTTAACGAAGGATCGGTGTTTAAGACAAGTATAACATGAGATCTTCCTTGTTATCCTATACACCTTTAATCATTTAATTCATACTGCATGTGTCTACCTTGACTACCACTAATGATATCCTAGTCTTTTGTACTTGTGCCTTGTTACCTATGGGGTATTGCATTGGGTAGTATGATGCTAGTGCTCAACTACAACCATGATCTTGTAACTTGACTAATGGAATATGCAATAAACACTAAAAGATGCTTTTTAGCAACATGGAATCAGGGGGCTAGAGTATTGGGCTGTTTTATGGTCCTCTAGATTCCTCTCTCTAAGGACTTATCTGTAAGTGATCATCTGGGACTTACAGTACAGCTGTGAGAGCTATATGGCTCTGGCTTTAGCTCAGTATGAGGACCTTTTCTAGCTTGTTAGTGGTTACCTTTATTGGCGTAAGAATGGCTTGCCGAATTGGGTATAGGGCGGCCTCTATCCCCATGTGTATAGGCTGCGCGTCAATGTGCCATCAGGAAGGGGGGCTCTACATCTGTTTGTCGAGTGAATCTAATGGCCCTAACTTGTTAGACGAACCTTTGAAAGGCTTCATAGTGAACCCTATCGACCTTCCTTGGTAGTGGGTTAAGAGGCTGATCACCTCAGGCAAAAGGGTAAATCACGACTTATAGTGAAAGTGTACAACCTCTGTAGAGTGTAAAACTGGTATATCAGCCGTGCTCACGGTCATGAGCGGCCTTGGAACATTTACAGAATAGATGATGGACAATAATGATATGGATGATGAAGATGCTCACTAATGGTTAAGTGTTTATTCTATTCATTATCTATGTTTACCTGATCATGTGTTTATGGGCTTGTGAATGAACTTGTTGCTACTCAATTGCTAAAATCATGACTCATTAAAAGCTAATCGCAGTTAAACCAGTGTTAGCGTTTTGAGCCTCATGAACCCCATGTTATATTTGTTGAGTACGACATGTACTTACGCTTATTTTATTTTTCACATATTTGGATAAAAATCTCGGATGGGTACCAGATTGATAGAGTTTGGAGGAATTAGGCTTATGATCAACCAGTCAGTTGTCCCTGTGGTATTGGAGTCTTCGCCTGAAGATCGGAGTTGTCTTTCCGCTGTCTATACTCTGAGGTTATACTCTTTATAATAATACGCTATGTATTTAAGTATTGTCCTTTGATATTACACTTATTTGTAGCTATATGTGAGATTTGACTTCCTGGGCTCGCATATGGTGTGTATCTGGTTTTGTTCTTAAAACCAGGTGTTACACCCACCATTGGCCCCACCGCGCCCCTTCATAGTCTGAGAACGATGCAAGGCAATAGAAGGAGAGGAGGAGACACCAAGGTGAGGCAGCACAAAGATAAGGAGGGGGATGCAGTACCGAATCTACTACTTAAACATCCAGATACAACACTTGCAACACACGTCTGAAGACAGATGAAACACTTGAAACATGCATCCGAAATACTAGCAAAAACAACTAAAAACCAATGTAAAACATACGTAACATCTAGATAAAATAGTTGTAACATATATGTGAAACATATGCAACATCCAAATAAACACATTTGCAACGTACGTCTGAAAAAACAAATGAAACATTGAAAACAGAAGCTTGCAACATACGCGTACAACCATTGCAACATATGCAACATCCGATCTACTTTTGCAACATCGATATTAAATAATTGCAACATACCTATGAAATATCTGAAACACTTGAAATATAGGCTTGCAACATGCGCTTTCAAGCGCAACATCTACTTGCTATTTGACGAAAATAGAGGCTCATCGACGTGAAGCTCGATAACGGCATGGAGCTCGATGCCACGGAGTAATGTGGAGGTTGCTCGTGTGGAGCTCGTCGGCAGCATGGACCTCGGTAGGGGTCAGGATAGGCGGATGGAGCGCGGCTATGACGGGAGGCGTGAGTTTGGGCAGGGGCATAGGGTGCGGGCACGTGGCGCAAGCGGGGGCACCGTCCGCCCCATGAGCAAGGGAGCACAATGTGTAGAGCGAGTAGGCGATGCGGCCGAGGACGGGGTCCTTCCCACGTGCGGGGGCGCGCAGCGCGCAAAGCAATTGGGCGACGTGGGTCCGTCCATCCGAACGCCATATATAAGCATTCCCGACATTATGATGATATAGAGATAGAGTACTTCCTCCATCCTCGGTCCCATAATCTATCCGTACATATACCTCTCTATATATACGCATCTCCTACAACTAAAAAGACTAAAGAGTGGATATTTTTTATGTGACATTCGAACATGGGCTCATGGTTCTGCCTGCTGCGATCCCGCACCCCTCTGCTCCTACACCCGTCTCTTGCGATCCCCAGCCTGTCCTATCCCTTTTCCTCTCCCTCTGATTTTCTTTCCATAACAAGCCACTCCACACCGATGCCATCATCATAGCGAGACGCCGACGCCTTCTCTCCACCCCACTAGGACGCCATGATCGCTCAAGCCTCGTGGTGGGTGGTGTGAGGCCAAGGGCGGCACGGCGGGAGGGGTGTCGCTGTGACGGATCGGGCGGCGGCAGCAATCCAGCGCCGAATGGGCGACGGGTGAGGTGCCGGGTGGCCCCCGAGGTGATCTAGCCCCGAATGGCCATGATTCCCCATGGCGGTAGCACCGGCAGTCGCGACTGCGATGACGGCAGAGGATGAGGCTCGCGCGCTGCACCTAGAGGAGCAGGCGGAGCATGGTGGCGGGGCACGGAGTACCTCTACCTCGCCTAGGCAATCAGCTCCCAGGTGATCTCATCCCTAGTCACGCATGCCTCCCCTGGTCCCTCGTGACTCCCAGCCCTCCGGTGGTGCCGCCGCCACCTCTCCCTCCTTGCCTCTCGCTCGCACACCCGGTGGCTAGTGCTCAGATTGGTGCCAGGACGAAGCAACCCGGTCGTGTCGCCATCGGTGCTAGGACAATCCAACCCAGCCGTGCCACCGCCTCCATGCCGCCTCGTCAACCCAGACGGGCCGCCGTCGCTGAACACCCCCGGCGACGGGCTACCATCGGACACGCGCTGGATGGACCACCACCTAGACAGCGCCGAACGTGCAGCCGTCTCCACACCGCCTGTCGACCTAGATGGGCCGCCGCCGGACGATGCCGCCACCAGCGACAAACGCCCAACAGGTGTCAACTTATGCCTACTAAATTTGATCCCTTTGAAAGATTATCAGTAGTACATGTGCACACCAAATGTCCTTTATTGGATCCATGCCTACAGTTCTGTGTGCTTTCATCTGATCCAATTTCAAGTGTATTATGCGTACTAACTTTGTTCCCTTTAATGCCTTCGGTTCTGTGCCTAATCTATGAATGAAGTGCTTCGATGATCTTCAACCTTTTCTGAATTGCCTCCCTCTCCCCTCCTGAAGCTAATGGTCCCGTTAAAATCCAAGTTATGTTTCGTACATCGTTTAGTAAGAATGGGCCTGATCCTTAGTTCATATTGCTTGGTTTATTAGCGAATCTTACTTTTCCATGGCCCTTAGTACACATGGTGGCCTTAAAAAAAGTTAACAAGCACGTGCAACCACTATTAGATCTTTGGTTTTTATCTCTGTGATTAGTCTTGTGTAATTTCACTACACTTCCTTACAGTGCTTAAACGCTAAATTTAGTTGAATATTTTGGGAGATTTTGAATTCTGAATTTGTGCTGTCCTTGAACAGTGAGGAATTAGTATGCAGTGTAGATCAAGTCGGCAGAGGCTATAAAGGCAGAAGATGGATATATGATGTACTAGATCGCTTTAGATTGTTCCAATAATTTTTCATGGAATATTCAAACACTAAATTTGGTTGAATAAATCATTACGAATTTCAAGGTAGTTGGAAACCACATGGTTACCTTGTGCCTAAGATTAAAAATAGTTAAATTCTATGGTGAGTACCAAAGTTGTAAAGAATTTTATGAAGATGTCTCCAGTGTGCTCATCTGTTGCTTTTGTTGTCTGAAGATTACAAGTCGACTGTACTCTTGTAGTCAGGATAATGTACCGAGCAGATCGAGTCCTCCAGTTTATATACAAATTATTTTGTTACATGAAAATTGAACGGTGGGGAAAATCGACCAAATATTGATCTGACAGCTGACATCATGAGTCATTTTGTTTCTTCGGTCTTCTCAAAATCGTGATATGCTCTGTGCCAGATTGTTGTTTTGCTCTAAAAAATGCTTTTCTGTTCTCAATGATATGTTGAAAACATAATCAATTTTTTAGCACCTCATGTCTTCAAATAGTGAATGAAGTTCAGTTTAGGATGGGAACTATTAGATTCATATGCACATGCTATGCTATGTCATTTTATTTTATTACGGTGCATGAAGGCCTTGCTGTTTTTGTACAAATATTAGATTCAGTGCAAGTCCATGTTGCTTTATAATTGTAATAACCATAACTCCATAAGAGGGTTTTGACCAACTTCATCAACGTGCCATCCATGGAATGGAATTAATTCCCAATTTGACTGCAAACGGTATGTTGACAGGAGAAATGGCATCGTGTTCTACTCGATGTACGGGCACGTGATGTACAGGAGAAATGGCATCCGAGGAGTGCAGATTCATGCCTGTTCATTTACCCCTTAATCTGGACCTCTCAATTCATATGTCAGTTATTGTTGTTGTCAAATAAGAAAAAGAATAATTTCGACAGCTTATCTGGAGCCATGATACAGTGTTTTTCTCTCACAACAAAACTGCATCAGCTGGCTTTTAAGTCAGAAAAACTATCAACCGAACAGGGCTGAGGAGTCACGTGGCAAGTACGTATGCGCCTATACGATTCACGCGTTTCACTTTTGGCTTTTGGTATTCTAATCTAGATCCGTTCATTTCATCGGGGCTGAGGAGTCACGAACTCATGACGCCACCACCCTGATAGTTGACGCCGACTCTGACGCGGTGAGGCATGCCGGACGTCGGACGGTGACGCACTGACACCCTGGTCCTGGTGGCCGGTGCCCTCTGGCCTTTGCCTTGCCGCCCTCGCATCTACAGTTGTTGTTTGCTCCTTGATGGGATTGCTCCTTTTCCTTGAGGTATCATTTTTTTGCTATCTGATTACATTATACTGCAATCCTATCTCGCAATGTTTTCACATGGCTTGAAGCATCCTATCTCGGCAAGTAAGCAGACTAAACATATTACACTTTACCACTCATAATTATTTTCAGATGTCTTACATATGAGATGGACATGCTCCCTTTCTCTTGATGCAACAAGATTTAATGGTACAATATGATAACTTACATGATTCATATTTCAAAATATGCAGTTCCACTTTCGTAAAATAATTCTGGGTGTAGATTATATGTTTCACTCTCTGTACCCTGCTTATTTGCTCCTATTTACTGATTATCCAAAATGAAGGTGTTCGTTGATTAGCCATGTCAATTTATTATTTTATAAATATTATATAGATTATTGTGGGCACATTGGGAGTTGTCGAATCTCTCTAGATCATAGGTTTCTTGCATATACAGTTGATACATCTGGGATTGAACTATTTTCCATCGATCTAAGCATGCCATCTTTAAGTTCAGACAAGGGAATAGTTAGTTTAGCATGAACTATGATTATTTGAGTAGATGAATGACTGAAGAAGCGGGCTCTTCCCTAGGAAGGGTTTGGCAAGGCAAGCTACTTCAAGAACATTCAGATCCAAGTGCCACCACCGTCATCAGCTCCTCACTGCCTTGCCTGCTCTGGAGACGGACCCAATGCCATGATACACCGGGTTCCTGTGCCTCTGTTGCAAAGCCACCACACCAGACGGCTCCTCGCTGCATTACCTGCTCCAGAGACAGACCCATCCCAGCACCTACGCACCTCCAAGGTCAGCTTGCTCTACCTTGCTCATATTAATTGTCTCTTATCCAATAATGTACTGCCTATAGGGAATGGGAGTTCAGGAAGAAGGTTTCTTGGCAAATTCTCTGTATTATTTTGCATTGATTAATTGCGTGTGTAGTGCTAATTTGACTTCTCTACTCTTTTTATTCATACCACAGCCAGTTCGAGAAGAGGAGGGAAAATTTTGCCAAAGAGATTACTATTGCTATAGTTGATGTGGTACGCCCGTCTATCTGTGCCTATCTCATATCCTCCGGCTTACTTCATTATGCAGGTTTTGTTAGTACTTCTCAATCGATGGCTTTAGCTTGTTAGTTGGGAAAAACAATCTGCAGTTGTGCACTGTCATTTTAGCAGAAACTATATAAAGTCTGGAACTGTCATCAATGGCTTTATCTTTTGAATTGAGAAGAAGCTGCTGATCAAATTAATTGTGAGTCAAGGTTTTTAGAGAAGGTACTATCACCTCATTACTTATCTTAAATTAGCCACTTTATCTAACTGCTTCCATTTTTATCGTTCTTAATTTTTGAAATGGAGAGAGGGAGAGCCAGATCAGAGGGGAGGGAAGGACATTGTTTTAGAGGGAGTTTTTTTAAATAATTACTTATGGCTATATTATTCCTTGAAGCATCCAGAATAGTTGTTCCAGTTAGATGCTTTGTGCAATTTAGCTTACTTAAGGAGCCTGCTCCAATCAAAATGTGCCCCTGCTATTGTTTAAAATATATATGGCCACGTTTGTGCTGTCATGATTTTAGAACATGCCACTTAGGTATAGTTCAAATAAAAGGAGACTACAGAAAAACCTCCAAGGTGTCACAGCTTGAAACCAAGCCACCACTGTCATTTTTTATGATGATTAGTTGACCACCGAATTGTATCTTTAATTTTCAGAATTTGCTTTTTTCATATCAGTTACACTACATTGTCTTCAATACTGTTGGCTATATAATTTCTAGTTTGTGCAGATTAGCTATCAAGCCAGACCATATCCATCTCAGTGATGTTTCTGAATGATGGTAAGATAGTAATGATCTATGATGTTGGACAGCTTGCTCCTCCATTGTGTGAAGAAAAAGCTTTGCTCAAATAGGGCTTTGCTTTACAAGGCAAGAAGTGGGTGTGGTCGGTTGCCGCTGGATCGCCCAAAGTACATTCCATTAGAAGTAAAGGTTATAGTAATGAAACGAAACTATAATTGGAGGTTGTTCGTCTGCCAAGTGACTCAGTAGCAGATATATGATTTTACTTCAGCTTTGTGCGAGAAGGATTCAGGTATCACCAGGCAAAGGAGTCGTATATATGATGTTAACGTATTGGGTCCCTGAAAAGCCTATTTGCCCGTTGCAAGCGCTTATCGCCTTGAAGTTGGACACTGTGATCAACGGTCATATGGATGTATATCACTCATGTGTTTGTGCATTTTCATTTATGTGTGTTCCTTGTGCCGATTCTGATTGCATTTTTTTTGAAATCTGACATACTTTCCACCTGTACATTTTGATTAATTGGTCTTGTCTTTCCACGATTTATTGATGAATATTGAAACAACATGCTCATAGATTAGCCAAACAGGCTTGGCAATTTGCTTCTCAATCTTGTACTTCTACCTGTCAAAAAAAGTTATTCTGGTATTTCTACTATGCTTCGAGCGCTCCGAAACACACATTGAAAAAAATTATAATCCCGTTGCAAAAAAAAATTCTAATCCCGTAGCAACGCAAGGGCATGAACTTATCCGTGGATTTATTGGCGTACAAAAGAAATAGATATCGGAGATTTCTTTCTGCCGATATAAAACATTATCTTAGTCGTATCACAGAAAAGTCTATACAGTAGAGTTTGTGAGCTTGCGACGCCGCGCTCCGTGACTGTGTTAATTTCACAAACTTTGCCTTTTGGATTAAATATCACTTTAATGTTGGTATTTAATTTTATAGTATTGTTATCTTATCGTGCGATCCATGTATTTTTAGTACAAAAGTTTAGTTGTCCCGTAGCAACGCACGGACACGCTACCTAGTAATATTGAATGCTAAAATTTTAGCCTTCTTTTTGTCTATGTCCTATAACTAAGTCCGTGAATGTACAAACTATTTTTATTTATCTATATACAGTCCTCCTGTTTTATCTATGTCTATATACCTAATTATAAAAGAGCCAAAAATTCAGTCCACTTTTTCGTCCAGCTCATTCATCCTAGCCCAAAAGTCATCCCACTCGTTCATGCTCGCTGGCCTTAGCCCAACTTAAGTCGCTAAGAGAGAATTTTGCTCCCCTATATATCCACACCGCCGCTAATCGATTCCTCGCTCGCTCGTCTTCCAGCGCCGCCGCTTCATCGGCGAGTGGAGTGTTTCTTAAGGTAAATCTCTACAACTAAAATATTCATAAGAGCATCGTTGACAGGCGTGCGAAAAATGCACGCTCCTTCGTCATTCACCCAGCGTGTGATCCCCCCTCCCCCGCACGCAGAATTGCCGCCCACGCACGAATCTCACCCACGCTCCCTCCGACCCCTGCTCCCTCCAATCCCCTTAGATCCATCGCCGCCTCCACCCCCGCTCCCGGCGGCGTCCTCCGGCTCCAGCGCGGCGCGGAGACCGCCTCCACCCCACTCTCGGCCTCCCCCTACAGACGTCCACCGGCTCCGGCGTGGAGACCACCTCGACACTCCCGCTCCCGGCCCTCCACCCGCCGGTGGCGCTTGTGCCCTCCGCCGAACCCTAAAACCGTGGTCAGGCCGCAGATCTAACAGGCTACCTGGCCGCCGCCGCGACGCCGCCTCCACCCTCGCTCCCGGCCTCCCCCGGTGGGCGTTAGGTCATCGCCGTTGACGCCAGCCTCAGCATCTACCAGTTCCTCATCAGTCCTAGCACCAGCCCACCCTCTCTGTCTGTTCAGCCCGTTCGCTTCAGTGCGGCCGTTTACTCGTGAGTCGTCATTGCAATCTGGGTACAGTGCAATGCCGAGGATTGTGTATTGCGGTTGGGTTGGATTTCTTCGATGATGTGGTGATGTGTCCTGGGGAGTGTTTCCCGTTTCAAATTTGGTGCTATAGCATGTGTGTGTGGGTAGCACAATCAGTTCAGTGCTGAACCTAGATACTCCTCTGTAAGGATGTTTTCTTTTCTAGAAAAGTGAACCATGCTAAACATTGTTGGTTCTAGGCGTCCGCGGCGCTGCTGTTGCCTACATACCATCGGGGATATTGATGGAATGCTCCATCCGTTTGCGCAATCTAGGTATTGTAGAGAGAAACTCTCCTAATAGATTTATTTGTTTATTTATCTATAATCCTAATGTCCTCGCAGCAGCTCCCAGAACGGTAGATGGTATCACTACCGCTTCCACCAAATAGTCTAATTTGGAGACTCTTCTTCCGTCAATTAAATCCCATCAATCGAGTGAACAGGTGACTAAATCTGATATTTATTCGGTTACGTCATTGGATCATGACAGTATATGCGTATGACTATGCATCTGATCCGAATTAGTGTTCTTTATTTTTCCGATGAAATTAAAGGCACTCTAGATCCATCAGGCATATATGCTGTAATCTCAATTTTGCATCCAAAGTGAGCGTACATGCATGGATGTAACCATGGTATGATTTTTTCTACACTGATATCTCAAACTCTGATCTAATCCTTCTCTAGGTAGACTGCAGCATCCTATGCCCATTTGGTTCAAAACGTAGGGCATCTTTCTCTTCTCAAATTGAATTGTTTAACCACGGTTTAATAATTTGTTTTCTTATAAATTTATGTTTCCCTTGTGCAAAGAGTTCCATCTTGCAAATTTAAGAAAAAAAATGAATTCTTGTTAGCTGTGTTTGAAGAGGTATGAAGAGCAGATATGTAGGAGCCTTTGATTTTCACTGTGCATGCATTAATCATGATCAAGTCATTGGTTTCTCATTAATTTTGTTTCCCCTTTATGAGCATGAGATCAAAACGATCCTGTATTTGATGTCCTATCAATTTTATTATCGATTCAAGCTCAATATCTGAAATTATTGATAGTTTGGTTTTCCATTGCTCTTTATAGTATAAATAAATAGATATATATAGACTTGCACATTTTATTATTACAATCAATTTTCTGACAATTATTTATAGTTTTCAAATATGGTTTAATTAAGAGGATTTCTGTGTGTTCCCTGTACCTGTGGATCTAGGTGAGACGAATACATCCAAATTCGTTATTGAATGGTATGTGATTTGTGATGATAAGCACGGCAGATTGTTAGTGTGAAGAAACTTATTTGTATTGTCATGAAATGGTTAGACACTCATAGGCTGTGCACTGAATATCATCTTAATTTATTTCCTAAGCTTATTCTCCCTGACTTGAGATCTACTTTAATTCTTCCTGGCTTTGAATAATTTCTTACCCAGGTTAAATTCATATTTATTCATATTCATTTTGGCCTTAAAATGCCAGTGTAGATAATCTCTCTCACTCTCTCCCTCTCAATGTTGGTTTGGCGTGCAGAGAGATTCAGTGAAAGATTGTTGAGGTGGAGATGGAACAGACCAAGGATAGAATGAGGTTATCTATGGGATATTTTCCTCTTCAATGAGACAATTGTATGGTAGTTCAAAGTTCTGCTTCTTATCCAATTTAATGTCCCTTGCACAAAGTGTTTCCAGTTTATATCTTAGCAGTTCATCAGGAAAAGAGACATACTATTTCATCAATCCTTATTAGTAGTTTGTGACCATTTTAATCTGATGATATTATAACAGATCAAGGTGTCCACTTACAGTTCCAATGGCAATGCAAAGTTCGAGCCTATAGGATTGACTAGGGCTGAGTAGCACCATCTGCTTGAGGGGTGAGTTCCTTAGCCTCTCTGTTCTTGGACAAAGACTGAGGTCAGATAGTAGCTATTTCACTAGCTTCATGTAAGGCTATTGGTGTCTGTATTGCTATCCTGTGGAGGCGCAAATCATTTGCCATTAAACAATATACTAGCTTGGTACAATGAATTAAGACTAGATAGGGCTTTTTAACCCATATTAAACACTATTTATATGTGTTATGCTAGAATGTTGTGAAATTGTAAATTGTTTGGACAAACACAAAAGCTATGGTAAACTGGTAATCATTTTTTTATCTTCAAGCCTAGGTATTGCATTTTCAGTATTAAATTTGTCATTGGAAATGAATTTGCATTATAATTTAAACATATATTTTCAATTGTAAACTTAATTGGGTGTCATTCACTCGACCTTTTGTTTAGTTACATGCACACCAAAAAAAAAGGTTTCCATGAATTTTTTAAGTGATCCTTGTGGCAAATAAAAGACGGTGAGTGAAACTACCATTTGACAGTCGGATTGTTGAATGTTCATGCAGTCACCCAAGCTAGCAAGTTCTGGTTCTTCCTCCTGTTCATGGCAATAAAGTTTAATTTCTTCACAAATCATAACTTTTTCGTAACTCCACTACACAGAGTGTAAAACAGAACACTCTGACTGCTCCTGAGTTGCTCATCTTAGGATACCATCCCTTAACTGCTCAAGTATCCTACTGCATAAACGAAGGAATGAAAATCTAGATCTTGCCTTTTCTTATGATACATTAATTATCACAACATCCAAATGATTTGTATCACTGTATGTAGTGAGCTGAAAGCAAGAGCATTGCAGGGAGGCAACTAGAGCAAGAGCAAAGAAGATATTAAATAGGATCGTTAGAAGGAAATATGTGGACTGATGTCAAAGATGGTTTTGCTGCCTGAAGATGTAGCATGGTTGCCGAGTTATAGGGAAAAAAAGATTTACATGCCATACCAATCTCTATCTCTATCTCTATTCTACAACTAGAACATACGGATTGTCAACATCTACCCGGTAGGACCAAAACACTCATGCGATCCATATCCGGCACGCAAATAATCACCGCATGGAGGCACTAGAAGGCAAGTAAATAAAATGGAATAAAACTCACAGAATCACCGGTGTAAGGAAAATGAACCCTAGGCCTATTTACTTTGGATTTTGGTGTTTGATGACCAACACAACTAAATTGGACTAATGAATTTGCAAGTGATTGTTTTGTAGTTCAATAGGGTGTAAGACATGACTTGGACGAAGGCGACGTGATGATCCAATGATCAACACCTTAAGCAAGACCCTAGAAGCACAAGAGAAGACTCAAGATATCAAGCAAAGTTCAAGCATGAAGATAGGAACCAAGCCGGACGTAAGATCGCGAAGATACGAGCTCACAAAGGTGACCGGACGCTGGCGTATAGCGACCGGACGCTCCGATCAAGAGGCTTGACAACAGAAGGCGTCAGCAGTAGCGACCGGACGTTGGCGACAAATCGATCGGAAGCAGGACTGCAGCGTCCGATCGAGTACAGAAAGGTTCCAGAGCGGCGAAATTGTGACCGAACACGTCCGGTGGCATGTGACCGGACGCTGGCAGCGTCCGATCAGTTGATCGCGGCTCTAACGATCGGGACGACCGGACGCGTCTGGTCAAGACGTGATCAGCGTCTGGTCAGTAGCAGAAAAGCGGGATTTCATCCCCAATGTCTACTTTCTCAGTGGGGCTTATAAATAGAGCCTCCAACCAGTCATTTGAAGTGTGTGGAGCTGAGAAAACATATCAAGGGTGTTGATACACCATTTTAGTGATCTTCACTTGCATAATGCTTAGTGATTCATTAGGTGATTAGCGTAGGTGCTTAGGTTAATTAGACCACTGCTTATGCGCTTGCTCTAGGTTTAGGCCTAGTGTTTAGTGAGGTTTGCATACCTCTTACCACTCGGTGCTTGCGTGCACCATTGTTGTACATCAGAGGGGCTTATAGTCTTACGAGATCACACTAACCGCGGTTGTGGTGTGGCCGCCACCGTGTACCGAAGGGAACAAGGCCCTCGGCGTTTCGGCCGGAAGCTTGATAGTGAAGACGGCGGGGAGCATCCAGGAGAGGCTTGCCGGAAGGCACGTCGGAGACCCACTTGCGCGTGGGGAAGGCCCAAGGCTATCCACGGAGTTACCCGACCGGGAGCTTGGCCCTTGCGAGGGATTCCTTGCGAGGGGCTCCAACGAGGACTAGGGGGAAGCTTGCGTGCTTCTTGATACCTCGGTAAAAATACCGAAGTCGTCGATGGGAGTTTGCATATCTCTACCTTACTCTTTAGCTTCCGCATTTACATTGATTGTATTATTCCTTTTACGGTAGAGATAGCAACACACTAGCAAAACCGTAGGCGCACATTTAGATAGTTTATCTTTTGCATAGGCTTTGCTACGGTTAGTAAAAGAGGCCATAATTTAGAAGTAGTTTTTTAAGTTGCCTAATTCACCCCCCTCTTAGGCATCACGGTCCCCTTCAAGTGGTATCAGAGCCGGTTGGCTAAATTTGGACTTTTGGCTTCACCGTCATTGAGTCGACGCTTTTTAGAGTGGTTGGTTTGACGGCACTAACTTCCCCTTTTATAAAGCTAGAATGCCTTGCCACCTTGAGGCGGTTGATTTGGGTGTTTGGAGAGTCACTCATGATGGGATGAAACCCATAAAGAATCCCGATAAACCCACGAAGAGTGAAGAAAAGGAAATTCATTTCAATGCTAGAGCTAAAAATTGCTTGTTTGAATCATTTAGTATGGATGTGTTTAACCAAGTGTTCACTTTAAATACAACACATGAAATTTGATTAAAACTTCAAGGGCTCCATGACGGCACATCGAATGTCCGTGAGCAAAAATATTGTCTAGCTAAACAAAATTATGATTCCTTTATAATGAATGATGATGAGCTTGTTCGTGATATGTATTCTCGTTTGAATCTAATTATCAATGAGCTCCATTCAATAGGATTAACAAAGCTAGATGATGTGGACATCGTGAGGAAGATCATCTCCATGCTACCACAAAAGAAATATGCAAACATCATCACTATCCTTCACAACATGGAGAACTTGAGCACCATGACCCCGGGCATAGTCATTGGCAAGATAGTGGCATTTGAAATGCCACGTAAGATGGGTCAAGATGAAGCCTCTTCATCGTGCAGAGGCAAAGCTCTCGCATGTTGCGAGAAAAAGAAGATGAAGGGCAAGCAAGTTGAGACAAGCTCAAGCTCAAGCTCCTCAAGTGAAGATGAAGAAGAAGATGAGGACGATGATGATGATGATGAAGATTCAAGTGAAGATGATCAATCTTCCTCCTCCACCTCTGACCTTGATGAAGAATCAATCAAACTAATCAACAAGGTGGAGAAGATGATCCAAAGGCTCAATGTCAAGGGTGTGCCCATCCAAATCCAAGATCTCATTTTCACCAATCAAAGAAATGAGCAAAGAAAGAGAGGATGCTATGGATGCGGCGAGTTAGGGCACTTTGTGGAAGTTTGTTCAAACAAGCCCACACCCAAGATAAAGAAGAAGGCATGCAAGAATCAAGCCCTCACATCAATAAGGTCATGGGATGATTCTTCAAGTGAAGAAGAACACCATCACAAGAGGCGAGGGCGCAAGCACTCATCATCATGCTTTTGTCGTATGTGCCTTATGGCACGAGGTAACGAAAGCTCATCCTCTAGTGAGAGTTATAGTGATGATAAAATGTCTTCTTATGATGAAATTGTGCAACAAAATCTTAATTATGCTAAAGATTGCACTAGTCAACAAAAGAAGCTCAAAAAATTAAAAAAACTAGATAATTCACAAGAAGCATACAAAACTTTGCTTGAACAATATGAGAACTTTGCTAATCTCAATGTTGAACTATCTACTAAAATTGAGCAACTTGAGGCTAGTGCAACAACAAATGCATGCACAATCAATGATGAGCAACTTGTAAAGAAAAATGAAAAATTAAAAGAAAAGTTAGCTAGCCCACAAGATGCTTATAAAAGTTTGCTTGCTAAAATGGAAACCATGTGCAAACATTGTGATGAGCTAACTAATAAAGTTGCTAATCTTAAAGCCGTTAGTACAACCCCCACCAAGGTATCTAAAAAGAAAAGTTCTATCTTTAACTTGCCTAAAAAGGATGTTTTTACTTCTTGTAATGATTTATGTTTAGACTCACCCTTGTGCAACCAAGTTTGTGTTGAGAAAGTTGTTGTAGATACACGCACACAAGAGGTTGCAAAGGAGAATGAACAACTCAAGCAAGAAGTAGCTCGCCTCACCAAGGACTTGACTCAAGAGAAAGGCAAGGCGGAGCAAGCCGAACTTTATCAAGATAACACCGTCAAGGGAGTGAAGAAGCTTGATGAAGGACAAACCATGGTTTGCTACGTGTGCCACATAGAAGGTCACAAGTCCTATGGGTGTCTTCATAGAGCCTATGATAGATGAGTTGATCGATGCTTGGGTCAAAGGGGTGTGGACATACGACCGAGCTACGAAGACTAGCTTCAAAATGCACGTCTGGTACCACTACTCCCTGCACGACTTCCTGGCATACGGGTTAATGTGCGCCTGGTGTGTTTAGGGGAAGTTCCCATGCCCAATATGCAAGGAAGCTGTGAGGTTCATATGGTTGAAGAAGGGTGGCAAGTATTCGTCGTTCGACAAACATCGTCAATTCCTCCCTCTTGACCATCCATTCAGATAAGACGTCAAGAGCTTTATGAAAGGTGTCAAAGTGACGGACCCTAGACCGCACTTGAGGACTGGGGCGGAGGTTTGTGCTCAGATAGATGCTCTCATGCCCAACGAAGATGGTGGTTTCGTGGGATATGGTGAGCAACATATGTGGACTCATAAGTCCGGCTTGATGAGGCTCCCCTATTTCGATGACCTCCTACTGCCCCATAACATTGATGTCATGCACACTGAAAAGAATATCGCCGAGGCACTTTAGGCAATGCTCATGGACACTGACAAGTCTAAGGACAACCCTAAGGCTAGAGTGGACCTGGCGACGTTGTGCGATAGGCCAAACCTAGAGATGCGGCCTCCTACAACAGGAAAGCAGTGGAGAAGGCCTAGGGCCCCCTATGTCTTGAAAATTGATCAAAGGAGGGAAGTACTTCGATGGATCAAGAATTTAATGTACCCTGATGGGTATGCAGCGAATCTGAGCAAGGGAGTGAACTTGGAGACTCTGCGAGTCAACGTGATGAAGAGTCATGACTACCACATATGGATTGAGTGGATACTTCCGTCGATGGTTCGAGGCTATGTCCCTGAGCATGTCTGGCTAGTGCTGGCAAAGTTGAGCTACTTCTTTCGCCAGCTTTGTGCCAAGGGCTATCTTCGACCGTCATTACAGAATTGGAAACTATGGCACCTGAGTTGGTCTGTGAGCTTGAGAAGATCTTTCCACCTGGCTTCTTCTTGCCGATGCAGCATCTGATTGTGCACCTCCCGACCGAGGCACGGTTGGGGGGGCCCGTGCAGGCCCATTGGTGCTATCTAATCGAGCGATGTCTAAAGACTCTTCGCAAGAAATGTACAAATAAAGCCAGAATTGAGGCTTCTATTACAGAGGTAAGCATTCGAGAGGAGGTTGCAAACTTCACAACATCCTACTACAAGCCGAACCTTCCTAGCAAGCATAATCCACCCCCTCGTTACAATGCTGGCGAAGTTGAATCGACCCTCAGCCTTTTCAAATGCCAACTAGGCAGCGCAAGTGGATCAACCCCCAAGAGATTGGATCTAGAAGAGTGGCGCAGAATCATGCTATATGTGTTCACCAACCTTGTCGAGGTTGTGCCATTCATTAAGTAAGTTCTCAATGAATTTGTTTCAATACGACATCACTATTCTGTATCGAACCCCATTGATTCTCTTTGGTATAGGGAATTTGTTCGTCAAGAGTGGCATCAATCAAGGGATCCTACCCCGCATGAACATGATACCCTTCTTTCAAAGGGTGCAGGAGCTAGGAGGCCTGATTTCATTTCTTGGTTAAAACAAAAGGTTGTACGTTCATCGATATTCATTAGTAGCTCGTACGTTCCAATAGTATAACGATGTATCATGCTTGAGCTTGCAGGCGCAAACCAATGCGTCCATGAGTGATGAGTTGAGACAGGTTGCAAACGGCTTCAAGTTAAGGGTGAAGTCATATACCAGTTATGACATGAACGGATATCGCTTCCACACGTCAAGACACGAGCAGACTCGGCCCGGTCGGAAAACCACCAACAACCAAGTTTTTACATTGGGCGTTAATGGCGTTGAATACTATGGAATAATTTAGGAGATCTATGAACTTGAATATGAGGGCCGGGTACCTCTTACTCCTGTCATATTCAAGTGCTACTGGTTTGATCCTGGATGAACGAGATGGACCCCTCATCTTGGGCTAGTCGAGATTAGGCATGATTCCGTCTATAAAGGAAAAAATGTCTATATTGTGGCTCAACAGGGCGTGCAGGTGTATCATACGCCATACGCGTGCCAAGACAAAGACCATCTTAAGGGTTGGTCTATTGTGCACCAGGTATCTTCGCACGGTAAACTACCTATTCCAAACGATGAAGATTACACCTTCGACACAAACACATATGATGGAGAGTTCTATCAAGCAGATGGGCTACAAGGGAGCTTTGAGATAGTCTTACCCAGTGTGACGACTGCCATGGAAGTAGACAATGAAACAGTTGATGACGAGGACCCTGGAGATGTAGTGCTAAATCTGAAGGACATTCAAATGCTTGAGCGATTCCATTTAGGCAAAGACAATGAAGAAGACACAGAACCTTCGAATAGTGTTGCCCATTTGGACAATTTTGACAGTGATGATGAGACCTATGACCCCAATCATGAAGATTATTCCTAAACCATGTAATACTATGTTTTTATTAAATTTTGTTATGTTTATTCATTTTGAACTATTTGACATGTATGTACTAACGCTTGTTGTTCATTCTTTGTACATTGCAGGTGACAGAATAAAGATGGTGGGCAACCGTTCACCGAGGCAGGTGCTCTCAATGTACTAGAGGCTACGCCCTCCTGATGGAGGCAAGGAGACGTCTTCGCCCCCAGCGGCGAGAGCAGGCCCGAGTCACCCTAGCATGGGGAGGGGGAGGGGGAGGGGCCGGGGTCGCCCTAGGAGGGACTCGCCTCCTCCCCCAGCTCTCGACTAGCTAGAGGACCCGTCTCCTACCCCGGAGGACCACGTGGTGGCCATGGGCATGACCACAGACACTCCGTCGGGGGACAAGGGGACTCAGCAGATGGAGGATAGTTCTGCTCAGTCGGCTCCCTACCTACGAGGTCCCACAAGCCTTCCTCCGGTTCCGCTTCCTGACCGACGCCCACTGGTTCGTCCTATGGGAAGAAGGTAAGTAACTATAGATGTTATCACTAGTACTTTATATGATACGTTGAAAATCAAAAGAGAAACTGATAATTTTTCTTAATCACTTATGTAGGGGCTGGCTAGTTCTGTCGGGTTCTCTTGACCCCCCATGCACCCCCGCTACCGTCCTGGGATGTCTGTGCAGGAAACACTTCCCCGGCCTTGTGGACTTGAAAGAGGGGAGGTGGGAGCCGGCCTGGTCGTGGGATAGGTACAAGCTCGGCTCGGATGACAAGCAGGACAACAAGCAGGAGCGGTTTTTGGCGGACTTTTGGGTAAGTGTCTCACAACATAGCTCAATACATCTCCTCCATTGGTTAAGTCTTTTATTGAAATAATGAACGGATACATTGTGTTTGTATGCAGAGGTACTTCAAGGCCAAAGAAGGTCGAGAGACCCTGGCGGATCAGATGGCACACAGAGCCTGTAAGAAGTACGTCGGCGACATGATTCACGAGGCGCGACTCTAGGCCCACGTTGACTACTATAGGTCCATCAAGAAAGAGCCCCTCAAAAAAACCAGTGCAAGAAAGGTGGCGCTGACCAAGGAGCAGTACCTTTAGGTAGGTGAATAATATTGATTCGTTTTGAGATTTAGTAGGTCCAGAATTGATCTTCTTATATGTCAAACACTTGATGATGTGTAGGTGCCGGCCTCATGGTGCATGTCGCATAGATCGGCATGGTCGAGGATCGTGGACAGGTACCTTGACCCGGCGTACATCGCAAAGCACGAGCAAGGCAAGCAGAAGCGGGCATTAAGGACCGGTCCAACTCACCACCAAGGCAGCCGCAACCTCCCCGCATTCAAGCGGGCACTTGTACGAGATGTCATTTATCTATTCTAACGCTCAATTTTGCCTGATTTCTAATCATCTTGCCGTCTTTCTCGCAGGAGGTGGCACACCCGGACGTGCCGGTGTCGGAGTTTGGGGCATGGGCTGTGTCCCACATGGGCCTAGTGAAATCTGGTGTCGTCTTCAACCCGGATGCCACTGCCTAGGCTTACTCTGACCCGAGCGTCCACGCTAAGGTCAGAGACTACGCGGAGGCGGTTAGGGCGCTCCATGGCTCAGATCACAATCTGAGCACTGAGCCCCTTGAGACAGAGGTGATCGTGAGGCTGGGGCAAGGTAGGAAGCACGAGCGGTTGTGGATTACAGACGGCGCCAACTCCTCGAGCTCTACACCCTCTCTCTCCGACGTGAGGGCACGGAGCACGGCCAGAAGCCTTCCCATACGTGCATGGCCTACTCCAACACTGTCGCGGGTCGACGAACTTCAGGTAATTTTGGTTTCACTCGTCGTACATTGAACGTTACACACATTGATCAGATTTGCAATACTGAAACTTGTGATTGAAACACTGCAGGCCGAGCTGGCAGAGACAAGGGAGACACAAGCACACCTGACCGCAGAGCTGGAGGCCACGAAGAAGCAGATGGCGGACATGTATCAGATCATGCAAACCATCGGGCAAGCATCGGGTGTCCAAGTGCAGTTGCCAGCTCCAGCTCCGGTTCGACACTTCACTCCTGTGAGTATGAAAGTTTAATGCATTCGTGCCGTTGGAATTTTTGGCCTCCGTGCCGTTGTGATTTTCGGCCTTCGTGCCGTTAGGATTGTCGGCCTTCGTGCCGTTGTGATTGTCGGCCTTCGTGCCGTTGTTTCTTGCAGGTTGGAAACCTCCCCATGCAGTGGAGGTGCTGCCGAAATTTTCAATTTTGAGTCTAACACATGCAATCTCTTCTCTTTTGTGCAGCCTCTGTCGACGGGTTCAAACAATTCCGCTACCGTGTCACCGGCGGCTGATCGCGTCAACCCTTCACCGCAGTTCGGTCCTTCACCGCAGTCTGGGGGGCCACACCTGCAGTATCCGTCGCCGCAGTAGGGATGTTGAACTTATAATAATAAATTTGTGATGTTGAACTTTGGTGCATTTGTGATGGATTTTTGATGGATTTATTAAATATGCGTGTGCTTGTGATATATAATGCATGTTGGTGATATAGATGTGATGATTGATGTGTGTGTATATATATATATATATATATATATATTGTCTGTTACAATGCAATGTAATTTTTTTTTTGCAATTCTCGGGGTCTTTGCCGAGTGCCATGGGCAAGGCACTCATCTTTGCCGAGTGCCTTGCCGCGGCACTCGGCAAAGTATTTTTTTTAAAAAAAATCAGAAATTCTTTGCCGAGTGCCTAAACAGGGGCACTCGGCAAAGAAATTATTTAAAAAAAATAAAAAAAACTTTGCCGAGTGCCTGGGCACAGGGGCACTCGGCAAAGTACTTTTTTAAAAAAAAAACTTTGCCGAGTGCTTAGGCTGAGGCACTCGGCAAAGTAATTTTTAAAAAAAATAAAAAAAAAATTTGCTGAGTGTTGGGTTGGGCACTCGGCAAAGTAACCGTTAACGGCCGGCGCCGCAACGGTCGAAAATATTTTACCGAGTACCGCCCCAGGCACTTGACAAATTTTTTTTATTTTGCTGGGTGCCCGGATAAAAAGCACTCGATAAAGACCCTTTGCTGAAAATTTTTTTGCCGAGCGTACTTTGCCGAGTGCTACACTCGGCAAAGCCTTTGCCGAGTGCAAAGGGCTCTTTGCCGAGTGTAAAAACACTCGGCAAAGCCGCGGCCTCCAGTAGTGAAAATAATCTAAAATAAGTAACCAGAGTGATGAGAAGCAACACACGACTGGAGTTATGTCAAATAGACAAAGTTAATAACAACGCATCATATCATACAGATTTAAAGCATGGCAACAATGTGCAAAACAACCATCAGCTCCCATGTCATATCATACAGATTTAAAGCATGGCAACAATGTGCAAAACAACCATCAGCCCCCATGTCAATAGGTGATACAAAGTTTTTTTTTTACCACACAAACTGTGGGGAAAGTTAGCGAACCAGTCATTCCAGGATAAGGCAAAGGAAAAGGCACGATGGGATTAACTAGATTGACAACATTTTATTAGACTGATGGTCAAAGCATCATCTGCACTGCTGTAGCAGAAAGCAGAGGTTAGGACTGAATACTGATGAAAGAAAAGGCAGTAACAGAAATTGATAATGTGATTAAAAACTTAAAACACAATATATAATAACTCAATAGGACTGATTGCACATCAGTTCCAGACTCAGGTGTTGACATAACACATAGACTTTGGCTACACACAGGGACAGGGTGATGTTCTCATGGATCAAAGTGGTGCAGCAGCAGCACGCTCTTTGGGTGTAAAAAAACAGCAATTCAGCATTTGTGCCATACTCCTCTAGTACATCTGTAATCAGCAATTTCTTCCTGGTTCAGGCACATGCTCCTCTTCACCCTCTTCGTCTGAATCTGACTCTAACTCAGGGTGTTCCCTGAGATACTCCTCCCTACTCCGTGCCCAGATGGCATCGATCTCTTCCTGCAAGTCGTCCCTGGGGCCGAGAACTTCCTCCGGCACCATGACACGGCCGTTCCGCTCGAACACCTCGCGGACCCAGGCCTGGTACTCGAAGAAGTCGTCGTGCGACTCCCTGAGCGAGACGAACAGTTCGGTGAACAGCTCCCGCTTAGCGTCGATGCTCGCCTGCGAGAAGACGGTCGACTGCACGGGGTCGTGCGTCCTGTAGAGCTCGTAGTCCTCGATGTTAGGGGTTGGGTGCATCTCCGGCTTCTGCGCCAGGATCCAGCGCACGTGATGCAGGGGCATCTCCACCCAATTCGTCTCCGACGATTCCGAGGCGTCGCCGGCGCCAGCTGCGGAAGCTGCCGCCTTCCCACCCTCCGAGTCGGAGGAAAGGGAAAGGGAGGAGACGGCCGCCGCCGCTGCCGCTGCCTCAGCCTCCGCCTCCGCCTCCTGCGCCTTCTCCATCAGCGAATGCTTGCCGCCGCACGGCGTCAGCGGAGCGCCGGACATCCTATCAGCAGCCACCTCCGTCAGACCTTCTCCGACGAATCCTCCTTCCCCCGCAAAAGCTCGACTCGCTGTGGCGTGGATGTGGAACCCTAAGCTATGGATTGATGGGTGCGATGGGAGGGGCGGCGGTGCCTCGCTTTTGTAGATGGAGGAGACCGACCCACCGGCCACCGAGCCGTCTCCTCCTCCGAGTAGGAAGCTGGACGGCGGATCACATTCGGATCGGGTCGCCTCGCCTCCCCATCACTTTCGATGCCAATCGGCCCCGTCGCCGAGCTAGCCCAGCCCAACCAGTCAACCACTGGACCTGTCCTCCTAGATGTTTTCTGCACATGCCGGGAACGTCCAGCCCGAGCAACGTGTCTGGACGCAACTCCCACCAGTTAACTTGATACGTGGGCTTGGCTGGCAACTGAAGTGGTATACCTACCCACCAACTGGAGTCCGATGGAAGCCTATTCCTGCCCGCGTAACAGAAAGGGAGATCGTGCTCGCAGCCACACCGCTGTCCCCTGACACACCTCCACCATCGGTCCCACCATGCCCCCTTCACAGTCTGAGAACGATGCAAGGCAATAGAAGGAGAGGAGGAGACACCAAGGTGAGGCAGCACAAAGACAAAGAGGGGGATGCAATACCCAATTTACTATTTAAACATCCAGATGCAACACTTGCAACACACGTATGAAGACAGATGAAACACTTAAAACATGCATCTGAAATACTAGTAAAAACAACTGAAAACCATTGTAAAACATACGTAACATCTAGATAAAATAGCTGTAACATATGTGTGAAACATATGCAACATCCAAATAAACACATTTGCAACGTACGTCTGAAAAAACAAATGAAACATTAAAAACAGATGCTTGCAACATACGCGTACAATCATTGCAACATATGCAACATCCGATCTACTTTTGCAACATTGATATGAAATAATTGCAACATACCTATGAAATATCTGAAACACTTGAAACATAGGCTTGCAACATGCGCTTTCAAGCGCAACATCTACTTGCTATTTGACGAAAATAGAGGCTCGTCAACGCGAAGTTCGATAACGGCATGGAGCTCGATGCCACGGAGTAACGTGGAGGTTGCTCGTGTGGAGCTCGTCGGCAGCACGGACCTCGGCAGGGGTCGGGATAGGCGGATGGAGCACGGCTGTGACGGGAGGCGTGAGTTCAGGCAGGGGCAAAGGGTGCAGGCGCGTGGCGCAAGCGGGGGCGGCGTCCGCCCCGTGAGCAAGGGAGCACAATGTGTAGAGCGAGTAGGCGATGCGAGCGAGGACGGGGTCCATCCCACGTGCAGGGGCGCGTAGCACGCAAAGCAACTGGGCGACGCGGGTCCGTCCATCCGAACGCCCTATATAAGCATTACTGACATTGTGATGATACAGAGATAGAGTACTTCCTCCATCCTCCGTCCCATAATCTATCCATACCTATACCTCTCTCTATATATGCATCTCCTACAACTAAAAAGACTAAAGAGTGGATATTTTTTGGTGTGACATTCCAACATGGGCTCATGGTTCTGCCTGCTGCGATCCCGCACCCCTCTGCTCCTACGTCCGTCTCTTGCGATCCCCATCCGGTCCTATCCCTTTTCCTCTCCCTCTGATTTTCTTTCCATAACAAACCACTCCACACCGACGCCATGATCATAGCGAGACGCCGACGCCTTCTCCCCACCCCACTAGGACGCCATGATCGCTCAAGCCTCGTGGCGGGTGGTGTGAGGCCAAGGGCGGCACGGCGGGAGGGGCGTCGCTGCGACGGATGGGGCGGCGGCGGCTATCCAGCTCCGAATGGGCGGCGGGTGAGGTGCCGGGTGGCACCCGAGGTGATCCAGCCCCGAATGGCCATGATCCCCCATGGCGGCAGCACCGGCAGTTGCGACTGCGATGACGGGAGAGGACGAGGCTCGCGTGCTGCACCTGGAGTAGCAGGCGGAGCACGGTGGCGAGGGCACGGAGTACCTCTGCCTCGCCTGGGCAATCAGCTCCCAGGCGATCTCATCCCTAGTCATGCGCGCCTCCCCTGGTCCCTCGTGACTCCTAGCCCTCCGGTTGTGCCGCCGCCACCTCTCCCTCCTTACCTCTCGCCCGCACACCCGGTGGCTAGTGCTCAGATCGGTGCCAGGACGAAGCAACCTGGTCGCGTCGCCATCGGTGCTAGGACGATCCAAAACAACCGTGCCACCGCCTCCACGCCGCCTCGTCAACCTGGACGGGCCGCCGCGCTGAACGCCCCCGGCGACGGGATGCCGTCGGACGCGCGCTGGATGGACCACCACCTAGACAGCGTCGAACGTGCAGCCGTCTCCACGCCGCCTGTCGACCTAGACGAGCCGCCGCCGGACGATGCCACCACCAGCGACGAACGCCCAATAGGTGTCAACTTTTGCCTACTAAATTCGATCCCTTTGAAAGATTATCAGTAGTACATGTGCACACCAAATGTCCTTTATTGGATCCATGCCTGCAGTTCTATGTGCTTTCATCTGATCCAATTTCAAGTGTATTAAGCGTACTAACTTTGTTCCCTTTAATGCCTTCGGTTCTGTGTGCCTAATCCGTGAATGAAGTGCTTCGATGATCTTCAACCTTTTCTGAATTGCCTCCCTCTCCCCTCCTGAAGCTAATGGTCCCGTTAAAATCCAAGTTATATTTCGTACATCGTTTAGTAAGAATGGGCCTGATCCTTAGTTCATATTGCTTGGTTTATTAGCGAATCTTACTTTTCCATGGCCCTTAGTACACATGGTGGCCTTAAAAAAAAGTTAACAAGCACGTGCAACCACTATTAGGTCTTTGGTTTTTATCTCTGTGATTAGTCTTGTGTAATTTCACTACACTTCCTTACAGTGCTTAAACGCTAAATTTAGTTGAATATTTTGGGAGATTTTGAATTCTGAATTTGTGCTGTCCTTGAACAGTGAGGAATTAGTATGCAGTGTAGATCAAGTCAGTTTTCAGAGGCTATAAAGGCAGAAGATGGATATATGATGTACTAGATCGCTTTAGATTGTTCCAATAATTTTTCATGGAATATTCAAACACTAAATTTGGTTGAATAAATCATTACGAATTTCAAGGTAGTTGGAAACCACATGGTTACCTTGTGCCTAAGATTAAAAATAGTTAAATTCTATGGTGAGTACCAAAGTTGTAAAGAATTTTATGAAGATGTCTCCAGTGTGCTCATCTGTTGCTTTTGCTGTCTGAAGATTACAAGTCGACTGTACTCTTGTAGTCAGGATAATGTACCGAGCAGATCGAGTCCTCCAGTTTATATACAAATTATTTTGTTACATGAAAATTGAACGGTGGGGAAAATCGACCAAATATTGATCTGACAGCTGACATCATGAGTCATTTTGTTTCTTCGGTCTTCTCAAAATCGTGATATGCTCTGTGCCAGATTGTTGTTTTGCTCTAAAAAATGCTTTTCTGTTCTCAATGATATGTTGAAAACATAATCAATTTTTTAGCACCTCATGTCTTCAAATAGTGAATGAAGTTCAGTTTAGGATGGGAACTATTAGATTCATATGCACATGCTATGCTATGTCATTTTATTTTATTACGGTGCATGAAGGCCTTGCTGTTTTTGTACAAATATTAGATTCAGTGCAAGTCCATGTTGCTTTATAATTGTAATAACCATAACTCCATAAGAGGGTTTTGACCAACTTCATCAACATCCCATCCATGGAATGGAATTAATTCCCAATTTGACTGCAAACGGTATGTTGACAGGAGAAATGGCATCGTGTTCTACTCGATGTATGGGCACGTGATGTACAGGAGAAATGGCATCCGAGGAGTGCAGATTCATGCTTGTTCATTTACCCCTTAATCTGGACCTCTCAATTCATATGTCAATTGTTGTTGTTGTCAAATAAGAAAAAGAATAATTTCGACAGCTTATCTGGAGCCTTGATGCAGTGTTTTTCTCTAACAACAAAACAACATCAGCTGGCTTTTAAGTCAGAAAAACTATCAGCCGAACAGGGCTGAGGAGTCACGTGGCAAGTACGTATGCGCCTACACGATTCACGCGTTTCACTTTTGGCTTTTGGTATTCTAATCTGGATCCGTTCATTTCATCGGGGCTGAGGATTCACGAACTCATGACGCCACCACCCTGATAGTTGACGCCGACTCTGACGCGGTGAGGCATGACTGACACTGGACGGTGACGCACAGACACCCTGGTCCTAGTGGCCGGTGCCCTCTGGCCTTTGCCTTGCTGCCCTCGCATCTACAGTTGCTGTTTGCTCCTTGATGGGATTGCTCCTAGATGGGATTGCTCCTTTTCCTTGAGGTATCATTTTTTTGCTATCTGATTATATTATACTGCAATCCTATCTCGCAATGTTTTCACATGGCTTGAAGCATCCTATCTCGGCCAAGTAAGCAGACTTAACATATTACACTTTACCACTCATAATTATTTTCAGATGTCTTACATATGAGATGGACATGCTCCCTTTCTCTTGATGCAACAAGATTTAATGGTACAATATGATAACTTACATGATTCATATTTCAAAATATGCGGTTCCACTTTCGTAAAATAATTCTGGGTGTAGATTGTATGTTTCACTCTCTGTACCCTGCTTATTTGCTCCTATTTACTGATTATCCAAAATGAAGGTGTTCGTTGATTAGCCATGTCAATTTATTATTTTATAAATATTATACAGATTATTGTGGGCACATTGGGAGTTGTCGAATCTCTCTAGATCATAGGTTTCTTGCATATACAGTTGATACATCTGGGATTGAACTATTTTCCATCGATCTAAGCATGCCATCTTTAAGTTCAGACAAGGGAATAGTTAGTTTAGCATGAACTATGATTATTTGAGTAGATGAATGACTGAAGAAGCGGGCTCTTCCCTAGGAAGGGTTTGGCAAGGCAAGCTACTTCAAGAACATTCAGATCCAAGTGCCACCGCCGTCATCAGCTCCTCACTGCCTTGCTTGCTCCGGAGACGGACCCAATGCCATGATACACCGGGTTCCTGTGCCTCTGTTGCAAAGCCACCACACCAGACGGCTCCTCGCTGCATTACCTGCTCCAGAGATAGACCCATCCCAGCACCTGCGCTCCTCCAAGGTCAGCTTGCTCTACCTTGCTCATATTAATTGTCTCTTATCCAATAATGCACTGCCTACAGGGAATGGGAGTTCAGGAAGAAGGTTTCTTGGCAAATTCTCTGTATTATTCTGCATTGATTAATTGCTTGTGTAGTGCTAATTTGACTTCTCTACTCTTTTTATTCATACCACAGCCAGTTCGAGAAGAGGAGGGAAAATTTTGCCAAAGAGATTGATATTGCTATAGTTGATGTGGTACGCCCGTCTATCTGTGCCTATCTCATATCCTCCAGCTTACTTCATTATGCAGATTTTGTTAGTACTTCTCAATCGATGGCTTTAGCTTGTTAGTTGGGAAAAACAATCTGCAGTTATGCACTGTCATTTTAGCAGAAACTATATAAAGTTTGGAACTGTCATCAATGGCTTTGTCTTTTGAGTTGAGAAGAAGCTGCTGATCAAATTAATTGTGAGTCAAGGTTTTTAGAGAAGGTACTATCACCTCATTACTTATCTTAAATTAGCCACTTTATCTAACTGCTTCCATTTTTATCGTTCTTAATTTTTTAAATGGAGAGATGGAGAGAGAGGGAGAGCCGGATCAGAGGGGAGGGAAGGACATTGTTTTAGAGGGAGTTTTTTTTAAATAATTACTTATGGCTATATTATTCCTTGAAGCATCCAGAATAGTTGTTCCAGTTAGATGCTTTGTGCAATTTAGCTTACTTAAGGAGCCTGCTCCAATCAAAATGTGCCCCTGCTATTGTTTAAAATATATATGGCCACTTTTGTGCTGTCATGATTTTAGAACATGTCACTTAGGTATAGTTCAAATAAAAGGAGACTACAGAAAAACCTCCAAGGTGTCACAGCTTGAAACCAAGCCACCACTGTCATTTTTTATGATGATTAGTTGACCACCGAATCGTATCTTTAATTTTCAGAATTAGCTTTTTTCATACCAGTTACACTACATTGTCTTCAATACTGTTGGCTATATAATTTCTGGTTTGTGCAGATTAGCTATCAAGCCAGACCATATCCATCTCAGTGATGTTTCTGAATGATGGTAAGATAGTAATGATCTATGATGTTGGACAGCTTGCTCCTCCATTGTGTGAAGAAAAAGCTTTGCTCAAATAGGGCTTTGCTTTACAAGGCAAGAAGTGGGTGTGGTCGGTTGCCGCTGGATCGCCCAAAGTACATTCGGATCGGGTCGCCTCGCCTCCCCATCACTTATTCACTTTCGATGCCAATCGGGCCCGTCGCCGAGCTAGCTAGCCCAACCAGTCAACCAAGATATTTTCTGCACATGCCGGGAATGTCCGGCCCGAGCAACGTGTCTGGACGCAACTCCCACTAGTTAACTCGATACGTGGGCTTGGGCTGGCAACTGAAGTAGTATAGCTACCCACCAACTGGAGTCCATTGGAAGCTTATTTCTGCCTGCGTAATAGAAGGGGAGAGCGCACTCACAGCCACACCGCCATCCCCTGACGCACCCCCACCATGAGCCCCTGCCGCGCCCCCTTCACAGTCTGAGAACGATGCAAGGCAATAGAAGGAGAGGAGGAGACACCAAGGTGAGACAGCACAAGACAAGAAGGGAGATGCAATACCCGATCTACTATTTAAATATTCAGATACAACACTTGCAACACACATTTGAAGACAGATAAAATACTTAAAACATGCATCTGAAACACTGGCAAAAACAACTGAAAACCATTGTAAAACATACATAACATCTAGATAAAACAGTTGTAACATATGTGTGAAACATATGCAACATCCAAAGAAACACATTTGTAACTTACGCCTCAAAAAACAAATGAAACATTGAAAACAGAAGCTTGCAATATACGTGTACAACCATTGCAACATATGCAACATCCGATCTACTTTTGCAACATCGATATAAAATAATTGCAACATACCTATGGAACATCTGAAACACTTGAAACATAGACTTGCAACATGCGCTTTCAAGCGCAACATCTACTTGCTATTTGGACGAAAATAGAGGCTCGTCGACGCGAAGCTCGATAACGGCATGGAGCTCGATGCCACGGAGTAAAGTGGAGGTTGCTCGTGTGGAGCTCGTCAACAGCATGGACCTCGGTAGGGGTCGGGATAGGCGGATGGAGCGCAGCTGTGACGGGAGGCGTGAGTCCGAGCAGGGGCACAGGGTGCGGGCGCGTGGCGCAAGCGGGGGCGGCGTCCGTCCCACGAGCAAGGTGTAACACCCAAAAATTTCAGTCTTTTGAAATAAGAAAAATTTGATTTAATTATACAATTATATGTGCATTTTCAAATTTAGGAAATAATATTTTATGAAATTAAAAATAAATATAAGGATAGAAACATGTTGATGCATTCATGCTGCTGCACATTGGTTTTTTGTAAAGATTAGCTTTGACTAAAGTTTGAATTGAATTCAAATTCAACTTGAAAATTAGATTGGAAAATGTATTTGGAAAAAGAAAAGTAATTATTTTCCCTCCCCTTCCTTTCTTCACTTTCGGCCTGGCTCCATTTTTTTTCTCAACCGCCGGCCCGCTCTCCCTTTTCTCCCTTCGCACCAGCCGCCAGCCCAGCCGGCCCAGCATCGCCCGCCCGCAAGGCGCGCGGCCTAGCATCACTCGGCCAGGCAACCGCTGCCGCCGTGCCTCCCTTCCCTCTCCGCAGCCGCTGCCAGCCCTGGCCCGCCTGCCAGCGCTTCCCCCACCTCCAGCAACCGCCCCGCGCCAGTCAAGCCGCAAGGTAGCAACCGCCGCCCCGCGCCCGCTCCTCACGACGTGGGCGCATCTCCCCATGCCTGGCCTCTACAAAAGGGTGTCGAACCCCTCGCCGCTCCCCCTGCCGCTCTCCCCGTTCCAATTTCGTGCCCGCTCGTGCATGAGGATGCCACAACCGCTGCTCCGAAGTCACCGGGATCCGCCGTCCGCCCCTCCGCGCGAACCGCCATCTCCGAGCCGCCGTTGACCCTGTTTCTCCCTGCTGTGAGCTTCGCCGTTCTCCCCTCTCTCTCCCCGTGCAGTTTATTTCTTGTTTCATGGCCCGTAGACCCCGTTTTGCGTGCGCCCACGAGCTTTCGGCCGCCGGCCATGGCGACCGCCGTCTCGGCACTACCCTCCGGCCGCCGTATCGGCCTTGGCGGGTTCCCCTTCACCCCTACCGTCTCCCGGTGCCCTCGGTTCTTCGAGCTGTAGCCCATGGGCCGTGTTCCGCATGCTCCGGCGAGCTCCACGCCGTCGGCCATGGAGCCTTGCCGCCGGTGTCACTATGCCCAGCCAGACCCCTTCTTTTTCTTCCCTAGAGCCAATCCAAGCCGTCCATCTCCAGATCTGCGGCCACTAGAAGCCGATACCCCTTCGCGGGTAGATTTGCTAAAGAGCCCTCCTAGTTTCAAATATTTGAACCCGCCATCCCTAGCGTAGTTTCCAGAGTATGCTTTCTCATTTTGAAAACGTAAACTACACTGTTTTAGTCCAAAATACGTTTTCAGTATTTACAGAAATGCCACTAGATTTGTTTTGCTCATAAAAACTTCGTTTTAGCTCCGAATTGACCCGTTCAAATTGCGTTAGCTTCATAATTTCATAATCTACGTGTTAGTACCACTGTTAATCAAGTTTGCAACTTTTAAATTTCATGGTTAGGTTTAATTAAATAAAGTGCTATAGGAAACCCCGTTTAAATCATAACTTTCGCGTTTTAGCTCCGAATTTTGTGAATTTCGCGTTGACGTGATCGTAGCGAGACGTATATTCTTTTCATAAACATTTTATCTTGTTTTCCATACTGCTGGTGTACTGTTCTAACCATAGGATTGTTTGCTTTGCATGAATGTTCCTGGAATGTTGTGTGATGCCGTGTTGGTCGTGTTCAGACAGTGAGGAGAACGTTGGAGATCAAGAGTTCTTCAAGGACAAGCAGGACCAGCAGGAGTTTGTGAACCAAGGCAAGTATAGCATGGGCCTACCTTGATGTCCTATTCACTTTAATCATTCACTCATGTGCATGTGTCTAAATTTGATAACCTTAAGGACATCCTAGTTATTTGATGACATGTTCCCTTGACTCCTTTGGGTTGATTGCATATGGGTACATTGCTAGTGCTCTAACTGAACATGATTTATACAATGGTTAATGGTTCTATGGAACTAAAGGTAAAACATGCTTTATAACAACTGATCCATAGGGCGAAGGAGCAAATGACTTTCGATCATGTTGCTCTCGGCCCTCCATAAGGACTTATCTGTCGGCAAAAGCTGGGACTGACAGTGAAACCGTGAGAGTCATATGGCTCTGAGTTTAGCTCAGTAATAGGACCCTTTTCTAGCTTGTTAGAGGTTACCTTTATGGCCCAAGAGGGGCTTGCCATGTTGGGTATAGGGCTGCCTCTATTCCTATGTGTATCGCCGCGATGGATATGTGCCATAGGAAAGGCAGGTTCCTACATCTACCTACCGAGGAAACGTAGCGGCCCTAACTTGTTAGAGAAACCAATGAAATGGCTTCATAGTGTACCCTGCCCGCTCACCTTGGCAGTGATATGGGAGTAATTAACCCAGGCATATGGGAATCACGACTTGCGGTGAATGTGCACCACCTTTGCAAAGGGTTACAAACTGTTATAACAGCCGTGCTCACGGTCACGAGCGGCCCGAAAAACTCATAGAATAATTGGTTACTCATTGTGGTTCATTTATGATGGTATATGATGATAATATGATGCAAATGATTATGATATCTGATTATGTGGGTATAAATGGGAGCTTAAGCATAACTTGATTAAACTTGATAATAAAATCTTGACTTACTAAAAGTGCTAACTGTAGTAGACCATTGTCATCCTTTTTGAGCTACATAACCCTATGTTATCTTGTTAAGTATGGGAAGTACTTACGCTTGTTTACTTTCTATATTTGGATAAAAATCCCGGATGGGTAACAGATGACAACGGGTATGAGGAGTTTCCTGAGGATTATTAGGCTTGTGGTCAACTAGTTGACCTTCCCTGTGATGGAGTTCCACGAGAGAGTTATCATTTTATCTTCCGCTGTGTTGTGTAAGACTATGTGTTGTTATTAATCGTGATGTAAGATACACTGTGACGATACCTTTTATGATTTGTCAACTTGTGTGTGTGACTGATCCCTAGGCACACATGAGCTTTATGCATTCAATTTTATCCTTAAAATTGGGTGTGACAAATTGGTATCAGAGCCGTGTTGACTGTAGGATGCAAGCCTTGATAGAAACGGTCATTTTAGCATCTTTGTTCCTCTGGTTTCATGCTTATTGTCTTATTCTTGTTATTTTATTAAAACATTTATGCTTTTCATACCTTAATCTATTATATAAAATTGTTGATTCTAATTCTATCTCACTTTAAATCTATAGATGTCTCATAACCCAAAGACCACCCGCCTCAGCACTGCAGGCTACCGTGCCTTGTTCACCCCCCGTGCTCCACAGGCGGAGAAGGAGATTGTGATCATCTCCAACGATGAGGAGATGGCTACCCCGACACCTACACCTGCTCCTACTCTAGCTGTTGCACCGGTCTATCCTGCTGTAGCTACACCCGAGGAGTCATCAACTACTTCACCTACACCTATGCCATCCCCAGCTGTCCCTGTGGTGGATGAGGAGATAGGCTGGAAGTGCAAGTATTACTTCAAGCCAGCCCCTGAGACGGCCTACTACCACACCCTCTTCACCCATGTGCTGGATGACTACTACCCCGATCTGCATGCTTCCATCAGCTATCATTGTGCAGAGTTCCAGCATCCTTTGGAGGCAACCTTTTGGAGGTGGAGATTGTCCACTGTGCCACTGCCAGGAGGGCTCATGCATTGGATGGCATGGAAGATGCAGCGCATGATGCCTACATCTACTACCATGGTCGTCGTTTTGAGGCCATGAGGGAGGATCGTTTCAGGTTCCTTCCTCGCAATGACCATGAGGGTGTTTGGCAGGTCTTGGCACCACCAGAGAGTGACCCAACTCTGGAAGCAACAGTGCAGCATGTCCATGCCATGCAGGGGGTAGATGAAGAAGTCAAGGGAGAGCTGCGTGCATCACAGAGGGCCGAGAGACGCCTCCAGAAGCAAGTTGATGAACTACATGCTCAACTTGGGCAGCCACCGATCTACAAGAAGAAGCGCCGGTCGTTCACCATGATTGACACCGCCCCATAGGTGTTAGGTGCCTTGTTTAAGATTACAACATTGTTAGTTCGTGAGTCATGTTTAGACTTGTTGGTCTTGTGAACTTTGATGATTAGATGTTTTTAATTGTGAACTTGGTTGATTTGGAGTTTGGTTATTTGCTGGAAGTTTGTGGGCATGTCCACAAATTCCTTAGGTTGGAACCTTAAGTTTAGATGAAATCTTAATACAGATGGTTTGCTTTATCTTATCTCTGCTGTACTGTTTTCTGAAGCAGGCTGTGATCTTTATTTTGTATCTCAAAATCTGGGCTGTCAAAAATTCTGAAATTTTTGTGGAGATAACTAGACTTCTGTATCTTTCAAATGTCTCTAGAATCACGTCAAAAGCTATTCAGGTTTGTGAGATCTAGCTGTCACAAGTTGATGTTCCTGCGCAGACTGGAACCCAGAACAGATTCGGTTTAGCGCTGTTTTTGACCATGTGTATGTCAGAATCTGTAAAAGTGATCTAAATAAAAGTTGTAGCTGATCTCCTAAGCTTTCCAACCATCCTTGGTACACCTTTGTTGGATCTCTAAAACTCGAGTTATAATAGATTTACTGAACTGCTGTATTTGAATCTTGTCCAGAAAATTTTCACTATTGTTCCTTATCTTTATAAGCTCTGTATAAATGGGAAATCTCTAAAATTTTGCGCATTTGTTGGAAAACAGATGGCCGCAAGAGGAGGAAGAGGCAGAGGCCGTGGTCGTGGACGTGATGCTCTCATAAATCCACCACAACCGCCACCAGTGACTATGGAACAATTGATGGGAACGCAAGCGCAGTTAATGCAAGCCATGATGCAACGCTTGGATAACGAACCTGCAAGAGTACCACCGCCTGTTCAGGTCAGAGATAAGTGTGGAGAGTTTATGAAGGGTCGCCCACCGGTGTTCACCCATGCCTCAGACCCTGTGGAGGCAGATGATTGGTTGCGTGCTGTGGAGAAGCAACTTAACATAGCACAATGCAACGATCTTGAGAAGGTGTTGTATGCTTCTTGTCAACTCCAGGGAGCAGCTCAGGATTGGTGGGATTCTTTCTAGTATGGACATCCCAACAACGCTCCTGCTATCTCTTTGCAAGAATTCAAGGACAACTTCCGGTCATATCATATCCCCGATGGACTGGTGAAATTGAAGCAAGAGGAATTCAGATTCCTTAAGCAAGGATCCATGACTGTGGCGGAGTATCATGACAAGTTTGCTCAACTATCACGCTATGCTCCAAATGATGTAGCTGAGGACAAGGAGAAGCAACGTTGTTTCCTCAAGGGACTCTATGATGGACTACAGCTTCAGCTGATGTCCAACACCTACCCAAACTTCTAGTCTTTGGTGAACCGCGCTATTGTGATCGACGATAAGCGCAAAGAGATGGAAGCCAAGAAGAGGAGGCTTCAAGGGCAATCTTCTGGAAGCAATGCACGCCCGCGTGCCTATCCCCAACAGGGTTTTCAGCAGAGGAGTCATGGACCATCTAACCAGGGAAACCGTGGTCAGTATCCTCAGCGTAACTAGTTCCAGCAACGCCCTCAGTACTAGCAACAGTTTGGTAATCAGCATCCCGATCCGGCCGGCAACACGCCAGGGAATGCCCAACAATGCTCCTATGAAGAGTGGTGCACCCAATAACCCCAATGCATGCTACCACTGTGGAGAAGTAGGTCACTATGCTCATCAGTGTCCAAAGAAGCAGAACCAGCAAGTCCCTCAGAACCAGACGGGCAATCAAAATTTCAACGCCCGACCACCTCACACTGCGAAGGTGAACTATGTGTCATCTGATGTAGCTCAGGAGATGCCCGAGGTCATGTTGGGTACGTTCAGCATCAACTCTATCTCTGCTACAGTACTTTTTGATTTTGGTGCTTCTCATTCTTTTATTTCCCAAGCTTTTGTTAGAATGCATAGCATACCTTTGTGTGCCATGAAAAACCACATACTAGTAAATTCACCGGGAGGTAGTATGCCCGCCTCTTATTGGAGTCCCTCAACTAGCATTTCCTTAAGGGGGGTAGACTTCAAAGTGAAACCAATTGTGTTGAGAACAGCGGGAATCGATCTTATCCTAGGAATGGATTGGATGAAACAACACCAAGCAGTGATTCAGTGTCAGGAGAAATCTGTGGTTGTGACAACACTCAATGGAGATAGAATTTATGTAGAAGTGATAGTGCAAGCTCAGCCAACAGCCACTGTGAATCAGTTGGATGGTGATGCCAATGAACAAGATCATATTGTGGAGGAGTTTCCAGATGTCTTCCCTGATGACTTGCCAGGTATGGCACCTGACCG
Source organism: Miscanthus floridulus (assembly GCF_019320115.1). NCBI lineage: Eukaryota > Viridiplantae > Streptophyta > Magnoliopsida > Poales > Poaceae > Miscanthus > Miscanthus floridulus. The sequence continues at coordinate 45,989,575 of NC_089589.1, forward strand.
AGACATTGAATTCATTATTGAATTATTACCTGGAACTGCACCAATAGCTAAACATCCATATAGAATGGGGGTTAATGAATTAGAAGAGCTTAAGAAACAACTAAAAGAGTTGCAAAAAAGGGTTCATACGCCCTAGTTCTTCCCCATGGGGGGCACCTGTGATCTTTGTGGATAAGAAGGATGCTAGTCAATGGATGTGTGTGGATTACCGTTCACTTAATGAGGTTACAATCAAGAATAAATACCCTTTGCCTAGGATTGATGATTTGTTTGATCAGTTAGGAGGAGCCTATGTGTTCTCCAAGATTGATCTCCGCTCAGGATACCATCAGCTTAAGATTCGAAACTCGGACATACCCAAGACAACATTCACTACATGGTATGGCTTGTATGAGTATACCGTTATGTCTTTTGGATTGACCAATGCACCTGCATACTTTATGTATCTGATGAATAAGGTGTTCATGGAGTTTCTTGATAAATTTGTGGTGGTATTCATTGATGACATACTGATATTCTCCAAGACCGAAGAAGAACATGCTAAACATATAAGGTTGGTCTTGCAAAAGCTTAGAGAACATAAGTTGTACGCTAAGCGGAGCAAGTGTGAGTTTTGGTTGAAGGAGGTCTCTTTTCTGGGTCATGTTGTCTCCAATGGTGGAATAGCAGTGGATCTAGGCAAAGTGCAAGATGTATTGAATTGGAAACCACCAACCAGTGTAAGTGAGATTCGTAGCTTTTTGGGATTGGCTGGATACTACAGGAGGTTCATTAAAGGATTTTCCAAGCTTGCTAAGCCTATGACAGCTCTGTTGGAAAAGAATGCTAAATTTGTATGGTCAGATAAATGCTAGGCAAACTTTGATGAGCTAAAGAAGAGATTGACTACAGCTCTAGTATTGATTTTGCCTGATTTAAGCAAGAACTTCTCTATATATTGTGATGCATCACGTTTGGGCCTTGGATGTGTGCTTATGCAAGAAGGAAGAGTGATGGCATATGCATCTAGACAATTGAGGAAGCATGAGTTGAATTACCCTACTCATGACTTGGAATTGGCAGCTGTGGTACATGCTTTGAAAATCTGGAGACATTATCTAATTGGGCATAAGAGTGATATCTATATAGATCACAAGAGTTTGAAGTATATCTTTACCCAATCAGATCTGAATCTGAGACAATGTCATTAGTTAGAATTGATCAAAGATTATGATTTGGAAGTGCATTATCATCCGGGAAAAGCAAATGTCGGAGCTGATGCACTTAGCAGGAAGAGTTATGCTAATGAACTTGGGATGACAATTATATCAGCAGAGTTGTGTGCTGAAATGGAGCATCTCAACTTGAGTTTTGTCACTAATGCAATGGAATTGGTGATAGAGCCTACATTGGAGCAAGAGATACGCAAAGGTCAACTGGAGGATGAAAAACTAAAAGAGATAGCAGAGAATGTAGTGCTTGGAAAGGCACCAGGATTCAGGATGGATGAGAATGGTAGTCTTTGGTTCGGGAAAAGGATATGTGTACCAGAAGTGAAGACTATCCGTGATGCAATTCTGCAAGAGGCACATGAATTCGCTTATTCCATACATCCTGGAAGTACCAAGATGTATTTGGATCTCAAGGAGAAGTATTGGTGGTATGGTTTGAAGAGAGATGTGGCAGAGTATGTGGCTTTGTGTGACACTTGTCAAAGAGTGAAAGCTGAGCATCAAAGACCTGTAGGGTTGTTACAACAAATGAAGATTCCTGAATGGAAATGGGAAGAAGTTGGTATGGATTTTATCGTAGGTTTGCCCCGCATTCAAAGAGGTTATGATTCAATATGGGTAATAGTGGATCGACTCACCAAGGTTGCTCACTTTTTACCAGTCAAGACTACCTATATGGGTGCAAGGTTAGCAGAGTTGTACATGGAAAGAATAGTGTGCTTACATGGTGTTCCCAAGAAAATTATGTCGGATAGAGGCACTCAGTTTACATCACAATTCTAGCATAAAGTACATAGATCTTTGGGGACAAAGTTGAATTTCAGTTCTGCTTACCACCCACAAACTGGTGGACAGACTGAAAGGATCAACCAAATTTTGGAAGATATGTTGAGAGCTTGTGCACTACAGTATGGTAATAGTTGGGATAAGAGTCTGCCATATGCAGAGTTCTCATACAACAACAGTTACCAGAAGAGTCTCAAGATGGCACCTTTTGAGGCGCTGTATGGACGTAAATGTAGAACGCCTTTGTTCTAGAATCAGACTGGTGAAACTCAAGTGTTTGGACCCGATGTCCTTAGAGACATGAAAGAACAAGTGAGAATGATTAGAGACAACTTAAGAGTGGCTCAGTCTCGACAGAAGAGTTACGCTGATACTCGTAGAAGAGAGCTGACTTTCGAAGTTGGAGATTATGTGTACCTAAAGGTGTCACCAATGAGAAGTGTGAGAAGATTCAATATGAAGGATAAGTGGGCACCAAGGTATATAGGACCTTTTAAGATCCTAGAGAGACATGGAGAAGTAGCCTATCAATTGGAACTGCCTGAAAGTTTGTCAGGTGTGCATGATGTGTTCTATGTTTCTCAATTGAAAAAGTGTTTAAGGGTACCAGAAGAGCAGATTCCTTTGGAAGAGCTTGCTGTTAAGGAAGATCTTACATATGAAGAGTATCCGATAAAGATCTTGGAAACTGCAGAAAGAGTTACAAGAAGCCGAACTATAAAGATGTGTAAGGTGCAGTGGAATCGGTATACATAGGATGAGGCTACTTGGGAAAGAGAAGAGGATCTGAGAAAGTCTTATCCCCAACTGTTTGAGTAAGCAATCACCCGAATCTCGAGGACGAGATTCATCTTAAGGGGGGTAGAATTGTAACACCCAAAAATTTTAGTCTTTTGAAATAAGAAAAATTTGATTTAATTATGCAATTATATGTGCATTTTCAAATTTAGGAAATAATATTTTATGAAATTAAAAATAAATATAAGGATAGAAACATGTTGATGCATTCATGCTGCTGCACATTGGTTTTTGTAAAGATTAGCTTTGACTAAATTTTGAATTGAATTCAAATTCAACTTGAAAATGAGATTGGAAAATGTATTTGGAAAAAGAAAAGGAATTCTTTTCCCTCCCCTTCCTTTCTTCACTTTCGGCCCGGCTCCATTTTTTTTGTCAACCGTCGGCCCGCTCTCCCTTTTCTCCCTCCGCGCCAGCTGCCAGCCCAGCCGGCCCAGCACTGCTCGCCCGCAAGGCGCATGGCCCAGCATCGCTCGGCCAGGCAACCGCTGCCGCTGCGCCTCCCTTCCCTCTCCGCAGCCGCTACCAGCCCAGGCCCACCTGCCAGTGCTTCCCCCACCTCCAGCAACCACCCCACGCCAGTCAAGCCGCAAGGCAGCAACCGCCGCCCCGCGCCCGCTCCTCGTGATGTGGGCGCGTCTCCCCGCACCCGACCTCTACAAAAGGGTGCCGAACCCCTCGCTGCTTCCCCTGTTGCTCTCCCCGTTCCAATTTCGTGCCCGCCGGTGCACGAGGAAGCCAGAACCGCCGCTCCGAAGTTGCCGGGATCCGCCGTCCGCCCCTCTGTGCGAACCACCGTCTCCGAGCCGCCGTCGACCCTGTTTCTCCCCGCTGTGAGCATCGCCGTTCTCCCCTCTCTCTCCCCGTGCAGTTTATTTCTCGTTTCATGGCCCATAGACCCCGTTTTGCATGCGCCCATGAGCTTTCGGTCACCGGCCATGGCGACCGCCGTCTCGGCATTACCCTCCGGCCGCCGTATCGGCCTTGGCGGGTTCCCCTTCACCCCCGCCGTCTCCCGGTGCCCTCGGTTCTTCGAACCGTGGCCCGTGGGCCGTGTTCCGCACACATCGGCGAGCTACACGCCGCTGGCCATGGAGCCTTGCTGCCAATGTCACTGTGCCTGGCTGGACCCCTTCTCTTTCTTCCCAGAGCCAATCCAAGCCGTCCATCTCCAGATCTGCGGCCACCAGAAGACGATACCCCTTCATGGGTAGATTTGCTAAAGAGCCCTCCTGGTTTCACCTATTTGAACCTGCCGTCCCCAGCGTAGTTTCCAGAGTACGCTTTCTCGTTTTGAAAACGTAAAGTACACAGTTTTAGTGCAAAATACGTTTTAAGTATTTACAGAAATACCACTAGATTTGTTTTGCTCATAAAAACTTCGTTTTACCTCTGATTTGACCCGTTCAAATTGCGTTAGCTTCATAATTTCATAATCTGCGTGTTAGTACCACTGTTAATCAAGTTTGCAACTTTTAAATTTCATGGTTAGGTTTAATTAAATAAAGTGCTATAGGAAACCCCATTTAATTCATAACTTTCGCGTTTTAGCTCCGAATTTCATGAATTTCACGTTGACGTGATCGTAGCGAGACGTAGATTCTTTTCATAAACATTTTATCTTGTTTTCCATACTTCTAGTGTACTATTCTAACTAGAGGATTGTTTGCTTTGCATGAATGTTCCTAGAATGTTGTGTGATGCCGTGTTGGTCATGTTCAGACAGTGAGGAGAATGTTGGAGATCAAGAGTTCATCGACGACCAGCAGGACCAGCAAGAGTTTGTGAACCAAGGTAAGTATAGCATGGGCCTACCTTGATGTCCTATTCACTTTAATCAATCACTCATGTGCATGTGTCTAAATTTGATAACCTTAAGGACATCCTAGTTATTTGATGACATGTTCCCTTGACTCCTTCGGGTTGATTGCATATGGGTAGATTGCTAGTGCGCTAACTAAACATGATTTATACAATGGTTAATGGTTCTATGGAACTAAAGGTAAACATGCTTTATAACAACTGATCCATAGGGCAAAGGAGCAAATGACTTTCGATCATGTTGCTCTCGGCCCTCCATAAGGACTTATCTGTCGGCAAAAGCTGGGACTGACAGTGCAACCGTGAGAGTCATATGGCTCTGAGTTGAGCTCAGCAATAGGACCCTTTTCTAGCTTGTTAGAGGTTACCTTTATGGCGCAAGAGGGGCTTGCCACGTTGGGTATAGGGCTGCCTCTGTTCCTATGTGTGTAGCCATGATGGATACGTGCCATAGGAAAGGCGGGTTCCTAGATCTGCCTGCCGAGGAAACCTAGCGGCCCTAACTTGTTAGAGAAACCTATGAAATGGCTTCATAGTGTACCCTACCTGCTCACCTTGGCAGTGATATGGGAGTAATTAACCCGGGCATATGGGAATCACGACTCGCGGTGAATGTGCACCACCTCTACAGAGGGTTACAAACTCTTATAACAGCCGTGCTCACGGTCACGAGCGGCTCAGAAAACTCATAGAATAATTGGTTACTCATTGTGGTTCATTTATGATGGTATACGATGATAATATGATGCAAATGATTATGATATCTGATTATGTGGGTATAAATGGGAGCTTAAGCATAACTTGATTAAACTTGATAATAAAATCTTGACTTACTAAAAGTGCTAATTGCAGTAAACCAGTGTCATCCTTTTTGAGCTAGATAACCCCATGTTATCTTGTTAAATATGGGAAGTACCTACGCTTGTTTACTTTCTATATTTGGATAAAAAAATCCTGGATGGGTAACAGATGAAAACGGGTATGAGGAGTTTCCTAAGGATTATTAGGCTTGTGGTCAACCAGTTGACCTTCCCTGTGATGGAGTTCCATGAGAGAGTTATCATTTTATCTTCCGCTGTGTTGTGTAAGACTATGTGTTGTTATTAATTGTGATGTAAGATACACTGTGATGATACCTTTTATGATTTGTCAACTTGTGTGTGTGACTGATCCCTGGGCACACATGAGCTTTATGCATTCAATTTTATCCTTAAAATTGGGTGCGACAAACATTTTATCTTGTTTTCCATACTGCTGGTGTACTGTTCTAACCATAGGATTGTTTGCTTTGCATGAATGTTCCTCGAATGTTGTGTGATGCCGTGTTGATCATGTTCAGATGGCGAGGAGAACGTTGGAGATCAAGAGTTCTTCGACGACCAGCAGGACCAGCAGGAGTTTGTGAACCAAGGCAAGTATAGCATGGGCCTACCTTGATGTCCTATTCACTTTAATCATTCACTCATGTGCATGTGTGTAAATTTGATAACCTTAAGGACATCCTAGTTGTTTGATGACATGTTCCCTTGACTCCTTTGGGTTGATTGCATATGGGTAGATTGCTAGTGCTCTAACTGAACATGATTTATACAATGGTTAATGGTTCTATGGAACTAAAGGTAAAACATGCTTTATAACAACTGATCCATAGGGCGAAGGAGCAAATGACTTTCGATCATGTTGCTCTCAGCCCTCCATAAGGACTTATCTGTCGGCAAAAGCTGGGACTGACAGTGCAACCGTGAGAGTTATATGGCTCTGACTTTAGCTCAGTAATAGGACCCTTTTCTAGCTTGTTAGAGGTTACCTTTATGGCACAAGAGGGGCTTGCCATGTTGGGTATAGGGCTGCCTCTGTTCCTATGTGTGTAGCCACGATGGATATGTGCCATAGGAAAGGTGGGTTCCTAGATCTACCTGCCGAGGAAACCTAGCGGCCCTAACTTGTTAGAGAAACCTATGAAATGGCTTCATAGTGTACCCTGCCCGCTCACCTTGGCTGTGATATGGGAGTAATTAACCTGGGCATATGGGAATCATGACTCACGGTGAATGTGCACCACCTCTACAGAGGGTTACAAACTCTTATAACAGCCGTGCTCACGGTCACGAGCGGCTCAGAAAACTCACAGAATAATTGGTTACTCATTGTGGTTCATTTATGATGGTATACGATGATAATATGATGCAAATGATTATGATATCTGATTATGTGGGTATAAATGGGAGCTTAAGCATAACTTGATTAAACTTGATAATAAAATCTTGACTTACTAAAAGTGCTAATTGCAATAAACCAGTGTCATCCTTTTTGAGCTACATAACCCCATGTTATCTTGTTAAATATGGGAAGTACCTACGCTTGTTTACTTTCTATATTTGGATAAAAATCCTGGATGGGTAACAGATGACAACGGGTATGAGGAGTTTCCTGAGGATTATTAGGCTTGTGGTCAACCAGTTGACCTTCCCTGTGATGGAGTTCCACGAGAGAGTTATCATTTTATCTTCCGCTGTGTTGTGTAAGACTATGTGTTGTTATTAATTTTGATGTAAGATACTCTGTGATGATACCTTTTATGATTTGTCAACTTGTGTGTGTGACTGATCCCTGGGCACACATGAGCTTTATGCATTCAATTTTATCCTTAAAATTGGGTGCGACAAACATTTTATCTTGTTTTCCAAACTGCTGGTGTACTGTTCTAACCGTAGGATTGTTTGCTTTGCATGAATGTTCCTGGAATGTTGTGTGATGCTATGTTGATCATGTTCAGATGGCGAGGAGAACGTTGGAGATCAAGAGTTCTTCGACGACCAGCAGGACCAGCAGGAGTTTGTGAACCAAGGCAAGTATAGCATGGGCCTACCTTGATGTCCTATTCACTTTAATCATTCACTCATGTGCATGTGTGTAAATTTGATAACCTTAAGGACATCCTAGTTGTTTGATGACATGTTCCCTTGACTCCTTTGGGTTGATTGCTAGTGCTCTAACTGAACATGATTTATACAATGGTTAATGGTTCTATGGAACTAAAGGTAAAACATGCTTTATAACAACTGATCCATAGGGCGAAGGAGCAAATGACTTTCGATCATGTTGCTCTCGGCCCTTCATAAGGACTTATCTGTCAGCAAAAGCTAGGACTGACAGTGCAACCGTGAGAGTCATATGGCTCTGACTTTAGCTCTGTAATAGGACCCTTTTCTAGCTTGTTAGAGGTTACCTTTATGGCGCAAGAGGGGCTTTCCACGTTGGGTATAGGGCTGCCTCTGTTCCTATGTGTATAGCCACAATGGATATGTGCCATAGGAAAGGCGGGTTCCTACATCTGCCTGCCGAGGAAACCTAGCGGACCTAACTTGTTAGAGAAACCTATGAAATAGCTTCATAGTGTACCCTGCCCGCTCACCTTGGCAGTGATATGGGAGTAATTAACCCGGGCATATGGGAATCACGACTCACGGTGAATGTGCACCACCTCTATAGAGGGTTACAAACTATTATAATAGCCGTGCTCACGGTCACGAGCGGTCCAGAAAACTCACAGAATAATTAGTTACACATTGTGGTTCATTTATGATGGTATACGATGATAATATGATGCAAATGATTCTGATATCTGATTATGTGGGTATAAATGAGAGCTTAAGCATAACTTGATTAAACTTGATAATAAAATCTTGACTTACTAAAAGTGCTAACTGCAGTAAACCAGTGTCATCCCTTTTGAGCTACATAACCCCATGTTATCTTGTTAAGTACGGGAAGTACTTACGCTTGTTTACTTTCTATATTTGGATAAAAATCCTAGATGGGTAACAGATGACAACGGGTATGAGGAGTTTCCTAGGGATTATTAGGCTTGTGGTCAACCAGTTGACCTTCCCTGTGAAGGAGTTCCACGAGAGAGTAATCATTTTATCTTCCGCTATGTTGTGTAAGACTATGTGTTGTTATTAATCGTGATGTAAGATACACTATGACGATACCTTTTATGATTTGTCAACTTGTGTGTGTGACTGATCCCTTGGCACACATGAGCTTTATGCATTCAATTTTATCCTTAAAATTGGGTGCAACAAACATTTTATCTTGTTTTCCATACTGCTGGTGTACTATTCTAACCGTACGATTGTTTGCTTTGGATGAATGTTCTTGGAATGTTGTGTGATACCGTGTTGATCGTGTTCAGATGGTGAGGAGAATGTTGGAGATCAAGAGTTCTTCGACGACCAGCAGGACCAGCAGGAGTTTGTGAACCAAGGCAAGTATAGCATGGGCCTACCTTGATGTCCTATTCACTTTAATCATTCACTCATGTGCATGTGTGTAAATTTGATAACCTTAAGGACATCCTAGTTGTTTGACGACATGTTCCCTTGACTCCTTTGGGTTGATTGCTTATAGGTAGATTGCTAGTGCTCTAACTGAACATGATTTATACAATGGTTAATGGTTCTATGGAACTAAAGGTAAAACATGCTTTATAACAACTGATCCATAGGGCGAAGGAGCAAATGACTTTCGATCATGTTGCTCTTGGCCCTCCATAAGGACTTATCTGTCAGCAAAAGCTGGGACTGACAGTGCAACCGTGAGAGTCATATGGCTCTAACTTTAGCTCAGTAATAGGACCCTTTTCTAGCTTGTTAGAGGTTACCTTTATGGCGCAAGAGGGGCTTGCCATGTTGGGTATAGGGCTGCCTCTGTTCCTATGTGTATAGCCACGATGGATATGTGCCATAGGAAAGGGGGGTTCCTACATCTACCAGCCGAGGAAACCTAGCGGCCCTAACTTGTTAGAGAAACCTATGAAATGGCTTCATAGTGTACCCTGCCCGCTCACCTTGGCAGTGATATGGGAGTAATTAACCCGGGCATATGGGAATCACGACTCATGGTGAATGTGCACCACCTCTGCAGAGGGTTACAAACTGTTATAACAGCCGTGCTCATGGTCACGAGCGGCCCAGAAAACTCACAGAATAATTAGTTACTCATTGTGGTTCATTTATGATTGTATACGATGATAATATGATGCAAATGATTCTGATATCTGATTATGTGGGTATAAATGGGACCTTAAGCATAACTTGATTAAACTTGATAATAAAATCTTGACTTACAAAAAGTGCTAACTGCAGTAAACTAGTGTCATCCTTTTTGAGCTACATAACCCCATGTTATGTTGTTAAGTACGGGAAGTACTTACGCTTGTTTACTTTCTATATTTGGATAAAAATCCCAGATGGGTAACAGATGACAATGGGTATGAGGAGTTTCCTGGGGATTATTAGGCTTGTGGTCAACCAGTTGACCTTCCCTGTGATGGAGTTCCACGAGAGAGTTATCATTTTATCTTCCGCTATGTTGTGTAAGACTATGTGTTGTTATTAATCGTGATGTAAGATACACTGTGACGATACCTTTTATGATTTGTCAACTTGTGTGTGTGACTAATCCCTCGGCACACATGAGCTTTATGCATTCAATTTTATCCTTAAAATTGGGTGTGACACAAGGGCACACAACGTGTAGAGCGAGTAGGCGATGCGGGCGAGGACGGGGTCCGTCCCACGTGCGGGGGCGCGCAGCACGCAAAGCAACTGGGTGACGCGGGTCCGTCCATACAAACGCCCTATATAAGCATTACTGACATTATGATGATATAGAGATAGAGTAGTTCCTCCGTCCTTCATCCCATAACCTATCCATACCTATACCTCTCTATATATACACATAATATTGAAAGCCAAAATTTTAGCCTTTTTTTGTCTATGTCCTATAACTAAGTCCGTGAATGTACAAACTATTTTGTATTTATCTATATATACAGTCCTCCTATTTTATCTATGTCAATATACCTAATTATAAATGAGCCAAAAATTCAGTCCTCTTTTTTGTCTAGCTCATTCATCCTAGCCCAAAAGTCAGCCCACTTGTTCGTGCTCGCTGGCCTTAGCCCAACTTAAGTCGCTAAGAGAGAATTTTTCTCCCCTATCCACACCGCCGCTAATCGATTCCTCTCTCGCTTGTCTTCTAGCGCCACTGCTGCATTGCCGAGTGGAGTGTTTCTTAAGGTAAATCTTTACAACTAAAATATTCATAAGAGCATCGTTGACAGGCGTGCGAAAACCGCGCGCTCCTTCACCTTCACCCAGCGTGCGATCCCCCCCCCGGCACGCAAAATTGCCTCCCATGCACGAATCTCGCCCACACTCCCTCCGACCCTTTCTCCCTGCTCCCTCCAATCCCCTCAGATCCACCGTTGCCTCCACCCCCGCTCCTGGAGGGTGTCCTCCGGCTCCGGCGCAGCGCGGAGACCGCCTCCTCCCCCGCTCCCAGCCTCCCCCGGTAGACGTCCTCCGGCTCCGGCGCGGAGACCGCCTCGACATGCTCGCTCCCAGTCCTCCACCCACTGGTGGCGCTTGTGCCCTCCGCCGAACCCTAAAACCATGGTCAGGCTGCCGATCTAACAGGCTACCTAGCCGCCACCGCGACGCCGCCTCCACCCTCGCTCCCGGCCTCCCCCGGTGGGCGTCAGGTCATCGCCATCGATGCTAGCCTTAGCATCTACCAATTCCTCGTCGGTCCTAGCACCAGGCCACCCTCTTTGTCTGTTCGGCCCGTTCGCTTCAGTGCATCCGTTTACTCGTGAGTCATCGTTGCAATCTAGGTACAGTGCAGTCACTACCGGAAATAGTAAATATGCCGAGTGTTTACTTATTTGCCAAGTGCAATTAATCAGGCACTCGACAAAGAGCTAATTTGCTGAGTGTAGGACGTAAGACACTCGGCATACATATTACACTCGGTAAAAAACAATATTTGCCAAGTGTAGACTATAAGACACTCGACAACCTACAATACGACACTTGGCAAAATTGTATCACATGACCGGCATGTGCGATGGCCGTCTGACGGCGTGCCGGGCGTTAGCAAAAATGCAACTTTGCTGAGTGTTTTGACAAAGCACTCGACAAAATAATCAGTTTGCCGAGTGTTTTCATCCAGCACTCGGTAAAATTATAAGTTTGTTGAGTGTTTTCCCCAACACTCGGCAAATACAAAACTTATTTTCCTCTCCTGCCCTCCAAACTTTTTCTACCATCCACATACAACATGTGTTACTACATGTTAAAATTTGGTATATTTCTGAATCCGTTTGATATATTTAATTAATTTATTACGTTTAGAGGAATTTTTTGGTATAAGTCAAATTTGAACTGCAAGTGATTCAAATAATGGAATAAAATGAGTGGAAAAATTATATTCATGTTATTGAGTCCATTTTGAGGCCTTGCCCAAGAAATGAAAAGAATGTTTGAACATCTTTTTCACGAAACCCGACCACAAACGTGTGGCTGAATGATTTTTAAATTCTAAAAAAAGCAAACGAAGTCTGAAAACATGAGATTTATCAAAGTCTCATGATATCATATGTGGAGGCTATGGTAAAAAATTGAGAAGGTTTTGGACAATCTATCACGTACGATGTTTACAATCCGAAGTATCTTAGAAGAAGAATCGTAGCGTAGAGAATGATCCGGTAAGATTTGGATTCAAAGTGACGGTCGAATTGGGGTTTGACTTCAGAACTTTTTGTATAGGCAATAGAGAACATAGATTGATCCATGTGTAATTTTGGTAAATTTTTGGATCCGTTCAATAATTTTAATTTGTTAAGTGCAATTATAGAATTTTAATTGTTATACATTGAATTTGAGCTACAACTGCATGAAGTAATATGTTTTTTTTCACTCCTGACCTTGAAACTTTTTCTACTCTCCACATACAACATGTGGTACTCCATGTTAAGAATTGATATAATTCTGGATCCATTTGGCTCGTACTTAGTTTGACATTACAAGTTGCTTGTACGTGCGACTAATATAACGAACTACCCTGCTTGAACTTGTAGGGACAAACTGACACGTCTATGAGTGCCGAGTTGAGACAGGTTGCCGATGGTTGTGCCTATAGGGTCAAGTCATTTACCAAAGTTTTTACGCAAGGCTTAGATGGGGTTGAGTATTATGGAAGAATTGAAGAAATATACGAACTCATGTTTCATGGTTGCAAACCTCTTAATCCCGTTATATTCAAATGACATTGGTTTGATCCTGAAGTAGTGAGGCGGACCCCTAATCTTGGGCTAGTCAAAATTCGACAATCATCCGTCTTACTAGGAGACGATGTCTATATTGTGGCTCAATAGGCAACGCAAGTTTATTATCTCTCATACCTGTGCCAAACTGTAGATCGTCTTAAGGGTTGGGATGTTGTGTACAAGGTATCGCCACACGATAAACTACCTGTCCCCAACAATCAAGATTACAACATAGACCCAACACATATGACGGAGAGTTCTTTCAAGAAGATGGGCTCGAAGGGAGTTTTGAGATAGACTTAACCGAAGCTCAGGGAATGGAAGTAGACAATGAAAGTGGTGCTAACGACGACGCCGGTGATGAGGTTCAGAATGTGAAGGACTTAGAATTACTTCAGCGATTACATCTAAGCAATGACATTCCTCCTTCGGAGCACGGGGATGATTATATCGACATGTGTGATAGTGATGATGAGACCTATGATCTAGCTAATCCCGATGATGATGATTATTTCTAATACATATATGATCCGTGCTAATTGATTTATTATTTTCTAAGTATGTTTTGTTTATTTTGCATCTATTTTGATGTATTATCTGTGCTAATTGGTTTACTCTTTTTAATTGCAGGTGATTGAACAATGGTGGGCGATATGAGGAGGGTAACGTCGCTTTATTCAAAAGCGACAGCGGTGAGTAAAGGGTCTGATGCAGCTGAGGGGTCCGGGAAGAGACCTCGGGGTAGACCCAAGGGTCGAGCGAAGGGTGGAGGTAATATGAGGCCACCATCGCCTGTACCTTCGTCGCCGTTTGAGTTACCTTCCGCTGACTCATCCTCTGAGGAGGAGGTACAGGTGGAGGAGGAGGTAGGGGTGCAGGAGGAGGCAGGGATGGAGGAGGAGACAGGGGGTACCTCTTCCTCTAGTATAGGTGTGTGGTTGCGAGGTACCTCGACCCTCTCGAAGCGACCAATACCTCTTGACAGGCATCCGCTGATTCGACCTGATGGAGAGAAGTAAGTAACTTTATATGTTATCACTAATTTTTCGTTTGATATGTTCAAAATTATAATAGAAACTAATAATTTATCTTAATCACTTGGACAGGGGTTGGAGAAAGGTCGGTGGGGGTGATCACGCACGCCATGTGAACGGCATCCTTGGTCTTTTGATCAAGGACAAGTTCCCTAGCCTGGTGCAGTTCGGCGGAACTATCAAGCCGGCCTACACTTGGGCCCACTATGCCGCCGTCTCTGACACCACTGATCAAGAGGGTAGGTGTTTCGCCAATAAGGCACAGCGTGTCAAGGCCAAGCTTTGGGTAAGTCTTTCTCGCATTACATTGCTCAATACATCATATTGATTGGACATTAATGACTAGATACATCGCATTACATATGTAGGATTTCTTTAGATGCGAGGAGGGATACGAGGCTAAGGCGGATGCTGTGGCTGACAAAACCACCAAGAAACTCGTCAAGGACATGCACTACGAGGCGCGCATCCAGGCCGTGATCCAATACCACGCGGAATTTCTTGCCGAGAGGATCACTAAAAGGGTGGCAAGAACCATGAGCCTGACCTCGGAACAATACATGAAGGTAAATATAGAACATTAATACTTATTTTTTCTGAGATTATTTGTGCTTAATTTCATCTTCTTATATGTCATATACTTGATGACGTAGGTGCCTCCGTATTGGTGCGCCTACGATATGCAGTGCTGGGCCCGGATGGTGGAAAGGTGGTGTGACCCCGTGTGGTAGGAGAATCACAACGCTTGCCGGGAGCGGTGTTTGCTGACGCCGGGTCCAACACACCATCAAGGCAACCTCAACCTCTTAGAATACGTGGCTAGATGGGTACGCGAATTTATTTCTTTATTCTAAGGCTCGATTCTGCATAATTTCTAATCATATTGCTTTTTTTGCAGTCAGCGTCACATGGTGGTCAGTCCTCACCCGGTTCATGGCATATGCTTTGGTCCACAAGGGGAAGGCGACGTCCGACATCGCCTACAACCTAGAGGACCCACCCTCGACGTATAGCAACGAGTCCATCCACAGCCATCTTGAAGGATACACATCGATGGCAAGGGAGGTCCGTGGCCTAGAGTACGATCCGAGCGCCCATGACCTTGATGGAGAAGTGGTCATGAGGATAGGAGGAGGCAAGAAGCATGGCCAGTTCTGTATTGGTGATGGCACCATCGACACGACCAGTACTCCCACTCTCTCTTAGATTTGAGCATGGAGCACGGGTTCCAGTCCGGCGATACGCCCACGGCCAGACTCTACACGGTTCCAGATGAACGCACTCTAGGTTGTTTCTGTTTTATTTATCGTTCATTGATTTTTACATACTTTTGCATTGCATTGTAGCATTGGGATGAAATATTGTAGGCTCAGCTAGAACAAGAAACGAGGCGCCAGGAGGAGCTAGAGGCAAAGATGGAGTCAGAGCACCAGAGGATGGAGACAGAGCGGTAGAGGATACAGCTACAGATGTTTGAATATATGAGGGGTGTTTATGCTGCAATCGGTCAACCTCCACCAC
The DNA here is from genome assembly GCF_019320115.1 of Miscanthus floridulus. Taxonomy (NCBI): domain Eukaryota; kingdom Viridiplantae; phylum Streptophyta; class Magnoliopsida; order Poales; family Poaceae; genus Miscanthus; species Miscanthus floridulus. The sequence continues at coordinate 46,004,862 of NC_089589.1, forward strand.
CGTTTCCAGCCCCTCCTCCTCCTACTCCAAATACTATTTTAGGCACTATGAGTCGCTTTACAGCCTTATAATCTAGTTTATGCAGAATCAATCTTACTTTGTGTCCTTTGAAAGAGAGTAAAGTTATTTAAAATATGTGTTTACCTTGATATTAATCATGTCAATGTTGACCTTCATGCCAATCCCTTCTCCTTTGTGCAGCATCAATCGGCGGAATCGAATGAGCCTCATGCCCCAGCCCCATCGCAGTGGAACTCGTGGCCCAAGTGAAGCCCTATCGCAGTGAACTAGTGGCCTACACTACGCCAGATTTGCACATCACTGCCGGCATCATCACTGCCGACATCATCACTGCCGGATTTGTGAGAACCGGCAGTGATGTACTTTCACTGCCGGTTATGAGCTTGAAAATGAAAAAATGATTGGGGCTGGGCTAAAACCGGCAGTGAAGGACCACATCACTGCCAGTTTGTGGTTTGAACAGGTAGTTTTTTGGTGGGCACTCATCACTGCCGGTTCAAGCCACAAACCGGTAGTGATTGTGCTCTATCACTATCGGTTCTAGCCAAGAGCCGATGGTGATAAGCCTACTGCATAAAAAGGCTGCAACCGTCCTCTTCTTCCTCCCCTCTTCCATCCCGAGAACAGAGGCGCGCTTTTGGGCCCTTCCCTCCATTGTTGCGGCTGCTCTTCACCATGAAGCTAGTGCTTCGATTTTGAAGAATGGCTTGATCTTTTTGCTTTAAGGTTAGTAACAAACATCCACTCCTTTGATTTTGTTGCTTAATTAGCTTCGTTTTGATGGCTACATTGCTTGATTCTCATTCTAGTTCTTTCTCCATTCTAGAGAGCACTTTTCCAATTGGACATTTGTGCAAGGCTCAAATTGTGGTGAATCCATCATCCAAAAGTTGGTGTCTATGAACACATTTAAATTCCTAGCTAATTATTCCATGGTGGTCAAGATCATCATTGTTAGTATGTGATGCTATATTTAGTTCCTAGCAGCAACCATTTCGTCTTCATTTGTGTTAATCTTCCCAAAAATCTGGTCGAGGTGTGGGACACGAAGAAAAAACCATTTCATCATCTGGATGCACTGGTGTCAGTGCTAAATTAGTAAGCGATCCTAATAACATATTATTTTCTAATCACACATACCCGCTTTCTAATGTTTCTCCTTTTAATGTTGCTCAGTGTCCGAAGAAGTCATATCGGTGGGAAGCCGGTCCCATTTAAGGTTGTCGAAATGGAGGGGAAGTACCTATCACAGTCGGCAGGAAACAATGAATGCGGGTTTTATGTAATGTGGGCAATGCTTCGCTACATCGGCGGGAAATCGGAAGAAGCCGATAAGTTGGTGTGTATAATCCCCATTTCATTTATGTCTGTCAATAATTCAACAAAATGATTTACTGTTCCTCTTTGGATATCATCTTTTTTTGAACGACAACGCAAGAAATTTAAGCACGAAAGGCTGCTAGAGATGGAGATCGTCGCACTACAATCGGAGCTGACAAAATTCATCTTAGCCGAGGTATTGGAAAAAGATGGAGTATTTTCCATTGCACAATCCGTGAAGTACAAGGACCAGTATGGCCCAGAGCGGCTCGCCAGATTATTGTAAGAAGTCTGAGAACATTTCTTTTTTATTTTGAGGGATCGAGATCTGGATAAGAACATTTGAATTGTAACCGTAATATTTGTAATGTTTAATATTGATGGACCTGTCGTCTACGTAGTGTATATAAAGCAAAACCCAATCCCACGAAAAAATATAAATTAAAATAAATTATAAAACAATAATATACGAACGGGCCATCACCGCCGGTTAGCAACAAACCGGCAGTGTTGTTGTAACCATCACTGCCGGTTAGAAACAAACTGACAGTGTTGGCTTGCCCAACACTACCGGATTGAACCATGAACCGACACTGATGATTAGGACAACACTGCCGGTTTGATCCATCAACCGACAGTGTAGGTTTCCTCAACACTGTTGGCTTGAGCCAAGAACTGACACTGATATTTACAACAACACTGTCGGTTTGATTCATGAACCGACACTGATATTTACAACGACACTGTCGGTTCGATCCACCAACCGACACAGATATTTACGACAACACTGCCGGTTTGATCCATGAACCGACAGTGTAGGCTTGCTCAACACTGCTGGCTTGAGCCAAGAACCGACACTCTTGAAGCAACCATCACTGTCGGTTGGAACTACAAACCGGCAGTGTTGTTCAACTAGACACTGCCGGGTGGATCTAGCAACCGACACTGTTTCCTGTAGATCATTGTTGGTTTTTAAGGACCGACAGTGATGTCAACCCAACATCACTGTCGGTTCAAAATCCGGCAGTGAAGTGGGTTTTTGAACCGGTAGTGATGTCCAGATCTGGGGTAGTGCTAAGTACTTGTGATTTTATTTGTATTTGCATTTATGGATTACCTGTGACTACTTGTGGTTGTGAATGAGCTATGACTACTATTTGTGGATTCTGAAGTTTATTTGCATCTATGTGTTGTCGATATATCTATATGAATTGCCTGTGATGCCTATTGTGAACTATTGATGGATGTGATGTTTATTTGAATGTGGTACGTGGCTGTGACCGAACTAGTTAAAATGATTATTTGTGGCAGCTTTGCCGAGTGTTAGACTCGGCAAAGACCCCTTTTGCCGAGTGCCAGCGGTAAAACACTCGGCAAAGTGGACACGCGGCATCATTCTGTGCATTCTGGACTTAAAAATGGCATGTTTGCCGAGTGTTAGCCCTTTGACACTCGGCAAAGAAGTCAAATTCTGACGATTTTGGAATGGGCTTTGCCGAGTGCTCATACTGTGGCACACGGCAAAAGCAGTAAGTTTGCCGAGTGCCACTATTTGACACACGGCAAACGGGACAGCTTTGCCGAGGGCCCCAAGTTTGACACACGGCAAAAAGGAAATCTTTGCCGAGTGCCTCATCGTTGACACTCGGCAAACGTGCCGTGACCGTTTCCCCTCCGTCACGTACTTTTTTTTTTGCCGAGTGTCGTTTTCAGCTCTCGGCAAAGTCTTTGCCGAGTGCCCGACAGAAAACACTCGGCAAAGCTACTGTTTGCCGGTACTGTAGATGACGTGTGCTCTTTGCCGAGTGTTACACTCGGCAAATGCTTTGCCGAGTGTTTTGTGGCCTATGCCGAGTGCCTGTGGCACACGGCAAACCTACTGTTTCCGGTAGTGAGTGCTGAGGATTGTGTATTGCGGTTGGGTTGGATTTCTTCGATGATGTGGTCATGTGTCCTGGGGAGTTCCCCGTTTCAAATTTGGTGCTATAGCATGTGTGTGTGGTGTGGGTAGCACAATCAGTTCAGTGCTGAACCTAGATACTCCTCTGTAAGGATGTTTTTTTTTCAGAAAAGTGAACCATGCTAAACATTGTTGGTTCTAGGCGTCCGCGGCACTGCCGTTGGCCTACGTACCATCGGAGATATTGATGGAATGCTCCATCCATTTGTGCAATCTAGGTATTGTGAGAGAAACTCTCCTAATAGATTTATTTGTTTATTTATCTATAATCCTAATGTCCTCGCAGCAGCTCCCAGAACGGTAGATGGTATCACTACCGCTTCCACCAAATAGTCTAATCTGGAGACTCTTCTTCCGTCAATTAAATCCCATCAATCGAGTGAACAGGTGACTAAATCTGATATTTATTCGGTTACGCATTGGATCATGACAGTATATGCGTATGACTATGCATCTGATCCGAATTAGTGTTCTTTATTTTTCCGATGAAATTAAAGGCACTCTAGATCCATCAGGTATATATATGCTGTAATCTCAAATTTTCATCCAAAGTGAGCGTGCATGCATGGATGTAACCCTGGTATGATTTTTTCTACACTAATATCTCAAACTCTGATCTAATCCTTCTCTAGGTAGACTGCAGCGTCCTATGCCCATTTGGTTCAAAACGTAGGGCGTCTTTCTCTTCTCGAATTGTTTAACCACGGTTTAATAATTTGTTTTCTTATAAATTTATGTTTCCCTTGTGCAAAGAGTTCCATCTTGCAATTTTTCCTTTTACTGCAAGCTGTCATAGTATAGTTCCATCTTTATTTAGATAAATGAAGATTGGCATCTATCTCATACAATTCGAACAATATGATCCAATCCTCCAAGAATAGTTGCGGCCTCTAAACAACTAGGGTACGGTGTCACTACTAGATAATCCAGTTTAGAAGGTACTGGAATTTATTTACAGATGCAGATGTATGAATCATGCTGGGCCAAACAACTTATGCCCGTCTAGGATACAGAAGATTTACGAGATAGCGTGGTTCTTGATACCTCCTAATCCCACTTCCCATCTCCATGCGCAAGTAGCCAGTTCAATTCACTTGCAGACTTCCCATCTGCATGTGCAGGTAGCCTGTTCAAGATAACATGGTTCTTAATCCCACCCACTGGCAGACTTCCCATCTGCATGTGCAGGTAGCCTGTTCAATTCACTGGCGACTCCATTCACTAGTGTTTTTCCTATTTATGTACATTTCTGCAAACTAAGTTGACAAGAGATAACTCGGACTAAGGTAGGAGTTGGTTGCTGAAGGAAGACTACCACTGGCTGGCTCCTATCTATATATAGCATTTTGTTGGAGACAAGTGATAAATATGAGGAATGGTGAGGGGAGGTGGATAGGGTACACTGTTGCACTTTGTCTAAAGTTGCTGTTGGTCGCATAGATGATCTAATCTTATACCAGTACAAACCATCAATTGAAACTACGAGCTTCGGCAGTCTTGTTCATGTCTTGAAATCAGGTATTGCAATACAAAATAGTTTAGCGTCCATGTGCTTCAACCAATGGTCTCTGTTGTTATCTTTCTTTCTTCTTTTTTTATTTTTGCGACGGTCTCTATTGTTATCTGCGAAAGAGCACTAGAGAGTCTTGGTATAGGAAGACAAACCAATGAATGAAATGATAAGCACTTTTTTTTTTACGAAGCTGGAGGGGTTTGCACCCCTACAGAATTTTATTAAAAAGTCAAGGGAAAAAGAATTACAAGAAAGTTACAAGGTACGAGAAAGCTACAAATGACATAAGAGACAAAGAAGGTCAGGAAAATAAGAGAAAACACAAATATTACAGTAGATTCTGAATCCATAAATCAAAGGAGGTGGTATCTTTGCTTCTTGCTCTAACTGTCAACAAGTTGAGCTCTCTAAGGAAGAGGTCACTAGTAGCATCAACCAAAGGAGGTATGTTTTTTAAGATGACATCATGTCTAGCAGTCCAAATGATAAGCACTTAAAAGAATGCTTTTTTGGCAATTTGATGACTTCATTGTCCATGCTTAGGTTGAACAGAAGATGGACTTCGAAAGTATTTGTTTTCACTTTGCCTCAACAAAGAATTTGAGTTGTATGTATACTTCCCTCCTGTTACGTCAAAAGAGATGTATGTATATACTTCATTCCTGGAAATACTAGCCTCTCTGAAACCAGGTGAAGGTGAATTCAGAAAGAACATGTGTCTTCAGGGCTTGAGTTCTACTGATTTAAGTGTCTCCTAGATTGGAAAACTGTAATTTAGCTCACCCAGTGGTACTCTGCTATAAAATCTACCATTACTACAAGCTGTTATAGTTTATATAGTCATCTTTATTTAGATAAAAATTGTATTGATTTCATACAATTCAAGCAATATGATAAAATTCCTGCGAGATTACTTTCGTCCTCTACACACAACTATGATACAGTGTCACTACTTCAAAAATACATTTCTGCCAAATGGAGACAACCTTGTTAACCCAATAAGAAATTCTATTTTACCTAATTAAATGTCCACTCTCTCTCCTTATCTCTTTGCCAATTCTTTCCTTAGCTGCTGCCCATCTTTCTCTTTCTTTCACCTATTTCCACCACTCTTTGTTTCAGCCACCGCCCACCTCGCTCTCCATCCCTCCCCTCCGTGTCTGTTCCCACTCTCTTCTCCATCCCAGCAATCTCATCACTTATGCACTGCTTTGCAAATCAATCCCCGGCCCACTGAAAAAAACCAATATCAACAACGCCCTAGCAAGCCCACCTTGGCAAGTCAAAATTCTCCAATTTTGAGCAGCACTACTAGTGGATCATCATTGTTGCGTCTGTATGAGTCTGCAGTGATCTAGTTTCACTGCTAGGTCGAAAGCCTTGGATGCGGACAAATGGTTAGGATCTGAATGACCCAGCAATGAAGCACCCACTAGTAGAGAAACAACTTTTGATCCACTTCAAAATTTGATTTTAGTCCCAGTAATTTTCGCGCCCTGGACTAGAGAAACCTTTAGTCCCGGTTGGTAGCTCCAACCGGGACTAAAGGGGCCCAACGGCTACCGAGGTGTGTCAGAGGCACCTCAGTGCGAGAATCTTTAGTCCCGGTTTGAGACATGAACCCGGACTAAAAGTGTGACTTTTAGTCCTGGTTTGAGACACAAACCTGGACTAAAGGTACCTTTAGTCCTGGTTTATGTCTCAAACCCGGACTAAAGGTGTCTCTAAACTGAATTTAAAAGGAAAACATATCTTATCTAAGTAAGATGTGTGGTGGTAGGTGAGATGGTAACGCGTGCAAGAGCTGAAGTGGGAGGTCGTAGTTTCGAATCTCCACAGCTGCAACTTTTTTTCACCCAATAAACACCTCTAATCCTGGTTGGAGGAACCGGGACTAAAAATCAAGACCTTAGTCCCGATTTCATAGTTCCGGTTCCAAAACCGGGATTAAAGGGGGTTGGAAACCGGGACTAGAGTCAGTTTCTCTACTAGTGACCCTATCACTACTGAGTTAATCCAAGACCCTACAGCAGTATATGGGCATCACTATATGACTACCGTTTATAGCCACCACCTGACAGTAATGCCAATTCATGGCTTGACCTAGTAGCAGCATAAGGCCACCACTATCGGCTGGTAGATTCACATGGCGGTTTTAGGGAATGTTGGATCCACTTAACCAAGGATTACTTGGTTGTCGGTTCTCCACCATGGGATCCAGCTATCACCATTCCTTCAGGGTATAAATTTTTAGACCAAAGGCTTAGACCCTGCTTATATTGAAAGCATCCTTCTGGGTATAAATCAGCCACTTACAGTGTTTTCCTCTCACAACAAATCAACGAACAATACTTTTAGCCTGGCTTTTCAGCGAAACGAACAGGGTGCTTTTGGACACACATAGATAGCCCCACAAGTAGAACTAAGGCTCCCTTATTGTTTTCCCACGTAGATCCTGTAACACTACTCATTACTTCACAATTTAGTCTGAATATGTGCTTTCTGTGGGTGGAAACCTTTTTCTAGGAAAAAAATTTCACACAAGCATTCCCTTCATAGTCAAGATAGTTCACGAGAGGTACTAAAATGTTTGTAAAGATGGAACCACGTTGGATCTCAAGTGGAGTAGGATCATGCTCCAATTGGTTGTTGGGTTTGTGTGACGTCTGAGCAATATGCAATGCCCATTGCTGCTCGCAGGCCTACTGACAATTTAGCCCCCACTACACCACAGCCTCACAACAACATCGGACGTTCTATCGGTATAAGTCCTTTTACTGTCAGGAGTCCGTTGATTTAGAGATATACCGTCAGACCAAGTTAGTCGTTGTAAGCCCTGTCGGTAAAAAGTTTTACCGACAGACTACCCTTTTACCGACAGACAATCCGATGGAGAAAAATCACCAACAGACAGTGTGTCACCATTTATGCCAACAGACCGTGCGATGTTATACAAATATTTACCGACAGATTCTCTAGGAATTTTAAAACTAATTAAAAAAATAAAATCCAACGTAGCAGAATCATTACATATTAAATATGTATTTGACTAATCGAAGATCCATCATATCACATTCATCTCCACAAATTTAGTCCCCAAATACATGGATCTTCATATGACATGCATATTCTTGCCCATTTGCACCAAGTTGCACAATTACATACATGGCAGCATATCCAATTTGCACCAAGTCATAAAACATAAATGGGAGCATACTAGATTGTTTGCAGTACACAATCACTTTGATAGACTTAGCAACCAAAAAGAGATGCATGGATCCAACAGCAGGTTCTTGCACTGCCAATGAGTCAAGTCCACAAGTTCTTCCAGAAACTCACAAAACAAAAGAAATACTTGGATCCAAATGCAGTAGTTGCGCAAAAGTTGGCATCCCATTCATTTGTAAGCAGCTAGTGGCGCCCAACGCTACCTGAAAAATAAAATTAACATCAATTTGATCATTAACTAGAAGAACTGCAGGGGATGTCCCAACCTAAATTGATTGAAAGTAGTACAATAATCAGGAACTGTAGGTCTATGTCTCAGCTATTTGCAATCTAAGGTAGCCGTGCAATGAAATTTGCTAATACTTTTAGGCATGTTGGCAGTACTGGCTTGTGCTCTTAAAAAATTACTAGCATCTCAATCTCAGCTATTTGCAATCTCAGAAAATAGCAGCATATGTACACCCAAAATATGTACAACTATTTGCAATTTCAGCTAAAATATGTACAACTATTTGCAATCTCATCAGCAGCATATCTTAGAAAATAGCAGCATATGTACCACTATGTCAGAATAGAACTTCACTGCCAGTTCAAAACACGCCATCACTGCCAGATTTTGAACTGGCACAACCATACCGGCAGTGATGAGGGTAAGATATCACTGTCGGTTCCTACAAGCCGGCAGTGTTCTTCAACTTCACTGCCGGTTCTTTACACAACCGGTAGAGTTCAGTTCCACCAACACTGCCGGTTCATAAGACCACCCGGTAGAGTTCGATTCCACAAACACTATCGGTTTGTGTTTCAATCGGCAGTGTTCTCGTAAGAATCACAGCCGGTTTGTGACAAGAACCGGCAGTGCAACACTGTCGGTTTGTGTTTCAACCGGCAATGTTCTCATAAGAATCACTGCCGGTTTGTGACAAGAACTGGCAGTGATGTATAAGCCAACGTTGCCGGTTTGTGGCTCCAGCCGGCAGTGCCATCTTGGCCATCACTGCCGGTTTGTTTCTAACCAGCAGTGATGTTTACAACAACACTGCTGGTTTGCTGCTAACCGGCAGTGATGGCACGTTCACATTTTATTGTTTTATAATTTATTTTAATTTATATTTTTTCGTGGAATCGGGTCAGGTCCATCAATATTAAACATTACAAATGTTACGGTTACAGTTCAAATGTTCTTATCAAGATCTCGATCCCTCAAAATAAAAAAGAAATGTTCTCGGACTTCACAGATTGTGCAATGCTTCTCGGACTTCTTACAATAATCTGGCGAGCCGCTCTGGGCCATACTGGTCCATGTTCTTCACGGATTGTGCAATGGAAAATACTCCATATTTTTCCAATACCTCAGCTAAGATGAATTTTGCTAGCGACGATTGCAGTGCGACGATCTCCATGTCTAACAGCCTTTCGTGGTTATATTTCTTGCGCTGTCGTTCAAAAAAGATGATATCCAAAGAGGAATTAGTAAATTATTTTGTTGAATTATTAACAGACATAAATGAAATGGGGATTATACACACCAACTTATCGGCTTCTTCTGATTTCCCACCGATGTAGAAAAGCATTGCCCACATTACATAAAACTCGCATTCATTGTTTCCCGCCGGCTGTTTTAGGTACTTCCCCTATATTTCGATAACATTGAATGGGACCCGCATCCCACCGATATGTCTTCTTCGGATACTGAGCAACATTAAAAGGAGAAATGTTAGAAAGCGGTATGTGTGATTAGAAAATAATATGTTATTATGATCATTTACTAATTCAGCACTACCACCAGTGCATCTAGATGATGAAATTGTTTTTTCTTCGATCAAATTTTTGGCAAGATTAACACAAATGAAGATGAAATGGTTGCTGCAATCATAGAATCATAATTATCAAATAATCTTAACGAAAAAAGAAGCATAAAATTAAAAGCCGAGAACACATACTCGTAGTTGTAGGCTAGAAGTATGTGGGTTTTGTTCTTCATCTTGAATTCGTCAAAAATAGCAATCAATCTCTGTTTCAGGTCTTCCACGTCACATCCATGGAGGCCTAGACATGTCTTCTCATTGACTCATAAGGGGTCCAAGAAGCCTATGTTATCCCATTTACTTTTTAGAATGCAAAATTTTGCTATACACCTATATAAAATCATGGGAAATGCTCAAAAGTTAACAATTTATGTCTTGAGAGAGTAGTTAATTGTAATATCATGCTTGTAGGGTACTTACATAGTCCACAGCGTCAACATTTGTGTATCGAGAGGGCGTTTCTGGTATAGCTGGAACAAGCACTCCCACTCGACATTGAACTTCTCTTCTTCAGGATAATGAAAAACATGTGGTGAACAGATAATAACCTCAAAACCAAAGTCCTCCATCTCTGTTGCTTGAGCCATGTAATATTCATGCAACTGGCGCATATATATTGTCAAATTTTTATACTCGTCATCGGGAACCAAAAGATTGCCCCTTTCATACTTCATTGCCGGTGTTCCCGTCCCTTGTACATCATAATAGATGTTCGCGGCCTCTTCCATGGTTAATTCGGGGTTGTCTTCTATGTACTTCTGTATCTTCCTTAAATCTTCATTGTGTATTTCATCGGCTCTTATTGTAGCGTACTGATTCTATGTTTGCCTTTCGAATTCGGACTTCAACAAACATGGAGGCAGTGAGGCACAAAAATTGAAGAAACTAACACAATCTTCCTTCGAGATGTGTGCTGTAAATTTTCTTTCCATCAAGTTTGTAACGCTGCCACTGAAAAGCCTTTTTCTTTTTTGTTGGTCCACTTTGGGAGCATTAGCGACCGAATCCAAGGACCTTTTTTGTGACTGCGAGGATGCCCTTGATCTTGTTTTGGGCTGAGGTGGAAGAGGAGGAGGAGGATAACGACGAGAATTCTATTTTCCTGGGCTGATCAAGACGGAGGAGGAGGAGGAGTCTTCTCTTGTCTCGAGGCTGATGAAGATGGAGTCGGACGAAGAGGAATAGAAGGAGACCTCTGTCTCCTCGGGGGTGATGGCAAGGGACGAGGAGGGGAGTGATCTCTGTTGGGAGATGGTGAGTGATCATCGTGGGTGGGCGAAGACTCGCAGTCGTCCTCATCATCAGAGGATAATTGGTGGTCAAGCTTAATGAAGCACTTGCGCCAGGCCACTTGAGAGCCCTTGTTATAACCAAGTTTTGGCATGTCTTCCACTATGGGGTACTCAATGTGTATCTTGTTATACTTCTTATCAAGTATCCTGTCAATGATAACGCGAGCGTACCCCTATGGAATTGGGCGGCCATTAATGGTCCTGTCTCCCGCAGGCCAGGCCTAGCTGAGTGCCACCTTGCCTTTTGTCCATTCCTGATGGATGTACAACTTGACATTGATGGGTTCAGTGATGGCATCCACCGGATGAGGCACATTCGCATCTTCTTCGTCGAGCGGGGTCGATCCGCAGCTGCTGCGACCCCTAAACTGTGGGCTAAAGGCAGTAGGAGTAGGGTTTTGTGGTACTCCTGATCCCTTGGACAGCAAAATTTGCTGGACTCATGCTTCAACAGTCGCGTCAATCCGTGCGTCCATTTTGTCTTCCATCTCTTTTAGTCGCCTCAAATACTCTGCCTCCTGATCCGCTCTACCCCTCGAGCGGCTCCGGTAAGTGTTAGATTCTTGGGGGAATGCTAGTTTTCAAGGAACAACACTAGTTCCTCTAGTGCGACCATGGTGCTCCTTGGTTCTGAGTGCTTGGGTAAGCACATCTTTCTCCCTATTAGAAGTGTGAGTCCCTTGCCTCACCTCCTCAATTACCTAGGAGATCCTCTGGATGAGTTCGCTCATGGGTTGATTTGCGGAGCTAAAGCTCCCATCCTCGGCGTGACGTACATTCACACCGACCTTGCCATGAATAGTCCATATCGTATAGTTTGGCATGAACCCCCTGGTAATCAAGTGCAATCGTAGACTCAATTTGACGAAAGTTCCTTTGATTCTTGCAATCTTTGCATGGGCAGAAGATAGGGTTCCTATTCCCAGCATGGGCTTTGGCATCGGTGATAAACAAGGCTGACGCCATGCATGTACCGCTTGTCCGTTCAAGACAGTGCATCCACTATTGACCCATCTCTGCACAAAAAAATACTGAGACAGTCATTACAAAGAATTAATAAGAAATCGAGCTTCATGAACAATAATTGTAGCTCGAATGTACCATTTTTGGAAAACATTATTGTACACTAATTATTGGAAAATTGAAATTGGTAGCCCCGGCCCTATAAATTGAAAATTGTAGTAAAAACAATTATTGCACAATATTGAAGAACAACTATTCTACTTTACTTCTAAGAACTAATTATAGCATCACATACTAACAATGATGATCTTGAACACCATGGAATAATTAGCTAGGAATTTAAATGTGTTCATAGACACCAACCGTTTGGATGATGGATTCACCACAATTTGAGCCTTGCACAGATGTCCAATTGGAAAAGTGCTCTCTAGAATGGAGAAAGAACTAGAATGAGAATCAAGCAATGTAGCCATCAAAACGAAGCTAATTAAGCAAAGGAGTGGATGTTTGTTACTAACCTTAAAGCAAAAAGATCAAGCCATTCTTCAAAATCCAATCGCTAGCTTCATGGTGAAGAGCAGCCGCAACAATGGAGGGAAGGGCCCAAACGCGCACCTCTGTTCTTGGGATGGAAGAGAGAAGGAAGAAGAGGATGGCTGTAGCCTTTTTGAGCTGTAGGCTTATCACCGTCGATTCTTGGCTATTTATCGACAGTGATAGAGCCAAATCACTGCCGGTTTGTGGCTTGAACCGGCAGTGATAAGTGGCCGCCAATACACTGCCGGTTCAAGCCACAAACCGGCAGTGATGTGGTGCTTCACTGCCGGTTTTAGCCCAGCCCCAATCATTTTCTCATTTTCAAGCTCATAACCGGCAGTGAAGGTACATCACTGCCGGTTCTCATAAATCCGGTAGTGATGTCCAAATCTGGCGTAGTGTACAGCTATTTGCATCTCAATCTTAGCTATTTGCAATCTCAGAGAACATTTTAGCTAGCCACAACATACCATTCCAACTGTGGCTAGCAGCAGCAGCAGCATATGTTTAGCTATATGTTGCAGCAGCATATGTACAGCTATATGTAGTAACTATATACCACTCCAGATGTGGCTGCTAAAATAGCAGCAGTGAGCAGACATATGTATAGGTCAAAGGAAGAGTCATAAAGGGGCTCAAAATACCTGGTGCCCTTGGAAGATCCAGATGCATTGTTGCAAGGCTTCAGCTATATAAAGTACATCAATTAGGAACACTGGACACTCATCAAAAGCAAAAAAGAAATGACGTTAGGTGTAATTTCTTACTTGCTCGTATGGCCACGCAATTAACATCATATAAGCCCCAGCCATACTCTCCATATGACCATAAGGGTGAGGTAGAACTGCATCCTTTCTTATCACATGTTCCACCATAACTTCACAAAACTGCTTTCCAAGAGGCTGATGTCCTGCCATGGTCTTCGGATTAACAGAAAGGACAGTTCCCTTAGCTACAGGGAGATCAAGCCTCAGCATAGCAAATAGTATCACTTCCTTTCCAACCAGAAGTAGATGACACATCCATGGGAATTACAGAAATGTGAGGAGCAAATATTAAATCGCAAATATAAACTTAACAAGAGGATGGAGAACATTACAAGCCCATCATGTGTAAACCGAGAGGCATTTTTATTTCTTGCTATGTTTATAGCGTTCATGCCAGCAGACACTGGTGGGGCTTCAATGTCTTGACCACAATCCTCATTATCTGCAATATTGTCATATTCTTCGCGCCGAGCATCATAATGTGCATCAACATGTTCTTCAGACCTTGGGCTCTACATCATGCAATGAAATAATAGATATCAAGAGTATGAAGATATATTTTGATTACATAAACATGGAGCCTTAAGATGTTGTATAAGAGACAAAGATATTGAAAGTACTTTACCATGTGTTGTCTTGAATTAGAACCATGTTGTGACAAAGTTTCAGCATTTTGCCTTTCTTGTGCCATCCTTTGCTCTTCCAGTTCCTCTTCCAGTTCAGCGATACATTGTTCCAAGGTTGCTTGCGCAATTTCAGAGTTTTTATGAGCCAAGACTTCTAGTTGAAGCCTTGTTGACATGTATGACTTCAACCCTGGGGTGCGAATCTCTTGGGGTGTTGGTCCTAAACCCAAAACACGGACATGGCCTTTTGGTTCCTTTTCTCCACAAACAGCAACATATGCATCTCCTTCTTGAATTGATCTGTCCTTCAACTCTAGATGAGCTTCAACATCTGCTTTAAGTTCATTCTACAAAAAAGGAATAAGTATGTTTATATATAACATTACATGTTGCTATTACTTTCCTGGAGGAAACTTACAATTGTTGACGATGCCTGCATTAAAGGTACTCCATTTTTCCTTGTATGAGTTTTGATGTAAACTTCATCTCTTCGAGGGGTGCGGCCAAGTTCTTTACCCTACAAGTTTTTTTTCCAAACATTGAAGTAATAAAAATTCCTCAAAACAATGTATTTTGAATTAGTAATGTGAGGGAAATGTTTATCTGCCAGATCATGCCTACGACAAGCATGGCTCACACTGCCTCATGTATGAAGCTGCTGCAACTTGGCACAATTTGCCTTTCCTCTTGCTGTACGAGCCTAAGATTCAAAGAATTTGGTACTTACTTCAGATTCAAGAGTCTCCCAAAAGTTCTAAAAACATATTCACATAATTTGGTACTTACTTCAGATTCAGGAGTCCTACAAAAGCGAATAAGGTAATCCCAATCAGCAGCATTTACTGTATTACCAACTCTTGCCTTGAGTTCATCATCCATCAATGATTCATCAAAAAACTTCTCTTTTAAGTCTGCCTTGTAATCCTTCCATTTCCTTGCAGCTGTATCCATGAACCATTTCATGACATCCTCATCCATGTCATAGAATGCCTAATTTGCAGGGTAACATGGGTCAGATCATGTTGTATTTGGTACAGATCATGTGCACAAAAACAAACACAAAGAAATAAACATAGCAACTTCCATAAGTACAAGAAGTAAAAATCTATTACAAATTAACAGATCATGTGCACGGAAATAAACATACAGATCATGGTGTATTTGGCTCAGTTGAGAAAGACACAATAGCTGTTATCAATTCGATATGCCACTCAGTTCAAAAAAAATCAGTGCTAAATAATTGTATTTTGCTCAGTTGAGAAAGACACAATAGCTGTTATCAATTCGACATGCCACTCAGTTCAGAAAAAAAATCAGTGCTAAATAATAGGTGCTGTACCTTTATGTCATTCCAAACTGCTAACTTCTTTTTTGGATCAACAAGCCTCCAGTCCTTACAACCAATTGATAATTTCTTTCTCACTTGACACCCAGTGACACTAGCAAGCTTCCTAGCAGTTTCTCCAACAGGCTGTCCATATTCATTTAGTGTTACTTTGATTTTAGGCATGTTGGCAGTCCTTGCAAATATGTCATTCACCTGTGTGATGCCGCTTCCATCCCTCTTCTGTTGCGTACCACTGAGCAAATCTGTAGAAATTAATTTGGAATGTGAGAAACATAACCAATCATAATATAACACTTATGCTTCTACAAAAAGCATCACTTTACTATAGCATCAAGCACATGGAACAACACGTGTAGCGAGTATTACTTTTGAAAAATAGATATATTGAGGACTGCAGTGCTAAATTTTTACCTTCGTTGTCACATAAGAAGTCTCCGGTTGGTATATAGTCAGGAGCATCAACAATCTGCTCATTTACAGTATCAATAGTACTTTTTTGTGGTCTTGGTCGCAGATTATGTAGCACCCGGTTTCAAGAACAAAACCAGATACACACCATATGTGAGGCTAGGAAGTCAAATCTCACATATAGCTACAATTAAGGGTAATATCAAATGACAATGCTTAATATATAAAGTACTTAGTATAAAGAAGAGATAACCTTAGGCACAAACAGCGGATAGACAACTCCGATCTTCGGGTGAAGACTCCACTCCACAGGGACAACTGACTGGTTGATCACAAGCCTAGCTCCTCCAACCCCTAGCAAACTGGTACCCATCCGGGATTTTTCCAAAGTATTGAAAAGTAAAGCAAACGTGACTACATCCTGTACTCAACAAGCATAACATGGGGTTCATGAGGCTCAAAAAGGTAGACACGGTTTACCGCATTTAGCATTTTTAGTAAGTCAAGATTTTAGCATTAGGTAGTATCAAATTTATGCTTAAGCCCCAGTTAACCCACATGATCATATATCAGAACCAATTGAGTCATGAAACATCATCATAGTCATCATGTATAAACAACATTATAAGTAGCCATTTATTCTGTGAGTGTTCCGGGCCGCTCGTGACCGTGAGCACGGCTGTTATAACAGTTTTCACTCTGCAGAGGTTGTGCACTTTCACTGCGAGTCGTGTTGCCCAAATACCTGGGGCCCGTCGACCCCCTAACACTCCCAAGGTGAGCAGGCAGGGTACACTACGAAGCCTTCCATAGGTCTCTCTAACATGTTAGGGCCGCTAGGTTTCCTCGGCAGGCAGATGTAGGAACCCCCCTTTCCTATGGCACAAATCCTTCGTGGCTATACACATAAGAACAGGGGCAGTCCTATATCCAACGTGGCAAGCCCCTTTTGCGCCATAAAGGTAACCTCTAAAAAGCTAGAAAAGGTCCTACTACTGAGCTAAAGTCAGAGCCATGTGACCCTCACGGTTGCACTGTTAGTCCCAGCTTTTGCCGATAGAGAAGTCCTTATGGAGGGCCGAGAGCATCATGATCGAAAGTCATTTGCTCCTTCGCCCTATAATTTAGTTGTTTAAAAGTCAATTTTACCTTTTCGTTCCATAGAACCATTATTTCATTATGTAGATCATGTATAGTTACAGTGAGTGCTAGCAAACTACCCACATGCATATAACCCATAGGAGAACAAGGAACAAGATAATCAAACACTAGGATGCCCTTACGGGTATCAAAATTAGACACATGCAAATGAGTAATTAATAAATGTGAATAGGCATCAAGGTAGATTCCATGCTATACTTGCCTTGGTTAACAACCTCCTGCTGGTCCTGCTGGTCGTCAAAGAACTCTTGGCCTCCAACATTCTCCTCACCGTCTGAACGCAACCAACACGGCAACATACAACATTCCAAAGGCATTCATGCAAAGCAAACAATCCTATAGTTAGAACAGTACGCCAGCAATATAGAAAACAAGATAAAATGTTTATGAAAAGAATCTATGTCTCGCTACGATCACGTCAACGTGAAGTTCATGAAAATCGGAGCTAAAACGCAAAAGTTATGAATTAAACGGGGTTTCCTATAGCAATTTATTTAATTAAACCTAACCATGAAATTTAAAAGTTGCAAACATGATTAACAGTGGTACTAACACGTATATTATGCAATTATGAAACTAATGCAATTTTAACGGGTCGATTCGGAGCTAAAACAAAGTTTTTATGAGCAAAACAAATCTAGTGGCATTTCTGTAATTAGTATGAACTATTTTTGAATTTAAATAAAATCAATTTTAGAATAATTAAACTGGCCGAGGACTGTGGGTTTAATTAGTCAAAATCTGGGGGTCTCTTAAGCAAAATGACCCATGAAGGGGTATTGGCCATCCTGGGCCTTTGATCACATGATGGACGGCTAGGATCACATCAGGGAGGGGAGAGGGAAGGCGACTCACCGGAGACGAAGCCAACGCGGCAGCGCTGCCATGGTTGGCGGCGAGGAGCTCACCGGCGTGAATGGATCAGGCCCTATGGGCCATGGTTCTCCAATCCAAGACCATGGGGAAGATACAGGGAAGATGGCGAGTTCACCCCGGGACAAAACACGGCCGGGGATGGCTCGCGCGGCGCTCGCCATGACCAGCAACGAGGAGGAGCTTGCCGGCGCACATGTCTAAGGCCCTAGAGGCCACGGTTTGACAAATTGATGTCACCGAGAGAGAGAGGGGAACAAGGCGAATCTCACCACGACTTCAATTGGGGCGGGGATGAACCGGAGATGATGAATGATGAACAATGGCGGCTCGCGAGCTCGCGGTCTTCCCAACTACTGTGGTTTGGTGCTACGGTCTCCAAAGAAGAAGAATACTGCAGCGGGGGGCATGATGGGGTCTAGCCCTCTTTTGTAGAGGCCGAGGACGCGGACGAGGCGCCCACAACGCGAAGTGGAGCGGCGGTTCCGCCCTGACGGCGCGCAACAGCCGCCTGGCCGAGCTGGGCCGGCCCAGGAAGGGAAGATGGGAGGGCGAGCGGCTGCGGGAAAGGAAAAAGGCCAATCGGGCCAAAAGTGAGGAAGGGAGAGAGAAAAGAAAGAAATTCCTTTTCTTTTTCCAAATAAATTTTCCAAACTCATTTTCAAAAGGTTTTTAAAACCTTTTAGCATTTGAAACAAAACCACCCATCACAGAAATAAATATGCAACAGCATGAATGCATCAACATGTTTCTATCCTTATATTTACTTTTAATTTCATAAAAAATATTATTTCCTAAATTTGAAATGCACATATAATTGCATAAATAAATCAAATTTAACTATTTTAAAATAATGCAAATTTTAGGGTATTACAATTCTATCCCCCTTAAGAAGAATCTCGTCCTCGAGATTAGTTGATCGCTTACTCGAACAGTTGCGGATAAGATTTTCTTAGATCCTCTTCTCTTTCCCATGTAGCCTCATCCTTCAATCAAAACTTATCTGCCATGCTTGGTATAACATTGAGGTCTCTTGAGTTATCATAGAACCAATTGTAGAGATGTTTAGCACCTCCTTCCTATGTCATCAACACCAACTTATCTTCGGTATGTTGAAGATTGAACTCCCAATTGATGATAGCTCAAAATGAAGATCAATCTTGACGATTACCTAAGCTTGTTGTAGATCATCCACCAAGTCACCAATCCTAGGCAAGGGATACTCATGTTTGGTAGTGACTTCTCAACAATAAGGATAACTGAGTCTTCCAAGTGAAGTGATAGAATGTATCTGATCTTCATCTTGCAACTTCTTCAATTTGGCTACCCCCCTTAATAAAGATCAACTAGGGAAAACCAGAGGGTAACTTTCATCTTCTTCTGAGTGAGGTAACTATCATCATGTTCTTCGGGTACCCCAGAGCACTACAACTTTCTTATGGAACACTTGTCCAGATTCTGCAGTTAACTTGGTTGAAAACAGTGCACAACAGAAACTGTCCTAGATCTTAGACAGCACAGCTGCATCATCTTGTGATTTTCATTACTCCTAGACCATAAAAAATATCAAGGTGATTCTTGCAGTCACAGAAAGATATTAAAGTCTACTATTGTCTAGAATTTTCCTATGATTTTTTTTGCTCATCCAAGGATAGAGGTACAAGCCAAAGAAGACAGACTGCTCTGAAAAGACATGATAAGATAGAAACGAGGAAAACCAACCCGACCATCTATTCATTACTCCTTATGACTTATGACTACAAACTAAATGAAATCATGGACAAAACCCACAATATCATTACAAACATTACAAAGATCCAAAACAAGCAAAATCATAGTGACAATTCAACAAGGCATTAAAGCTGCACAAAGCAAGCATTAACTCAACTTACGATACTATCAGTCTTCATAATGTTATGGGTAAAGATCCTAGAGCTTAACTTTAGATTACGCAAGAGGTGGTAAGAGAAGATTCTAAAAGCATAACAAAGCAAGAAGTAAAGGTGGGAACAAGACTTTAGAACAAGCAACAAGGTGAGATCAATAGCAAGGATAAGATATAGTATAGGGAAAATATCAAGGTCTATAGAACAACGATTTTTACAACAATTTCTAAACCTTAGAACGACCAGTTTCTAAGTAGGCTTGCGTCTTACAGTCAGCATTGCTCAGATACTACTTTGTAGCACCCGGTTTCAAGAACAAAACCAGATACACACCATATGTGAGGCTAGGAAGTCAAATCTCACATATAGCTACAATTAAGGGTAATATCAAATGATAATGCTTAATATATAAAGTACTTAGTATAAAGAAGAGATAACCTTAGGCACAAATAGTGGATAGACAACTCCGATCTTTGGGTGAAGACTCCACTCCATAGGGACAATTGACTGGTTGATCACAAGCCTAGCTCCTCCAACCCCTAGCAAACTGGTACCCATCTGGGATTTTTCCAAAGTATTGAAAAGTAAAGCAAACGTGAGTACATCTTGTACTCAACAAGCATAACATGCGGTTCATGAGGCTCAAAAAGGTAGACACAGTTTACCGCGTTTAGCATTTTTAGTAAGTCAAGAATTTAGCATTAGGTAGTATCAAATTTATGCTTAAGCCCCAGTTAACGCACATGATCATATATCATAACCAATTGAGTCATGAAACATCATCATAGTCATCATGTATAAACAACATTATAAGTAGCCATTTATTCTGTGAGTTTTCTGGGCCGCTCATGACCATGAGCACGGCTGTTATAATAGTTTTCACTCTACAAAGGTTGTGTACTTTCACCGCGAGTCGTGTTGCCCAAATACCCGAGGCCCGTCGACCCCCTAACACCCCCAAGGTGAGCAGGCAAGGTACACTATGAAGCCTTCCATAGGTCTCTCTAACATGTTAGGGCCACTAGGTTTCCTCTGCAGGCAGATGTAGGAACACCCCTTTCCTATGGCACAAATCCTTCACGGCTATACACATAAGAACAGGGGCAGTCCTATACCCAACGTGGCAAGCCCCTTTTGTGCCATAAAGGTAACCTCTAACAAGCTAGAAAAGGTCCTACTACTGAGCTAAAGTCAGAGCCATGTGACCCTCACGGTTGCACTATCAGTCCCAGCTTTTGCCGACAGATAAGTCCTGATGGAGGGCCGAGAGCATCATGATCGAAAGTCATTTGATCCTTCACCCTATAATTCAGTTGTTTAAAAGTCAATTTTACCTTTTCATTCCATAGAACCATTATTTCATTATGTAGATCATGTATAGTTACATTGAGCGCTAGCAAACTACCCATATGCATATAACCCATAGGAGAACAAGGAATAGGATAATCAAACACTAGGATGTCCTTACGGGTATCAAAATTAGGACACATGCAAATGAGTAATTAATAAATGTGAATAGGCATCAAGGTAGATCTCCAACGTTCTCATCACCGTCTGAACGCGACCAACAAGGCAACATACAACATTCCAAAGGCATTCATGCAAAGCAAACAATCCTATAGTTAGAACAGTACACCAGCAGTATAGAAAACAAGATAAAATGTTTATGAAAAGAATCTATGTCTTGCTACGATCACATCAACGCGAAGTTCACGAAAATCAGAGCTAAGACGCGAAAGTTATGAATTAAACAGGGTTTCCTATAGCAATTTATTTAATTAAACCTAACCATGAAATTTAAAAGTTGCAAACATGATTAATAGTGGTACTAACACGTAGATATGCAATTACGAAACTAACGCAATTTGAACGGGTCGATTCGGAGCTAAAACGAAGTTTTTATGAGCAAAACAAATCCAGTGGCATTTCTGTAATTAGTATGAACTATTTTTGAATTTAAATAAAATCAATTTTGAAATAATTAAACTGGCCGAGGACTGCGGGTATTGGCCATCCTGGGCCTTTGATCTAGGGGTCTCTTAAGCAAAATGACCCGTAAAGGGATATTGGCCATCCTGGGCCTTTGATCACGTGATGGACGGCTAGGATCAAATCAGGGAGGGGAGGCGACTCACCGGAGACAAAGCCGACATGGCGGCGCTGCTAAGGTTGGCGGCAAGGAGCTCACCGGCGTGAATGGATAAGGACCTACAGGCCATGGTTCTCCAATCCGAGACCACGGGGAAGATGGCGAGTTCACCCCGGGACAAAACACGGTCGGGGGATGGCTCGCGCGGTGCTCGCCATGACCGGCAGCGAGGAGGAGCTCGCCGACGCACTTGTCTAAGGCCCTAGAGGCCACGGTTCGACAAATTGAAGTCACCGAGAGAGAGGGGAACAAGGCGAAGCTCACCACGACTTCAATCGGGGCGGGGATGAACCGGAGATGATGAATGACGAACAATGGCGGCTCGCGAGCTTGCGGTCTTCCCTGCTGCTGTGGTTTGGTGCTACGGTCTCCAAAGAAGAAGAAAACTGCAGCGGGGGGGGGCATGATGGGGTCTGGCCCTCTTTTGTAGAGGCCGAGGACGTGGACGAGGCGCCCACAACGCGAAGTGGAGCGGCGGTTCCGCCCTGACGGCGCGCAACGCGGAACGCCTGGAGGGGAGAGGCAGCGCTGACGGCTGGGCCCAGGCTGTCAGTGGCAGGGAGAGGGAAGGGGCGTGGCAACGGCCGCCTGGCCGAGCTGGGCCGGCCCAGGAAGGGAAGATGGGAGGGCGAGCGGCCGCGGGAAAGGAAAAAGGCCAATCGGGCCGAAAGTGAGGAAGGGAGAGAGAAAAGAAAGAAATTCCTTTTCTTTTTCCAAATAAATTTTCCAAACTCATTTTCAAAAGGTTTTTAAAACCTTTTAGCATTTGAAACAAAACCGCCCATCACGGAAATAAATTTGCAACATCATGAATGCATCAACATGTTTCTATCCTTATATTTACTTTTAATTTCATAAAAAATATTATTTCCTAAATTTGAAATGCACATATAATTGCATAAATAAATCAAATTTAACTATTTTAAAATAATGCAAATTTTAGGGTATTACAGATTACGACCATCAGTGGGTGCAGGATAAGTTTTCTATAAAAGATAACACAACAGCAGCCATTAGTGTTTCAAAAAAAGCATGCTTCTGATGTATCATGGTGCTCACAGGAGGAGATTAGGATGACTAGGGCTGACCTTTGTTCTTTTCTTAGCTGGTGGTGGCTGCACCGCGTTGCTCAGAGTAGGAATGTTCAAAGATTCTAGGTGCTGCTTGTTTCTTGCAATCTGTGCTTGCTGCTGCAGCTCATACTCATTAACGAGGCCATCCATATTCTTCCTTCTTAGGGGCATTTTTTCCTCCTGAAAAGTACAAAAAGTAAGCACACTTTGTTTTTATAAGCACTAATACAAAAAGGGAAATACTTCCAAGAAATCAGTAGCAACCAAATTATGCAAAGGACACTTACTTCTTAGATTTTTTTGGATTTTTTGGAACAATTATACCATCTATTTCTGTTCTAACAACAGGGAAAGACCGATTAATAACATCGACAGTCACATTGGCATTTAGATCAGGCAATGGCACAACTAGTCCATTGCCATTATCTAAGTGCTCACTCTCCAAATTATCCATGTCATAGAAATCTCTCGGCTTTGACTGATGAACAGAAACCCACTCAGTATCAACTGGGTCAGGAACATAGAAGACTTGAACGGCCTGTGATGCTAGTATGAAAGGCTCATCAGATTCCTTTTCACCTGTATTGAACAAATGCTTGAAGTTCACATTAGTGACCCCCAACTGATCAGTTTTTACCCATTTGTCCTGCACACAATTGTCAACCCAAGCACACTTGAAAAGAACCACATTTCCTTTGTGTTCATAGTTCAATTCAACAATCTCCTTTATAATACCATAATAAGTCTTGTTTCCTATTATGCTTCTATCATTATTTCCCCTTTCAAAGCATGCCGATTATGCAACTAGAGCAACCCCACTATTCTGGACACACCTACCCACATCATAGGATTATGTGTGAAAATCAAATCCATTCATCGTGTAGCTACTGTACTTTCGTGCAATCATCATTGGTGCCTTAGCTAAAATTTGGATCTCTTTTGGTGTATCCTCACACAATCCTTCCATCTGTGATTAGTATGCAACACTAACTTTAAGATAAATGTCTAGTTAATGTAGAAAAATATGTTTTTACGTTCTCTTCCTACTTACATGTGACCGAAACCACTCATGGAAGGATTCATGCTGCTTGCTGTTGATATCTCGTTGGTTTCAAACACCAAGTGACGATAGATAGTGAGCGTGCTTGCTGAAAAAAGCAATTCATCAATTTATCATGCAATGGAAACAATAGATGTGATGTGAAGTGCAATAGATAACTTACTCCAAGTAAGGCCCTATATCGGCATAGTTGAACAAAACATATCTATGTGCTTGAAGCCAAGTCCTGTGGTCTAAAGTCACTGTGCACTTCCCGACTAAACCTCGACCATTGTTATCAAAGAAAGAAGTTGAGCTGCAAATTTCTGTTTGCTGCCCTTCATCACTTCTAAGTCGCCGGCTAAATTGAGTCTCATCATGTAAGTAGCAGGCACACAACTTAAGGCTATCATAAAATAAAGAACCCTCCACAATTGATCCCTCCGGATGGCTTTTTGTATGAACATCACCCTTACATCTCATCAAAAACCTATACACATATATAATTAGCTCATAATGGTATTAAAACAGTAGGTATTTATTTTGTTCTCTTAAGTTGAACTGTGCCTACCTCTCAACAGGCCACATGCTACGAAAATGTACTGGACCAGCTATTCTTGCTTGGGCAGGAAGGTGAACCATCAAGTGTACCATCATGTCAAAAAATGAAGGAAGGAATATAGTCTCTCGGAGGCTTAAAGTTTCAGCAATATCAACCTCTAGACTATCCATATCACTTGTCCGAAAAGCAAGTGCACAAATTTTCTTGAAGAAATAACTAACACGAATAACTGCAGCACTAACTACTTCTGGCAATATTTTCCTCACAGCAAGTGGTAGTAAATGTTGTAGAACAATGTGGCACTCATGACTCTTAAGACCAATCACCTTTCTCTCATTGACATGAACATTGGGTCGTATATCAGATGCATAACCAGCAGGAAACTTTACCCCTTTTAGCACTTGACAAAATAACTTTTTCACATCAGGACTCATTGAATATGGTGCAGGTGGTAAATACAATTGGTCTTCAAGTTCAACAGGGTGGAGATCATTTCTAATACCTAGAGCTTGAAGGTCTAAGCGAGAATTCAGATTATCCTTAGATTTCCCATCAGTACCCAAGAATGTATTCACAAAGTTCTCATACACATTTTTCCCTATATGCATGACATCAAAATTATGCCGCAACATAATATTTCCAATATGGAAGTTTGAACCAAATAGATCTCCTTTTGAAAATGACTAATGGCTCCCTTGCCTTGGGCCTCTTGGTTGCTCGTTTCTTTCTAGATGGATCCTTTCCAAAAACTATAACAATATCTTTAGTACACTCCAAAATTTATTCCCCAGAAAGAGGAGTAGGTGCTGTCCTAAGTTCAGTTGAACCAAATTTATGGACATTGAGCCTAAATGGGTGATTCTCGGGCAGAAACCTACGATGACCCATATAACACGTCTTGCTGCCATTGCCTAGTCTAAGTGAACATGTATAGGAGTGGCAATGTGGACATGCTGCTTTACCAGATGTGACATGTCTAGATGCATAGCCTAGACCAGGGAAATCAGTAATTGTCCACAATATTGCTGCACGCAATTGGAAGTGCTCACCCTTCAAAGCATCATATGACTCCTTTTCAAACATGTCTTTCAAGCCATCAACAAGTGGCTCAAAATAAATATCCATATCACTACCAGGAGCATGCCGCCCAGGAATCAATAGAGAAAGGATGAAATTTGATTGCTTCATGCACATTGAAGGTGGAAAATTATAGGGAATACATATACTAGGCCAAATGCTATAGATAATATTTTGGGATCTATATGGGTTGAAACCATCGGTGGCAAATGCAAGTCGGATATTGCGGCTATTCGCAACAAACTCTGGATGATTTACATCAAGTCTTTCCATAGAGGAGAATCTACTGGATGCCTAAGAACACCATCTCTTGTTCTTTCCTCATCATGCCATCTTGTTAGACTTGCTGTTTTAGAAGATAGAAACAATCTTTGGAGGCATTTCTTTATTGGAAAGTAGCGAAGAACTTTCTTAGGGATCTTATATACATGTTTTCCATCTAGACTCTTTCTAAATGATTTCCACCTAGAAACCTTACATTTTGGACATGACTCAGATTTTTCATGCTCCTTCCGATAGAGGATGCAGTCATTTTCACAAGCATGAATACTAACGTAACCAAGTCCTATGGATTTGATCAATTTCTTAGCTTCATAGAAGTTTCTAGGCAGTGCAGAACCCTTAGGTAATGCATCATTTAATAGATCAAGTAGAAGGTCAAAACTTCTATCAGTCCATCCTCCAAGGAGTTTGATGTGAAGTAACCTAATTAGGAAGCGCAGTTTTGTATACTTCTTGCAAGTAGGGTACAACTCTTGATATTGGCTTCTACCAACCTTTGAAGGGCAAGTAGTTCATCACAAGGCTGAACAAAACTATTGTCTTCAAAATCCCCTCTATCATCTAAACCACAAGCTAGATCTTTAAGCAATTCAGATATGTCATCTTCTTCAGTAGACTCTTCCATACGATCAACATCATCATTATTTCCATGATTCTCATAAGAGGTACTTTCTTCTCCATGTAAGTTCCATGTTGTGTACCCTTGTACACATATTAGGTGCTCACGTACATCACTAGCCTCTCTCCAAAATGAGTTAACACATTTTCTGCAAGGACATAATATCTTGTCCCCTACTGCTGAATTTCTAAATGCATAAGCCAGGAAACCGTTCACCCCTTGTAAATATTTCTTTGTCTGCCTACATGGAATGTATTATGTAAAATCTCATGTTCACTACAAAACACTTTTAACATTTGTAAAGTAGTTGTGTTGTACCTAGGCTCATTATTGATCCATGTTTTATCCATACACCTTTACAGGAAGGTCAGACCGCGCTCAGATTATATCTTTTCAGAGAGAATACAACCACACAACACAAGCTTTAAAGAAAAGCAATGTGACATCAAGCAATTGGAACTTGAGAAACAGAATCATACCGTTGCGCAAAGCTCCGACACCTAGCAACTATGAATATTGTAATTCTATAGAAAAGTTCAAACTGCTTGCAGCTACAGGTTCTGCTCCTACGAAGGTAGTATGCATCAGATATAAATTATCAAGAAATGGAGACAACAGCCCAACAATCCTAGTGTTGTAGTGTTTGTTTAATAAATACAGCCTGAGATTAGTTTCTTCCTATATGGCCATCAAACTGAACATATACAGCGAGCTTACTTCAAACAGTTTTGCTCAAAAAAAGAGCTCACTTAAATCAGAATTTACAAACCACAATTTTTTTAAAGGAGACAAGATACAGTATACAATATACACATCAGTTTTTGGCTGAAAATTGTCATCATCAGTTTTTAAAACTGCATACATGTCT
Organism: Miscanthus floridulus; assembly: GCF_019320115.1. Classification (NCBI taxonomy): domain Eukaryota; kingdom Viridiplantae; phylum Streptophyta; class Magnoliopsida; order Poales; family Poaceae; genus Miscanthus; species Miscanthus floridulus. Next base: position 46,032,242 of record NC_089589.1, read on the forward strand.
GCTTCTTGAAGTTCTCTGTAAGGTTTTGTAGGTAACTGAACCATCAGAAGATAGAATGGAAAAGTTTTTGTTTAGTCCTCCATTATATAAGCAAAGAGTTGATTTGTCATGCACATGAAGGGGCTGTACGCTACATAGCTAGCAGTACCGTAAACTCCCCCTGCATTCTCTTGTTCCTTACTATTTATGAAAAATAACACATAAAAATCAATGTAAATGGTCACCAGTACATATACCCATGTACCCTATGTGTAACAGGTACCAAGAGATAACATAAAGAATTTTCCTAATACCATGAAAATTCAGAAATAAAAGGAAAATACATAAGGAGGGAAGGAATATAATAGAATCGCAAACAAGAAAAATGGATAGACTACAGACCTGAAGAACCCAGATGCTCACAAGTGTCTCCAAGCAAAACAAGGCAAATCTGATCCGACAATGTAAAGATCTGAAGGGGAAAATGATTTACATGTTAGATTTTTCACTTTTTACCTTCTAAATTGAAATGAAAACCCTTTGCATACTAAAAGCAACAAATCAGTGGCTTACAATATAACTGGCTTCCGTGAGTCGGCAGGTCCAATCAACAAATCAATGGATGAGGAAGCAAGGATGTCGCTGTGTAGACACAAACGTCAAGCAAGCATCTCAAATATATTTTTAACAAGATGCAAACTCAAACTAAATGAAGCAGAAACGGACATACCGTGGCCGTGCATTGAGGAGTCGAGGGAGGGGGTGGTCTGAAGCTGTAGGTGGCGTCCTAGTGCCGGTGGCTGGCCTGGCGGGTCCAGGTGCCCCACGACCTGGTCATGCGGCCGTGGAGAGGCTACAGCCTGTGGGCCGCCCATGCCCCGCACCCCCCTGCTGTGCCCCTTCGCGGCTTCGGCGCTGACCCTCTCGCTGCTGGCGGGCTTGCTTCTAACTTCGCATGGCGTGGAGGGGACTAGCTGAGGAGGTCGGCTGTGGAGGGGAGTGGTTGGGGCTTGTGGACGAGACCGGCTGAGGGTCCAGATCCACACTCATGGAGGGAACTGGCTGGGGCAGCAGGACGGCAATCCGCCTTGGGCCGGGTGGTGGTCTAAGGCGCACCGGCCTGAGGTACAGGGTGGTGGCGCTCAGCAGGGCAGTGGCTCAGGAGCTCAGATGAGGATAGGGAGCCCTGCTCGTGGGATTTGGGGGCAATTTGTGAGGGAGGGAGCGAGGCTGTGTGGCGTGCGACTTGGCGAGAGGAGGGAATCCGCGGTGAATTTGTGTTTCGGTGGAGACGACGGCGCGGGAAGCAAGGAGGGAAAGAGAGACCGGTGGTGGCTAAAGGGAAATTTTTGGTCTCTTAGGGTCTTGATGCCACAGGTGGGCTGGGCCTTAGCGCGCTGGATGTCTAAGGCTCTACACCGACAGACCGCCCGATCTTATAGCTCGAAACACCGACAGACTGCCCAACGCTAATTATAAATAGGTATACCGACAGACAGTCAATCGTGAGAGTTTTATTTACCGTCAGATGGTTTGTCACATACTTTTATCGTCAGACTACCCATTGGTAAATATACACTTTTAGCGTCAGATGTTTGACGCTATATTGGTGTTGTGGTGTAGTGCCCTTCACCAAGGTTTGGTACCTCACAGACCCAATTCAGGATACAAGAAGAAGGTTTGTGAGGTGTTTCTTCGAATGTTGCTTCAACCATAAATGACCTATATTCTGCCGGTATATGTTATAACTTGTTTCTAGGTTTCGATGGGAACATTGGCCTAGTTGGGAAAAGGATGTACCTCTTTCCCAAAATTATGTTTGTTAGATGTCACTAGTGAAAATGCACGTGCGACACGCACATGTCGACATAAAAGATTTTGTATATACCACAAATATTTTGTTACAAAATTATGCAGAAACTCAATGGAAACAAGTGTATCAAAAATAATTGATAGAAAAGCACGGCATAAGTACACAATGCCATTTCTTATTGCTGATGTCTAAATCTATAAGCAGAATTAGACTGGTTCTCATGTCAGCAAAAAGGAAAATTACAAGAAGACAACTTCAGCCAAGGTGATATATTGCCATAATTACACAGTCGATGGATTTATTCAAATCAAACAACTATAATGTGCTGCATTTAAACAGAAAATCCATCAGTACACAGGCAATAGAACAGTATATTGTAATCTCAAGCTTGCCGTGTTGTGTTCTCTAAAAAAGCAATGCAACTCCAAATTCACTTCTATCATTTTCATCTACATCATCCACTATTCTGTGTGCAGATTCATGTGCATTTGCTCGTTCAAGGGAAACGAGCTTCTGAGCTAACTGAGCTAGTTTTTTCAAGGAAAAAGTCCATATTACTTCCTCCAAGTTTGACCTATGTCCAAATAACCCCCAAACTAACATTTGGTTCAATTTACTCCCTCCAACTATTTAAATTGGTCCAACTTACACCTTAAAGAGTTTTTTCTTTTTTTTGTTTCTCTATGTACAAATTATATTTTAGTTTTAAATTTTGTGAGGTGATAGAGGACATTGTATTTTGTATTAGAAAAATGCACTATGAATTTTTCATCATTATGTTTTATACGATATTGTACCTCCAGTGTCAATTTATTATTAAATTTCCTAAGCTATCAAAATAGTGGCAAAAAGTTGAGATATATTTTTCTAACATAACTTATGCTGTTCTCTATCATATTACAAAAGTTGATATTAAGAACCAACTAATACGTGGAAAAACAGAAATAACAAACCATGTTAAGGGCTAAACTAGACCAACTAATACGTGTATGAGAATGCCTGTACAAGAGCCTTTGGTACCGCTACTCACATATATGAACAGTAGCAAAAGATCCATCATTGCCAAATAAAAAGCCCTACATGTTGATGAGCTAATACAGCCTAATGATATACTACCTCCATTCCAAATAATAAGAAATTTTGGCTTTCCTAAACAAATTACTTGTACCATGTTTCTAGACAGTATATCTAAGTACATAGCAAAAACTATATATCTACAAAAGCCAAAACATCTTTTAATTTTGAATGAAGAGAGTATTTAATATCATGCTTCAAGGTCGGAATGCAAGCCGTGAAGCGAACAATGCTAGGTATAGATCTTTTGTGCTACCAAATATAAACTAGAGTGCAGTGGAATATCATAACGGATCAGAGAGCAAATACATCACTGACTAGCTGGATGTGCGTCCGTATTCAATCATGCAAATGGAGTCTCGCGGCCAGAGAGAAAAACAGAGCTTGCGATGCACCAATTTTGGAAATAGTAGGCATCTGGAAGAGAACATCCCTGCTGTTGTCTCCCTACAATGCAAATAAAACAAAACAATCATGGAACTGGATATGCAAATGGCAGCTGGACTTGGGTTGAACGCATGATGCATGCATCATTAGTGGTTCAGACTCATTAACTTTGTGAGGCATCTAGAACCGCATCATTATCTGGGGTCATCTCGCCGGGTCAACGTCTCACTTTACTCATGCTCAAAGCATCATTAATCTGCTGAGTTATTAATAAAATCAGAATTAAAGTTACAGGTAGAGTCAGTACTCGAGTTTGGAAGTAAATGATTCGCTCCAAACTTGCACTATATATACATTGTTCATCCAATGATGTTGGGAGAGCTGAAGGGATCACCTGGAGGTGGAACATGAACTGCATCTGCATGTTCCTTTGGTGGCAGTCAAGGCCGAGGAGCAACTTCGGTAGTAGCAGACTCCTTTTGTGCGAGTCCGAAGGAGGTACCCTTTGAGCGATGAGCTCTCCTCAATGAATGACCTTATCAGTCTATCACGATCAAGTTAGTTGCAAATACAAATTGAACTGAACTTGTTTATAATTAATTTAGTCACTACTACAAATTTAGTCACGTGCTAATGTAAACTACAAATCTTTGCAAACTCACGTCAATACTGATGATTTCCTCAAGATGATGTTGTGCGTGCTGGTTCCGTGGCACCTGAGAGGCGGAGACCGATGGTGCAGAAACATGGTGCAGAACACACTGCGTGGCTCTATGGACTATGCCAAAAGTACTAGCTGAAGGATGCAGAAAAACCTGAAGTAATGCCTCCATGCCATCTTAGATTCCCAAAGATCCCAGATCAAGCAGGTTATGTTAAGTATACTACCAACGTTACGTATCCTTATGTATCTCAGATTGCACTAGCACTGGAAGCAAGAGCAGAACAAGATATCCAGTTCCCGATGCCTCTGAGTCCCAGCTCAACTATAGCGGCCATGTATATAAATGAACGAAGAAGCAAAGGAATGCCACGGCATGATGGACTTGTCGATTATTAACCCAGCTGGCATGGGAGGTGAAGGAATATATATATGCCCTTTTGTACGGCCAGGCATAGTGCCGGAGCTTCCATGATATATATAGTCCTTGAGTTCAAGTTGACGAGGTTACTGGAGAGTTTCTCGAAACCTGTATCTCTATGCAAACAAGAAAAAGATCTTGTTGCGTGTCTACTGCCACGTTGGCAAATAAGGCCTAATGTCCCCATGATTTTTTTTTTTGTATATTGTACTTGTCCTCAAGAGTGCACTAAATACTATCTAATTTATATGTAGTTGCAGTCATACAATTACACGTACAAACACTTTTATTATAGATAACTGCAAAATGGACCAGCTATGACTAGCAGACAGAGGCAGGCGAACGCCAAGACCATGACCATCCTGGTCCGGTTGGCAACATGTCAGTGCCTGGCTTGAGGCTGGATCATATATAAGAGCTAGACTCCCTCCCTCCGGCCTCAACCAAATAGTATGTTGCAGATGCACACCTTGCATTCGAAGCGACCTCAACCGAGACTGCACCGTGTAGTACTTGGTACCCAACGGATGAAAAAACAGGACGCGAGATGTAAGGAAAATCATTAGTAGACAGATGACATAGTGGTTGAGGACCTGTGAACCGAACGGGAGATATATAGGATGATTTTTAGAGGCTTCATACGAAGAAACCTTAAATTAGGGACAGATAGATATATAGTTATATTGAAACAGTTCATGGAAGCATTACATGCAAGAGCATTATAATTATAATGGCTTCATTCATGAAATGAAATTATTCGTCGTTGTTGCCCATTCTAACATCGCCAGTGATAAGGGTTGGATGTTGTTTTTGACGAAATACGCATCCGCAGATGGTAGGCGTGATACAGTTGTGGCTGACTAACACTTTGCCTTGAGAATCGGCCATCAAATAGCATTTGAGAAAGGAAACCATGGGAATGCATCCTGTTTCACAAGGGATAGATACCTTCTCATCTGTGGCCACAAATACAATCCGTACTCACTTAGCAAACTGTAAAACGAATTGTATTATGGCAAGCACATAAAAGGTTACATACTCACCTTCCTCGCAAGATGACAGTGTTGAAGACATTATCACAAGCATAATGTAAAGTGCAGCATGCAGGGTCCTCATTCTACTGGACTTGATGAGTGCCATGCGACCAAGAACGATATTGGTATATCTAGTATGCTTATTCCTGGTTCGCTCATAGTTATATAGAGGCTGAGATACATCTTTGGTGTGAATATAAATGTCTAAGATATCTTTTTTTATGTGGTATTATATCATGTACCATCTATATCTATATCTATATTTTTCTATATCTATATTTACATCTATACCTATATATCTTATATTTTTAATCCCCACTAGCATTCTGTCTCACCATGCAAGTTATCCACATCAGCATGCACTATCACATCCCGCTAGCACTTACAATTATGGCTTCATTTAAGCTGTTCACTTCAACAAACCCCATCGTTCACACATATTTAGTTGTCCACATCAGAGTGCAAAAATTATTCACTAACACGTATTATGATATTTATCGGCTCATATAAATAAATACAAGTAGTATATTTTCATTTGTGATTCCCGCGCGGGGTATTCTTTTAGTATTATAAATAGGTGACACACCTTGGAAGTAGACTATGTATCATGTAACATTAATGTTATGGTATCCTCATCACGATGACCACTACTAAATAAATTATGTTTGTACCCATGTCTCAGAGTTAGATTGCATTTAGATTTCATTTTGTATGAGTTGGTGCTTGTAACCACCCATAGAAATGGCCTTCATTTTTTGGGACAGTTGGTATTACAGACTGCTGTTGAATTTCTCGATACCATTGGCACTGAAACTAATTTTTGAGCCACACACTACTACATAAATGATTTTGCCAAGAGATATGAAAAGTTGCGTCCGCTAGGTTCACTGTTAGCTAGCGGCTGAACATGGATGACGTGCAGTCGGACAGAGGAATGCTGAGCCCATGGAAGATCTCATGCATCTGCCCGTGTCTGTGTGGAGGCTTGGAGATGTACTTTTCCATTCATTGCCTCCTTGTTGGCTTGTTGTTTTTAGCCCAATACGTTCTGTACAACCCAATAACACCCAGCATCTACACCAATCCATACCCCTTCGATTCCATTTTCTCCAATTCCAATCACTCATATGCCCAAAAATGAAGCCACCACTGCGTTGTCAAGGTGCCAATCTCTGGTGGCAATCCTAGGAAGCGGTGTTCGCCCCGACCAACTGGCGAAAGGTGCTCTGCCCAGGAAGTGGTGTTCGCCCCGGCCAACGGCGAAACATGCTTCGCCCTGGTGCCGAAGGGTGCTCCCATAGGCTGAGCGAAGTACTCGTCATGCTCGCGGGAAGTCAAAATGCACCGTGAGCCTCCCCTGCATGGCTAAATCCCAGAGCTTCGCCTGTGTGGGGTTCTCACTGGGGGAGCTTGTGAGGACGGCCAGCTCGGAGGACGCGATGTATCCATCCCCGTCCGTGTCGAACAACGAGAAGGAAAGGATCGTTGTAGTTTGCGAAGTGACATTGTCTTCTAAAAGGCGAAAAAGTCGAACTGTCCTGGCTCTAGATGCTCTCGGAAGACTCGCTCTCTTCGCATGCTCTGGTTTCGCTCACTGAAAAAAATTGAGCACGACCCACGGTGGGCGCCAGTGTTTATGCCGAACATCAACATGCCGATATGGGACCGAACATCAACAGCAGAGACTAGAATAGAGAGATAAATGAGCCCATAGCCCAGCCCTCTCCCTCCCCCTCTCCCCCTTTTATTGGGAAGGTAGGAGGGGATGTTCTCTTTAGTCCACATGGTGGGGCTGGTATTTACAAAAATGCCACTAGGGGCTACAAATGGCTCCCAAACATTATTATGCGAACCTCTGGGCAATGCAATTGGGCCTTGAAGGGGGTCCCCAACATATAATGTACCCCCAACACACTCGATCTACTTTTGAAAGATGTAGACGCAACACTTGCAACATACGTCTGAAGGCAGATGAAACACTTGAAACATGCATATGAAATACTTGCAAAAACACATGAAAAACACTTGAAAATCATACGCAACATCGGGATAAAACACTTGTAACATGTGTGAAACATATGTAACATCCAAATAAACAACATGCAACATACGTCGTGGAAAAACAGATGAAACATTAGGAACGAAAGCTTGCAATGTACATGTACAACCATTGCAATATATGCAACATCCCGATCCACTTTTGCAACATCTGTATGAAACACTTGCAACGAAACTCTAAACCATCTGAAAACTTAAAACATATGCTTGCAACATGAGCTTTCAGTGCAACATCTCCTTTCTACTTGGGAGAATAGAGGCTTGTTGGCTTGTGTTCACCGGAGGCAGCAGCCCGAGGTGAGGAGCGGAGAAGATGGCTCCCACCTCGAGTTCAAGGAGGCGATAGACGGATCTTTGAAGAAGGGGCAGCCTATGGTCCTCGGCTCCCACCCCGAGTTCAAGGAATTGGCGGTCCGGGGCGCAAGGGAGCAAGCATGGCGGTGCGGCTTGTAGGCATGAAGGGCAGCGCGATACCGGGTCAAGGCAGCAAGGGGGCGATGGGGGCATGCGGCTGCGCTAGTGGTCGGCAGGGCTGCAGGCGACGGCGCGGCGCATGAGCTGCGCGCTGGGTGCGACGCATTGGGGAAGGAAGAGGGCCGCAAGGTAGGAAGACCGATTTTTTTTGAGAAACACCAGAGCAGAAAGGAAGGGGTAGTTGGGCCAGCATCGTGTCTCATCAACACAGCGTCCAGGGCGGATGGACGCCCGCTTCCTAGAATTACCGTTTGGTCTATGTACACTACGTCCATGTAGGGCCAATTTGGATCCAGTAGTACTAAAAATTAGCTAGCTATTAGCTAATAGCTACTATTGTTTAGCTAACTGATTTTTAGTAGATATGTTTGGATCAACATGCTAATTGCTTCTAATTGGTGATCAAATAGTGAGTTGATTGTACATATAAACTATTAGAACCTATTGGCAACTACAAACCTCCTAACGGAACTAATAGGTAGCAGCCTTCCAGCTAATAATTAGTAGGTTTGTTAGCAGGTGTGTTTGGATCCACTAGTACCAATTATAGCTGCCAATGTTTAATTCTAGTGGATCCAAACATGGCCTAAAAGGAGGGAGAGAGGAGGTGGGTTTGTTGTGGCTGCCGTGTCAGTCCCGCAAGGTGAGGTGTCGTGGCCTTGTTTGTCACGGTGACGTGGCTGTGCGGACGATGTTCACACGATGCAGCTTCGGCATTTCACGATTGGAGGAGGCGACGGTGGCAACAGCGTCATCATCTCGTGCGTCCAACCGAGAGAGAGAGACAGAGCAGAACAGGTTCGGTGCTACGATACTCTGTGAGAACAGATATAAGGCCATATTAAGTCATTCGAGTCTGTTAGCTAGCTAGGCATTAATGATTACCACCTCTCTTGCTGCTCACATCTACCAATGCTGCTCGGTGACGTGGCTGTGCGGATGATGTTCGCACGATGCAGCTTCGGCATTTCACGATTGGAGGAGGCGACGGTGGCAACAGCGTCATCGTCTTGTGCGTCCAACCGAGAGAGAGAGACAGAGAGCAGAACAGGTTCGGTGCTACGATACTCTGTGAGAACAGATATAAGGTCATATTAAGTCATTCGAGTCTGTTAGCTAGCTAGGCATTAATGATTACCACCTCTCTTGCTGCTCACATCTACCAATGCTGCTCGCATCTGGGACATGTAAATCGAAAGGTCTATGCACTTGGATATGACGCTGAGCAGACTCTGTGCCAAGCAACGCATCCAGATCGAGTCTTGAGCGACGCAGAGCAGCCCATCTAGTATGAGTTGATCCCTCTCGGGCGGTCAAAACATGAATCGCCTGTTTCTCAGGTGGTCGCAAGTTGATGTGGGTAGAGCTACCATGGAAATATGAGGAGATGTGGTTCCTGAGGCCTTCTATTTCCATGTGCTCACTTAGATTATAGATTGGAATTGTTAGTATCCTGCTGCAGCCTCTGAGTCTCCCAACTTCTATTTATAAGTCATTCTTTAACAATAAGAGGCTGGCAGCTACCCAGCTGCAGTTTCCACTCACATTGTGTTCATAAATGGATGTATGCATCTTACTGACAGGCGCACATAGGACCATTACACACAAGCGTCCATGATCACAGCCTTATTTGCACCACTATGAACATTTACTACTAATTAAAAAGCTTTCCTCTTCACAAGAGATTAAATAGAAGAATGAATCATTCAGTTCCTGGTTGCCTGAGCTCAGATTACTTCAAACAAGTCTGTATCTCCTCCAACAAGATATGCATAAACAGCTGGTGACTACGCTGCAGTAAATGGGTTCATGCTAACAGCTCTATCCACACACCTATAGGCATCTGCAACTAGAAGCTTTCGTCTGCATAAAACAAGGGACCCGAATTTGAATTTCAATAGGTGAAATCATTCTTCACTAATACAATGTGGTGCCTTCTGCAGATACTTATTGTTTCATGGTGCACAGTCATCATCTCTTGGAATGGTACATAGCTTATATTGATATGTTGGTGAGAGGAACAGATTAATGTTTGGTTGGTTGGCCTCAGTTTCCTTCAAACAAGCTTGTGTATCACAGTATTACAATTTTTATTCTTTTTCGTTTAGCTGGTATAATTAATTGATAAGAAACAAAATGCAAAATTGTTTTTTTTTTCTGTAAGGACAAGCATCATGCTTTATTCATCAAGCAAATATGTGAAAATTAAACACGTTCTAATTAGCAAGCTACTAGCGTTGATTCATTTGAAATAGTAAGTCGACCATGCATGGGGATAAATTGCATACTTCTGTTGTTCTCAGTATTTCCATTCAAGCCACACATTTTTTTAGAGTTGCGTCCGCTAGGTTCACTGTTCGCTAGCGGCTGAACATGGATGACGTGCAGTCGGACAGAGGAATGCTGAGCCCATGGAAGATCTCATGCATCTGCCCGTGTCTGTGTGGAGGCTTGGAGATGTACTTTTCCATTCATTGCCTCCTTGTTGGCTTGTTGTTTTTAGCCCAATACGTTCTGTACAACCCAATAACACCCAGCATCTACACCAATCCATACCCCTTCGATTCCATTTTCTCCAATTCCAATCACTCATATGCCCAAAAATGAAGCCACCACTGCGTTGTCAAGGTGCCAATCTCTGGTGGCAATCCTAGGAAGCGGTGTTCGCCCCGACCAACTGGCGAAAGGTGCTCTGCCCAGGAAGTGGTGTTCGCCCCGGCCAACGGCGAAACATGCTTCGCCCTGGTGCCGAAGGGTGCTCCCATAGGCTGAGCGAAGTACTCGTCATGCTCGCGGGAAGTCAAAATGCACCGTGAGCCTCCCCTGCATGGCTAAATCCCAGAGCTTCGCCTGTGTGGGGTTCTCACTGGGGGAGCTTGTGAGGACGGCCAGCTCGGAGGACGCGATGTATCCATCCCCGTCCGTGTCGAACAACGAGAAGGAAAGGATCGTTGTAGTTTGCGAAGTGACATTGTCTTCTAAAAGGCGAAAAAGTCGAACTGTCCTGGCTCTAGATGCTCTCGGAAGACTCGCTCTCTTCGCATGCTCTGGTTTCGCTCACTGAAAAAAATTGAGCACGACCCACGGTGGGCGCCAGTGTTTATGCCGAACATCAACATGCCGATATGGGACCGAACATCAACAGCAGAGACTAGAATAGAGAGATAAATGAGCCCATAGCCCAGCCCTCTCCCTCCCCCTCTCCCCCTTTTATTGGGAAGGTAGGAGGGGATGTTCTCTTTAGTCCACATGGTGGGGCTGGTATTTACAAAAATGCCACTAGGGGCTACAAATGGCTCCCAAACATTATTATGCGAACCTCTGGGCAATGCAATTGGGCCTTGAAGGGGGTCCCCAACATATAATGTACCCCCAACACACTCGATCTACTTTTGAAAGATGTAGACGCAACACTTGCAACATACGTCTGAAGGCAGATGAAACACTTGAAACATGCATATGAAATACTTGCAAAAACACATGAAAAACACTTGAAAATCATACGCAACATCGGGATAAAACACTTGTAACATGTGTGAAACATATGTAACATCCAAATAAACAACATGCAACATACGTCGTGGAAAAACAGATGAAACATTAGGAACGAAAGCTTGCAATGTACATGTACAACCATTGCAATATATGCAACATCCCGATCCACTTTTGCAACATCTGTATGAAACACTTGCAACGAAACTCTAAACCATCTGAAAACTTAAAACATATGCTTGCAACATGAGCTTTCAGTGCAACATCTCCTTTCTACTTGGGAGAATAGAGGCTTGTTGGCTTGTGTTCACCGGAGGCAGCAGCCCGAGGTGAGGAGCGGAGAAGATGGCTCCCACCTCGAGTTCAAGGAGGCGATAGACGGATCTTTGAAGAAGGGGCAGCCTATGGTCCTCGGCTCCCACCCCGAGTTCAAGGAATTGGCGGTCCGGGGCGCAAGGGAGCAAGCATGGCGGTGCGGCTTGTAGGCATGAAGGGCAGCGCGATACCGGGTCAAGGCAGCAAGGGGGCGATGGGGGCATGCGGCTGCGCTAGTGGTCGGCAGGGCTGCAGGCGACGGCGCGGCGCATGAGCTGCGCGCTGGGTGCGACGCATTGGGGAAGGAAGAGGGCCGCAAGGTAGGAAGACCGATTTTTTTTGAGAAACACCAGAGCAGAAAGGAAGGGGTAGTTGGGCCAGCATCGTGTCTCATCAACACAGCGTCCAGGGCGGATGGACGCCCGCTTCCTAGAATTACCGTTTGGTCTATGTACACTACGTCCATGTAGGGCCAATTTGGATCCAGTAGTACTAAAAATTAGCTAGCTATTAGCTAATAGCTACTATTGTTTAGCTAACTGATTTTTAGTAGATATGTTTGGATCAACATGCTAATTGCTTCTAATTGGTGATCAAATAGTGAGTTGATTGTACATATAAACTATTAGAACCTATTGGCAACTACAAACCTCCTAACGGAACTAATAGGTAGCAGCCTTCCAGCTAATAATTAGTAGGTTTGTTAGCAGGTGTGTTTGGATCCACTAGTACCAATTATAGCTGCCAATGTTTAATTCTAGTGGATCCAAACATGGCCTAAAAGGAGGGAGAGAGGAGGTGGGTTTGTTGTGGCTGCCGTGTCAGTCCCGCAAGGTGAGGTGTCGTGGCCTTGTTTGTCACGGTGACGTGGCTGTGCGGACGATGTTCACACGATGCAGCTTCGGCATTTCACGATTGGAGGAGGCGACGGTGGCAACAGCGTCATCGTCTCGTGCGTCCAACCGAGAGAGAGAGACAGAGCAGAACAGGTTCGGTGCTACGATACTCTGTGAGAACAGATATAAGGCCATATTAAGTCATTCGAGTCTGTTAGCTAGCTAGGCATTAATGATTACCACCTCTCTTGCTGCTCACATCTACCAATGCTGCTCGGTGACGTGGCTGTGCGGATGATGTTCGCACGATGCAGCTTCGGCATTTCACGATTGGAGGAGGCGACGGTGGCAACAGCGTCATCGTCTTGTGCGTCCAACCGAGAGAGAGAGACAGAGAGCAGAACAGGTTCGGTGCTACGATACTCTGTGAGAACAGATATAAGGTCATATTAAGTCATTCGAGTCTGTTAGCTAGCTAGGCATTAATGATTACCACCTCTCTTGCTGCTCACATCTACCAATGCTGCTCGCATCTGGGACATGTAAATCGAAAGGTCTATGCACTTGGATATGACGCTGAGCAGACTCTGTGCCAAGCAACGCATCCAGATCGAGTCTTGAGCGACGCAGAGCAGCCCATCTAGTATGAGTTGATCCCTCTCGGGCGGTCAAAACATGAATCGCCTGTTTCTCAGGTGGTCGCAAGTTGATGTGGGTAGAGCTACCATGGAAATATGAGGAGATGTGGTTCCTGAGGCCTTCTATTTCCATGTGCTCACTTAGATTATAGATTGGAATTGTTAGTATCCTGCTGCAGCCTCTGAGTCTCCCAACTTCTATTTATAAGTCATTCTTTAACAATAAGAGGCTGGCAGCTACCCAGCTGCAGTTTCCACTCACATTGTGTTCATAAATGGATGTATGCATCTTACTGACAGGCGCACATAGGACCATTACACACAAGCGTCCATGATCACAGCCTTATTTGCACCACTATGAACATTTACTACTAATTAAAAAGCTTTCCTCTTCACAAGAGATTAAATAGAAGAATGAATCATTCAGTTCCTGGTTGCCTGAGCTCAGATTACTTCAAACAAGTCTGTATCTCCTCCAACAAGATATGCATAAACAGCTGGTGACTACGCTGCAGTAAATGGGTTCATGCTAACAGCTCTATCCACACACCTATAGGCATCTGCAACTAGAAGCTTTCGTCTGCATAAAACAAGGGACCCGAATTTGAATTTCAATAGGTGAAATCATTCTTCACTAATACAATGTGGTGCCTTCTGCAGATACTTATTGTTTCATGGTGCACAGTCATCATCTCTTGGAATGGTACATAGCTTATATTGATATGTTGGTGAGAGGAACAGATTAATGTTTGGTTGGTTGGCCTCAGTTTCCTTCAAACAAGCTTGTGTATCACAGTATTACAATTTTTATTCTTTTTCGTTTAGCTGGTATAATTAATTGATAAGAAACAAAATGCAAAATTGTTTTTTTTTTCTGTAAGGACAAGCATCATGCTTTATTCATCAAGCAAATATGTGAAAATTAAACACGTTCTAATTAGCAAGCTACTAGCGTTGATTCATTTGAAATAGTAAGTCGACCATGCATGGGGATAAATTGCATACTTCTGTTGTTCTCAGTATTTCCATTCAAGCCACACATTTTTTTAGAGTTGCGTCCGCTAGGTTCACTGTTCGCTAGCGGCTGAACATGGATGACGTGCAGTCGGACAGAGGAATGCTGAGCCCATGGAAGATCTCATGCATCTGCCCGTGTCTGTGTGGAGGCTTGGAGATGTACTTTTCCATTCATTGCCTCCTTGTTGGCTTGTTGTTTTTAGCCCAATACGTTCTGTACAACCCAATAACACCCAGCATCTACACCAATCCATACCCCTTCGATTCCATTTTCTCCAATTCCAATCACTCATATGCCCAAAAATGAAGCCACCACTGCGTTGTCAAGGTGCCAATCTCTGGTGGCAATCCTAGGAAGCGGTGTTCGCCCCGACCAACTGGCGAAAGGTGCTCTGCCCAGGAAGTGGTGTTCGCCCCGGCCAACGGCGAAACATGCTTCGCCCTGGTGCCGAAGGGTGCTCCCATAGGCTGAGCGAAGTACTCGTCATGCTCGCGGGAAGTCAAAATGCACCGTGAGCCTCCCCTGCATGGCTAAATCCCAGAGCTTCGCCTGTGTGGGGTTCTCACTGGGGGAGCTTGTGAGGACGGCCAGCTCGGAGGACGCGATGTATCCATCCCCGTCCGTGTCGAACAACGAGAAGGAAAGGATCGTTGTAGTTTGCGAAGTGACATTGTCTTCTAAAAGGCGAAAAAGTCGAACTGTCCTGGCTCTAGATGCTCTCGGAAGACTTGCTCTCTTCGCATGCTCTGGTTTCGCTCACTGAAAAAAATTGAGCACGACCCACGGTGGGCGCCAGTGTTTATGCCGAACATCAACATGCCGATATGGGACCGAACATCAACAGCAGAGACTAGAATAGAGAGATAAATGAGCCCATAGCCCAGCCCTCTCCCTCCCCCTCTCCCCCTTTTATTGGGAAGGTAGGAGGGGATGTTCTCTTTAGTCCACATGGTGGGGCTGGTATTTACAAAAATGCCACTAGGGGCTACAAATGGCTCCCAAACATTATTATGCGAACCTCTGGGCAATGCAATTGGGCCTTGAAGGGGGTCCCCAACATATAATGTACCCCCAACACACTCGATCTACTTTTGAAAGATGTAGACGCAACACTTGCAACATACGTCTGAAGGCAGATGAAACACTTGAAACATGCATATGAAATACTTGCAAAAACACATGAAAAACACTTGAAAATCATACGCAACATCGGGATAAAACACTTGTAACATGTGTGAAACATATGTAACATCCAAATAAACAACATGCAACATACGTCGTGGAAAAACAGATGAAACATTAGGAACGAAAGCTTGCAATGTACATGTACAACCATTGCAATATATGCAACATCCCGATCCACTTTTGCAACATCTGTATGAAACACTTGCAACGAAACTCTAAACCATCTGAAAACTTAAAACATATGCTTGCAACATGAGCTTTCAGTGCAACATCTCCTTTCTACTTGGGAGAATAGAGGCTTGTTGGCTTGTGTTCACCGGAGGCAGCAGCCCGAGGTGAGGAGCGGAGAAGATGGCTCCCACCTCGAGTTCAAGGAGGCGATAGACGGATCTTTGAAGAAGGGGCAGCCTATGGTCCTCGGCTCCCACCCCGAGTTCAAGGAATTGGCGGTCCGGGGCGCAAGGGAGCAAGCATGGCGGTGCGGCTTGTAGGCATGAAGGGCAGCGCGATACCGGGTCAAGGCAGCAAGGGGGCGATGGGGGCATGCGGCTGCGCTAGTGGTCGGCAGGGCTGCAGGCGACGGCGCGGCGCATGAGCTGCGCGCTGGGTGCGACGCATTGGGGAAGGAAGAGGGCCGCAAGGTAGGAAGACCGATTTTTTTTGAGAAACACCAGAGCAGAAAGGAAGGGGTAGTTGGGCCAGCATCGTGTCTCATCAACACAGCGTCCAGGGCGGATGGACGCCCGCTTCCTAGAATTACCGTTTGGTCTATGTACACTACGTCCATGTAGGGCCAATTTGGATCCAGTAGTACTAAAAATTAGCTAGCTATTAGCTAATAGCTACTATTGTTTAGCTAACTGATTTTTAGTAGATATGTTTGGATCAACATGCTAATTGCTTCTAATTGGTGATCAAATAGTGAGTTGATTGTACATATAAACTATTAGAACCTATTGGCAACTACAAACCTCCTAACGGAACTAATAGGTAGCAGCCTTCCAGCTAATAATTAGTAGGTTTGTTAGCAGGTGTGTTTGGATCCACTAGTACCAATTATAGCTGCCAATGTTTAATTCTAGTGGATCCAAACATGGCCTAAAAGGAGGGAGAGAGGAGGTGGGTTTGTTGTGGCTGCCGTGTCAGTCCCGCAAGGTGAGGTGTCGTGGCCTTGTTTGTCACGGTGACGTGGCTGTGCGGACGATGTTCACACGATGCAGCTTCGGCATTTCACGATTGGAGGAGGCGACGGTGGCAACAGCGTCATCGTCTCGTGCGTCCAACCGAGAGAGAGAGACAGAGCAGAACAGGTTCGGTGCTACGATACTCTGTGAGAACAGATATAAGGCCATATTAAGTCATTCGAGTCTGTTAGCTAGCTAGGCATTAATGATTACCACCTCTCTTGCTGCTCACATCTACCAATGCTGCTCGGTGACGTGGCTGTGCGGATGATGTTCGCACGATGCAGCTTCGGCATTTCACGATTGGAGGAGGCGACGGTGGCAACAGCGTCATCGTCTTGTGCGTCCAACCGAGAGAGAGAGACAGAGAGCAGAACAGGTTCGGTGCTACGATACTCTGTGAGAACAGATATAAGGTCATATTAAGTCATTCGAGTCTGTTAGCTAGCTAGGCATTAATGATTACCACCTCTCTTGCTGCTCACATCTACCAATGCTGCTCGCATCTGGGACATGTAAATCGAAAGGTCTATGCACTTGGATATGACGCTGAGCAGACTCTGTGCCAAGCAACGCATCCAGATCGAGTCTTGAGCGACGCAGAGCAGCCCATCTAGTATGAGTTGATCCCTCTCGGGCGGTCAAAACATGAATCGCCTGTTTCTCAGGTGGTCGCAAGTTGATGTGGGTAGAGCTACCATGGAAATATGAGGAGATGTGGTTCCTGAGGCCTTCTATTTCCATGTGCTCACTTAGATTATAGATTGGAATTGTTAGTATCCTGCTGCAGCCTCTGAGTCTCCCAACTTCTATTTATAAGTCATTCTTTAACAATAAGAGGCTGGCAGCTACCCAGCTGCAGTTTCCACTCACATTGTGTTCATAAATGGATGTATGCATCTTACTGACAGGCGCACATAGGACCATTACACACAAGCGTCCATGATCACAGCCTTATTTGCACCACTATGAACATTTACTACTAATTAAAAAGCTTTCCTCTTCACAAGAGATTAAATAGAAGAATGAATCATTCAGTTCCTGGTTGCCTGAGCTCAGATTACTTCAAACAAGTCTGTATCTCCTCCAACAAGATATGCATAAACAGCTGGTGACTACGCTGCAGTAAATGGGTTCATGCTAACAGCTCTATCCACACACCTATAGGCATCTGCAACTAGAAGCTTTCGTCTGCATAAAACAAGGGACCCGAATTTGAATTTCAATAGGTGAAATCATTCTTCACTAATACAATGTGGTGCCTTCTGCAGATACTTATTGTTTCATGGTGCACAGTCATCATCTCTTGGAATGGTACATAGCTTATATTGATATGTTGGTGAGAGGAACAGATTAATGTTTGGTTGGTTGGCCTCAGTTTCCTTCAAACAAGCTTGTGTATCACAGTATTACAATTTTTATTCTTTTTCGTTTAGCTGGTATAATTAATTGATAAGAAACAAAATGCAAAATTGTTTTTTTTTTCTGTAAGGACAAGCATCATGCTTTATTCATCAAGCAAATATGTGAAAATTAAACACGTTCTAATTAGCAAGCTACTAGCGTTGATTCATTTGAAATAGTAAGTCGACCATGCATGGGGATAAATTGCATACTTCTGTTGTTCTCAGTATTTCCATTCAAGCCACACATTTTTTTAGAGTTTAAGGGCTCATGCCCCGGCCTTTCAATTAACAACAAAAGACCATGAGTAACGTTTACAGTGCAGAAGAACCCACAGTTATAACACATCCTCCTGGACATTACAATTCAACCATCGGACAAAAGACAGCAGCATAAAACCTCAAAAGTAACTCCACAGAACACCTAATGAGACTAGATTAAAGCATCATCAAAGGCCTTCCACCAGGAACCTTGCCCAGGATCAATCAGTGGATTGGCAGGCTCTTTACTTCTCCGGTCACCGTCTTCAGGACCTCCCTTGTGAAACTTCATGTGATTTCTCAGGGCACATCTGGAAGCCAGAGATTGTGAGAAATTCACAGTGGACCTCTAGACCATAGATTCAGGGTAGAGCCTCTACTAGATGGGGAAAAACAGTTGGTGTACCTTCATATGGGTCACCCTTTGGTACATGGCCACCGGTGTCGTGGCAGCTCCGGCATAGACGCCGGTACTGCGGTGTTGTAGGCGTCTTGGTGGCGATGCCGTGGATGTCCAGTGGCGATGGTGGTGACCCTGCAGAGGCGACGGCGGTGTCGTGGGGCATCCCGTCGCTGGCAGCACATTGTAGATCGGATTAGGGTTTCTATCGGTGGGATCATGGCGGCTCAGACCAACCTCGTGACTCGAGCCATGATCCCCACTTATCTTTATATGTGCTGTGCGACAGGGGCCCACCAACCTATTAGGGTTGGGCGCCCCCGATCAGGGCGCAGAGGCAAGGGCCCAATAGGCCGTTGGGCCTATTGGTGGAGATCAACTAACATTCTCCCCCTTGATCTCATTCCATCTTTCAATTTTATATCATTTACTTTTGTTCATTCCATTACAGATTAGTGCATAGAGCATGTCTCATCGTCACGGTCCATTGCCGATAGATTTAACAGCTACAACACACTACTTTGTTCTGAAATAGATACTTATCTTTGGGCCTTCTTTTGTCCAGGAATTTTAGGCTTTCCCTTAAACCCATGCTAGCTACATGTTCTCTGAACATGTTGGGTGGTAAGCCTTTTGTAAGCGGATCTGCGAGCATCTTTTCTGTACTTATATGCTCAAGACTTATGACTTGATCTCGGACTTTATCTATCACAACATAATACTCTATGTCAATGTGTTTGGCAGCACCACTTGACTTATGTTGTGAGCATACTATACTGCCATATTATAATCGCAGTATAACTTAAGTGGTCTATAGATGTCGTCAACCACCTTCAAACCGGGTATGAACTTCTTTAGTGAGTTCACCTACCCCGTTGCCTCATACATGCTACAAACTGTCATACATTGTGGACGATGTAGTGACGGTTTGCATTTGAGCTTTTCCATGAAATAGCTCCCCTTTTTTTCGAGAGTGAATACTATCCCATCGTGGATTTTCTATCATCTCTCGCATAATCAGAATCTGAATTTCCCACTATATGGAGTGAATTAGATCTTCTATATGTCATCATGAGGCCTTTCGTTCCTTGCAAATAATGCAAGACTTTTTTTATTAATTTCATTGTTCTGTTCCAGAATTGCTCTAGAATCTGCCAAGTAACCCGGTAACAAATGCCAAGTCAGGGCGCGTACATACTTGAGCATATTGTAAGCTTCCGATAGCTGAAGCATATGGAACCACTTTCATTTGATTGAGCTCATATTGGTTCCTGGGGCATTGAAAATCCCCATATCTGTCGCCCTTGACTATAGGAGCAGGTGAGGGACTACATTTATGCATACTGAATTTCTTTAAGATTCTTTCTATGTATGCCTTTTGTGACAGTCCTAATACCCCTTTTCGTCTATCTCAGTGAATCTTGATCCCTAGAATGAACGAGACCTCACCAAGATCTTTCATATCAAGTTTTGAGGACAAAACTTCTTTATCTCCTGTAGTAGACTGACATCACTACTAGCAAGTAAGATATCATCCACATACAGGACAAGGAAGATAAACTTTCCATTCTTAAACTTTGCATAGACACAATTGTCCTCTATGAAGGGACCGTGATGCCTAAGAGGGGGGGTGAATTAGGCAACTTAAAATTCTAACTCTAAACTATGGCCTCTTTTTTGAACCCTAGCAAAACCTATGCAAAAGATGAACTATCTAAATGTGCAACTATGGTTTTGCTAGTGTGTTGCTATCTCTACTGCAAAAGAAGTAATACAATCAATGTAAATGCGGAAGGTAAAGAGCAAGGTAGAGATATGCAAACTCTCGTCGATGACTCCGGTATTTTTACCGAGGTATCGAGAAGCACGCAAGCTTTCCCCTAGTCCTCGCTGGAGCCCCTCGCAAGGAATCCCTCGCAAGGGCCAAGCTCCCGGTCGGGTAACTCCGTGGATAGCCTCGGGCCTTCCCCACGCGTAAGTGGGTCTCCAACGTGTCTCTCGGGAAGCCTCTCCCGGATGCTCCCCACCATCTTCACTATCAAGCTTCCGACCGAAACGCCGCGTGCCTTGTTCCCTCTGGTACATGGTGGCGGCCACACCACAAACACGGTTCATGTGATCTCACAAGACTTCAAGCCCCACTGATGTACAACAATGGTGCACACAAGCACCGAGTGGTAAGAGGTATGCAAACCTCACTAAACACTAGGCCTAAACCTAGAGCAAGCGCATGAGCGATGGTCTAATCAACCTAAGCACTTCGCAAAGCACCTACGCTAATCACCTAGTGAATCACTAAGCTCTATGCAAGTGGAGATCACTAAAATGGTATATCAACACCCTTGGTATGTTTCCTTAGCTCCACCCTTTTCAAATGGCCGGTTGGGGGTTGTATTTATAAGCCCCACTGAGAAAGTAGCCGTTGGGGACGAAGTCCCGCTTTTCTGACCGGACGCTAAACTCGTCCTGACCGGACACGTCCGGTCGTCCCGACCGTTGGAGCCACGAATACTTAATCGGACGCTGCTAGCGTCCGGTCACCTGCCACCAGACGTGTCCGGTCGTAGTTTTGCCGCTCTGGAACCTCTCTGTACTCTATCGAACGTTGTTGCCCTGTGTCCAGTCGGTTGCCGCTAGCGTCCGATTTAGCGTCCGGTCGCTACTGATGACGCCTGTCTGCCGAGCCTCCGGTCCAGCGTCCGGTCGCTTCTTCCAGCGTCCGATCCAGCGTCCGGTCGCCTCTTCGAGCTTGTTTCTTTGCAATCTTGCGTACGGCTTGGTTCCTATCTTCATGCTTGGACTTTGCTTGATACCTTGGGTCTTCTCTTGTGCTTCTAAGGTCTTGCTTGAGGTGTGGATCATCACGTCGCCTTTGTCCAAGTCACGTCTTGCATCCTATTGAACTACAAAACAATCACTTGCAAATTCATTAGTTGAATTTGGTTGTGTTTATCATCAAACACCAAAATCCAAAGTAAGTGGGCCAAGGGTCCATTTTCCTTACACTCTACTTTCTCTTTAAAACCCAAAATTCTTTATTGTCTGATCAAACTTCAAGTACCACTGTCTTGAAGGTTGTTTTAATCCATAAATGGATTTCTTTAGGCGGCATCCCATTTGTTCTTTTCCTTCCATGACAAAACCTTTCGGTTGTGCCACGTAAACATTTTCCTCCAAGCTTCCATTGAGAAATGCCATCTTTACATCCATCTGATGTAATTCTAAATCGTAATGTGCTATTAATGCCATTATGATTCTGAAGGAAACTTTATATGACACTGGAGAAAAGGTCTCATTGTAATCAATCCCTTCTCTTTTCATAAAGCCTTTTGCCACAAGTCGCGCTTTATATCTCTCTATATTCCCTTGAGAGTCAAGTTTTGTTTTGTAGACCCATTTACAGTCTACTGTTTTGGCTCCTTTAGGAATTATATCCAAATCTCAAACTTTATTGACATTCATTGATTTCATTTCATCTTCCATGGCCTCAAGCCACTTTGATGAATGATCACTACTCATGGCTTCTTTAAACGAGGTGGGATCATCCTCCATTTGAAATTCTTTAGTGTTATACACTTCATAATCAGCAGGAATAGCTGATTTTCTAACTCTTTGAGACCTTCTAGGGGCCTTGACATTTGGCACATCTTTCTATTTGAGGCTGTTGTTGCTCCCCCTCATGTGTGGCAATAGGTTCTATAGGATCCTGAAGAACAGGTTCCTCATCGTCATTCATTGTTGCTACAGGTGGGATAACAATAGGTGCTGGCACCACAGTATCTAGCACTGTCAGTGCAGCGACAGCATGTAGTGAGAAAAATGGCTCATAAATCATTAGAGTGGGCGCATACACCCGCTTCACTTCAAGGTCAATTTCTCGAGCTACCATGCTCCCCCTCATCAATTCATCCTCTTGGAAGACAGCGTGTCTCATTTTCACAAATGTTGTATGTCTCTCTGGACAGTAGAAAACAAAAAAGTTTTGACTTTTTTGGGTAGCCAAACAAATGGCAACTTACTGTTTTGGGATCTAACTTCCCAATGTTTGGGTTAAATACTTTAGCCTCAGTAGGGCTCCCCCACACACGTAAGTGTTTAGTGAGGGTACTCTTCCTGTTCACAACTCATACGGCGTTTTTGGCACCGACTTACTTGGTACTCTATTGAGAATACGAATGGCGGTTTTTAACGCCTCCATCCATAGGCTCATCTGTAAGGTGGAGTAACTTATCATATTGTGCACCATATCCATCAGGGCACGATTGTGTCTTTCAGCTATTCCATTCTGCTGTGGTTCGCCCGGTATAGAATACTGGGCCACTATGCCATTCTCCTGTAAAAACCTTGCAAAAGGTCCAAGAATTTGGCCATATGGGGTATGCCGACCGTAGTACTCCCCCACGGTCAGACCTGACTATCTTAATCTTTAAATTACGTTGGATTTTAGCTTTTGCCTTAAATATCTACATTTATCCAATACTTCTATTCTTTCTTTGATTGGATAAATGTAGACATAACGGGAGTAATCATCTGTAAATGTTATGAACGAATCATTACCATCCACACTCTTTACAGGAAAATGATCACAGATGTCTATGTGAATAATCTATAAAATTCCTGCGCTTCGTTTGTCATCTTTCTTTACATACTTTCCTTTTATGCATTCTGAGAGCTCTAATGGAGGAAGAATATTATTCTTAACTAGTCTTTCTATTCTCCCCCTCGAAATATGGCCTAAACAACATTGCCATAATTTTGACAATGCATCGTGAGCTCTCTTATGCCATCATTATCAGAGTAACACTCTGTCACCAGCTGCTTTATCAGCTGGATAACATATGTCTTTATTCTATCGAGGTACTCGGTGGCCTAAACAACAGTGCCATAATTCACAGTGGACCTCTAGACCATAGATTCGGGGTAGAGCCTCTACTAGATGGGGAAAAACAGTTGGTGTACCTTCGTATGGGTCACCCTTTGGTACATGGCCACCGGTGTCGTGGCAGCTCCGGCGTAGACGCCGGTACTGCGGTGTTGTAGGCGTCGTGGTGGCGATGCCGTGGATGTCCAGTGGCGACGGTGGTGACCCTGCAGAGGCGATGGCGGTGTGGTGGAGCATCCCGTCACTGGCAGCACACTGTAGATCGGATTTGGGTTTCTATCGGTGGGATCATGGCGGCTCAGACCAACCTCGTGACTCAAGCCGTGATCCCCACCTATCTTTATATGTGCTGTGCGACAGGGGCCCACCAACCTATTAGGGTTGGGTGCCCCCGATCAGGGCGCAGAGGCAAGGGCCCAATAGGCCGTTGGGCCTATTAGTGGAGATCAACTAACAGAGATTCCTTCCAGCTGAGGACTTGATCTTGCTGATGATTTCCATCACCATCTCCTTCTTGTCCGTTGAGCACAGAACTGTCCAGTTCTGTAGAAACCCAGTAACTCTGAAAAGCAGCATTTCCATGCTCTCGCAGCCAATGTTTTGAAAATAAAGATCATTTCTAAGCTTCCAAACAGACCACAAAACAACTGAACTGATCATGTACAAGAGACTAGTGTACTTGTTGCCGACATATCTTTGCCTACAGCGATAGCAATACCTGGAGATTTATTAAAATCTTAATTCCAATGCAGCATAGCAAGTGATGCGAGTACACCACGTACATTGTGCTTAAACTGCATGATTACCCTATATCAGATATGCATGCTCTCCATATCTTTCTCAAACCGCACCAAGATGGAAACCCATATTGTAATGACACATCTTGCTCTCATCCGAACATGAGGCAACTCTGGTGCGTCTCCATACGGACACCATTCCACCATCCAGACAAATCAGGAGCTAGCGCGACCATGAAACAGCTGTAGATGAAGAAGGCGCACATGCTTGTGATCCCTACTGGGAGGCCAAAACACTCGAATATAGAGCCACTTGAACTGATGGGAAGATTACATCCCCACTAGTTCTGCTACATGCTTTTCAGCCAACGAGATACAGTTCCTGACGATTTCTATTTACATATGATTTATTTTTGGTTAGTATCCATTTGCCATTTCTAGCTCTGTCTCCCGACTTCATATGTGTGCATGAAAATAATGCTGAAGGAAAGGAGGTTACTCAACACTTGAGGAAAGTGGACGACAATAGATACATCAAGTGGGAAGCCTATGTGTGTCTTTTATAGGAGTCACTGCTATGCATTTCCTCCCCATTAACTACCACCCCTACAGCATACGTTAGGTTTTTTTAGTGAATTCATGAGGCACGTCTTTTTTTGTTTTCTAGATGATAGTAAGGAGGCAGCAAGGTCCCTTGATAAATGTTATGGCCAAACAGTCAATTGAGTCTAGCAATCCACCTGTTCCTTGAATGTTGTGGCAGTGCATCAGTCGTGTAGCCAAGTAATGTGTAATGATCGCCAAGAATTGTCATGGTGTGAAAAAATGGTAACATGTACGAACAAAAACATCAGAAGAAAGGCATGCCATGAGCTTCAACAAGTTTGGAAGCATCTGAGATCACAGGGTCATTGGTGGAAACTTGTTGCATAACAGCACAAAAATCCACACCTGAGTCCGTGTATGATTCCAAAAATTGTTGGAATAATAATCACACCATACTCATGTCTTCAGTCTACATAAGTAATAGCAAATTTTTTGGACCCGAGCAATCTTACTAAGCTTATTAGATTGACTCTACAAACCTGTATCTTAACATTAAAATCTCTTTCAAATCCTCCATGTCTGATCAATCGGGCCAGTGAGAATGACAGTGGAGCTTGCTTACCAGGAGAATACAGACCTGGTCATCAGGGAGGCTGGAGACCCCGGCCATTCCATGAGGATTTTTATGGGCCGTTCGCAGCTGGCACACCAAAACACTGACCACTCACTACTGGAAACTGTACTTTGCCGAATGCTTTTTATCGGGGCACTCGGCAAAGCAATATTTTGCAGAGTGCCGCACTCGGCAAAATAAAGCACTCGGCAAAGGTGGCTTTGCCGAGTGCCAGGCACTCGGCAAAGCCCGGCACTCGGCAAATCTGGGCTTTGCCGAGTGCCGCGGTACTCGGCAAAAGGTGGCCGGCCCGTGACGGCGGCCACCTGCGGTCAGATTTTGCCGAGTGCCTAACGGATGGCACTCGGCAATTTTTTTTATTTTCTAAAAACATATTTTGCCGAGTGTAAGCCTTGGGCACTCGGCAAATTTTTTTTTTAATTTTTGGAGATGTTTGGGTTTTTGGCATCCGACGTCACAACTTGCTCGAAACCTTCACAATTTTTTACCACAGCCTCCACATGTGATAACACGACGCCTTGACAAGTTTCGTGATTTCGGACTTCGTTTGCATTTTATATAATTTAAAATCACATTTCCGGCAAGTACCTCGACATGTTACGTCAATGAGATACTCGAGATTTCATGTGAGTTCCTGGATACGGCCTAAACATACCCTAAATATCATGAGTATTAATTTTTGGATGACCAAAGTCCATTGTTCCATGTACCTGCAGTTTAAATTTGAAATATCCCAAAAAATTTGACGAAACGAAATAAACTAATGAAATATATAAAAAAAGTCAAAATTGCCCCAAATTTTAAAATAGAGTTTGAAATACTGTCACAAGGCCACAGAAAAAAAATTTGGGCCCAAAATAAAAAATATATATATATTGCTGAGTGCCATGGGGGCACTCGACAAAGTGGGCTTTGCCGAGTGCCGGCCCAGGGGGCACTCGGCAAAGTTGATTTAAAAAAAAATTGCCGAGTGCCTGGCGCTGGCACTCGGCAAAATAAGTTTTAAAAAATTAAAAAAACAAATTTGCCGAGTGCCCAAGGCTTACACTCGGCAAAATATGTTTTTAAAAAATAAAAAAAAAATTGCCGAGTGCCCCTTTCTGGAGCACTTGGCAAAGGCTAAAAATAGAAAACGGGCCGCCGGCCCAAAATCCCCCCCATCCCAGAACCCTAGCTGCCCACCCGCTCTGCTCGGTCCCGGCGTGCGCATCCCCGGCCCGCCAGCGCCGCCACCCCCGCTCTGCCGCGCCGGCGCGCCCACGTCGGTGAGCCCCCGCCACCGTGCGCCCCCGCCCCTGCATCACCCGCCCCTGAGCACCCCCAGCCCAGCCGCGCTGCCCGCCCGCTCTGCTCGGTCCCGGCGCGCACATCCCCGACCCGCCAGCGCTGCCACCCCCGCTCCGCCGCGACGGCGGGCCCACACCGGTGAGCCCCCGCCACCGCGTGGCCACGCCGGCGAGCCTCCGCCACCGCGTGCCCCCGCCCCTGCATTGCCCGCCCCCGACCACCCCCCAGCCTAGCCGCGCGGCTCCTAGGCGCGCGCCGCCGCCGTCCGCGCGTGCTGCCACCGCCGGCGCACGCGGCCGTCCTCCCCTGCATGCACCGGCCCCACGTGCCCCCGTGCTCCCCTGGTCTTGCCGCCGGCTTGGAAGAAGGAGGAGGAAGCAGCAGTAAGAAGAAGAAGGGAGGAGAAGAAGGAAGAAGAAGGAAGAAGAAGGAAGAAAAAAGAGGAGAAAGAAAGAGAAGGAAAAGGAAAAAGAAGGAGAAGGAAAAAAGAGAAGAAAAGGAAAGGAGGAGGAGGAGAGGAAGGAGGAGGAGAAGGGGGGAGGGGAGAGGGGGAGGAAGCCGAGGTGGAGGGGAGGAGGAGGTGCCTCGGCCGTCTTCTCCGCGTGCCCATCCCGCCGATGCCCCTACCATCACCGAACCACCTATGAGCATGGGCAAGGTATATCCACCCTTTCTCCGCTCGGCCTTCGTGCCGCTGTGCTTATCGGCTTTCGTGCCGTTTGTGATTGTCGGCCTTCATGCCGTTGTGATGTCGGCCTTCGTGCCGTTGTGCTTATTGGCCTTTGTGTCGTTTGTGATTGTCGGCCTTTGTGCTGTTGTTTTTTGCAGGTTTTGGAAACCTCCCCGTGCAGGGGAGGTGCTGCTAAAATTTTGAACTTATAGTGTCGTGTTTCTTCTTTTGTAGAGCAGGACCTGTCGGAGGTGACTCGGAGGTCCCCGATCATCTTTGTCGGTGTCACGGGTCTGCCTGCACTGCGTCGACTCGCCACTGCCTCGCTAGCCTGACTTCACCGACGCCCTAGGTATAAATCACTTCTTTTTCCGCTTGTCTGTCGTCGTAGATCGGTGTAGCCTAGTTAGGCGTCTCCCGTTCGAAAGATATATCTTTGGAGGTATGTAGATCTTTGCATATCTACGAGCGTTTCTGTTTCGGATTGTCCACGTTTTTTGGACAGCCCACGGATGCGTAGATGGGTTAGTTTCCATGGTCCGCTTCGGTCTAAGATGGTGTTTCGACATCACCCCCTGTTGTTCTCTGGATACACACTCTCCCTTGCAGGACGTGTATTAGGAGAACAGTAGGGAGGTGCTGCCGAAATTCCATCTCGGATAGGAGTGGAGCATGGAAACTAACCTCATCTACAGATCCGCGGGTGGGATTAGGACCTATCCTCACCTATTAGAGAGTAGGGACACCGCGTAGATGCAATTGATGGTGACTCATATGTGTTGATACGTCTGTTAAAGGATGGAGGACCGTGAGTGGATGTACACGCTCCAGAGAGACGAGCACGATTATGACTTGCTGTTTATAGTCAAGGTCGAAGAATTCTTACAGCATGCATTTGGTGAGAGTGCTGGAGGCCATTCTCTAGTGGTTTGTCCGTGCAACGGTTGTGACAACAGAAGAAGGAAAGATAGGTTAACCTTGGGTAAACATATTGTGAAGTTTGGATTTACTCTGAGCTACCACCGGTGGATCCACCATGGTGAAGCCGATCGTATCAGGGAGGAGGTGGTGAGACCATGGCTCGAGGCTTTCGATGATGATGCCAGGGTTGCAGACATGCTGGATGACACGCACCAAGCTCAGTTCACTGATGGACGTGACAAGGAGGAGATGGAGGCTACCGCAGATGCCTTCTACCTAATGTTGGACTCGGCATAGAGACCCCTTCAGAATCATACTAATGTTTCTCAGCTGGATGCCATTGGTCACGTAATGGGGTTGAAGGCCGAGTTAAACCTAAGTTGAGAAGGCTTCGACAAGATGGTGGCTGTGTGGAGCGATATGCTACCAAAAACACACATTATGCTGAAGAACTTGTACGAGTCAGAGAAGCTCCTTCTTGCACTTAAGATGTCGTATGACAAGATACATGTGTGTCCAAAGGGGTGCGTCCTATTTAGGAAAGAACACACGGATGCAAAGTACTACCCAAAGTGTAAATCCACCAGGTACGTGGAGGTAGACTCAGGCGATGGCCAAAAGAGGCAGCTTAAGATCCCCATGAGAGTCCTACAACACCTTCCGTTCCTGCCGAGGCTCCAATGGCTATTCATGACCGAGGAATCCACGAAACAGATGACAAGGCACAAAAACGGCACACGATACAATCCTGAGAAGATGGTACATCCATCCGATGCTGATGCATGGAAGTACTTCAATTTGTGGCATCCTCTCAAAGCAGAGGAGGCTCGTAATGTACATGTCGCGCTGGCAACAGATGGGTTCAATCCATATGGCATGATGGCTGCACCATACACATGTTGGCCCGTGTTCATCATCCCCCTAAATCTCCCCCCCCCCCGGCGTCTCCTTTCAATGGCATACTGTGTTCCTATCGTTGATAATCCCTGGACACCCGAGGAGTAATATGGGTGTCTTCATGGAGCCTATGATAGATGAGTTGATCGATGCTTGGGTCAAAGGGGTGTGGACATACAACCGAGCTACGAAGACTAGCTTCAAAATGCACGTCTGGTACCACTACTCCCTGCATGACTTCCTGGCGTACGGGTTAATGTGCGCCTGGTGTGTTTAGGGGAAGTTCCCATGCCTAATATGCAAGGAAGCTATGAGGTTCATATGGTTGAAGAAGGGTGGCAAGTATTCATCGTTCGACAAACATCGTCAATTCCTCCCTCTTGACCATCCATTCACAGAAGACGTCAAGAGCTTTACGAAAGGCGTCAAAGTGATGGACCCTAGACCGCACTTGAGGACTGGGGCGGAGGTTTGTGCTCAGATAGATGCTCTCATGCCCAACAAAGATGGTGGTTTCGTGGGATATGGTGAGCAACATATGTGGACTCATAAGTCTGGCTTGACGATGCTCCCCTATTTCGATGACCTCCTACTGCCCCATAACATTGATGTCATGCACACTGAAAAGAATATCGCCGAGGCACTTTGGGCAATGCTCATGGACACTGACAAGTCTAAGGACAACCCTAAGGCTAGAGTGGACCGGGCGACGTTGTGCGATAGGCCAAACCTAGAGATGCGGCCTCTTGCAATAGGAAAGCAGTGGAGAAGGCCTAGGCCCCCCTATGTCTTGAAAATCGATCAAAGGAGGGAAGTACTTAGATGGATCAAGAATTTAATGTACCCTAATGGGTATGCAGTGAATCCGAGCAGGGGAGTGAACTTAGAGACTCTGCGAGTCAATGGGATGAAGAGTCATGACTACCACATATGGATTGAGCGCATACTTCCATCGATGGTTCGAGGCTATGTCCCTGAGCATGTCTGGCTAGTGCTGGCAAAGTTGAGCTACTTCTTTCGCGAGCTTTGTGCCAAGGAGCTATCTTCGACCGTCATTATAGAATTGGAAACTATGGCACCTGAGTTGGTCTATGAGCTTGAGAAGATCTTTTCACCCGGCTTCTTCTTGCTGATGCAGCATCTGATTGTGCACCTCCCAACCGAGGCACGATTGGGAGGGACCGTGCAGGCCCGTTGGTGCTATCCAATCGAGCGATGTCTAAAGACTCTTCGCAAGAAATGTACAACATAGCTCAATACATCTCCTCCATTGCTTAAGTCTTTTATTGAAATAATGAACGGATACATCGTGTATGTATGCAGAGGTACTTCAAGGCCGAAGAAGGTAGAGAGACCCTGGCAGATCAGATGGCACACAGAGCCTATAAGAAGTATGTCGGCGACATGATTCACGAGGCACGACTCTAGGTCCATGTCGACTACTATAGGTCCATCAAGAAAGAGCCCCTCAACAAAACTGGCGCAAGAAAGGTGGCGTGACCAAGGAGCAGTACCTTCAGGTAGGTGAATAATATTAATTCATTTTTAGATTTAGTAGGTCCAGAATTGATCTTCTTATATGTCAAACACTGGATGATGTGTAGGTGCCGGCCTCATGGTGCATGTCGCATAGATCGGCATGGTCGACGATCGTGGACAGGTACCTTGACCCGGCGTACATCGCAAAGCACGAGCAAGGCAAGCGGAAGCGGGCATTGAGGACCACTCCAACTCACCACCAAGGCAGCCGCAACCTCCCCGCATTCAAGCAGGCACTTGTACGAGATGTCATTTATCTATTCTAACGCTCAATTTTGCCTGATTTCTAATCATCTTGCCGTCTTTCTCGTAGGAGATGGCACACCCGGACATGCCGGTGTCGGAGTTTGGGGCATGGTTGTGTCCCACATGGGCCCAGTGAAATCCAGTGTCGTCTTCAACCCGGATGCCCCTGCCCAGGCTTACTCTGACCCGAGCGTCCACGCTAAGGTCAGAGACTACACAGAGGCGGTTAGGGTGCTCCGTGGCTCAGATCACAATCTGAGCACTGAGCCCCTTGAGATAGAGGTGATCATGAGGCTGGGGCAAGGCAGGAAGCACGGGCGGTTGTGGATTGCAGACGGCGCAGACTCCTCGAGCTCTGCACCCTCTCTCTCTCCGACGTGAGGGCACGGAGCATGGCCAGAAGCCTTCCCATACGCGCACGGCCTACTCCAACACTGTCGCGGTTCGACGAACTTCAGGTAATTCCGGTTTCACTCGTCGTACATTGAACGTTACACACATTGATCAGATTTGCATTACTGAAACATGTGATTGAAACACTGTAGGCCGAGCTGGCAGAGACAACGGAGACGCAAGCGCTCCTGACCGCAGAGCTGGAGGCCATGAAGAAGCAGATGGCGGACATGTATCAGATCATGCAAACCATCGGGCAAGCATCGGGTGTCCAAGTGCAGTTGCCAGCTCCAGCTCCAGTTCGACACTTCACTCCTGTGAGTATGAAAGTTTAATGCGTTCGTGCCGTTGGGATTGTCGGCCTTCGTGTCGTTGTGATTTTCGGCCTTCGTGCAGTTGTGATTGTCGGCCTTCGTGTCGTTGTTTCTTGCAGGTTGGAAACCTCCCCATGTAGGGGAGGTGCTGCCGAAATTTTCAATTTTGAGTCTAACACATGCAATCTCTTCTCTTTTGTGCAGCCTCCGTCGGTGGGTTCAAACAATCCCGCTAGTGTGTCACCGGCGGCTGATCACGTCAACCCTTTGCCGCAGTCCGGTCCTTCACCGCTGTCCAGGGGGCCACACCTGCAGTTTCCACCGCCGCAGTAGGGATGTTGAACTTTGTGATGTTGAACTTGTAATAATAAACTTGTGATGTTGAACTTTGGTGCATTTGTGATGGATTTTCGATGGATTTATTAAATATACGTGTGCTTGTGATATATAATGCATGTTGGTGATATAGATGTGATGATTGATGTATATATATATATATATATATATATATATATATTGTCTGTTACAATGGAATGTAAAAAAATTACAATTCTCGGGGTCTTTGCCGAGTGCCATGGGAAAGGCACTCGGCAAAGTTTTTTCAAAAAAAAAAATTCTTTGCCGAGTGCCTCGCCGCGGCACTCGGCAAAGTATTTTTTTAAACAAAATCCAGAAATTCTTTGCCGAGTGCCTAAACAGGGACACTCGGCAAAGAAATTATCTAAAAAAAATAAAAAAAACTTTGCCGAGTGCCTGGGCAGGGGCACTCGGCAAGTAATTTTTTAAAAAAAAAAAATAAAAAACTTTGCCGAGTGCCTGGGCAGGGGCACTCGGCAAAGTACTTTTTTAAAAAAAAATAAAAAAAACTTTGCCGAGTGCCTAGATTGGGGCACTCGGCAAAGTAATTTTATAAAAAAAAAATAAAAAAAAATTGCCGAGTGCTGGGTCGGGCACTCGGCAAAATAACCGTTAACGGCCGGCGCGCAACGGCCGAAAATATTTTGCCGAGTGCCGCCCCAAGCACTCGGCAAAATTGTTTTTTATTTTGCCAAGTGCGCCGATAAAAAGCACTCGGCAAAGACCCTTTGCCGAGAAAAATTTTGCTGAGCGGACTTTGCCGAGTGCTACACTCGGCAAAGCCTTTGCCGAGTGCAAAGGGCTCTTTGCCGAGTGTAAAAACACTCGGCAAAGCCGCGGCCTCCAGTAGTGACTATCACACGATGAGTCAGCCGACGAAAGAGCGGTCTGTGGACAGAGGAGAACATTACATTCCCACTGGTTCTATTCTACCAGGACAACATGACGAGGAGATGCGGTTCCTGCTGCCTTCTATTTCCATGTTTGCACTAAGACTATAGAATCATCATTTGTTTCATGCAGCAATCTCTCGAGTGTCCCCACTTCATGAATATGCGTCTAACTAAGAGAAATGAGATTAAAGGCTGAGATGGAATATGAGAACACAACCAGATGGAAGATGTATCTTTTATAAGGGAGCAGTTATTTAACAAGAACAGGTTGGCAACTACCCTGCAGTAAATGGGTTTAAGCTAACTACTGACACCTGGTGCACACACCTTAACAGAACTATACCCCATGAGCATAACAGCTGTATCCACAGTTCCACACACCTAAGTGCATTTGCAACTAAAAGCATTCCTCTGCATAAAACATGGGACCGGAATTTGAATTTGAGCAGGTGGAATCATTCTTCAATAGAACCAAGAGGTGCTTTTTGCAGATACATGTCATTTCAGTGCGCACAGTCATCATCTCTTAAAGTAGTAGCTCATATTGATATATAGGTGAGTGGAACAGATGAATAATTTACTGTTTGGTTGCTTGGCCTTATCAGTTTCCTTAAAACAAGCTTGTGTATCACAGTATCACTATTTTTGTTCTTTAGCTTTTAGCTGGTATGCTTAATCAGAGCCAAAATCCACAATTGTTTTTTTCGGAAAAGACAAGCATCATGCTGGGTTCTTCAAGCAAACAAACAGGTGAAAATTAAAGTCGTTATAATCTATCAGCTACTATCCCTGAAGCATTTGGAATAAAAAGTCGACCATTCATTGGGATGAATTGCATACTTCTGCTCTCAGTATTTCCAGTTCAAACGACCAAAAAATGACTGTGGCCATGTACAAGAGACTAGTGTCCTTGCGGTCGAACTGCTATCTTCCGTAGCGATACCAATGGCTGGAGATTTAAAACCTTCACTCCAATGCAACATAGCAAGTGATGTGAGTAGACCATATACGTTGTGCTTAAACATGATTACCCTAGATCGGATATTGATGAACCACACCAGAGTTGGAAATCCATATTATACTCACACATCTCATTCGAATATGAGCCAACTCCGCAGAACAGAGACCAGGGTAGGACATTGACATGGTGCCACTATCTACTGTACATCATAATACTATTGGCCCAGGATATTTTTGCGCCTCTCTCGCTTCTCAGCTCACACGCACACCATGCATCTCAGGTGACACTCAGCCCATACTGTACATCTTGTTCTGCTCTTTAGATGAGATTCGGAGCAGAAGACTCTCCATGTTTTGGAGCGGCACACACCAATACCCCAAGTGCCCCTACCATATCCTATACCGACTCGATACTAACACTGTTCCACCATCCTGAGAAATCAGGGGTCAGCGCAGCCATGGAACAGCTGCAAACAAATATTGAGCATTGGGCGGCCAAAACACCAAACTCGCCAGTCAGCGCAGGTAAAACCACTTGAACTGATGGGAAAATTGCATCACCCCTAGTTCTGCTCCATGATTTTCAACTGACGAGATACAGTTCCTAATGCCTTCTATTTCCATATGCTTTATTAGTTAGTATATAGTTGCTTCTTTCGCTCTCTATCTCCCGAGTCCCGACTTCATTTGTCTGCAATAAGGCAGAAGGAACGGAGGTGGCTCAACACTTGAAGAATGTGGATGACAATAGATACATCAAGTGGAAAGGCTATATGTATCTTTTATAGGAGTCATCTCTAACCAGACTTGTCTGCTCTGCATTTCCTCCCCATTAACTTCATAAATGGGTTTATGCATATTTACTGACAGGCTCACACACCACACCACAATTACACACGTACTAATTTGACAGGGAGGGACCGGACCACAGGGGTGGTAAGCTAGACATTTTTAGTTGGCCTCCATTTTTTTTATGCTCAGCAGTAGCATTCAAATTAAATTCATTGACGAGGCATGTATTTTCTTTCCTTTTCTTGATGATAATAAAGGGGATGCAACATCTCTTGATAAATGTCCAGGCCAAACAGTCAGTTGAGTTCAGCATTCCGCCGCCTCCTGCTTTTTCAGTGCATCAGTCATGTCAGCCAAACAAAGTGTACTGGATGCCCAAAATTATCCAGGTGAGAAAAACCTGTAACGCGCACGAGCCAAAACATCTGAAAGGCATGCTATTATGTGATGAAAGCTTCAAGAAGCTCTGAAGCATATGAGGTCACCGGAATATTGTTATGGGGTTAAACTTGTCAATTCATCTGCTCTGTTTGAAGTTTATTTCTATAGATCCATAAACTGAAGCTTCTTGAATATTCAAAAGTATCACAGCTTCTTTCCAAGCTAAATACCAAAGCTTGGAGATGCCTCATGAGCATAGCAAAGCTTCTGGTATGTAGGTTTTGGATGGTTATCACTTCTGAACTGAAAGCTTGTGGATGACACACAGTTTTGACAAGATCGCAAAATCATTAAGGTCCGGTTATTTTTTCTGAAGAGTTTCTATGAGATTCTAAAGCATCAATTGCTTGGCATCTCCTAGATGAATCCTTTGCTTTTAGCACCTCGACTCCTCTTAATGGATCTGCAAAGAATTTTGTGGAGCCTCGAAGTGGTAGGAAAGGGAATACTCAATTGTGTTAGCAGAAGCCTAATCTAGATCCGCAATTTCTCTCTCTCTCCTCTATCCCTAATATTGAAGAATGGAAGATATTTCTTGGTTCCTCGCTTTATATAATAGCCCTGAATGTGTGCCCCTTACAACCATGATTCATACCTGAGTCTGTGCATGGTTTCTAATATTGTTGGAATCATACTCTCACTAATAATCATGTACCTTAAGTGTAAATTACTATTTGCAAATTCTTTGGACACCTAGGATCAATCTAACCAGGCGTGTGGAGATGCATGTCATTGTATTGCGTCCGAAAAAAATTATCAGCTATGTACATGCATATGGAAACTGGGAAACATATCAGTGGCTAGGGCCACCAGTGTCTGCACTGGTCTGTTTTGGTTAATGGAGGTTAGCTCAAAACTTGCTAGTCTCATGAACCCAAGGTCTAACTCTTGCACGGGCTGCCCAACCATATTTGTTCCACGGGATGTCCGTTAATTTGACCCACCGACTATATGTGATCACCTAGTGAGTAGCCTCTAGAAAATAGTTTCAGTAGTAGTGTCACATCCTTACGGAAAGATCTGATCGAGACACCCGCGTTGAGTGCCTCAGCAACAACCTTTTGCTTGGAATGTCCATCTACTGTGATACTTGAGAAGAATACATGATTCCTGCATACCTTCTATTCCTAAACCTACTGCCACATATCAAATGTGCAACAGATAGTCATAGTTTTCATGCTGCTGTCGTTCTGACTTCCTCTGGACGACTGTGTGTTTGTGTCACTGTCTGGCTACATGCTATCCCAAATAAACAAAAATTGGATTGGAGAGAAGATAATATATATGAAGAAAGAATGCCGACTAAATTCAACATCTGGATGACATATATGAGAAGACAGGATGCCAGCCCATCTAATATCATGTCCCGATGTGTGCACAGTAGCACATATAATTACTAGTTCGGTATATCACATAAATATTATCTTTATTTTCAAAATAAAAAATACCAAATTAATTCCCAATTTTATTTTCACAAAAGAATCAACATTAATTACAAGCTCACTGCACCACCCTAAGCTGCCATGCATGGCTGAGCTGGGCACCTATCCGGCATTACTGTTCAATTCGAAGCCAAGGTCAGCCCACATGGTGGTGGAGAACATGAACAAGTTTGTAGGGTCGATGCTGGAGTAGTTCAGGGCTGCAAGGACCTCGAGGTCCGGGGTTGCGATGAAGATATACCTACCATTGGGGATGGTGTGGGCACACCCGCGCTTCCCTACACCCAAGTCCATTCCTCTAATACCCATTCTATGCCCTCCCGAAAAATTCCCATGGTCATTGCACAACAAGGATACACTACTACAGGATGGCCTTGTTGTCCCGGGCAGTAACGGCCTTTAGTCCCGGTTACCGCGCCGGGACAACGATCCCGTGACTAAAGGTGGAACCTTCAGTCCCGGGTCATCGAGCCAGGACTAAAGAGGGACCTTTAGTCCCGGTTGGTGTTACCAACCGGGACTAAAGACCCTCCAGCCGAGCAAACGTGGCCACACCCTTTAGTCCCGGTTGGTAACCCCAACCGGGACTAAAGGTTCCTTTTCTTTTTCTTTTTTTTGTTTAATTTGTTTTCAGTTCAGTTACACATATTTGTTTAATATATAATATGTTTTTATGTACGTATTCTACGCTGCTAATATAAATACACGCACGCATATAATTACATCTAATTCTCATCTCGAGCATTATTATATTCAAATAAAGTATGAAACTATATATATTATAGATATATATGTATATATACAACACTTTCATAATCTTGTTCTCGAAAATAACGATATCAATAAACATTTAATTTACATCATTTATTCCTTAGGATCAAAGTAGAACTCGTCGTTGGGATTTAGCACTTTTTCTAGAAGAAATCCTGCTATTGACTCTTGAACTGCTTTCAGATGGTCTTTTTGTATGACCCTTTGTTTCAACCATTCAGTCTTGCATTTGAAATAAAAGAAAAAGTATTAATACATATATATATATTCATTTAAAAATAAATAAAAAATTGATATATACGTACTCTGAGGACATCTTCAGGAGTTCTTCTTATGTGCGCAGTGATAAATTCACAAACGTAGTATCCACACAAATTATTACCTGGTTGCTGCCGCAAACACCACTGTACGAGAAGAAGATTATTCTCATCATCTCACACGTAAATTGAAGTACGATATAGTAATTAAACACATGGGGAAGTATATATAGTACAACTTACTGGTATTTCAACTACATTAAGTGGTGCCTTGCAATCCTTGCGGTGTTGCCGAATAAACTCTTTCCAAACCCTGTGCGACCAATAATGTACGATCGTTAATAAATTATGGCAAAGTCTATTCAATAATAGTTGTGCGCGAGAGATCGAAATTACCCCTGGATAATGTCTATCATATCTTGGTATAGTGCCCGCTCTTTTCTCAACGAGTCCAAGATTACTAACCGACTTGAGTTTAACTCAATGACAATGAGTATCCAGTGAAACCTGCATTGGTTTATACACACACGTACATGCATATAAGTTGTATTGATATTACATAAAATATGTAGACTACATTATTATTAACACTTACTCAAAGTTGTACGTGAAAAGTATTGTTGTCTTGTCGTGCTGCTTCACAAAGAATCTCATGATATTCTTTTGTGCTTCAGATACCCACTGCTCCTTAACAATAATATCGGTTTTGAATACGATATAAGGATCAATGAAGCCAACACTGGTGTCTTGTATTCTTTGGAGCTCTGACTTCTAGAATCTGTATATAAATATAAGTTACATGTGAGGATAATTATATACACGTACGCATGGAAGTGAGTTTATTAAATAAAAGTAAGAATCACTTACAAACAAAAGCAGCTAATGATTGATTTGTCCAGAGTGTCCATGTGGTATAGTTGATGCAATTCTTCAAAACTAATATGTAAGATGTCATCGCCACGGAAGTAATGATGGTCTCTAAATCTGACAAAGATCCACTCCTCACACCTGCCACACGCCTGCATGTACCACTTGTTGAGCAAATACATTTGCATACCCAATTCATTCAGAGCCGTAGGGTTGTACAGACTTTTGCCAAATTTATAAGTCTTCTAGGTATCAACTTCTAGGTTCTGGATTGGAGCTTTGCCCGTCAATTGATCCAAGGTTAAACCAGTTACTTCAAAAACAGCATTAAGGTCTTGAACCGACACTTCTCTAGAGTTGTCTGGTCGATAGACTTCTATGTTGGAACCATATTCATTAGCAAAAACAAGATTTTGCATTGGTTGCTTCTATTGTCCGAGCTGTGGGACATCCTTCCCTGATGCTCTTTTCCTTTTCTTATCTGCATCATGTGACTTCATAGGGGAGCGGTCACATAGTCTGATAGTGGTGGAGGCTTACGAAGTTTAAGCATCTTTTTCTTGTGAGCTTCGACCTTCTGCCTCAGCAGATCTCATGGTATGTAAAAGTACGGCTTCTCTTAAGCTTCGCTTGT
This sequence comes from Miscanthus floridulus, assembly GCF_019320115.1. Classification (NCBI taxonomy): domain Eukaryota; kingdom Viridiplantae; phylum Streptophyta; class Magnoliopsida; order Poales; family Poaceae; genus Miscanthus; species Miscanthus floridulus. Next base: position 46,071,355 of record NC_089589.1, read on the forward strand.
CTCTGCTTTTTGATATCTATAAAAAAATCTTTCACTTTTTTGTCTTCTTCAGCTGCTATTTGCTCATCAGTCTTTTCAAGAAGTATTTCTTGAGAAATAACTCTTTTTTTCGGGGTCTTCTTTGCCGCCGGGACCTTAGACGTCTCTGTAGTGCGTCGCTGTGGAGGGGGTGGGGGCGGTGTTGGAGACTGGTGTGGAGGCGATGAGGCCGGTGTTGGAGACTGGCGTGGAGGCGTTGGAGATCATTGTGGAGGCGGTGGGGCCGATGTAGGAGTTGGAGATCATTGTGGAGGCGATGGGGCCGGTGTAGGAGTTGGAGATCGCCGTGGGGATGAAGTTGTCTTGCCCCCCCGTGACGCTGTGATGAGATGGGGAATGAATGATTGGGCTAGGCTAGGGGGAGACCCTGCTACAAAAACAAGTTGTGAGTCAATTATTTTTGAAGCCAATATAAAATTAATGGAAAATAATATTTCATTCACTTTCATTCATACCTAGGGTGAGGTAGGGGAAGCGGTGGTGTCCCAGGAATGATGATGAAGCGTTTGCGCCATTGAATAAATGTCTTCTCTGTTTCTCCTAGTGTCTTCTCCCCATCACCGCCTTCAATGTCAAGAGGAACATTGCTGTAACCTTTGAGCACTCTATCGACCGAGACGCTAGCATATCCCGGTTGAATAACTGACCCATGAATTCTTGGTGTCTTCATTTGGTCTATTGGAGATACAACCCCGACAGCCACCATGATTGATGCATTATTACCATCTGGAATGTGCAGCTCACATGTTGTTAGAGGCTCGGTAATGTCATCAACAGGGAAGCGCAACCTAGTGTCATCTTGAATAACTGGCAGCTCCGTGGAAGCACAACTGCTTTTCATCTGACCAACGGGGCTAATGGTGACTCCTGGCGTTGATTGCGATTGTATTTGACTCATTGCTAGCTGCACTTGCCTCTTGATCTCCTCCTGCATTCTTGCCTCAAGAGATTTTTCTCGTTCACGTGATTCAAGCAATGCTTATCGTGACTCATTAACAAATTGCTCCAATACATGGATTCGGTCTGCCTCCTCATCCTTCTTTCTCTGGCGGCTCCTGTAGGTATCCTTGTCTACTGGGAATGCTTGTAGCCACAGAACCGCCCCATAGCCTCTTGTTCGACCACCGTGTTCGGGATTCTCTAGGGCATATGTCAATTCATCCTTCTCTCTGTTGGGCTTGAAAACACCACTATCAGCTTCTTCCCTAGCATGAGCTAGTCTCTATGTTGCTCTCTCAATTTTTTGGCCAAAAATTAGCTTGCCAGTGTCTGGGTCTAGGCTTCCCCCATGAGCGTAGAACCAATTCTTCGCGCGTTGATGTCAGTTCTTCTCTATTGTTTTAGGTATGATTCCCTTGGCAGTAATCTCTGCTTCTAGGTTCTGCCACTTGGGAATAGCACTCCTATAACCACCTGATCCCATGCGATGATGGTATTGCTTCTGTCGGGCATTCTGCTGATTCCTCATCACACGTTCCTCACTCTCTTGAGATGTCTTGTATTATACGAAGTCATCCCAATGGGACTCCAACTTGACAAACGCCTTAGCATTGAAATCCGGCGTATCATTCTTCAAGATAAACTTTTTATACAATGTCTTCTTCTAACTCTGGAACAATGTTGCAATCTTCTTCATTGTCTAATCCCTCACTAGCTCCTTCAAAGCATCATCTGCTTGTAATGTGAAATGCTGAGTGATATCTCTCCAAGCTAGGTTCTTGTCACGATCAGATACAAAACTAACATTAGGAGCAGATATCTTCTGCTTCCATTGACGAGCACTAACTGGGATCCTATCCCCTTACAATGAACCCACATTGATTGACATATGTCTAAGCATGTGGTCCCAATGGTTTGCTGGTGTCGGTGTCGAATTCTGATATTATGAAATGGCCCTCTAATGGCTTTTTTGGCCCTCGGACTTTCCTACTCTTGCTGGTGGTTGATGTAGATCCAGAGACCGGCTACATGAGTAGAAACACAATGATTAACAACAAATATACGTACGCATGCATCTATAAGAGATGATAGATAATCGAATATACCTCGCCAGTATTTTCTTGCACGACAATTTGTTGATCTTCAACCACCGGGATATTCGGGATATCCTCATAATTAGCAAAGTACTGACTCGTGTCATCTACATCCGCATTGGTGCCAGCATTGATAATATCTGCCATTATGTCATCATTCAAGTTATCATCCGGAGCAGCCATTTGTATCTTCAAGATAACACATAGATAGAATTACTATGGCACATAACATAAGTACATGTGATAACACATATAGAATTACTAAATCCAATTAAATATAATAACACATAATATTTCATAAGGATAAACAATAATAAGGTATAGGCTTTGGAATCGAATCAAAAACACTTTCGATCCAAAAACATGGAAATAAGTACATGTATATATACACATAGAATGATACAATTTTCTCTCTCTCTCAACACATAGAAATAAGTGCATATGTATATATCTCTAGATATGCATGTGATAACACATAGAATGTCTCTCTAGATACAATTTTCTCTCTCTCTCAACACATGGAAATAAGTACATGTATATATACACATAGAAATAATTAAGTACATATGTATACATATAAAATCTCTCTCTAGATATGCATGTGATATAGATAGAATTACTAATAAAATATCCAAGTGATATATAGATAGAATTACTAAAATAAAATATGCATGTGATATAGAGATAGAATTACTAATAAAATATGCATGTGTCAATTACTAAAACAAAATTAAATCTAACATATATATAGAGAGATAGAATATAATTACTAAATCTAATTAAATATAATAACACACATATATCTAGATAGAATTAATTACTAAATCTAATTAAACCTAACATATATACATAGATAGAATTACTAAATCAAAATTAAATCTAACACATATAGAGAGAGAGATAGAATAATAATTACTAAATATATCAAAAACTATAATAAAAACTATATAAAAAACTATCTAAATAAAGTACTAATTATATTCTAATACATTTAAATCTAACATATATAAAAAACTATCTAAAAAACTAACTAAAAAACTAACAATAAACTACTAATTAAATTTTAATACATTTTAATCTAACATATATATCAAAAACTATCTAAAAATTGTCTAAAAAACTATCTAAATAAACTAGTAATTAAATTTAACATATATTTTAATCTAACATATATATATAAAACAATCTAAAAAACTAGAAACTTTGTAAAAAAATATGGCCGAGAGCAGCTAGCTAGCAGGCTAGCTGGGGCGGATGGCGGGCCGGGCAGGGCATGCTGGCCGGCCATGGGGACGAGCTGAGCACCTCGCGCGAGGACGACGACGGCACGGCGCGGCAGACGAGCTCGACGGCCGCCAGGCGGGGTTCGATGATGAGGCTGGGTGGGAAGCGGTCGGTGACGGAGGGTGGGCTCGGGTGCGGCGGTGGAGACGGGATGCGGCGGAGAGACGGCGCGCGATGCGGGCCGGGCGGATGGCGCGGCCAGGCGGGGGTAGACGACGATGGTGGCGCGGCAGAGACGAGCTCGATGGCCGGGCAGGGCTGGGCGACGGAGGCGAGATCGACGTGTAGATCAAAAAGTAGAAGATGAACAGAATAGAATCCGTTCGATATATATAGGCCAGGACTAAACGCCATTTAGTCCCGGCTGGTAAGCCGAACCGGGACTAAAGGTCCAACCCTTTAGTCCCGGCTCGGCTAACCAGCCGGGACTAATGGAGCTTTAGTCCCGGTTGGTGTTACCAGCCAGGACTAAAGGTATTTTTGGCCAAAATTGCCGCCCACCCTTTAGTCCCGGTTCCTGGCCTGGGCCGAGACTAAAGGCATGAAAATTTTGGTAGCCCGCCAGAGTAATTGGAAAGGCCTCGGATTTTGATTTTGTTCTCCTTGTTTAATACTAGGTTAATCAATTAATTCTATAGCAACTTCAATACTTTGCAATATTTATTTTAAAAAATACTATTGATTAAGTAATTATTTATTGTAAATAGGAAAAATTTGTAACCTAAAGTTTTTAATTTCTTTTATGAATATAGAATATAAATGTTACTAATACTAAGTATTTTATTAATGCAAAAATATATTTGTAACTTAAAATTAATAAAACTAATATTATTCGATAGGAAATTTATTATCATATTATTGTAACGTCAATGTTTCAATTTTTTCTCGGTTTTTGATCAAAATGACAGGAAATTTTTTGTTGAACCCATAAAAATAAAGAAAATGTAGTATTTTTGTTCTACAACTTTTTTAAATGAAAAATGGCCTATATAAGGATTGTAGATCTTGATGAGTTGAACAAACTTAATATTCAAAACTTTTCAATTTGAGACAATCTAGGGTTCCGAAAACTAGTTTGTAGGCGTCAAAATTTAAAAATCACAAATTTGAACCTTCTGAACTTTCTCAAATGGAAAGTTGACCAAAACAACAATTGTATATCTTGATGAGCTGAACAAACTTGGTATTCAAAACTTTTCAATTTGAGACAATCTAGGGTTCCGAAAACTAGTTTGTAGGCGTCAAAATTTAAAAATCACAAATGTGAACCATCCAAACTATCTCAAATGGAAAGTTGACCAAACAACAATTGTAGATCTTGATGACTTTAACAAACTTTGTATTCAAAACTTTTCAATTTAAAGTCATTTAGAGTTCATAATACTAGAGTCAAGGTGTTGTTTTTTCATTTGACCAAATTTGACTTGGTCAAACTTTCTCAAATGAGACACTAAATGACCTCAGATGAAAAAACTCTGAATACCAAGTTTGATCATCTCAGCAAGATCTACAATGGTTACATATGTCATTTTCCTATTTGAGAAAGTTTTATCAAACACTAGTCACAAATTCTTGAATCTCATATAGACTTTCTAAAACTATGTCACACACTTGTGAAATTTGAACTGCATTTTGTTCAAACTTTCTCAAATGAAAAAATGGCCTATATAAGTATTGTATATCTTGATGAGCTGAACAAACTTGGTATTCAAAACTTTTCAATTTGAGACAATCTAGGGTTCTGAAAACTAGTTTGTAGGCGTTAAAATTTAAAAATCACAAATTTGAACCATCCAAACTTTCTCAAATGGAAAGTTGACCAAAACAACAATTGTAGATATTGATGAGTTTAACAAACTTGGTATTCAAAACTTTTCAATTTGAAGTCATTTAGAGTTCATAATACTAGAGTCAAAGTGTTGTTTTTTTATTTGACCAAATTTGACTTGGTCAAACTTGCTCAAATGAGACACTAAATGACCTCAGATGAAAAAACTCTGAATACCAAGTTTGATCATCTCAGCAAGATCTACAATTGTTACATAGCTTATTTTCCCATTTGAGAAAGTTTTATCAAACACTAGTCACAAATTCTTGAATCTCATTTAGACTTTCTGAAACTATGTCACACACTTGTGAAATTTGAAACATATATTAAACATATTACAATGTGAAGTCATAACATATTACATAATATCCGTCTCTAAAACATAATATATTAAACATGCATCGTTTTATCATGCGGGCACAACAGTGAATTTCTTCTTGACGTATGACCCTTGGTTATGATCTTGTCGTAACCATGGAGTGTCTTCATCATTTAACATGATGCTTGGATCTTTCTTCACTATGAAGGGTGGAATTCGGACATTTCTTTCATAATCTTCTGACATGTCTGACTTATCTTCAATTCCCACTATATTTATTTTCCCAGAAAGAACTATGTGGCACTTTGGCTCATTGATCATTGAGTTGATGTCTTCGTTTTTTCCTCTCTTTGATTTTCTAGACATGTCTTTCACATAGAACACCTGACTCACATTGGCAGCAAGGACGAATGGTTCGTCTTTGTACCTAATATTGTTGAGGTCCACTGTTGTCATTCCATACTCTTTGTCGACTATTACCCCTCCTCCGGTCAGCTTCACCCATTGGCATCGGAACAAAGGGACTTTAAAATTAGGTACGTAGTCTAGTTCTCATATCTCTTCTATGCAGCCATAATATGTTTGTATATTCCCATTTGGATCTGTGCCATCTATGCGAACACCACTATTTTGATTGGTGCTCCTTTTATCTTGGGCAACTGTGTAAAATGTATTCCTATTTATCTCGTACCCTTGGTACGTGAGGATATGCCACGATGGTTACCTAGCCAACAAATATAGTTGCTCATCAATATTGTCATCGCCTTGACATTCTTTTCGCAACCAACCACTAAAACTTTCCATGTGCTGACGCCTAATCCAAGCTTCAGTCTTCCCTGGAAACTTGGATCGTAAGAACTCCTTATGTATCTCGATGTACGGATGCACCAATGACAAGTTATGAAGAACCGTGTAGTGTGCTTTATTGAAATAACCGTCTTCCATGCCGATATATGTTTTCTTCCCTAAAGTTCCTTTACCACTGAGTCTCCCCTCGTGTCACGATTTGGGAACGCCAATCGGGGCAAGGTCAGGAATAAAGTCAACACAGAACTCAATGACCTCCTCTATTCCATAGCCCTGGGCGATGCTTCCTTTAGGCTTAGAACGGACTTTCACATATTTCTTCAAGACTCCCATAAACCTCTCGAAGGGGAACATATTATGTAAGAACACAGGTCCAAGAATACTAATCTCCTTCACCAAATGAACTAGGAGGTGTGTCATGATATTAAAGAAGGATGGAGGGAACACCAACTCAAAGCTGACAAGACATTGAACCACATCATTCTGTAGAGTAGCTAGTTCCACTAGATTGATTGCCTTCTGAGAAATTGCATTGAGGAATGCACATAGCTTCACGGTGGCTAGACGTACATGTGGAGGTTGAATTCCTCTTAAAGCAACTAGAAGCAATTGCGTCATAAGAACGAGGCAGTCGTGGGACTTTAAGTTTAGGAATTTCTTCTCTGGCACATTTATTATACCCTTTATATTGGAGGAGAATCCCGATGGGACCTTGATGCTGCTTAGACATTCGAACATGCTGTCCCTCTCTTCTTTGCTAAGCATGTAGCTAGCAGGACTTAAGTAATGACGTCCATCATCTGTCTTCTCTGGATGAAGGTTGTCTCGTTCTTTCATGCCCTGTAAGTCCTGGCGTGCTTCAAGTGAATCCTTTGGCTTCCCGTACACACCCATGAATCCGAATAGGTTCACACAAAGATTCTTTGTCATGTGCATCACGTCGATTGCGTTGCGGACCTCTAGGACTTGCCAATAGGGTAGCTCCCAAATGATAGACTTCTTCTTCCACATAGGTGCGTGTCCCTTAGCATCTTTGGGAATAGATTCGATGCCTTGTCCCTTTCCAAATACTACTTTCACATCCTTGACCATTGCGAGTACATCTTCCCCGGTTCGGTTATGAGGCTTCTTCCGGTGGTCTGGCTTACCTTTAAAATGCTTCCCTTTCTTTCTTACTTGGTGATTCAAAGGAAGGAATCGATGATGGCCAAGGTACACGACCTTTCGACATCTTTTCAAATATATACTGTCAAGGTCATCAAAACAATGTGTGCATGCATTATGTCCTTTGTTTGTCTGACCTGAAAGATTACTTAAAGCAGGCCAATCATTGATTGTTATGAACAACATTGCTCGTAGGTCAAAGTGTTCTTGTTTGTACTCATCCCAGACATGTACACCTGGTTTGTTCCATAAAACTAGAAGTTCTTCAACTAATGGCTTCAGATAGACATCAATGTCGTTGCCAGGTTGCCTCGGACCTTGGATGAGGATTGACATCATAATGAACTTCCGCTTCATGCATAACCATGGAGGAAGGTTGTAGATACATAGAGTAACTGGCCAAGTGCTATGACTAGTGCTCTGCTCCCCAAAAGGATTCATACCATCTGTACTTAAGGCGAACCTTAAGTTTCTAGCCTTATTTGCAAACTCTGGAAATTCCCTGTCTATCGCTCTCCACTAGGACCCATTAGCTAGGTGTCTCAGCATATTGTCTACCTTACGGTCTTCTTTATGCCACCGCAACAACTTTGCATGGTCTTTATTTCTAAATAAATGTTTTAAGCGTGTATTATAGGAGCATACCACATAACCTTGGCAGGGATTTTCTTTCTAGGACGTTGTTCACCCTCGACATCACCAAGATCATCGCGCCTGATCTTATACTGCGATGCTTTACATACCGGGCATTCATCCAAATTCTCATATTCATTACCATGGTAGAGGATACAGTCATTAGGACATGCATGTATCTTTTGGATTTTTAATCCCAAAGGGCAGACAACCTTTTTTGCTTCGTACGTAGTGGTGGGCAATTCATTTGGCTTCGGAAGCATCTTCTTTATGAGGTTCAATAAATTCCCAAATGCCTTGTTGGATACACCATTCTTTGCCTTCCACTGTAGCAATTCCAGTGTTGTACCCAGCTTTTTTTGCCCCTCTTCGGACATCAGGTATAACAACTTCCTATGATCCTCAAGCATTCGCTCGAACTTAACTTTCTCTTTTTCACTTTCGCATTCTTGTTGTGCATCACGAATGGCATCGCCAAGAGCATCACCGAGATCATCTTCTGTCGCTACCTCTTCTTCATCTCCCCCCATTGTAGTATCATCAAAGGCACCATACTGAGCAATAATGTCATCAATTTCTAAATCTTCTCCTTCACCTTCTTCCATCATGACCCCGCTTTTTCCATGCTTAGTCCAACATATATAGTTTGACATGAAACCTGACTTAAGCAAATGTGAATGAAGACTCATTGAGCTTGAATATTCCTTTAAGTTCTTACATATGGCACATGGACAGCACATGAAACCATCCCGCTTATTTGACTCGGCCACACCTAAGAAATAGTGCACGCCCTCAATAAAGTCTTGGGAGCGGCGATCGGCATTGTACATCCAATGGCGTGACATAATCTGCATTACACGACAAATTATAAAAACCTTGAACATAATTAAGTATTTTATTACACAACATAGATGACACACACACGGTTGATTAATTAACTAAGCCTGGCTACAACGTAAGCAATCCCAGCTATCACTAAACAAACTAAAACTACAATGCACTTCAGTAACATAATTATTTCGTGACCGTACGCAACTAAAATAGACAAATCATTTGTCTGTTGAATATCAATAAGCTTCTCCTGCTAGCTCACTGCCTCATCATCAGCAGCCGCTACCTCAAGCGCACCCGAATTCTGCACGTATGTAGCATAATCTTCCTCCTAGTACCAACCATCGCATCCATTGCCCTCCCACTGAAATTAAAGCCAAAAAATATTTAGTCAAAAATATTCAAGAAAAGCAGGTCAATTAGCCATAATAATCAAATGCGTAAGAAACTCACATCGTGATCCAGGCACTTGTAGAAAACATGACCCTTGTTGGGTCCCTATCTCTTGACTCGGTACTCCATCACAATCTTCTGCTTACACTTGCCGCAGATAATGAGAGGGAGTTCTGGCCTCAGTCGTTTCGCAACCGAACGAGAGGCCGAGGATCCGGTACCAGTTGTCATCTACTTTCTATACTTATTTTTGCAAACTAGTATAAATTTCACATTTTCTAAAATAATATATTTAAACAAAACTAAAATTATTTATTTATCTAACTAAACCATGAAATATGTACTATGTATAATAGTAAAATACCAAACTATCAAGTGATTTTACTATTGTAAATCATCATGTGATTTTGAGCTAAAAATGACATAGAAATCATAATCAAATCCACCATATCAAGTTACTTTATATACTTATTTTTGCAAACTATTGTAAATTTCTCATTTCTAAAGTAATATATTAAAAAAATAAAAATATTTATTTATCTAACTAAACCATGAAATGTACTACATATACTAGCAATACTAAACTATCAAGTGATTTTGATGAACTAATTTAACTTTTGTTTATCCAAATATATATGCAAATCATCATGTGATTTTGAGCTAAAAATGACATAAAATAATAATAAAGTCCAACATATAAAGTTACACATGCATCTACATCGCAAAATGAGATAAGCTACTGATAAAACATAAGAGGATTAAGTTTGTTACCTCCAAAATCGAAGAGCAACACCAATGGAGGGGGAGAGAGCAAGAACAACAGCAAGCTGAAGAACACAGGCACTGAGTTTGAATGGAATGGCTCAGGCTCGGGGAGGAAGAAATGAGCTGGTCTATAGGCCGGGATAATTAGTCCCGGTTAGGGGGCCAAACTAGGACTAAAGATTAATCTTTATTCCCAGGGCATTACCCAAACCGGGACTAAAAGCTTTAGTCCCGGCTGGTATTACCAACCGGGACTAAAGGTTTACCTTTAGTCCCGGTTGATAATACCAGCCGAGACTAAAGATCTCTGCCCCGCGGACGACCATTGGGCAGGAACCTTTAGTCCCGGGGGTAAAAAATGTCGAAGCTAATGCTAAATTGGGACATCATTCTAAAGTTTGTTCTCTAGTAGTGATAAGAACTCCACACACAGCATATTGCTCACCGTTGTCAGCTCGAGTACATGCATCCGTCATGGCTCGGCCTCATGGATCACCATCACCGGATTACTCACACCATGTATCATCCTCGCCAAGATCAAGGATCTCAACTTCCACTACTGGTCAAGGTGCGGAACTCGAGGTTCACTAGAGTGTGTCATAGAGCTGGTAGCTAGCCTGTGCAATGGGCTCTAGATGCTCAACATCTAAATCCACAATGTCAGGACATAGCTGTCTTCTCACATTCACCGAATCTCTCACTGTTCATCCCTTCTCTTGTGATTTGGTTTAGTGGCTCTGGTATTTCTTAGTCAAAGCTCATAGCTACGAGAAAAAGACAAAGGAAATTCACATGAGGGGACCTAGACACAAACAGGTAAAGTGAATCAGTGGGTTTTACCCTAATTGGAAATGGGTATACCCTACCTGTCGTATTTTTTGACCTGGGCAATGAAGATCAGTGTATCACGCACAAGGAATTAGAAGGGTAACACACGGGACATAGATTTGTATTGGTACAGGTACGTAGTACCCTACATCCAGTTTTAGAGTAGATCTTTTATCTCGAGGGCTCGTGTTACAAGGGGTTGCTAAGTATTCCCCCATTACCGATCGAGTACTCCCTACCCCACCTTACATAGTATGGGGGTAGGGTTACATAGATGGTGATCAGTTTACAAATATATTTCCTAGTTAGTTACATGGAAATAATAACAGAATGACTACCGTATCCCATAGAAGTGGCAGCCAAGTACTTTTGTGCCATGTTTGCTTGATCACCACGTCTAGCAACGTACCCTAGCTCAGATGGGCCTCAACTTTGCTAGGCTTAGCCTATCCTGATGGTAGTGGGCTCATATCAGGGCGGTGAGGGGGGACCCTAGGTCCATATCACTGACACTACCCATGGCCAAACTTAATTGGACAATATATTTTTGCTCTTACCCTACCAAAACAGTAAGGGTCTGAATTTGGATATGAGTGCCGAATACCAAGCAAAAGGTATAGGTTGAAATGCTTATTAGTGAAAGCATCTAGGCCCCTAGTTGGGTTTCGGTGATTAATGACAATACAAGATTACTATGACTAACGTGTGTTTTGCAGAGGCAATTAAGTTAGGTCATGGTAATGGAGATCAATTGGGCAATCAAGGTTGTCATGCCCCTACGATGGAAATCGTTTCGGTTTTCAAAGGATGGACGACAAGGTTAAGGATGACTAGTTCTAAGTGTCGATTGGAGTTGGAGAGACACTTAAAGTAGTTTAGGACTTTGTTTTTCCTTTGGCCGTACTATTAAGGGGGGGTATGGACGGGTAGCTTGACCTAGATAAGTCTAGTGAGTTAGGTGTGGTGCACACTTGTTAAAACTAGCTCTAGGTAGCTCCTACGAATGCCTAAGATCCTTTGGAGCAAACTTCATTCACATAAGATCGAGAGTTGGAAGTGAATGGAGGGTCAAATGCTGACCGGACACTGGCTCCGGTGTGACCGGATGCTGGCCGCAGGGTCCGGTCAGTTCATTTGATCATCAGACTGCATTCGGTGCGACCGGACGCTGGAGAGGTCAAGTGACCGGACGCTGAGAGGCAGCGTCCGGTCGACTCCAGTAAGGTTCCAGAGAAGGGAATCTGTGACCGGATGCGTCCGGTCAGTACTGACCGGACCCTGGGGGTTCAGCGTCCGATCGAGTACAGTAAGGTTCTAGTAAGGGTTTAATGCGACCGGACGCGTCCGGTCAGTGGTGACCGGACCCTGCCAACGTCCGGTCAACACATTTTCACTTGTTCGCGGGTTGAACTGACCGGAGCGTCCGGTTAGTACGACCGGAGCGTCCGGTCACCCCGCAGAAGCTCATAACGGTTCGTTTTTCAGGCTGCCTTATAAATAGAAGCTCCACTCGTGTGTGGAGTCACTTTTGCTCATTCCAACAGCTGAGAAACACGTTTGTGAGTGCCAAGAAGAGCAAGGTCCTAGTGAGGTGATTGAGATTTGAGAATCCAAGAGAGTAGCCTCATTAGTGAATCAAGAGTAGCAAAGTGTGCATCCATCTTCTCATTAGGCTTCGAGTGGTCAAGTGAGAGTTCGTGCTTGTTACTCTTGGTGATCGCCATCACCTAGACGGCTTGGTGGTGATTGGGAGCTTGGTGATCACCCAGCGGAGCTTGTGGGTGACCCAACTCAAGTTGTGAGCGGCTTTGGGTGATTCGCCACGATGGAGTGTCGAAGAATCAACCTGTAGAGAGCACTTGATCCTTGCGCGGATCAAGGGGGAGCTACACCCTTGCGCGGGTGCTCCAACGAGGACTAGTGGGGAGTGGCGACTCCCCGATACCTCGGCAAAACATCGCCGCGTTCCTCTCTCTCTCTCTATTTACTTTGAGCATTTACTTTGAGTATTTACTTTGAGCAATTCAATACTTGTCTTTACATTCATAGAATTGACATGCTAGAGTAAGTTTAGAACATAGGTTGGAAGTCCGTTGTGCGTTAGTTTGATAGAAACATTTTTCTAGGAACAAGGGGTTAATTGGGCTATCCGTAGGATTTGATTATTGCAAGAAAATTTAGAATTAGCCCAATTCACCCCCCCTCTTGGGTATCTTGATCCTTTCAATTGGTATCAGAGCCTCATGCTCACGTTTTTAAGCTTAACCGCTTAGAGCAAGATGTCTCATGGGGATGGACCTCCTCCTATCTTTGAGGGAGATGACTTTCCATATTGGAAAATCCACATGGAGGCGTACTTAGAAGCTCTAGACGTTGGTATTCTTAGAGCCGCCTCACAAGACTTCCCAAAACCTCGGGATGCTACTAACCTACAAGGCGATGAGGTTAATTATGAAAAATGGAATGCAAAGGCTCGCAACACCATCTTTAGAGGCCTTTGCAAAGATGTGTTCAACCGTGTAAGGAACCACAAAGACGCCCATGCACTATGGTCGGACGTTTGTGCGCTCCATGAGGGAACCAAGAGTGAGCATGAGGAATGCTATCATCTTGTGATTAAAAAGCTAAATTCATTTGAAATGCTTCCCAAAGAAAGTGCTAATGAGATGTATTCTCGTTTAAATGTTCTTGTAGAGGAAGTCAATGGGCTTGGACTTACTCAAATGTCACCATCCGATGTTGTGAGAAAGATCTTGAGTGTCCTCTCCATTGACAAATATGGGCACATTGTGACCATGCTACATCAAGGTGATCTTTCCGCCGCTACACCGACACAAATCTTGGGAAAGATCAATGCTCATGAGATGTACATGCACATCACACCACAAGATGGCTCATCCTCTACAAAGAAGAAAGAGAAGGATTTAGCATTCAAAGCTAGCCAAGATAAGGGCAAAGCAAGACTTGAGTATGAGAGCTCAAGTGATGAAGAAGATGATGAAGAAAGTCTTGCTCTCATGGTGAAGAAGACCGCCAAGATGCTAAAGAAGCTAAACAAGAGTGGCATCAAGTTTGACGGCAAGAAGAAGAAGTTCTTCACTAGCTCAAGAAGAAAGCCAATCTCCGAGATGGATTGCTACAATTGTGGCGAACTTGGCCATCTAGCTCATCAATGCACAAAGCCCAAGAAAGACAAGTTCAAGAACAAGAACAAGGGCAAGAAAGATGACTCAAGCAATGAGGATGAAGATGAGAAGAAAAGGAACAAGCCATACAAGAAAAGAGATGGCCAAAAGAGGGACTTCTACAAGAAGAAGAAGAGTGGAAAGGCCTACATTGTTGATGATTGGCTCACGGACATTGATTCATCAAGTGGATCATCCAACGATGATAGTGACAATGAGAAGGTGGCCGCCATTGCTATTGATCTTGCATCTTCACCGCCACCATCGCCATCATCCTCTACACACCTATGCCTTATGGCCAAGGGTGAACGCAAGGTAACTAAGAATGATGATAGTAGTGATGATGAGCAAGCTAGTGATGATGATAGCGATAGCGATGATGATGATTCACCTACATATGATGATCTTGTCAAAATACTAAGAAAATACACTAAGATCATTAGAAAGAGTAGAGATACAAATGAAAAGCTTGATGCTAAAAATGATTCACTCTTAGCTAAGTGCGATACATTGGAAAAGGCTAATGATGAGCTTAGAGAAACTAATGATGCTATATCATCCAAACTCAAGGAGCTCAAATCTTCTAAGAAAGAGCTTAAAGATAAACATGATAAACTTGAGTGGGTGCACAATGAGCTTATCACTAGTCACAACAAGCTAAAAGATGAGTATACAACTCTTAAGATCAATCATGATACTCTTGTCATTGCTCAAGAATTCTTACCAAATGAGCCACATGATGCTACTAACCATGTTGTTAAGATTGATATAGCTACATCATGTGATGATTTGATTGATGAGAGCATTGAGCAAGGATCTAGTGGCAAAGGCAAGCAAGTGGTTGAGTGCAATGACTACGATGAATATGTCAAGCTCAAGAACACAAATGAGAAGCTCATGAAAGATCTTGAAGAAATGAAAAGCCACAACACCATTGTGCTAGAAACTCTTGATCATGACAAAGAGTTGATTCTTGAGAATGAGAAGCTCAAAGAAGAAAACAAGAAGCTCAAGGAAGAGAAGAAAGATGATGCTCTAAAGGAAGAAAATAAGAAGCTCAAGTTGGAGAAAGAGCATCTCAAGATTGGATTGATCAAGTTTGCTAGAGGCAAGCATCTCCAAAGTGAGCTACTCATGAACACCGTCATGAAGATGGATAGAAGTGGCATTGGATATGTGGCAAGTATAGAGAAGGCTCAAGTTCAACAACAACAATCAAAGTCCAAAGCATATAGAGTATTTAATCATGCCACCAGCTTGGTTGAAGAAACATATGATGTGGAATTTGATGAATCTAACGGCTCCCAAGGAGCACATGAGAATCTTGATGATGTAGGTGATGAACCATTGAGGGAGGCTATGAAGAATATTCTGGTGGGAGACATCAAGCCAAAAGATGATGAAGATGATGTACATGTCATTGATCAACCTTCTTCATCAAGTGTGCCACAAGATGGTGAAAAAGATGGGAGAGTAGAAAATGAAGATACTCATATCTCCCATGAGCAAATTGTGGTACAAGCACAAGATGTTGATGCTCCACAACCTCCTCCTCAAGTGGTCAATAGAAGAAATACACCTCTCCTATAAGATCATCCACAAGATCTCATCATAGGGAGTCCATCAAAGGGTGTAATGACTCGATCTCAAAAACTTACTTCATTTATTGCTTATCACTCTTTTGTCTCTTGCTATGAGCCTACCAAGATAGAAGAAGCTCTCAAAGATCTGGATTGGATCAATGCCATGCATGAAGAGTTGAACAACTTCACTCGCAATGAAGTTTGGACTCTAGAAGAGCGACCAAAAGGTGCAAGAGTCATTGGAACAAAGTGGGTGTTCCGTAATAAGCAAGATGATCAAGGTGTTGTTGTGAGGAACAAGGCAAGACTAGTTGCAAAGGGATTCTCCCAAGTTGAAGGTTTGGATTTTGGGGAGACCTTTGCACCGGTTGCAAGATTAGAAGCCATCCGTATCCTACTTGCATATGCATCACATCATGAAATGAAACTATATTAAATGGATGTGAAAAGTGCATTTTTAAATGGCTTTATTAATGAACTAGTCTATGTTGATCAACCTCCCAAGTTTGAAGACCCTAGATATCCTAATCATGTTTATAGGTTGTCCAAGGCACTATATGGGCTTAAGCAAGCCCCAAGAGCTTGGTATGAGCGCCTTCGGGACTTCCTCATTGAGAAGGGCTTCACCATTGGGAAGGTCAACACCACACTATTCACCAAGAAGCTTGATGGGCATATCTTCATTTGTCAAGTATATGTTGATGATATCATCTTTGGATCATCAAATGAAGACTCATGCAAAGAATTTGGTGAATTGATGTCAAAGGAGTTCGAGATGTCCATGATTGGTGAGCTTACATTCTTTCTTGGTTTTCAAGTCAAGCAAATGAAAGAAGGCATCTTCATCTCTCAAGAGAAATACACTAAAGATCTTCTCAAGAGATTCAAGATGGATGAATGTAAGCCAATCAAGACACCAATGCCTACCAATGACATCTCGACCTAGATGAGGGAGGTAACCCGGTTGATCAAACTCTCTACCGTTCTATGATTGGTAGCTTGTTATATTTAACCGCATCTAGGCCCGACATCATGTTTAGTGTGTGTATGTGTGCTAGATATCAAGCTAGTCCTAAGGAAACACATTTAATTGCCGTAAAAAGAATCCTTAGGTATCTTAAGCACACATCAAGCATTGGCCTTTGGTATCCCAAAGGAGCTATATTTGAATTAGTTGGCTATTCCGATTCGGATTATGCCGGATGCAAAGTGGATAGAAAGAGCACATCCGGAGGGTGCCATTTGCTTGGTAGATCACTTGTGTCTTGGTCCTCCAAGAAACAAAATAGTGTGGCTTTGTCCACCGCCGAAGCGGAATACATTGCCGCGGGTGCTTGTTGTGCACAAATTTTATACATGAAACAAACTTTGCTAGACTATGGTGTAGTTCTAGAAAAGGTACCCCTTTTGTGCGACAATGAAAGTGCGGTAAAACTTGCAAATAATCCGGTTCAACACTCTCGCACCAAGCACATAGATATCCGCCATCACTTTCTAAGAGATCATGTTGCTAAAAATGATATATCACTAGAAGGTATAAGAACCAAAGATCAATTAGCGGATATCTTCACTAAACCGCTAGATGAGGCTACATTTTGTAGATTGCGGAATGAGCTCAATGTACTTGACTTTAGCAACTTCACTAAAAATTGAGCTTGTGTTGTCCCTTGCATTCATTGTAATATACAACATGCTTAATTTTTGGCAATGCATATAGGGCTTATCTAACATGGTTAAGATAACCGCTGAAAAGCGTGTGAAGAAGCTTAACCTTGGATCAAACTTGACAAGCAACTAGATTTACTTACAAAGTATTGCATATGCATGGATGTTGTTTTGTTGTTTTGTTCCATTTGCCTTCTTATTGCCTAAGGCAAAATATTTTGAAAAATATGAGGGTTTGAGAGAGGTCACTCACATCAGTCCCAATTGGTGTTTATTTGGATCTTATTCAAGTTGGGACTTGATTGGGAACAGGCAGCGCGAAGGAACTTGAAGATTTGCTGGAAAAGTACCACCGGACGCCGCTGTCCAGCGTTCGGTTAGTTCACAAGAGGTGAACTGCTGCTAGAGGAGTGACTGGACGCTGCGTTTGTGCGTCCGGTCAGGAAGGGATCCAGCGTCCGGTCATTTGAAGAAGGAATAGGCTGTACTGACCGGACCCTGCCTGCGTCCAGTCATGGACCACCAGACGCATTCGGTCATGATTCTAGAGGTATTGGACCTCTCTGGAATCGACCGGACGCTGGGTGGTAGCGTCCGGTCGCTACCACCGGAGCGTCCGGTTAGTGGATTTCGTGCGGCATCAGGACTCTTTCTCCGATTCCTTATCTGTTGCATTGGGGGACCTATTTAATCCAATCCGGCCGTACCCTTTTGCCCCACATCTCACCGAGCCCTAGCCAGCACCGCCGCAGCTTCTCCGCGCCTCCCACGACCACACGCCACCGCAAGCTCACCATAGCAGCTCCCTTGCCCACGCCACCGAGCACCTCGCGCCAGCCTCGAACGCCACCGCGCCTCCCCGCGCGCCCAAGCCACCGCACGCCTTCCACGCCTAAGCAACAGCGCGCCACCATCGTGACGCCTGCAGCGCCATCGAAGCCCTAACCCTTGCCTCCTTGATTGGTTGGTAAGGTCTAATCCTTGTTTTGAATTTACCTTGCTTGTGACCTAAATCCATTGCAAATCACTGATTTCAAATAATCTAGGGCCTTCGGTTCATCGCAGTTCTTTGCAACCCTAGCCCCAGCCGGTTCCGAGGTTTCCCCCGCATGACACGTCTCTTCTTCTCTCGGATCGCCGGTTCATCAGGTAGCATGCCCGTCGTCTTAATTTCGTACCTACATTGCTTGCTTCCTAGGTCTTTCGCATCTATTAGATATATTGTATTCATTTGTATATCCATCTATTCCATCATGCAGTGAGTCAGTGCCGTTGAGGTTCTTGTGGCAGTTGTCAGACAACTCGGAGCCAAGCTCACGAGTATGGATCGAGGCCAAGCCTCAGGAGTGTCAGTTTGACAGTTGATCTTCGTCAGTGGTAGTTCATCTTCTTGTCAGTTTAGATGGCTCGCACTAAGAACGTTGGTGGTGGTCTAGGAGATGACGATCGGAGGCCCCCGCCTTGCCAGCCTATAGGATCAAAAGGCAAGGCAACGAAGCAGGTGACATCCAAGAAGCGCAAGTACCCCGACGTAGAGACAGCGAGAGCAGCAGCAGTCGCTGAGGCCGCAGAGCGTGCCGAGAGAGGAGGTTCCCGCAGTGGAGTTGTCATAGCAGATCAGCTAGCACCAGACACGCAGGGCAGACTGAGGGAGATTGAGCGACTTCATGGTAGTCCACCTAGAAATGTCATGATGGCAGGACATCATCTAGCTATTGAGGAGCTTCAGCGTTAGGGGGAGTCTCAGCAGGAGCCACAGCAGCAGCCCCACCAGCAGAGCCTCAGCCAGCTCAGGAGACTCAGGAGGGTTAGCAGGCCGAGGAGACCGAGCCGGCACCCCAGCTACGCAGCTCTGGTCATAACAGTGCTACAGTTCCACCAAGGCCAGCTACACAGCACAGGGGTTCACGCCCACCGCCTAGACCATAGGGTCCGCCTCTAGTAGTACATCTTGACTTGAGGGCCACCACAGCCAGACAGGTTCGCCAGCTGAGGTTTGTTGAGTTTGAGGTGTGGTTCCCTCCGAGGAGGGATGAGAGAGTAGCTGAGGGTTTCTACACGCCACTATAGGAGGATTTCTACAACGCTTATCTCAACAGTGGGGCTATGTTTAGATCTCAATGGGTATGCAGTATAGAGTCTATTGTGGCAGTAGCCGGAGAGCATATCCGCCCCTACTTGTCATATTTGCCAGGGTTGTCAGATCTGATTGGCCGGACTGGACTGTATGTGCCATCTTGGGTTCGGTAGTTTTATGATTCACTCTATGTTGACCCGCAGCACAACTTCATACACTTTGCATTCAATGGTAGAGACTATAGGGTGATGAGTTTCAGGGCCCGAGAGATACTAAGGCTATAGGATCAGCCTGCCAAGTTGCATGAGGTATGTTATGGACAGCAGGAGCCTCCCAGGCGTCCCCACGGAGGTTTAGTGCCCCCTACTGATCTTGTGCGACATTGCTTCAAGGAGCCCTTTGGTGAGGGGTCGAGGAGGAACCCCAGTGACCTGACTCCTATAGCTCGTGTGCTAGAGGCCATTATCAGGAGGACACTACTTCCCAGGTTGGGATACAAAGACGGTCTGACTCGCCTATAGCTCTGGCTCCTTAATGCCCTGATGCAGCAGACCGTGTTCGACATTTGGGACCTCCTTCTATCAAAGATGGAGGATACTATTGCTGAGGGCTTCAAGGGTCACAGGCAGCTTCCTTATGCACATTGGATCACATTCTTGATGCTCAAGTCTATGCAGGTCAGGACCCCAAAGATGGTTGTAGAGTATAAGGGTGCCACCACTGAGTTTCCAGCTTATAACATGGCATAGAGGATCAGGCATAGCACACCACAGGCACCCGCTCAGCCCAGCCGTCGTCCAGATGTTCCAGAGTTAGCAGCTCAGCAGGATGAGATCATTAGAGGCATAGCCGCTACAGAGGAGGAGCAGCTTGAGGCACAGCAGGAGGCAACAGAGTCTAGTGACAGCTCGGATGACAACTATCTGTTGATTCCTTAGATGCCTCCATGCAGACATGATGCAGAGGCTGGCAGTTCTAGCTCAGCTCCTCCTGCACCGCAGATGGACCCCGCCTTGATTGCTATTCTTGAGCGGATGCAACAGGATCAGGCACGATAGGCTCAGGAGACCGCTGCCAACTTCACACAGTTTCAGGCTCCTTCAGCAGCAGCAGTAGCAGATGCATCAGCAGTAGATACATATGCAGCAGTAGTTCATGGGATTTATGTAGCATGTAGTAACAGCTCTTGGGGCCCCACAGCCACAGCTTTTGCCCCAGCTTGCTCAGCCTGTCACCACCACGACGACTCCAGTTGTACAGCCCAGTGGGCTTCAGAGTAAGGGACAGCCTCCAGCTCCTTTTGCTTCACCCACAGTTTAGGTGTCCCAGTGGTTGTCCTCACTAGTGGTAGCCCTGCAGTTCACTCCATATCATACGGGCTTCTCACCGGATCAGTCTTCCTCGCTTTTTGTGCCTGACACTTCATTCTCTAGGAGTCTTGGAGCATCCTTCAGCGAGTTGACCGGCATGCCTACACCACCTCATATGCATGCCGCCGGTCCTTCTACAGCAGCTCTAGTTGTCATGACTACTTAGAGGCTCCCCTTGTCCGTCGCCTCTTCAGATCCTACGACAGATATTCTAGCAGCTTCACAGGCAGCGCCTGCCCCAGCTCAGACCCAGACCACTTCAGCGACACTTCCTACCACAGAGGGTCAGTTAGTACAGAGCTCAGGGTCAGATGATGATGGCGCCCATTTCTAGCTTGCTCCTCATACCTCAGCGCCTGGCTCGTCCGTTGCTGCCCCGCCGACCGACCCTTAGGTTTTGGTGTTTGACGCCAAAGGGGGAAGGGTTCGAGTATGTAGACTCAGGGGGAGTGACATTTAGGGGGAGCTAGTTATCTTGTATTAGCTTATTATATACATTTGGAGTTTTATCTGTGTGATACACAATTACTATTATGCATTCGTGTGTTACTTTCATGCATATTATTATATCTATGTGATAGTGATATCTACGTGATTGTGATATATGACATGTGTGCTCTCTACTTTACATTATTTATATGTCATATCACTTGTGTTATGCTCATTTGCCTTTGCTTCTGCATTTATACTCCGATGCAAATGAGCTTTGTTACTCGTACTCATGCTTAATTCATATCCTTTGAGAACATTGTGTTGGCTTGGGTCATATAAGCTTGACTAACACTTTTGTTCTTATCGACAAAAGCTTATATGAACCAAGCCCGTCAAAAACCTCACTCTTTCACATACTCGAGGTGGTATTGTCATCAATCACTAAAAATGGGGAGATTGAAAGCATCTAGGCCCCTAGTTGGGTTTCGGTGATTAATGACAATACAAGATTACTATGACTAACGTGTGTTTTGCAGAGGCAATTAAGTTAGGTCATGGTAATGAAGATCAATTGGGCAATCAAGGTTGTCATGCCCCTACGATGGAAATCGTTTCGGTTTTCAAAGGATGGACGACAAGGTTAAGGATGACTAGTTCTAAGTGTCGATTGGAGTTGGAGAGACACTTAGAGTAGTTTAGGACTTTGTTTTTCCTTTGGCCATACTATTAAGGGGGGTATGGACGGGTAGCTTGACCTAGGTAAGTCTAGTGAGTTAGGTGTGGTGCACGCTTGTTAAAACTAGCTCTAGGTAGCTCCTACGAATGCCTAAGATCCTTTGGAGCAAACTTCATTCACATATGATCGAGAGTTGGAAGTGAATGGAGGGTCAAATGCTGACCAGACGCTAGCTCCGGTGTGACCGAATGCTGGCTGCAGGGTCCGGTCAGTTCATTTGATCATCAGACTGCGTTCGGTGTGACCGGACGCTGGAGAGGTCAAGTGACCGGACGCTGAGAGGCAACGTCCGGTCGACTCCAGTAAGGTTCCAAAGAAGGGAATCTATGACCGGACGCGTTTGGTCAGTACTGACCGGACCCTGGGGGTTCAGCGTCTGGTCGAGTACAGTAAGGTTCTAGTAAGGGTTTAATGCGACCGGACGCGTCTGGTCAGTGGTGACCGGACCCTACCAGCGTCCGGTCAACACATTTTCACTGGTTCGTGGGTTGAACTAACCGGAGCATCCAGTCAGTACGACCGGAGCGTCCGGTCACCCCGCAGAAGCTCATAACGGTTCGTTTTTCAGGCTGCCTTATAAATAGGAGCTCCACTCGTGTGTGGAGTCACTTTTGCTCATTCCAACAGCTGAGAAACACGTTTGTGAGTGCCAAGAAGAGCAAGGTCCTAGTGAGGTGATTGAGATTTGAGAATCCAAGAGAGTAGCCTCATTAGTGAATCAAGAGTAGCAAAGTGTGCATCCATCTTCTCATTAGGCTTCGAGTGGTCAATTGAGAGTTCGTGCTTGTTACTCTTGGTGATCGCCATCACCTAGACGGCTTGGTGGTGATTGGGAGCTTGGTGATCACCCGGCGGAGCTTGTGGGTGACCCAACTCAAGTTGTGAGCGGCTTTGGGTGATTCGCCGCGACGGAGTGTTGAAGAATCAACCCGTAGAGAGCACTTGATTCTTGCGCGGATCAAGGGGGAGCTACACCCTTGCGCGGGTGCTCCAACGAGGACTAGTGGGGAGTGGCGACTCCCCGATACCTCGGCAAAACATCGCCGCGTTCGTCTCTCTCTCTATTTACTTTGAGCATTTACTTTGAGTATTTACTTTGAGCAATTCAATACTTTTCTTTACATTCATAGAATTGCCATGCTAGAGTAAGTTTGGAACATAGGCTGCAAGTCCATTGTGCGTTAGTTTGATAGAAACATTTTTCTAGGCATAAGGGGTTAATTGGGCTATCCGTAGGATTTGATTATTGCAAGAAAATTTAGAATTAGCCCAATTCACCCCCCCCTCTTGGGCATCTTGATCCTTTCAATTAGGAACTGAGCTGGGAGAGCAGTACTATTGAGGCATGAGAGCTCAGTGTTAGTGGAGGAAGAACTTGACTAGGGCACTGCATGGCGATGGCAGCTGAGATTGGGAAATATTGGCAACCCAATGGTGAACAGAGCAATAGATAGAGCACCAAGGATGTAACAACCCGTGGATTTGCATGTAATGAAAAACCCAACTTTTTAAAAAAATTCCTTTCCTAAAACAATGCTTGATGTTGTGTTGCATATAGTTTGTAGGTCAACTAGTCAACCTTCAAACCTTCTTATCTTGTTTCTCCAAAACAAATCATGTAAATTATCTGCAACTTAAATAAACCTTTTGCTTGAGTTGGTCAATTCATGGTCAACACATGTATAATTCTCACTCATTAAAAACATAAAACACTCTACCAATAGTTAAACCATTTACAACTTAAAACTATGCTAGCTCCGTCTCACCTTAATTAAATATTTCTACAACAATAATATGTCGCATTTCATATAGTATAATGTGCATGATGAAGTGTTAGGTGTGATTTGGATCTTATGGATTTAATTGAGTGTGTGAGCAAATGAAATAAAATTTCAAAGAAACCCATTTAATACTTGTATATACTGATTATGTAAATTCAAAGCTAAATCCTAGAAGGCCCAATCTAGCACGTGAAGGTCACCAGCAGTCCACAAGCACACTCTTGCTAGCTGTTGCCGCCGCCGTTCACACCAGGCCATGCACGGGCACTACCCCAGATCTGGACATCACTGTCGGTTCAAAAACCCCCTTCACTGCCGGATTTTGAACTGACAGTGACATACCGGCAGTGATGGGGGTTAACATCACTATCGGTTCTTAAAAACCGACACTGATCTACAGGCAATAGTGTCGGTTCCTGGCTCCACCCGATAGTGTCTAGTTGAACAACACTGCTAGTTTGTAGTCCCAACTGACAGTGATGGTTGCATCAAGAGTGTCGGTTCTTGGCTCAAGCCAACAGTGTTGAGCAAGCCTACACTGTCGGTTCATGGCTCAAGCCGGTAGTGTTGAGCAAGCCAACACTATCGGTTCATGGCTCAAGCCGACAATGTTGAGCAAGACAACATTGTCGGTTTGTTGATAACCGACAGTGATGGTTATGAAAACACTGCTGGTTCGTTGCTAATCGGTAGTGATAGCCCGTTCGCATTTTATTGTTTTATAATTGATTTTAATTTATATTTTTTCGTGGAATCGGGTTTTACTTTATATACGCTACGTAGACGATAGGTCAATCAATATTAAACATTACAAATGTTATAGTTACAGTTCAAATGTTCTTATCCAGATCTCGATCCCTCAAAATAAAAAGAAATGTTCTCGGACTTCACAGATTGTGCAATGCTTCTCGGACTTCTTACAATAATCTGGCGAGCCGCTCAGGGCCATACTGGTCCTTGTACTTGAAGGATTGTGCAATGGAAAATACTCCATCTTTTTCCAATACCTCGGCTAAGATGAATTTTGCGAGCTCCGATTGCAGTGAGACGATCTCCAGGTCTAACAGCCTTTGGTGGTTATATTTCTTGCGCTGTCGTTAAAAAAAGATGATATCCAAAGAGAACAGTAAATCATTTTGTTGAATTATTAACAGACATAAATGAAATGGGGATTATACACACCAACTTATCGGCTTCTTCCGATTTTCCGCCGATGTAGTGAAGCATTGCCCATATTACATAAAACCCGCATTCATTGTTTCCCGCCGGCTGTAATAGGTACTTCCCCTCCATTTCGACAACCTTGAATGGGACCGGCGTCCCACCGATATGTCTTCTTCGGACACTGAACAACATTAAAGGGAGAAACATTAGAAATTGGTATGTGTGATTAGAAAATAATATGTTATTAGGATCGCTTACTAATTCAGCACTGCCACCAGTGCATCTAGATGATGAAATGGTTTTTTCTTCGAGTCCCACACCTTGATCAGATTTTTGGCAAGATTGACACAAATGAAGACGAAATGGTTGCTGCAATCACAGAATCCTAATTATCAAATAATCTTAACGAAAAAAGAAGCAAAAAATTAAAAGCCGAGAACATATACTCGCAGTTGTAGGCTAGAAGTATGTGGGTTTTCTTCTTCATCGTGAATTTGTCAAAAATAGCAAACAATCTCTGTTTTAGGTCTTCCACGTCACATCCATGGAGGCCTAGACATGTCCTCTCATTGACTCGCAAGGAGTCCAAGAAGCCTATGGGACATTTGCTTTTTAGAATGCAAAATTTTGCTATACACCTACATAAAATCATGGGAAGTGCTCAAAAGTTAACAATTTGTGTCTCGAGAGAGTAGTTAATTGTAATATCATGTGTGTAGGGTACTTACATAGTCCACGACATCAACATTTGAACATCGAGAGAACGTTTCTGGTATAGTTGGAACAAGCACTCCCACTCGACATCGAACTTCTCTTCTTCAGGATAATGGAAAACATGTGGCGAATGGATAATAACCTCAAAACCAAAGTCGTCTGTCTCTGTTGCTTGAGCCATGTAATATTCATGTAACTGGTGCACATATGTTGTCAGATTTTTATACTCATGATCGGGAACCAAAAGATTGCCCCTTTCATACTTCATTGCCGGTGTTCCCATCCCTTGTACATCATAATAGATGTTCGCGGCCTCTTCCATGGTTAATCCTGGGTTATCTTAGACGTACTTCTGTATGTTCCTTAAATCTTTATTGTGTATTTCTTCATCTCTTGTTGTAGCATATTTATTCTGTGTTTCCCTTTCGAATTTGGACTTCAACAAAAATGAAGGCAGTGAGGCACAGAGATTGAAGAAACTAACACAATCTTCCTTTGAGATGTGTGCTGTAAATTTTTCTTTCATCAAGGTGGTAACACTGCCACTGAACGGCCTTTTTCTTTTCTGTTGGTCCACTTTGGGAGCATTAGCGACCGAATCCAAGGACCTTTCAAGCGACTGCAAGGATGTCCTTGATCTTGTTTTGGGCTGAGGTGGAGGAGGAGGAGGAGGATGACGACGAGAATTTTGTTTTCCCGGCGCTAATGAAGATGGAGGAGGAGGAGGAGGAGTCTCTTTTCTCGAGGCTGATGAAGATGGAGTCGGAGGAGGAGGAATAGAAGGAGACCTCTGTCTTCTTAGGGGTGATGGCTCTAGATGAGAAGGGGAGTGATCTCTGTTCAGAGATGGTGAGTGATCATCGCGGGTGGGCGAAGACTTGCAGTCGTCCTCATCATCAGAGGACAATTGATGGTCAAGCTTAATGAAGCGCTTGCACCGGGCCACTTGAGAGCCCTTGTTTTGACCAAGTTTTGGCCTGTCTTCCACTATGGGGTACTCATTGGGTATCTTGTTATACTTCTTATCAAGTATTCTGTCAATGGTGATGCGAGCATACCCCTATGGAATTGGACAGCAATTAATTGTCCTGTCTCCCATAGGCCAGGCCTGGCCGAGCGCCACCTTGTCCTTTGTTCATTCCTGACGGATGTACAACTTGACATTGATGGGTTCAGTGATGCCGTCCACCGGATGAGGCACATTCGCCTCTTCTTCGTCGAGCGGGGTTGATCCGCAGCTGCTGCAACCCCTAAACTGTGGGCTAAAGGGAGTAGGAGAAGGGTTTTGTGGTACTCCTGACCCATTGGACAACAAAATTTGCTCGACTCACGCTTCAACAGTCGCCTCAATCCATGCTTCAATTCTGTCTTCCATCTCTTTTAGTTGCCTCAAATACTCTGCCTCATGTTCCGCTCTACCCCTTGAGCGGCTCTGGTAAGTGTTAGATTCTTGGAGGAATGCTAGTTTCCAAGGAACAACACCGGTTCCTCTAATGCGACTAGGGTGCTCCTTGGTTCCGAGTGCTTGGGTGAGCACGTCTTTCTCCCTATTTGAAGTGCTCAGTTACCTAGGAAATCCTCTGGATGAGTTCGCTCATGGGTTCATTTGTGGAGCTAAAGCTCCCGTCCTTGATGTGCCGTACATTCCTTCCCATACAGTATAATACCGATCTGGCCTCCCAATCTATGGTCTCAACCTGAACGCCTTCCTCGGCAAGGCAATCCATCTTTTGAAGTTCCGCTTCAATATTTGGCATCTTTTTGGCGTAGCCACGAGAGCCGAGATGATGAGGATTTGTCGCTTTCTACGAGTTCTCCTTATTCTTCCTGCTTAGTGCTAAGTACTCGTCAGATAACCTATATTCCTTGATATCCTACGAGAAGTCCTTCTGCTTGCTAAACTGTCCACCATCAAAATCTGGCTCTTTATTTTGGAGGATAAAATTCTTGTACAATGTCCCCTTGAAATTCTTGAAGCATGTCCCCATGATTTCTTTTTCTTTTTTTCTTGACTAACTCCCTGTCATACTCGGTTGGGAAAGTGAAATACTCTAGGATCTTGACATCCCATATGTAATCCTTCTCACTTTCTGGAACCCTCCACAGGTCATCATCTTTCCCAATCCACTTCCTGTACCTAATCAGGATGAAGTCCCTAACAAGTAACCCGAGGATAGTCTTGTATTTGGTCAAAGCCATAGGCGGTGATAGTGGATCCCAGATCGAGCAGGCCAGATGGGGTCCATGGCTACTCGTTCTCACCATCCTGATTGACACCATCACCGTTTGTCGGATCATGCAGCTCTCCCGTCCCAGCGATATCAGCCGCTTCTTGTTGTCGATCTATTCTTCGACGATGGGGTAACATGCGACGATGAGTCATGGCTGTGACACGATCGTGGTTAGTTTTGGATGCGGACAACTACTAATAGCATATGTTCATATATATATATATATTAATATGTTTAAAGCAAAGTCTAATAATAAGTCCGCATACAACAAAGTCAAATAATAGCATATGTTCACCTAGAACAAATTCATTGTTTGATTGACCACATACAACAAAGTCCACCTACTATTATACGAAACTAAGCCTACATCAACTTCCAAATAAGAAAAGCAATGACCATAGCTATTAATAAAAGCATGAAATCTTTCCAAGACCAAGGAGCAATTCTCCTAATCTTCACTTCTCCGACGGGTGGCTTCTCTTCAATCTCCAGTGCCAGTGGATGGCCATGGTTTGCATTCATTGGTCCATAGAAGGCCGGTTGCCCATGGTTTGCAAGGTAGGCCATATGACTATAGTAGGCCCTCAAAGCTTCAACTTCTGTGTTGTATTTTTTGTGCAAATTACCAGGGTAGCGATTGACTTGAGCATAGCAATCTTCCCAGGTTCGATAAATCTCAGGCATGTGACCAACATGCACTACATACCATGCCATGGTTGCCTATACATTTAAGTAAATTAGGTTGTCATTCAAACATGATGTATTCTTATAAAATTTAATATATTTATGAATAACACACAACCATTGCATAGATAGAAGTGTTTGGAAAACAGCTATTCACGTGCCTCAGTAATAGTTACTACAACTTAGGATTATATCATCATTGCACATGACCATAACCTCAGTCCAATTAATATATTAAGTCATCATAACCTTAGTCTAAGTGCATTGAACCCTCTACAATGCATACAAGATAAATAAAAGTTGTTAGATGTAGGAAAGATATAAAGAATATTTTTTTATTCTTTAAAAACCAAATGATGATTTAGAGAGCCAGTTTAAGACTTTTGGATATACTTCTAGAGATGTCTCAGGGTCTTCAGTCTCACTATAAATCCCCCAACCTTCGGCACGAGGTTCTTTCACAAGTATCAGTGCAGGTAAGCACCTTTCCAAATTCCAATCTTCTTTGATAATGATTGTTTCTTCCTGCCTGAACCTGATCGAACAACCCTCGTTTGCTTGTAGTTAGCCTCAGTCCAATTAACTTTTCTTTATCTTGGGTTTTGCACAAGCTTGAAACTTGAAGTGACTCATAATTAGCTCTTGGAATGAGATTTGTGAAAGGAGTAAGAAGACCCAAATCTTTTAGAAATTGGTTGTAGTTGTACTTGTACCTATCTGGTCCATGCTAAGATGTGCATATATTAGTTCTATAGGTCTAAAATATATATACTCCATCCTCACATCCAAAAACATTGAGCATCGGTGGCACGACAGACTAGGCATTCATGATCAAACTGTATGCTCGCATTGCAATAAAGTAGCAGTAACATAAATTATGGCAAGTAAATTATCATATCAAATAATAAGTTGTAGTACTTGGTAAATGAAAAGCCTCTACTGATTCAAGCAAGCAGCTGTGGGACATTTCATCAGACACGTAGCAGGCAATGAGCCACACACTCACTATGGGGGTGGGAAAGCAGCTGTCCGCGCGCTCTTGAAGGCCTTAGCGGTGGGACGGACAGCGTGGTGCTCCAGATGGCGTGGTGCCCCGGCTTGGCATAGACGGCGTGGTGCTCCGGCTTGGGGCGGTGCTCCGGTGTGGGGCGGTGATCCAGCGTGGGGTGGTGCTCCAGCGTGGGGCGGTACTCTGGCATGGGGCGATGCTCCGGCGTGGGGCGGTGGACGGCGCAAGGTGGTGCTCCGGCAGTGCGGGGGAGGGGTTGGCGCGGGGTTGAAATGAATTTGGATAATTTCAACCCACGCCATTTTTATACCAGTAGCTCATCACTGCCGGTTCTGCTTGTAAACCGAGAGTGATGGGGTACATCACTGCCGGGTCATTCCCCAAACCAGCAGTGATGTGGTGTAGCAGTTAGGTGTTAAGTAGGATAAGTTTTCGTTTTCTTTCGAACTCCTCCTACTGGCACAAGGGTTAAGACCCCTCAACTTAGCCCTCGAGACCCATGTTCGAGTCCCAAGCGGACCAAATTTTTTGGTTCTATTTTATAAATTATTTATTTATTACGAAAAATAGCTAATCACTGCTGGTTCTGCTTATAAACCAACAGTGATGGGGTACATCACTGCCGGGTCATTCCCCAAATCGACAGTGATGTGGTGTAGTAGTTAGGTGTTAAGTAGGATAAGTTTTTGTTTTCTTTCAAACTCCTCCTACTGGCGCAATGGTTAAGACCCCTCAACTTAGCCCCCGAGACCCGTGTTTGAGTCCCAGGCGGCCCAAATTTTTTTTGTTCTATTTTATAATTTTTTAAGTGGCCTAAAGGTCAAAAGAAAAAGTAAATAACCCTCGACCCACGCTCGAACCCGAGGGCTGGCACAATTTTTTTTAATTTTTTATATATCACTGTCGGTTTTCAAAATAAAACGACAATGATAAACAGTATCACTGTCGGTTTATTCTCATCAATGCCGGTTTTTTGAAACTGACAGTAATGTTTATATATATTAAAAAAGTTCTTTTATATACTGAATAAATAGAAGCATATGTATTCCTATGTCAAAATGGCTTAAAACTTTTTTGGCAAGCTTGTACACCCAAATTAAGACCCCACACAGGATCTTAGGTTTTTCTGATTAGTTTTTTTATTTATTATATTTTTCTGTGTGCTGAATTGGACAAAAGAGGGTGAATTTCATCTTGGACCCAATAGATTTTTTCATCCACCTCTACAAAAATTTTATCCCTAGGGCACATTAGAGCATATGTAAAAGTTTGGCACCATTCTGGATCTTTTTGTGGGTAGACTCAGTTCAACATATAATTAATCGGTGTCGTCGCGCGGAAATTCAATTAAACCTTAGAAAGTAACAAAGCATCTCCGAAAAATCCCAAACTTGGTGTTTCCTTCACACATGGCACGTGCAAGCCTAAGAAAAAGTTTGAGACGAATACGATACCGAAATGCCTATGAACCACAGAAACCTTGATAACCTATGTGTATAGTCATGGTTCGATGAAAAGGCACATGTACCTCTGTGAAGCATGTATACTCCACCTATATCAAAATGGCTTGAAATTTTTTTGGCAATCATGTACACCCAAATTAAGACCCCACATAGGACTGAGGTTTTTCTGATCAATTTTTTATTTATTATAGTTTTCTCTGTGCCGAATGAGACAAAAGAGGCTGAATTTCATCTTGGACCCAATAGATTTTGTCATCCACCTCCACAAAATTCTTATCCCTATGGCACATTAGAGCTTGTGTAAAAGTTTAGCACCATTCTGGATCTTTTCATGGGTAGTCTCAGTCCAACCTATAATTAATCGGTGTCGTCGCGTGGAAATTCAATTAAACCTCAGAAAGTAGCAAACCATCTCCGAAAAATCCCAAACTTGGTGTTTTCTTCACACATGGCATGCGGAAGCCTAAGAAAAAGGTTGAGATGAATACAACACCAGAATGTATATTTCTAGTTGCCCAACAAATGTTACATGAATTACATGCATGACAATAATTAAACACACAAAGCCATACAAATTAAAATTAGAACCCAATTAAACTACGACCTTGAAACCAACCTAATAAACATTAATTACTATCGGAATCACTACCGGGTTCGATCAGGCCATGCACACTAACATGCCTCTATAGCCATATATGGTAATTGATGTCACGGATTATGTATCTGCTTGTATCGATGAAGTCCAATGCCTGTATGAGTGCACTCTCTCATGCCTCACAATACCGAAAGAATGGTCAGCCATAGATGAAACCTACTGAATGACCATTGCCCCTGTTAGTAATCCTTATGCAGTACTGACGTCCTTCTATAGTGAGCTAGCCGAGGTTACCATTGCTGAAGTCTCAATCATACCCGAGTTGCTCCATAGCTTAGTCTAGAACGGCCCACAAGCCACATGCAGCATAGGTAAGGTCCTGGAGCAAAATCTGCATGTGGAGAAAAAGAAAAAAAATTAAAGAATGTTATTACAATAATAAACAACAAATAACCATGACTCAGGTATAAGTGACCATTTTACCACATCCGTATGGTTGTAGCTCGTAAACCATTTGCTTGCTTGCGAGACAGGGATATCACCAGCATTCAAAGCAAGTGCCTTGAATTGCGAGAAATCAGGCACATCAT
This sequence comes from Miscanthus floridulus, assembly GCF_019320115.1. Classification (NCBI taxonomy): domain Eukaryota; kingdom Viridiplantae; phylum Streptophyta; class Magnoliopsida; order Poales; family Poaceae; genus Miscanthus; species Miscanthus floridulus. The sequence continues at coordinate 46,103,558 of NC_089589.1, forward strand.
AGCAAACACGTCGAAGTGCCTCTAAATAGATGCGCACGACATTGAATTGGGCGCTTATCACATCTGGGCTCTGTCTTCCCATCTCATGGATATGGTTCTGATGATTTGCACCCCTCAAAGGGATGGAAAAACTGAGTTCACACGTCTATAGCCGACCACTTGCATTAGATGCCGTGTTCTCGACGATGTCTGAGATAAAGAACCAGCTAAGTGCTGTTCGCAGCCAATCTATTGGGGATATAGTCTGCGACATATATGTATGCAACAATGATATTAAACTAATTACAATTATTTGTTAGCATAAAAAACAAAAGATATTGGAAAATATTTCATACAATAGCTGGAACAGGGAACCGTGGAATGGCCACATTAGGAGCGAATGGCTCATCACCAGGGTGGAAACCTGGTTGTTGTGGTGGGGGGGGGGTTCCGTTGTTTATACCACCTGATCGATAAAATGCCAAAAAAATATGAACATAAAATATATGCACAAAAAATTCTTCCAAGTAAAATATGGCAACATAATTAAATATAGATCGAATGCAAGGAATAAGAATATATATAAATGTAGAATGCAAAGAAACATGAATATAAATATAGATCAAATGAATATAGATAGAATATTGGAGAAGACAACATATCAATACCATTAAAAAATGCAGGAGCCATGACCAAATCACGTAGAGAGAGTGGATTTCTTGAGAAGTGAGAGTGAAACATGAGAAATGAGACTGTGAGAGTTCATGGGTGGGTGGGATCGATGTATGTGACCAATGGTTTGTTTTATATAGGAGGCATGGACATCACTGCCAGTTTTTAAGTAGAACCGACAGTGAAGGTGCATATATGTAAAGGATATATTTATTTAGATAGTACAGTGGGAAAGTTTTAACAACAACGATATAGTTATTTAGATAGTAATGAAATACATCAAAAAATAACAAAAATATTAGAAATAAATTACATATATGATAACAAAGACCTTACACTAAAATTGTATATACGATAACAAAGACCTATTTGCGTATAGGTCAATGTTACAATCAATGTGTATCAACACATTATAATGTAACCACCTCAGTAGCATTCTTCTAGCACCAACTAGGGGAAAACAGCAACACCGAGGTGGTCTACGAGCTATACCGGTCGGAGATGATAAGGTGGCATCGATGAATCCGCCTTGTCTGTACATGGCCCTTTTCTAGATGCGCACCGCAACGGATGGCTCTGTGAACCTCGTGGCATCTCCAATCTTCGGCGTTGCTCTATCTTCAGTATCATTCTTCTAGTACCTCTTGTGTGCACCATTTTGGTGGACTACGACGCATAACGATATATGTGGTTTGTTGTGAGAGAAAAACATTGTATCATGGCTGATAAGGCTTGGCTGAAACCAAAATGCATGGAGAGGCTAGCTCTTGGCCAAGGGCCCTTTTATAGGGGCTAGCAGTCGTGGTACATTTTTATTTTTGAACTAAAGTTGTCAGGGTAGGTGGGAGCAGTGTTCCAACTGTTGTGGTCAGTGGGAGCACTGTTGGCATGTGAGGAGCATCTACACATCACTGTTGGTTTTAGTTTAAAAACCGACAGTGAATGGAGTTATCACTGTCGGTTTTTAACTCTAAACTGACAGTGATGAGGAATTATCACTACCGGGTGAATCATCAAACCGACAGTGATGTGGGTGTAGCAGTAAAGGGGGACTAGCCCCGTCCGTGTCATCCTCCACGCTATTGCCGGCCCCGTCCGCGTCGTCCTCCACGCTGCCGGCAACCCCCTCGGCCTCTTCCTCCGCGCCCTCGCAGCAGCGTCTTCGAGCAGAGCAGCCTCGAGCACCGATGACCTCCTCATCTCTTCCATGATGCCGGCGGCCCCCGCTCTCTCTCCGCATCCACCAGATATCGCTCCTCCTCCATGACAGCGACCGGTTGCGGTGGCTTGGCTGGGTAGACCGACAGCGATCGTGCCATGTGTGTGGAGGTTGCGCGTTCACGCCTGGCTGCGGCCGCATGGAGCGCGCCGCTCGTTGTCTCCTTCCCCTTCTCTCCTCTCTTCCTCCCTCTTGTCCATGTCCATAGGCTCGCCGGCCTTGAGAGCGACGACCGTGGGGCGCCGGGCCATCGGCCATGAGGGCTCCTGCTACTGCCACGGCGCCGCCTTCCCCCTGCCAAGCGGGCCTTGGGCTGGCCCAAGAAGCTTCACAAGCCATGCTTACTGGGCCGGCTCGGCACAAAAAACAGCCCAGCAGGCCGTGCCTGGGCCTTCGGCCAGGCACGAAGCCCAGCTCGGCACGGCCCGGGAGGCACGGTGTGCCGTGCCAGCATGACTCCATCGGGCCGGCCTTGGCACGGGCCATGCGGTGCCGTGCTGGGCCGGCCCGTTGGCCATCTATCACCAGCGTAGCCCAGCTCCTCCCCTCCACCTCACGTGAGCAGCACACGCATGATGGAGCGACCGCACTGGTTCCCCTCCATTCACGGGCGCCGCACACGCGTAGGGAGACGATGTCGCTCACTCGGACCCATGAGCCAGCACCAGGAGCCGATCCCTCGGATGCCCAGTGCCTGACGCCGTTTGTAGGGCCCACGTGCTAGCCAAAAGATGCCAAGCAGGAGCCGATCCCTCCCCAAAGATGCCAATCTGGAGCCACTCTGCCTCCTGTGCCGTGCCGCCCCAAGCCAACGGCATCGCTGCTCGACGCCGGCACCAACCGCGTCCGCTTCACGACCTACAGCCGTCATACCACGTGGTGAGTTTCTTCCTCGCCAAAGGTGCCTCTTTTCCCTTCCTTGCTGTTGTGCTCACCTTACGTCACTACGGGATACAGTAGCTTTGCCGAGTGCTAGGGGCACTCGCTAAAAGCCCAAAGACACTCGGCAAATGCTTTGCCGAGTGTAACACTCGGCATACAACACATGACATTATTTTATCGGCAAACAGTAGTTTGCCGAGTGTTTTTATCGCGCACTCAGCAAATATTTTGCCGAGTGTTAATAAACACTCGGCAAAGAGAAACTCTCGGCAAAAAAATGATAACGGGATGGCACGGTGACGGTGATTTTGCCGAGTGCACGACGGAAAAACACTCGGTAAAGTTTCTCAAGTTTGCCGAGTGTCAAGCGCAAAACACTTGGCAAAGTTTCTAAACTTTACCGAGTGTCAGCTCTAAAACACCCGGCAAAGTTTCTAAAGTTTGCCGAGTGTCAAGAGCAAAACACTCGGTAAAGGTTATAAAGTTTGCCGAGTGCCAAGGCTAAAGCACTCGGCAAATATTGCACACTTTGCCGAGTGTCGCGCCCAATAAACTCGGCAAACAAGCGCGCAACGGGCAGATTTTTATGGTCACTTTGCCGAGTGTCCATTTGGATACACTCGGCAAAAACAAAACACTCGGCAAAAAAGGTTCCCAGAATAACAGAAATTGGTCTCTTCGCCGAGTGTTTTGGATCGACACTCGGTAAAGCATCTCTTTGCCGAGTGTTACACTCGGCAAAGCTACCAATACCCCTTTTTTACTAATCTGTCCCGTATAACGGTCCCCTCTCAATTCACAATAAACCATCACAATTCACAATAAAGGCATGATCACATGCATAATTATATGTCACAGATATAATTGTATTTCAAAGGCATAATAAACCATCATCATAATTCACAATAAACCATCATCACAGTTCACAATAAACCATCATCACAAGTCACAACTAAGTCACTTTAAGCTACAAATGCAAATGCAATCACTGCGGAGGCCCTTGGAACCACTGCGACAAATCCGGGTCTTGAGACTGATTATTTGATGTCGCCGATTGATTATGCACAAAAGAGAAGAATGTGTGAGACAAGATTGATATTTATATGTGATGCACTTAATATCTAAGGTTCCTTGACACATGGATATTTGCACTTAATTCATTATTCACGTGATACCTGTTGATCATTTTTGTTACATTGCAAAAAAACAAAAGATTCTACAAAATCTAAACTACTATGGAAGTTCACAAGTTTCCAAATTGACATGCGCCATTTCGCACTGAGAGCCAATAAGTAAAAAAAGAGACAGCATGATGATATGTGATGTTTTGCCTTTGCATAATCGATTCTTCATACTATATGATGCAGGTGAGTATGTATAATTTTCCAGCTGGAAGGCTGAAACCACATGATAAAAGTGCAACTAATAAGATTTAAGTAAGTAGCAAATATTTTGTCACACTTATGACGGCCTAAAACTCATCTTGTAGTCTTTTCATGCATTGCTAAAGCCTAGCAGTAGCTGATCAATCAATCTAACAGAGTAATAAAAGGTAAATAGACATATGCAAAGGGAAAAAGAACATGACTGGAGCGTAAGTAGCAGCAATATATAGCTGTCTTGCATTTGACACATGTAGTTGTTTCGACCTTAAGTAAATGCATACAGGTGATGAACCAGCAGAAACAAAAGAGGGCCAACGCTCCGGCGCTGGGGGCGGGAAGCGCCGGGGCGGGGCAGCGATGCCGCGCCGGTGGCAGGGCGCGGTGGGGCGGGGAGGTGGCGGGGCGCGGTGCGGTGGGGCGCGGCGGGGCGCGGTGGGGCGCGGTGGGGCGGGGGTTGGCGGCGTGCGGTTGTGTGCGGTGCGGTGTGTTGTGTGCGCGAGGGTGAGGGCCGGAGGTGCTAACCACTGGGGTATGAAGGAGTATGCCGAGTGCCAGGATCTGGGGCACTCGGAATTGTTTTTTTTTTTTTTCATTATAGCCCGATACTGTGCAGTGGGGCCGGGTCGATGAATTTGCCGAGTGTCCCCTATATGACACTCGACAAATACTATTTTCGCCGAGTGTCAGGTACAATAAACTCAGCAAAATAAATTGATATTTTATGCCCACCCATCCTCCTTCTTCCTAACGTGTTTTACTAAATTTGTTACGATGTAATTTAAAAATACCCTGTCAAATTCACTCAACAATGCATATTTGATTTTTCTATGAATATTAATCCATTATTTCATGCAGTTATAGCGCAAATTTAATATATATCAATAAAATACTATAATTGCGGTTAATAAATTAAAATTTTCAAACTGATCCGAAAAATTACCAAAATTTGACGTGAACCAATCTATGTTGTCTATTGCCTATACAAAAGTTTTGAAGTCAAACCCCAATTCAACCGACACTTTGACTCCAAATCTTACCGGATCCTTTTCAACGCTACGATTCTTCTTCGGAGATGCTTCGGTTTGTAAAGATCGTACGTGACAAATTGTGCGAAACCTTCTTAATTTTTTCCACAGTCTCCACGTATGATATCAGGAGATCTTGACAAATCTCATCATTTTCAGACTTCGTTTGCTTTTTTATAATTTAAAAATCATTTGGCCACACGTTCGTGGTTGTGTTTCCTAAACAAAATGTTCGAAAATTCTTTTCATTTCCTGAGTAAGGCCCCAAAATGGACTCAATAACATGAATATGATTTCTCCACTCAATTTATTCCATTATTTGTATCACTTGCGGTTCAAATTTGACTTAAACCAAAAAATTCCTCTAAATACAACAAATTACTTAAATATAGCAAACAGATGGAGAACTATACCGAATTTTAACATGTAGTACCACATGTTGTATGTGGAGAGTAGGAAAAGTTTGGAGGGCAGGAGCGAAAAAAAAATTATTATTTTGCCAAGTGCCATTAAAAAACACTCGGCAAAAATATTACTTTGCCGAATGTAAACAAAAAACACTGGGCAAAAATATTAGTTTGCCGAGTGTCAAGGAAAAACACACGGCATACCTTGTCTTTGCCGAGTGTCTCTAACGGACACTCAGCAAAGTTCTAACGGCAGGGCGGCGCACCCAACGGCCGTCAGCTGGCCGCCGCACGCCCAGCACATGTGACCCCATTTTGCCAAGTGTCCATGTTTGCCGAGAGTTTTCTTGTATTTTGCCGAGTGTTTTATATTAGGCACTCAGCAAAGTTATCTTTTGCCGAGTGCTATATGTTTGACAAGTGTTTCATTAAATACACTCGGTAACTTATATGTTTGCCGAGTGCCTGATGAAATGCACTCGGCAAACCCTAAGGCACTCGGCAATTCTACTGTTTCTGGTAGTGCGTGCCCCGGCCCTCGACGCCGGCGAGTCTCCCCTGCAGCCTACCGTCGCACCACCAAGCCACGCCGTTCAGAGCCGTGCGTCGTGATCTCATCTCGGCTTCGCGAACGCCGAAGACCGCGACGACGTAGCCACCTGCCCGCCTCCACGCCGCGGCACACCACCGACGCTCGCGTTCTACGCCAACGGGCCACCCAGCACCGACCACTCTCCATCACCGCACCCCGCCGAGGAACGTCACGACGTCGAATCCTCCTGGCACCACGCGATCCGCCCTTTCCGAACCACCGGTGAGCTCTTTCCTATGGCAAAGCTCCCACCTTTTCATCTTAACTCCCTGGACGGCAGCCTACACCAGCTCAAGCCACTGCCTTTGGCGCCGGAACGATCGCTGGGAGCCTTTCGTCACCGGCCGGAGCCCTGCGCTGACCGTGAGCACGCGTGGATGGCGTCGACGTGACTCGGCGCTGCCTGCACCGGCCCCTCCCTGCACCAGGCGCCCTGCCGTCACCAAGCCCGTCGGTGAGCACACCCAAGTCCCCACCTTTCTTCCTCCCGAGACCCAAGCCTGCCTGTCCCGGCCATCGACGCCGGCTCTGTTTGCCACGGATGCACAGCACGGCATCTTTGCCGACGTTGGCCGCCGCACGGCCAGAACGCCGCCACACACGCACACGGACGGCACAGAGCACGGACACCGCGTGGCCTTGCGCCTCGCGCGGGCACGCTCACACCAATGGCCTCGGACCACCCCACGGTCACGGGCATGCCGGCCCTGGGATGTTCGCACCACACGCGAACGCTGTACAGCGAACGCACCCACGTCGTCGCCAGCCACGGCCGCGTGCACAACACAGGTGTGCTGCGAATCCACCCGCGCATCACATGAGGCCCAAAGAGATGGCCTCACTTGCCCCTGTCGCGACAACAAGGACACACGGACACAAGGCCAAAGGCTTCGTCTTTGATGACGAGCACGAACGCCTACACAACGCACGCCCTAGCCGCGGGCCACCTGACCTCTCGCACGGCCCTGCACGAGCACGCACGACGGTCGAATCTTGCCACGCCTGAGCACGCCATAACCCCGAAGGCATCGCCTTCTACGGCGAGCGCCGCATCACGCGGGACGCCGCGCGATGGTCCGCACGGCATCGTGGGAACGGAAGCCCGCCCAGCGCCGCCTTCTTCCCACGCCTAACCGCGACCTTGCTGCCTCGCCACCTTGCCGGACACGAACACAAACACACCCTGACCCGCGCGAGAACACCACAGTCCACAGTGCACACTCTCGCGCTGGCCTCGGATTGAAGACCGGACACGCTATGGCGCCGGGACAGCAATTCATCGAGCGCCCAGCGCGCATCTCTGGCCGGAAACGTAGCAGCCAGCAGTACCTCCCCTCCGGCCATCCATCTCTGGACCAAGTCCGTGTGGACCGGAACCTAGATGCTCTAGCATAGACCTGTTGCATTGTGAACCATCTCACGAGCCCACCGTGAGCCAGCTGCGAGACCACCATGGACGATAGCCCGCTGGGCATGATCCGGAGCCGATACATGTCACGCATGCATGCTGCCACGTCACCCCTGTTTTCTAGAAATGAATTAAACCTGTTTTCAATCTTCAAAAATTCATAACTGATTCATCATAGCTTAGAAAAATATGAAACCAATTTCTAAATCTTTCTAAAATCATAAACTATCTTTTGGTGCCCTTCTTGGGATCTTTTTGGATCTTCTAATTGATGTTTATTGGATCTTATTGCTAGTAGTCGCTCGTATTTATTTTCGCGTTACGTTTTGCGTAGCTTCGGATCCAAGGAAGCTCTCGAAGGACGAGACAGACGGTGCTGAGTACGACTACATCGGCAAATTGAAGCTTACCATCCTGACAACGTAAGTGTCATGGCTGCACCATTCTCTTAGTAACCTATTTAGACATTCCAGTAGTTGTGATAGCGCTTTTTACTTTGTCGCTTGCTTGCTATTTGATTGCACTGATTGAGCCCCTGCCTTGGTTGAAACCCATGTTGTACACACTCTGCAGAGTTTATAATCTATACATATAGCCGCGTCCTCTGATATGGACAATATCATGTGTTCTGTTACCCCAATTAGTGTGAGATATTGTTTTCTTCTCTTTCCCCTAGTTGATCTAAGGTCCGGCTTGAGGCCATTGAGGCAAGGATGACAGGGAGTTGTCCTTGTCGCCTAGAGAGCGAGGCGGAGGTGTGACTGAGGAAGAAGAGGGATGATGGGTCAGATGACTTGAGGTGATGTGCGAGAGTGGGAACCTGACTCCTCGGGTGGACTCAGGCTATGAGAATGAGTGTGGGAACCTGATTCCTCGGTGGACTCAGGACTTGGAGATGTTTTGGTGGATATTATTATTATTATTTATTGCATATTAGGATGCAACCCACAACCCAAAATAATAGGATCGCCAGATCCCTTAGAAATAGGCCACTTAAAGCTCATAGGTGCTGACCATGGCCTGCACGCATCTAGCGGCGTGCAGAATGATGGACTTGCAGGATTGTTGGGATAAGATCACGACCGCGCTCAAGGATGCCTCTGGATGTGGACTTCGCCAAGCTTCGTTGTTACGCTCTGATAAATCGATGTTGTTTTCCTTGTTTGTGGATTGATCCCCGTAGTTTTGATCTCATAGTTTGTAGTAGGTTAGTATCCAAGTGTACTTCAAATTTGTAATAAATGATTTGTAACGCTTTGTATGGAAATGAAATCAGCTGAAATAGAGATTGCCCATGATAGCTTTTATTCCTGGGACTATCACATTTGTGCAGGGATTGAGATTTCTATCTTAGAAATCTTGGTTCGTTTCAAAGGACCCGAACCCTTCCTATAGATTTGGCCCATACCTTAATTTTTTTGCCCTACAAATATTGTTTTTGTGTTTTTGTTTGTTATTTATTTTTATTATATAATTGAATGTAAGAAAAAGTAACGGAATTGGGGAAATGAGCGATGCATTAATCAGAGACCGGTGGTGTGTACATATAGGCGTGGTGGGGAGCTGGAACAGCAGGCCCACGAGCCAGGAGTGCTGTATCATGCTTACATTTAACAATGTATACAAATTATAATATACTTCTCTATCCCAAATTATAAGATGTTTTGATTTTTTTGGATATATAACTTTTTCTATGCACTTAGATATATACTATGTCTAGGTACATACCATACAACATGGCCGCAACAAATTCGTGTTCCATACAAACTCCTAAGGTCATAAGCACACAGATATCATAGACTGCACACTGTTGCTAGGTGCCTCTAGAGGAGGTTCGACAAGTTGTCCATAACCTGTCCCAAAACTTCATACGTGTTCGCATGTCCAAAGATCACTGTTTTAGTTCCCAACCTCCGTATGTGTTAGCATGTCCAAATCTCACGGCATGTAACACGCTAATCAAAATACAAGGATGTGGCCCTATAAGTTTGTTTCACGGCATGTATCTTTTCTCTAACCAATTTTGGACACATTACTTTAAACGTACTTGATTAAACATGTTATTATGTGAGTTTCTCAATCCCAACACAACTTTAAACATGCCAATGTTCAAAGAGGTCTACATCATAATTATGTCACAGTGTGATTCTTCCTCTTAACACATTTTTTATTAAACCTGTAGAGCCCTGCCGTGCGAATGCTCAATGCACGCGGCACGAGCACCATCTGCTCGAAGGTAGTGCACGCTGATTGGATCACTATGTGTCTTCGATCTGTTTTACCTCCTGGGGAATACTGGGAGTAGCGTATGTACAAAGGCCCAATATTGTGGAAAGGCACGTGCCAAGACGACCACGGAGCAGCAACAGGATCCATTCCTGAGGACCCCGAGTACAAACATTCTTTAGTGGCTACTGGCTAGGAGTAGAACATGCACTCGCAGGTGACCCCTATTGTGCGGCCAAAATGCGGACTACCGTCATATGTGATGGGTCAGATCATGACTAGCGGTCTGAATAGAGATGGACAGTACATCCACAGTTGTTCTGCCACACATCTAGCTCATGGGGAGATGGAGTTCCTGATGCCTTCTATTTCTATGGGCTCTCTTTATAGAGGAAACTGATGATGGATGATGATATGATATATCAAGACTCAAGAGTGAAGATGGTATGCACCTTTTATATGGGAGTCATTCTTTAGCAAGAAAAGGATGGCAGCTTGCAAGCTGCATTTCCTTCCCTCTTAAGTTCATTGATGGAGGAATGCTTGTTACTAACAGGGGAACACACCATAACTACACAAAAGTGGGTGTGCATGACAGCGGTATCTGCACACTTATAAATATGTTTCCAACTGTTAATGTGTTCCCTTCCCTGAAAGTAGGAATTTGAATTTTTAGCACGTAGAGTCATTGTCTGCTGGTCCTGCAATAGTAGGAACAGGTAAGTCTCTGCAGATAAATATAGTTGTAGAAGTGTGCCACATTCTTGAATTTGAGACCAGACAAATCATCTCTACAAGAGTGAGAGATATCTATCGATCTTATTTGTAGGCAAAAGTGGTACATGAATCATTTAGTGCTTGCCTGCTGGCCTCATACACTACGGGAAATACGTGATTTGCCGAGTGCCAAATTTCGGGCACTCGGCAAAGACCTGCTTTGCCGAGCGCCGCACTCGGCAAAATATGACACTCGGCAAAGAGGCCTTTGCCGAGTGCCTGGCACTCGGCAAAGGCAGACACTCGGCAAAGATTGGTAGGGCTTAACGGCATCCAGCGGCGTCCTCTTTGCCGAGTGCCCCCCGTTTGGCACTCGGCAAAGAATTTACTTTGCCGAGTGCCAACCCTAGGCACTCGGCAAATTTTTTTTTTGTTTTTTGCCACCAATTTTTTTGAAGCTTTAGTACACTACCACAAACAACATGTTTAAATTTGGGACATTTTCATTGCCTTTTGGCATATTTCTATAGTTTATTTTGTTTTGTTGAATTTTTCCAGAAAATGTAAGTTTGAACCGCAGGTGCATCGAATAATGGATTACATTCGTTCAAAAAATGTTATCCTTGTTTCTTAGTGTAAATTTAGGCTAAATCCAGGAACTGTCTCGAAATTTCAATCAACGTGCTCACGGGGCAACGCCGCCAACTTGCGTGGGAGTGGTTTTTTAATTGTATAAAATGCGAACAAATTCCGAAAATCATGAAACTTGTCGAGTTGTCACCGTATCGTATGCGTATGCCGTGGAAAAAATTTGAAAAAGTTTCGAGAGATGTCCTGGTTTGTGAGCATCGTACGTGACAACGTGCTCGAAACTTTTTCAAATTTTTTCCACGGCATACGCATACGATACGGCGACAACTCGACAAGTTTCATGATTTTCGAAATTCGTTCGCATTTTATACAATTAAAAAACCACTCCCACGCAAGTTGGCGGCGTTGCCCCGTGAGCACGTTGATCGAAATTTCGAGACAATTCCTGGATTTAGCCTAAATTTACACTAAGAAACAAGGATAACATTTTTTGAACGAATGTAATCCATTATTCGACACCTGCAGTTCAAACTTACATTTTCTGGAAAAATTCAACAAAACAAAATAAACTATAGAAATATGCCAAAAGGCAATGAAAATGTCCCAAATTTAAACACGTTGTTTGTGGTAGTGTACTAAAGCTTCAAAAAAAATTAGTGGCAAAAAACAAAAAAAAACTTATTTTGCCGAGTGCCTACGGTAGGCACTCGGCAAAGAGCTGCTGAAATTTTTTAAAACTTCGCCGAGTGCCAGATCACGACACTCGGCGAAGAAAATTGACTTGGCCGAGTGCCGCCGATCTGGCACTCGGCAAAGCCGCCGTTTCCTTCAACCGCGCCCGGCCGGCGCGCTCTCTGTCTCGCTCTCTCATTTCTCTCTCTCTCTCACCTCTCTCTCCCTCAGCCGCCGCCACCGCACCGCGGCGCCCATCCCAGCCACCGCGCGACCCCACCCCACCCACCGCGCCACCCCGCCCCAGCCACCGCACCACTACAGAAGAGAGGAGGAGGACGCAGGGGAGAAGAGAGGAGAAGGGGAGAAGAGAGGAGGAGGGGAGAAGAGAGGAGGAGAAGGAGAAGGAAGGTGTCGGCCTAGGCCCGTCGACCCTCACGCCACTGCGGTCGTCCCCGCCGTCGTCGCCGACCCTCGTTGCTGCCATTCTCAGTAGTGTTAGTAGTAGTTAGTAAGTAGTAGTAGTTAGTAGTTAGTAGTGTTAGTAGTATTGTTAGTAGTAAGTAGTGATAGTAGTAGTGTTAGTAGTAGTAGTGTTAGTGTTGGTAGTAGTTGTAGTGGTAGTAGTACTTGTTGTTGTACTACTTTGATACTTTCATCTGCATGGAAAGAGAACTAAAGTACATGGCTCGTCTTGGTATATATATGTTTGTTGGCCTTCGTGCCTATGTTTGGTATATATGTGGTTGTTGGCCATCGCGCCTATGTTTCTTGCAGGTTTTGGAAACCTCCCCGTGCAGGGGAGGTGCTACCGAAATTTTCAATGGATTCTAACCTATTGCATTTTTCTGTAGGAGAAGGACCCGTGGGTGGGACTCGGCGACCCCGATCGTCTTCGTCGGCGCTGCTGGTCTACCTACACCGCATCGCCTCGCCACTGCACCGACATGCCACTACCCCGCTAGCCTGACTCCACCACCACCCTAGGTATAACCCCCTCCTCCTTTGCATGCATGTTTTATATGGTCACATAGCCCAGTTAGGTGTCTCCCGTTTTTAGGAGATACCATCGGAGGTATGCAGATCTTTGCATATCTGCGACCGTATCTCTTTCGGATTGTCCACGTATTTTGGATAACCCGCGGATGCATAGATGAGGTCAGTTTCCATGGTTCGCTCTGGTCCGAGACAGACTTTCGGCATCACCTCCCTGTTGTTCTCCGGATACACAATCTCCCTTGCAGGACATGTATCGGGAGAACAGCGGGGAGGTGCTACCGAAATTCTATCTCGGATAGGAGCGGAGCATTGAAACTGACCTCATCTACGCATCCGCGGGTGGGATTAGGACCTATCCTCACCTATTAGATGGTAGGAACGCCGTGCATATGCAATTGCTGGTTATATTACTCACTTACATATGTATATGCCAGAGGATGGAGAACCGTGATTGGATGTACACGGGCCACGCAAGTATGACCCCAGAATGGATGACTAAGACTAATGCTTCCTTGGAGCATTCATTTGGTGAGGCTGCTAGAGGGTCGAGTCGGATGCCGTGTCCCTATAGCAAATGTGACAACCGTGTAAGAAAGAATAGGAAGAACGTGGGGGAAGATCTTTGCAAGTATGGATTCACGCCAAACTATACCTGCTGGATCCACCATGGTGAAGCCGATCGTATTAGAGAGGAGGTGGTGAGACCATGCCTCGAGGCTTTTGATGGAGATGCGGGGGTAGCAGACTGGATGGATGACATTCAGGAGGCACGGTTCAGTGAAGGATTAGAGGACGAGCCAGAGGAATCCGCAAAGGCATACTACGATATGCTGTCTTCGGCACAGAAGCCCCTTCACGAAAAGACAATGGTTTCGCAACTGGATGGCATTGGACGCCTAATGGCATTCAAGTCGTAGTGTAGCATGAGTCGAGACAACTTTGATGGTATGTTGGCAGTTGTTGGATCCCTGCTTCCGGAGGGTCACATTCTGCCAAAGAACTTGTACGAGTCACAGAAACTTCTTCGTGCCCTTAAGATGCCGTATGAGCACATCCATGCTTGTCCGAATGGTTGCGTCCTATTTAGGAAAGATCACGAGAAAGCAATGCACTGTCCAAAGTGCAAATCCTCTAGGTATCTGGAGGTTGACACTAGTGATGGCAAGAAAGAACAGCTTGGTATCCCCACGAAGGTCCTATGGTACCTTCCTGTCATACCAAGGATCCAACGGCTGTACATGACAGAGGAGTCCGTGAAACAGATGACATGTCACAAACATGGCAAAAGATACAATGCTGACAAGATGGTACACCCATCAGATGGCGATGCATGGACCCATTTCGATGGCATACATCATGGTAAAGCTGAGGAGGCTCGGAATGTACATGTAGCACTGGCAACAGATGGGTTCAACCCCTATGGATTGCTGGCGGCCCTGTACACTTGTTGGCCCATGTTCGTGATCCCCCTCAATCTCCCCCCCCCCAGCGTCATGTTTCAACCCAAGAACATATTCTTGTCACTGATAATTCCTGGACACCCAGGGAACATGATGGGTTTGTTCATGGAGCCTCTCATTGATGAATTGATCCTTGCTTGGGAAAAGGGGGTACTGACATACGACCGAGCTACAAAGAAGAACTTCACAATGCATGTGTGGTACCACTACTCCCTGCATGACTTCCTGGCGTATGGCATATTCTGTGCGTGGTGTGTTCACGGGAAGTTCCCATGCCCAATATGCAAGACAGCTGTGAGGTTCACTTGGCTGAAGAGGGGTGGCAAGTTTTCTTCGTTTGACCAACATCGTCAATTCCTCCCTCTTGACCATCCATTCAGACGAGACGTCAAGAACTTCAGGAAAGGGTTTCAAGTCACCGACCCTGCACCTCAGATGATGACCGGTGCCGAGGTCCGTGCTGAGATAGAGGCTCTCAAAGATGATAAAGAGAAAGGTGGTTTTATTGGATATGGTGAGGAACACCAGTGGACTCATAAATCAGGCTTGACTAGGCTCCCCTATTTCAATGACCTTCTTGTTCCACACAACATTGATGTAATGCACATAGAAAAGAATATCGCCGAGGCGCTTTTTGCAACACTCATGGACATTCCTGATAAGTCAAAGGACAACGTTAAGGCTAGACTGGACCTAGCAATGATGTGCGATAGGCCAAAGCAAGTGATGAAGCCTCCCGCGCCCAGCAAGAAATGGAGAAGGACTCCGATCGATTTCGTCTTGAAAAAGGACCAAAGGAAGGAAGTACTGCAGTGGATGCAGACGTTAATGTTCCCTGATGAGCATGCGGCAAATTTGAGTAGGGGAGTGAACTTGTCCACTATGCGAGTCTTAGGGATGAAGAGTCATGACTACCACATATGGATTGAGCGGCTCCTTCCTGCGATGACCCAGGGATACGTCCCTGAGCATGTGTGGCGTGTGCTGGCAGAGTTGAGCTATTTCTTTCGCCAGCTTTGTGCCAAGGAGTTATCTCGAGGCGTGATTGATGACTTGGAGAAAGTGGCACCTGTGTTGCTCTGCAAGTTGGAGAAGATCTTCCCACCCGGCTTCTTCCTGGCGATGCAGCATCTGATTTTGCACCTACCGTATGAGGCACGAATGGGGGGGGCGTGTAGGCCTGTTGGTGCTATACAATTGAGAGATGTCTAAAGATTCTTCGGAAAAAGTGTAGAAATAAAGCCAAAATTTAGGCTTCTGTGGCAGAGGCATTCATTCTGGAGGAGGTGTCAAACTTCACAACAGCATACTATAAGGATGGCCTTCCCAGCGTGCACAATCATCCCCCTCGTTACAACGCGGATGAGAATTCATCGAACCTCAGCCTTTTCAAAGGGCAACTCAGAAAGGCAAGCGCATCAGGCACCAAGACCTTGCGGCATGATGAGTGGCGCACTATCATGCTGTATGTGTTGTTGAACCTTGACGAAGTGAAGCCTTATGTGCAGTAAGTTCTCAATGAGCTTGTTACATACGCCTTTGTCACTATCCTCCATCTATCGAACCCCCTTATCTCTTGTTTTTTCAGGGAATTTCTGAAAAAATACTGGAGAGGGAATAGGGCTCCTTCCCCTTAAGAAGAAGATAGTCTTCTCAAAGATGGTGTGCCCGATTTCATATCCTGGTTCGATACGAAGGTACCGTCCAATTTACCTTGTTCAATCTTTGACATCCCACTTTGCTCCTATGAGCGAGTAATGTAACGATCTATCCGGCCTCACCTTGCAGGCCCGTAAGGATGCGGAAATGGATGCTGAGTTGAAAGGGCTCGCCAAAGGCTTCGCCTACAAGGTCAAATCATTCACTGTTTATGATGTGACTGGCTATCGCTTTCACACAAGAAACTGCGAGTGGAGTCGGCCCAATCGGAAAACCACGAATACCGGAGTTCGTACGCCCGACACCAATGAGCGCGACTACTACGGCATAGTAGAAGAAATATACGAGCTCAATTTTGAGTGTCGCAAAGCTCCTAATCAAGTCATATTCAAATGCCATTGGTTCGATCCTAATGTCATGAGAACAGCCCCTGAGATTGGACAAGTCGAAATTCGACAGGATTCTGTCTATCAAGGAGAGGATGTCTATATTGTGGCTCAACAGGCCACACAAGTTTATTATCTCCCATGGGCGTGCCAAAAAGACCCCAATCTTATCGATTGGTACCTTGTGCAGTTGGTATCACTGCACGGTAAACTGCCTGTCCCAAACGATGAGGATTACAACTTTAACCCAAACACATGGGAGTTCTATCAACTAGAGGGGCTAGAAGGGAGGTTTGACATAGACATGTTTTCACTGATGGGCATGGAAGTGGACAATGACATTGATCAGGACGATGGAGATGAGGACGACGGAGAAGAGGTGCAAAATGCTAAGGACTTACAAATGCTTGAGCGATTACAGTTAGGCGATGACAATGATGGAGATGAGCCTGATTTACTCGACAATATTGATAGTGATGACGACACCTATGATCCAGCTGCTGCCAATCGTGAAGAATATTTCTAATTCATGTAATACTATATTATTATTATTATTATTATTATTATTATTATTATTATTATTATTATTATTATTATTATTATTATTATTGCAATTATGTTTCGTTCATTTTGCATCTCTTTATAAGTACTTGTAATTTAACTGTGCTAATTGGTTTACTCTTTGAAATTGCAGGCACTCGACAAAATGTCGGGCGGAAGGCAGGCCCGTCGGGGGGTCAACTCCCTCTACATGAGGGAGCGCTCACCACCCCATGCTGAGGAGGACCCCTTGCCGGAGCCGCCGATGAGGAGGACGAGGAGCGGCCACCCTCGCGGCCGTCCGAGGACGAGGGTGCAGCCGACTGCCACCCCGTCGGTGGACGAGGACGACCAGGCAGTGGGCCTGCACATAGGAGGGGTGGCACTTCCTCTGACTCATCGGACCATGGGGAGGCGGCGATAGCGACACCAGGGGGTTCCACTAGCACTGCCACTGGCTCTACCTCGTCGGGAGTCTACTTACGCGGGCCCTCGCAGCTCCCGGCGCGACCGATCCCACTTCACTGGCGCCCGGTGATTCGACCCAGCGGCGACAAGTAAGTATTATTTCACTACTATTTCATATAACATGTTGAAAATCGAATTGGAGACTAACAATTCTTCTTAATGACTCTTGCAGCAACTAGGAAGTTGTGTCCGGAACAGGCCGGCACATCAATGGCACCCTGGGCCTTCTGATTTGGCAGCACTACCCTGGCATGGTCACCTACGCCTCGGTGACTTTGCCGCCCTAGATGTGGGACCACTTCTACGCCGCCAAGGACAGCGAGTTCGGCACTGTTGCGACGCGGATCAAGGCCGAGTTCTGGGTGAGTCTTCATCGCACTAAATTGGTCAATACTATGCATTCATTGGTCGTTCTTGAAATAATGAAATGATACATGATGTCTGTATGCAGGACTTCTTGAGGTGCGACGAAGGGTTTGAGGACCAGGCGGCACGATTGCAGGACAAGGTCTGTAGGTCCCGACTCTCAGACCTGTACCACGAGACGCGGCTCTAGTGCATCATCAACTACAGCGCCGACGTCCTTGGTCAGGTGGTGAGGAAGGTCGATGCCAGGACCAGGACGCTCACCAAGGAGCAGTACCTCTTGGTAAGTACGAAACATTAATACTGACTCCTTCCATGAAGAATAAGTAGGCTTCATTTCATCTTCTATCATATCAATAACTTGATGGCATGCAGCAATGTCCTGATTGGTGTGCCAGGCACCGCCTCTGCTGGGAGGCCATTGTGGACAGGTGGCTCTTGGAGGAGTGGGCGGAGAAGCACAACATCCGTCGGGACTACTGCCTGTAGATGGGTGGGGCGCCACACCACCAAGGCAACCGGAGCCTCAGCGCGTACGCCCGGACATGGGTAATCTTCTTTGTGTTTTCATCTTTATTTATTTATTCTAACGCTCAATTCTCATTACTTGTTATCATCTTTGTCTTTTCCTCATAGTCCTAGGTGCACTAAGGCTAGGAATGCAACGAGTTCATGGCGTACGCCCTGACACACAAGGGCAAGGCGACGGCCCCGAAAGTCACCTACAACCTGGCCGACAGGCCCAAGGCGTACACTAGCGCGAGCGCCCACAGCAAGCTTAGCGAGTACACCTTGGCGGCTCGTGAGCGCCATGGGGAGGACTTCGATCCAGCCACCCAGCCCCTGGGCACAGACCTCCTGATGAGGCTGGGAGGAGGGAAGCAGCATGGCCAGTACTGGATGGCGGACAACACAGTCGACTCCGCCTCTGTTCCCAACCTCGTCGAGATTCGAGCAAGGAGCACGAGCTCCTCCCTCCCCATACGCTCTCGGTAGCAAAGCTCACAGCAGCAGATGGCGAAACTCCAGGTTAGTACTATTTTATTCGTCGTTCATTGCTTTTACACATCTATCTTGATTTTGCATTGTTTAAACATTGCGGGTGGAATGTTGCAGGCCAACTTATGGAGGTTGGAGGCCCAGCAGGCAGCCTAGGCGGAGGCCCATCGGCTGGAGATGGAGGCTATACAAGCCCAGAGGGCGGTTGAGACGCAGAGGCTACAGGACATGTTCAGCTTCATGGCGAGCATTTAGACCTTGCCACGTGTGGTCGTGCCCCAGTCGCTGCTCGCTCTAGTTGTGGCTCCTCCTCCTCCTGTAGGGACTCCGGTGAGTATATATGAGTGTTTATTCCTTTAGCTTGTGCGGCCCTCCTGTAGATACTCATGAATTCGCTTCTCCTTTGTGCAGCAACAGTCGGCGGGTTCGAACCCGACTCCTCAAGGTGGCCCTTCTAAACAGGCCGGGTGGACAACTGGCCCTCCTCGAGGTGGCAGTTCACACTCCGGGTGGGGAGGCTAGCAGTAGGTACCGTTTATTTGTTTATTTTCATGTTGCATGGACTTGTGTTAGACTTAGCCTTATGTTGGACTACTACTAGAGACATATATATATTGTGATGGATATTGTCATGGATGATGCGAATGTATGATGGATTATGGACAATGGATTTGTATGTGATGTATTATGGATGGTGGATGTGTATGTGATGGGTTATGGATGTGTATGTGATGGAATATGGATGTGTATGTGATATATCCTGTACTGTGTGTTGATATATATGTGATTTCTTTGTTTGCGCTGATGGAAAGCAAAAAACAAAAAAAAACATTTTTCCCCTCTTTGCCGAGTGCCACACTCGGCAAAGAGGGCTTTGCCGAGTGCCGTGACCATGGCACTCGGCAAAGCTGGGAAGCAGAGACCCAATTTCCCAGCTTTGCCGAGTGCTAGAGCCATGGCACTCGGCAAAGATTTTTTTTTTTAAAAAAGAAAAAATTTCTTTGCCGAGTGCAAGAGTATGGCACTCGGCAAAGAATTTTCAAAAAAAAAGAAAAAATTCTTTGCCGAGTGCCGCTGAGGTGGCACTCGGCAAAGAGGCCGTCAGAGTTGACGTCGGTTTTTTTTTACCGAGTGTGGACATGACACTCGGCAAAGGCTTTACCGAGTGCCTGATATGTGGCACTCGGCAAAAAACCTTTGCCGATGGGTTCTTTGCCGACTGCTCTTTACCGAGTGCGGCACTCGGCAAAGCCTTTACCGAGTGTATTTCGGGCTTTGCCGAGTGCCGCAGGCACTCGGCAAATTGCCGGTTTCCAGTAGTGATAGTACTTGAAACTAGCTTGTGTATTTCATATAATAATATTCATTTATATAAGAGAGAGGGATAGATGAATTACACAATGCTCGGTTGCATACAAACCTCAGTTTACATCCAATGAGCTTGTGTATGACCCATGTAAACATCTGGGCAGTATGATCGTCATGACACTATGTGCGATGCTTCAAACATCATGTTCCTTGTTGGCATCCGGCATGCAGTTGACTGTTTCATCTCATCCTTGTTTGAAAAGCCTTGCCATCTTGCATGCACCCAGGTCATATTCCAAGAAACATAGCGCTTGTTTGCATGATTTTTTTTCGAAAAGGGAAGCTTTATTAATTTCAAGAATGTTACATCAAGATGATACAGTATCTTGAAATCCTCCCGGCCGCTGCCTAAAAGGCACACAGCCCAAAGCAGGAAACGAAAAGAAAAAAACAAAACGGGAGCACACTAATGGCTTTCAATCCGTAGACTAGACCGCCACCCATGTGCCCAGGTAAAAAACTCCTTGGCCACCTGTGCCAAGAATTGAGAGGCCGCTACAACCACCTCATGGGAAGGTTGTTTGTTTTCAAATATAACTGCATTTCTGCAAAGCCACAAGGACCAACACATAGCTGCCGCTCCCAAAAGAACTAAAGGTTTTAAGTCTTTTCTAAGCCCATCTAGCCATCTACCGAACATATTGGAAAGATTGAGAGGTCTAGGGAGACCCTAGGCTGCGTAAACGCTGGCCCAAACCAGGCGTGCAAACCAGCAATCAAAAAACAGATGCTGTATCGTTTCATTCTCGTGACAGAAACAACACTGTTTACTACCTTGCCAATTTCGTTTTGCTAGATTATCTTTGGTTAGGATGACACCTCTTTGTAAGTACCACAGGAAGATTTTGATCTTCAATGGTGCTTTAAGTTTCCAAAGTCGCTTGTTTAATTTAGGGACGTTTTGGTATATGAGACCAAGATAATGTGATTTTACTGAAAATTCACCCTTCAGATCTAAATTCCACCAAAATTCGTCTTCCTCATGGCTTAAGGCAACATGATTAAGACGTGAAAGAAGGTTATTCCACATCACTAACTTGTCGCCTAAAAGGTCTCTGTGCCAAGATACATTAGGTGGTTGCGTACTCATAACCGCGGCCACCATATCTTGTTTCCTTCTAGCTTGGTTATATAGATGGGGATACTGCTCTTTCAAAGCAGTATTACCTAACCATCTATCTTCCCAAAATCTTACTTGTGATCCGTCCTTGATGAGGAATGTTCCAAAACTAAGAAAATCCCATTTAGCCTTCATCAGACCTACCCAGAAATGAGAGTCCCCGCTCTTCCATTGGACTTGAACTAGAGGTTTAGTCCCCAGATATTTGTTGCGTAACATCTGTTGCCAAGTACCATCTATCTTTAACAGACGATATAGCCATTTACTGAGGAAAGTCATATTCTTGATTTGCAAGATGTGAATCCCTAGTCCACCTTGGTCCTTTGGTTGACGCAGGATATCCCATTTGGCTAGACGGTATTTTCTTTTATGGTCATCACATTGCCAGAAGAATCGAGATCGATAATAGTCCAGCTTTTTAAGAACTCCTTTTGGGATCTCAAAGAAGGACATCATATACGTTGGTAGGCTACTGAGCATAGAGTTGATTAATGTCAAACGACCTCCAGTTGACAGGTTCTTACCTGGTCATGCTTGAGTTGATTGCATCCAAAGAGCTCAATGTATTGGTTCTCGAAATCTTTGGCTTCCCCAAAGTAGAAGATTTCACTATTATGGAAATTAATTTTTAGACCCGATAGTTGTTCAAATGCACAAAGCAGTAGCTTGATGTTTTGCACCTTCTCCAGGTCATGTTCCATAAAGAGAATCGTGTCGTCAGCGTATTGTAGTATGGAAAGCCCACCGTCGACTAGGTGTGGCACCACACCACTCACTTGACCATCTGCTTTTGATCTCTCTATGAAAATTGGAAGCATATCTACAACGATGTTGAAGAGTATTGGAGATAGGGGATCTCTTTGTTGGAGACCTTTCTTCGTTTGGAAGTAAGGTCCGACCTCATCATTAACATTGATCGCCACTCTTCCGCCTGATATGAAGGAATTGACCCACGTGATCCATTTGGGTGAGAATCCTTTCATCCGAAGCATTTGCAATAAGAATGACCAGCGTACTTTATCGTAAGCCTTTTTAAAATCAATTTTAAAGATTACCCCATTCTGTTTTTTACGGTGCAGCTCATGAACTGTTTCATGCAAGATGACGACTCCTTCTAGGATATTGCGTCCTCGCATGAATGCCGTTTGGGTAGGGCTGATTAGGTGATTGGCTACTGAGTTGATGTGAATGGTAGCGACTTTGGTAAAAATCTTGAAACTTACATTCAATAGACAAATTGGTCTATATTGTTGAATTCTGTTTGCCTCCTGAACTTTAGGCAGTAAGGTTATTACGCCAAAATTCAGGCTAAATAGGAGGATATCACCTTTATGAAGGTCGTGGAACATTTGCATAAGGTCCCCTTTGATGAGTTCCCAAAATTTTTGGTAAAATTCAGCCCGGAAACCATCCGGGCTCGGTGCTTTATTTCGTTCCATATCGAAAATTGCATTCCGAATCTCCTTTTCAGTAAAAGGAGCTGTAAGGAATTCATTTTCACTCTGACTAACTTGAGTGATATCATCTGTCCTGTTCTCATTAAGAGTGACGTGGTTTTCCTCGGATGGTCCAAATAAATCTTTGTAGAATTGGGTAATGTAGCTCTTGAGATTGCTTTGCCCTTCAATTTTTTCGCCATCATGCTCCAACGAGAAGATGCGTTTCTTTCTATGTTTGCCATTTGCAATCAACTGAAAATATCTCGTGTTATTATCTCCAAGGAGTACATTAGCTGCTTTAGCCCGTTGATAATATTTAAGCTCCTCCTCACGTAGAAGCTTAATCAGATTATCTCGTGCTGATTCCAACTGTTCCCGTTCGCCATAAGTTAAAATGCTATTTTCAGCAGCTGTGTCTAAGGTCGTTATGATCGACTGTAGGTTTTGCTTCTGTTGTTTATACACCCCATGCAGATGGCCTGCCCATCCACGCAGGTGTTTTCGTAAAGCCCCCATTTTTCTATTCCACCGTTGCGCTGAATTTTGACCTTGTACTGGTTTGTTCCATATATCCACCATCCGATCATGGAAATCCTCACGAGAGAACCAGCTAAGTTCCATTTTGAACTGCTTAGTAATCCCTGTGTAGGAAGGTTCACCGGTATCGAGGAGTAGTGGCGTATGGTCTGAGACTCCTCTGTCTAGCGCTTGCACCGTTACAAGCGGATACTTAAATTCCCATTCAGTCGTGATTAAGACCCTGTCTAGCTTCTCATATGTTGGTTCTGATAAGGAGTTTGCCCAGGTGTATTGTCTACCCGCCAAGTCAATTTCCCTAAGATCAAAGCTGTCTATGACCGCCACTACTACAGAATTTAACTGTAGAGACGGCTGCGCCAGCCGCCCTTCCTAGGGTGTTCCTACAGAGAGTGCCTCTGTAGGGGCGGTTTCCTGACCGCCCCTACAGTGCCCTCTGTAGGGGCGGCTGGTGTTTTCAGCTGCCCCTATAGTGCCCTCTGTAGGGGTGGCTGGTAATATCAGCCGCCCCTGTAGTGGACTTCTGTAAGGGCGGCTGTATCACCAGCCGCCCCTGCTGTGTGTATTTGTAAGGGCGGTTCAATCAAGAACCGCCCCTATAGTGGATTTTCTAGCAAAAAAAAATAATTTAAATTCAAGTCTGACCACACATATATATATATATATATATATATAAAATTCAAATCAAGTAACAACATTCTTTTCTCAACTCTGACATATATTTAAGCATTTCTAGGAAGTACAACAATTCACACTAAACATTTTGACACTGGTTTCACAAAATCACAACAAGTAAATACAACTAGAATAATAAAGTTC
This sequence comes from Miscanthus floridulus, assembly GCF_019320115.1. Classification (NCBI taxonomy): domain Eukaryota; kingdom Viridiplantae; phylum Streptophyta; class Magnoliopsida; order Poales; family Poaceae; genus Miscanthus; species Miscanthus floridulus. The sequence goes on from NC_089589.1 coordinate 46,127,493, forward strand.
AAACATTTGCTCTAGCCAATACTGAAAATTCAGTACATTTGATGCAGTCACAACTACACATGCAGATATTGCTACTGCTAAGAAATCTCCATGGAGACAAATAATTGTTAAGAACAATCATGCAAGGACAGCTACAGGGAAAACCAATTTCAACAGAGATAGATTCATTACATATGAAAGCCCTCACCTTGAGGATTTGTACTTAACATTGTCAAATATTTTGGATACAAACTTTCCTACAAATCAACATGTCTGATGTCTGCTGTTGGGTCATGGAATAGTGAGACATGAGAATTACGTATAATATTTAATTATTGGATAAAGAACAATAATTAGCAAACATAGAAGTTTCTAGTAGTGAAAACATATATACACCTGTAGCTATAAATTAAAATATGCTGACAAATGAAAAGATATAGATTGTTTGCCCCCTGAAAATGATTCATGTTCAGAACAGATAATAAGAGTTTGAAATCTAAAGTTTTGTGGCATTCTGTAATAGAAGGAATTACTAGGAATCACTTTTGTTTACACTAGTGCATGTCTGGTCAAAATATCTATACTTGGGCTATTGAGATCTGAACCAAAGCATACAGTACTACTACACATGCTTTCAGAAAAGTATACTACACCAGATTTTAGTTTTCAGTGATGGAATGTACTTCCAGTAATGATAGATAATAATCATCACCCAAAGCAAATAGCCGCTGGTCCTTACCTTGCCATATGGCGAGACTAGCTACTAAAGTGTCGCGATCTTGTCCCCCAGCTTGTGGCTCCTCATACATGGTGCCTAACATAAAGTAAAACCAGAAAAAAATCAGAATCAGAAAAGGAAAACAAAAAGACAAGCCTCCTGAAATGTTTAGCAGTATTGACTAATAATTGTTCCATAGGCACTGTACTTCAAAAATACAAGAATCCTATCCAAACTAATGAGTCCAAATTAAAGGCACTCTGTAAATTTTGGCATACTTCATAAGATGGACTTAATATAACTTGAGAATCAGATAATTGAGACCCCAATATGATGTAATGATGAATGATTTCCTGATGACATATTTTCCGGCATAACTGGAAACGGAAGCATCAATAAAGGCAGCAACAGCGCCACTACAATCTCATCTCGTCTGGGATAGAATCTAATTTTCATCATACTGAATTCCACTTACTGGTATTAAGCAAGTGAACACAATCGAGCAAAGTATCCTAAACTCATAATTTGTATCATCAATATAGGAAGGTTCTCATAATTGTGAACCCAATGTAAGACAACTCATGTAGGAAGACGTTGGCAGAAGGTAAGAAGTCATGGTGGATGATATAGTGCACACCCTATCAGAATTATGTGGGATGCACTCAAGCTAACACCAACAGGAATCACATGAACTGAGCAACAACTTTTATTAATAGTAAGCAAAATTATGGCAGTACATTGAATCTGTAATGCACCTAGATAATTTACCTTGGCAAGTCGCAACGCTATTAGATGATCATACACCTCTGAAAATGAAGCAAAACTGTAAGCATTACGATAAAGTTAATTTGTTTAAGAACGTGTAAAACTGAATCCTATGATCCTTGTTGGAGGACATGTACATAGACACACCATATGCAATCAATGAAGAGAACTAATTTGACTGTGATATATGTGCATCTTTTAACCTTAAAAGTAACATATTCTTCGTAACATGTTTGGCTATGGCAAAGTGGAAACAAATATTATGGAATAGATCAAAGAAGCAAAACCGAAAAGCCTAACACTGTTTTTTGACAACCGTGGTAGCAGCTTGCACACACGCATCATCTCCCTTTTGTGTTCTTCATCAGGAAATGAGCACATATAATTTAATGAAAGCGAGAGGAAAATCTGAAGAAGAATGTACAACATGAGGGGAACTGTAGACCATAACTCCATCTAAGGTAAACAATACCTGCATCTGGTCGCATCGAAGGCATCGCGCGTGCCGACGCCCGGGCTGCTCCGTTAGAGGTTGACCCGGCCTTCATCGCGCGTGCCGACGCCCGGGCTGCGCCGTTAGGGTTTGCCCACGTCGGGCCTCCTGTGCTGGCGCGGCACAGCATCGGGCCGCTGTAGCCGGGAAGAGGGAGCAGTGGAGCGAACCTACTAGGAGAGGCGAAGCGCGTTGGCAAGTCGAGGCGGGCGGGGAGGGCGGAGCAGCGGCATCCCGGTGTCGTGGCGACTAGCGCCGGCGCCACAGCAACCCGGGGGGGAGGGGAGGGGTGCGGCAGCGCTGCTGCGGGGCGGTGCGGCCACGGCGTGCGCCGGCCGGATTTGGAGCAGCGGCGGGGTTTCTCGGTGGCGTCGCCGCGGTGAGGCAGGAATTTTTTTTCTCATGCTGCGTTGTCGTGGCGTCTCTACTTCTTTAGGTGCGGCGGCAATGCGGGGGAGGGGCTGCCGTGGTGGGCAGCGTGGAGCAGGCGTGGCGGGCATCAGATGCATGGAGGGACGATCGGACGGTAAGGGGAGGTGCACTATGGATGAATAGGAATCTGGTGTGCAAAACGGGAGATGAATAGTGCGCAGTCACCAGGATTAGAGGTCGGTCTTTATATAATAATAATATAATAATATCATACTATACAAATAAATATTATTATTATTATTTATTATTTATAGATTAATTAATTAATTATATATATGCTTTAACTACTGACGTGAAGTTCTGAGAGTGTATGCAGATTAACTTTTTTTATCCAAATGTATAAAAAAAAGTTGGCAAGTCGAGTGCTTGTCCTGCATAAGTTTAACTGAACACACCCTGATATAATGATATATACGTAGTTCTTGACAACTGCTACTGGTCATCTTGTCATTTGACAAAATTTGAACCTTTTAAATTTGAAATTTTAAAAAATGACAAGTTCGAACCAAAATTTGAGACCCAAAATGATTTCAACATAAAAAGTGATGAATACCAAAGTTGTTCAACTCATTAATATCTACAACTTTTATTTTAGTCATCTTGTCATTTGACAAAATTTGAACCTTTCAAATTTGAAACTTTGAAAAACGACAAGTTCGAACCAAAATTTGTGACCCAAATTGATTTCAACATAAAAAGTGATGAATACCAAAGTTGTTCAACTCATGAATATCTACAACTTTTATTTTAGTCATCTTGTCATTTGACAAAATTTGAACCTTTCAAATTTGAAATTTTGAAAAACAACAAGTTCGAACCAAAATTTGAGACCCAAATTGATTTCAACATAAAAAGTGATGAATACCAAAGTTGTTCAACTCATGAATATCTACAACTTTTATTTTGGTCATTTCTTCATTTGACAAATTCTTAGCACACATTGTTCACTAATCTTACGCATGTCTCATATAGTTTATAAAACCTTATGAGAGATGTGTCACATTTATGAACAATGTCATTACCACTTTGTCATATGAAGAAATGACCAATACAAAAGTTGTAGATCTTGATGAGTTATTCAACTTTGGTATTTATCATTTTTTCAGCTGAAATCATTTGGGGTACCAAAATCTTGTTTGAAGTTGCAATTTTTTGAAATTCAAAATTTAAATTGCTCAAACTTTTCATATGTATATATTGACAAAACCAACAAAATAAATTGATAGAGAATGATTTTAGAAAATTTTAGGAAAATATTCATTAGATTTGGAGTTAGTATGAGGAAGAAAAACTAGTTACAAAGTTGACCCACAGATTAAAAAAAGAAATCACACTGTTCACTATGATTATATAAGGATCATCTAGAACAGTGTGATTTCTCTTTTTAATCTGTGGGTAAACTTTGTAACTAGTTGTTCTCCCTCATACTAACTCCAAATGTGATGGTTTTTTTTCTAAAAATTTCTAAAATCATGCTTCAGCATTTAAGTTTGATCAAACTTGGATGTGACAATGTTTTACATATTTTAAAATTTGAAATTTGACAAGTTCAAACCAAATTTTAAAACCCTAAATGATTTCAGATGTAAAAGTAATGAATACAAAAGTTGTTCAACCCATCAATATCTACAACTTTTATTTTGGTTATCTTGTCATTTGACTAAATTTGAACATTTCAAATTTTGAAATTTGAAAAAAGACAAATGTGCACTACAGGGGCGGCTGGTGATTGAGCCGCCCCTACAGATCAACCCCAACTATAGGGGCGGCTCAGGTTACCAGCCGCCCCTACAGTGCCATCTGTAGGGGCGGCTGGGCTGCTGGGGCTCGAGGACGCCCACTGTAGGGGGCGCCCCCAACCCCAGCCGCCCTTACAGTAAAAATGCCCCCGTTCCTAGTGTAAGAATCTGGCGTAGTGAGAGCTCGGGGTTGGTAGAGGAAGAACTCGGCTAGGTCACCGCATGACAAAGGCAATGGATGTTTGGAGATGTTGGCAGCCTAATGGTGAAGAGAGGAAGAGATAGGGCACTAGGATCCACCCCCTTCCTATATAGTATTTGGCCAATAGCTTTGTTTTGGCCGGCCCTACAAATGCTTTTCTGTTTTTTTTTTGTTATCGGGTTTCTATTTCTTAATTGAATGTATATAAATAATTACATCAAACCAGGAGCACAGGAGGACCTTGGACACGTTCCACTGGAGGACATTCTTCACATTTCTGGGGGCACGCACTCGAACCAGACAATCAAATGACTCCAGGTGGCCGCAACAACATAGGGGAACCTCACAGTTAGTCAATGACCCTGCGCCACAAATCTTGAAAGGTGCACACTAACCTGACCAAGGAGCAGCCGCAGGCGCAATTCCAGGGCACCACCCAAGAACATACATTCTTCGGTGACACAGAGCAGAACGTGCTGTGGCAAGCAACATGTGGCTAAAATGCCGACCACTGTGACACTGTTGCATGTCGTGGGCCAGCTCGTGACCAGCGGCCTGAACAGAGGAACATTGTACACAACCCCACAGATTATTCTGCCAAACATCTGTCTCGGTCGGGATATGCAGTTCCAGATGCCCTCTATTTCCATGGGCTCACTTATATTATAGAAGAAACGGCTGATGGATGATAAGATTTATCGAGAGGGAAGATGATATGTGTCATTTATAACGGAGTCATTCTTTAACAGAAACAGGTTGGCAGCACACCATTTTTTTTTATTTTAATCCTTTTTTGAATATAATTTTAAATCTAACACTGACGATTTTTTTTGAAACTAACACTTTTGGCTGCGCCTATTGCCCTGGCGCGGCCAAATGCATGTGCCGCACCATGGTGGCGCGGCACAGGGCTGACGTGGCGTGGGGTGGCCGGGGGGCCGCTTACGTGGCCGGTCCTGCCGCGCCACCCATCATGGCGCGGCACTGCCGTGTCACCGACCCTGGCGCGGCAGTGCCGCGCCGTGTTGCGTGGCGCGGCTGGACCAAACATACCGCACGAGCACCCACACCTGTCGCTGCGCCCGCCGCCGGCCCGGGCTACTTGGATGGTAGAATCGAAACGCGTCGCGCCAGTATATTGTTGAGTTTTTTCATGGCCGAATAGAGAATTTGATAAGCCAATGATTAGTTTTTCGTCTTTTATAATATTGTTATGTACCATTTTAACTAATTAATTACGAAAAATTGCCACCGGTGTCCAGATACGTCGGGACTGCCGGTTCCCGAACGCAGGGTACTTAATCTCGCCGGCAGTGCTACAGCGACTCAACGAATCGAATAAGAAGCAAGTTGACAAGCTGCCACATAACATATTCATTGTTTTGACATAAGTTTGACATAAAATAACCAAATAAACCCACAAGTTTCAGATGTCACTATTCGATTGACCAAAACAAACTAAGACCCAGGAGTGTAAGGATCCCTCGGACGCCTCTGTCTCTTCGGATTTGTTGGCAACACATTGGGAGTGTAGCCAACGTCGGTATGGTCGCGTCGACGGTGCGTACGGCTCGTACCCTGCAGGTATATGATACGCACGATTACTTATAATTCTTTATGATCGTTAGTTCATGGAGCCTACGTACTGAAACAAACTATCTTTGTTAGTACCTGTGAGGCTCCTTGGGTGCCAAACGGGGCACCACCTAGCTGAGACATGCCGATCTCGTCCTGCGGCCATTCGTCCCACTGGCCGTGCTATCCGTGGAAGCCCGGGGGTTCGTCGTCGTCGTCCTCCTCGTCCTCGGCTGCTGGGTCCTTCCCAGCGCTAAGATGTGGTGGTGTACGCACCGCGGAAGTGGCACCCTGCATCATCGCCTGAGAAGAGCCGGCTGGTGTCCTCAAAGAGGTTGAAGACGTGCCACCCGACCGCGCGGGGAGTGGCGGTTCCTCATAAGGGGTGTCCATGCAGCTCAACTTTTGAGCTAGCTTCCTGCAGCTCTTCTTCACCTTCTGCATAAATAGACGTTAAAGTTAGTTCATTAGCCAAACGCATATACAATAAAGAAATATTTTCGAAACGGACAAGTTTATGTTTACCTCCACAAAAGCCACGAGAACGCCTGCCCCTGCCCTCTAGACTCGTGAAGCCGAAACGCTGCTTCGTTGGACAGCCTTGACAATTGTGTCGCCTGGGTACAGAAACGCGGTAGGACAGTTTTAGTACACATACTTAATACCAAAAGGATAACAAATTGTACCATTCAAGTATCTTACCACGTATCTTTGAAGCGGGGCTCTCTATAGCTGTGTGTCCTCCCTAGTGGTGACGTCGTACACATCTTCGACGACATCTTCCTCCGAGTCCTCGTCAATCGCCACGTCAGTGTATGGGGGCTTGATATGTGTCCTCATAGACCTGTGAAGCCACCGCAGGTACTCGTCGAAGGTGTGCTGGTCGTGTGGAGAACCCTCAAGGACCGCATGTGGTACCCTAATCTGCCACAAATGGATGTACGAGCTGTGTGTCACGCGCCAATCCTTAGTCTTATACCTCTTCCTGCGGTCAAACCTGCAACAAAACAATGTTAGTTGTACCAAACACACCTCTGAATTGTAGCATTGTTATTAATCGATAACGCACCCGTGCAATTCTTGATTGGTGGAGTACAGCGGTGGTGGGCGCCATGTCATTCTTTCGAACTGTCTGCAGACCCGGATGGGCAAGTGAATCTCGACCACATGGAAGAAAATAAGAGGGACGTCGCAGCGATACTCGTGTGACTCGTCCCTAGTGATAGGACTCAATAGTCCTGGAGCTCCGGAGAATCCCAAGGACACCAAAACACCTGAAATTTCGTAATTGTGTTAGGTTGTGATATAGTGTACATCGAAGAAGACACTGGTACGATAGTATAGAGAGCGTAACCTGGTGCTGTGTCAGGACGTCGAGACCGTCCGTATACTCCCTATACTTGCGCCACACATTCCCTCTAACTAACTGTGCTTCGGTCCAGATATACAGAGCTGTAGGGAGTGTATCATGCCCGTGGGATTAACCCACGATCGAAACGTTCGAATGAATTACGATCCATCGACCGGCTCGCTACAATTCGTAACTAAATAACTAACTACAAACTAAATAATAAATACCTAATCAATCACAAACTAAATATCCTAAAACAATAATAATCACAAACTAAAAAATAAATACCTAAAATCTAAAAACTACCTACGTAAATCACAAACTAATTATCCTAATACAATAATAATCAAAATAACTTTAAATCAAGAGAGAGGTACCTTAGGAGCGGGCGGCCTTGACGCGCCGGCGTTCATGGCGCGGCCGACGAGGGTACTGCGAGGCGCGGGCGGCCGCGGCTGGCGGGAGCGGCCGGCGAGGGCGCGGGTGGGCGCGGCGTGGGTGGGCACAGCCGTGTGCGGGCGCTGGAGGCGTGCGCTGGGCGTCGGCGGGGCGTGGCGGCTGACTGGCGGCGTGCGCGGGCGGGCAGGGGTGCGTGCGGGCGGGGGGCTCGCGCGCTATATTTATTTGGCCCTGCCACGCCATGGATCAGGGCGCGGCAGTGCCGCGCCATGATGGGTGGCGCGGCAGGACCGGCCACGTCAGCGGCCCCCCGGCCGCCCCACGCCATGTCAGCCCTGTGCCGCGCCACCATGCATGGCGCGGCACAGGCATTTGGCCGCGCCAGGGCAATAGGCGCGACCAAAAGTGTTAGTTTAAAAAAAATTCGTCAGTGTTAGATTTAAAATTATATTCAAAAAAGGGTTAAAATTAAAAAAGTCGCTACATTACATCCACCCCACTCCAAACCCCCCTCCCCATTGTGTTCACAAATGGACGCTGCCTGTTACTGACCGGCGAACACACCATAACTATGTGCGTGCATGACCGATAAAATAGCGCCGCCTCGGTTAATTTTTTATCTGTTAATCATTTTTTGAGGCGGCGCCTTACGTCACACAGAAAACTCATCTGAAATTGCTAGCTTCATTTTCAGAGGTACCTTCACATCTGAAAATGCCTTGGGATTCTCATACCCACTTTCAGAGGTGCTCTACAAAATGATTCTCCTTTGTGGAGGTAGTTGCTACAAAACCACCACTTGAAATGGCCTCATTTTCGTAAGTATGGCTCATAACCTACCTTATCTGAAAACAGCATTTTTAGAGCGAGGCTAATTGTTATGCTGCTTGTCTTCAATACAATGTATGCCAAGATCCATTCAAACTCACCATTACCCTATTGTTTTCCCTAACTCAGGCCAGATTTGTGAGGTCTGTTGGTTACTAGAATCAAGAGCCATGCAGTTCTTCGCGTCAAATGGATGGACTTTTAGTTATCACCTGGGACTTTAGTTTTGAACCTGTAATAGCTTATTTCTGGGTTTGTATTTTTTTAAGTTTGGACTAATGCTTGTTCCTTGAAGGAAGTTGAATCCAGATTTTTCCATTATGTACAAAAAAATAAGAAACCACAGTACCGAACCCCTTCCTCTAGACCTCTACCCACACACACCTCTTCCTCCTGAACACCACGACGGTCTTGCTTCGCATCCTACATGCCCATGTTGTCGCAGCCACAATGGTGACTCCAATCCTCTCTACCTTTCTTCCTTCCCTCCCCTTCTCCTTCACTCTCTCTAGTCCCTTCGTTTCCTCAGTGGGTGTCACAGTACCTCGATCTGTGACTCAGAGCTGAACAGTGACCTCGACATGGTGCTAGCGAACATAGTTTCTAATGTAACCATGTGCGAAGGGTGCAATGCCCAGTTCTGGAAGCAGCACACGGGTCATACATGCAGCATCGTTATCTCCAATATGAACAACTACGTGCAACAGGTGGAAAAGACTCCATCTGTATTAGTGTCCACAGCTTCTAATGATGTGCTTTGCTGTCAGGATAATCTGATGCAAAATGCTAGAAATTTTCTTTAATAAGCATCTTTGCGGCCCATGTCCTCAGAGAAAACACAAGAATCATCAAAGCCATACAAGTATATCTTATAGGACGAATTGCATTAATTTGTTCACTTCTTGAATTTTCCTTTGTTTCAGAAATGCCAGCATCCATATCGAACATATATCCTTTCAAGAAATGCCAATGTCACTCATTCTTAGGTCGCACTAGTTTTTCTTTCACAATTAAAATTAACGGACTCTTTTGAAATTCAGTTTTGACTTTGTTCATTTGGCTCAACTCGTAGGTTCGTGTGAACTTAGGTTTCAAAGAACACAGGAAAATATAATAAAATAGAATATGTCAAAAAATGAGTGAAATAAAGCTCAAGACACCCATTATATATGCACCCCTACATGTAACTGCAATATATAGGAAAACAAGCAATTGTTCTTCTCTGCAATGTCATGCTGTATTTTGAAACAAGATTATGTTTGCTCTGCACCGCATCCTCTTCTTCATGGGCAAAATCCTATAAACTAAGATATGCAAATCAACAGTGGTCCTCGTAGTCTGGTATCTCTTGGTTCTGTGCTACCATTAACAAATGAGAAGACATAGTTCCTAATGCTTCTGATTCCTAATATACGGTCACGATACCATATTGTTTTCACAGCATTCGGGATTGGTTCCGTTCCAACTTTCAGTCACGGTATTAGTAGGGGTGAAGTGTTCTGTGTCCAGCGTCGCAAGAGAGAAGGTGATCTATCGTTACGTGGGGGTTGCATTGATATGTGTGTACTTCTGCACACCTACTTTTCCACTAATGACAAGCCTTACTGCATATTATTGTTGTACACAATATATGTTTGCTAAATTTTTCCGTGGGACATCGCCCAAACGTGGAATTTGCACTTTGACACTGCACTTGATAATTGGCCCAGTACTATTATGAAATTGTGGTTATTTGCTGTAATTCACCATGCTGATTATTCTATTCATTTATCAGTTCTTGAAAGAGAGATGGTGGAGCAAATATCTTTTTTACCCTATCTTCAATCTCTAGCTGACACCTGTGCCCAAGACAGCTCTGTTGCCCCTGCCGGTGCCGACGGCAGTGGTTCGGAGCAGAGCGGAGGTCACCTTGTTGGGTGGGTTGGGCTTGTTGTGCTGTTGCTGCTGCTGCGGTGGAGCTGGCACACGCTCCGCTGCAGGATCTCGATGGTGCTCTATCTCCCGCCGGCTGCCGCCGCATGCTTCCTCTGCATGGGGCGTCGCGGCACGCAAGGTCCAACACCGCCACTGGCGCGGACTAGGCCAATGTGGAGAGCCCCTAGACTGATGGTACGGACGATGAGGTCCCTAGCCCTAGCCCAAGCTCGTGGGCATGCCTGATGAGGATTCAAAGGCAGTGTTTGGTTGGGCAAATGTAGAGATGGATCGTCGCGGATGCATGGTGGATGGATGGAATAGATCTGTATGAAATGTTACAAGTTGAGTTTTTGGTTACCTGTATTGGACGATAGATGAAATGTTACAAGCTAGTACCCTATTTTCAGCTACAAAGGCAAAACAAGCTTGCCAAAGTACAAATTACGAACTTTGCACCTTATCCGCAGGTGGCATACACTACTGGAAAAAAAAATGTTCCTGTCGGTTTAAGACCAACCGACAGAAAAATTACGTAAATTCTGTCGGGGGCTCGGAACCGACAGAGAAAATGGAAAACCAATAGGGTAAATATATTTTTCTGGCGGTTCTTGTGTAACCGACAGAAAAATGTCATATTCTCCGGTGTGTTATGCTGATACCGACAGAAAAAAACCATTTAGGTGAACGACATGGACGAAAGACGCAGCTAACTTGGGCCTGGCCTGCGCTGACCTTTCAGCTGGCCCAAAAACGGAGAGCTTGTGCGAGCGGGCGCATATAAGTGGCGTGTCCCAAACCCTAGACCTGCCCGCTCCCTTCCTCCTCTCATCCCAGCCGCCGCACATCTCTCCCGTGTGCACGCACTCCGTACTCTCGTTCCCAGGCGATAGCATAGCCCCAAGATGGCGGTAAGCATCCGGGAGGCGGCTAGGCCCCGTGGCAGTGGCGTGCACCTCGAGCGGCACCACGGGCTCGAGGCGACAATGCGCACCTCAGGCGGTGACGCGGCCCCGAGGTGACGGCGCGACCCCAAGGTGGCGGCGCGGCCCAGAGGCGATGGCTCGCCCCTCGAGCCGCGGCATGGGCCCTAGCCCCTGGCGTCTACGCAACCAACCCTGAAACTCAGCTCCTCCGGCGAGTTCTCCTTCATGTCGATTTGCCATAGATCCAGTCACTACTAGATACAGGAGCTTTGCCGAGTGCCAGGGGCACTCGGTGAAGTCCAAAAACACTCGGCAAAGGGTTTGCCGAGTGTTACACTTGGCAAACGACACTCGGAAAACGTTTTGATGGCAAACGCTAGTTTGCCGAGTGTTTTTTTGTCGCGCACTCGACAAAGACGTTGCCGAGTGCCCAGAAAACACTCGGCAAGCTTTTTTTTCGAAAAAAATTAAAAAAACAAGCCGGCAGCCGCCACCCTTGCCTCCCGCCGCCGCCAGGACCACCACCACGCCGGTGCCACCGGGGAAGCAGGCCCCGCCCCGCGCCCCGCCGCAGCCGGGGTTGCTCGATCAACCACCGGATCCGCCGCTCCTCCCTCCGCCATCGCCGGAGGTGGACGGGGCAGATCTGCCGCGCCTCGATCCGCTGCCACCGCAACCCGATCCGCCCGGTCGCGTCTCAATCCGCCGCCACCGTGACCCAATCCACCCCCGGCACGACTGGATCTGCCACCGTGGCAGCTCGATCTGCCCCCGCCGCGACCGGATCTGCCGCCGAGGGGCCATCATGACCCGATCCATGCTCAGTGGCGGGGAAGGGGGGGGCACCGAATCCGCCAGTTGTGGAGGAGCTCCAGCTCGTCAGTGGTGGGGGAAGGCCAGATCCACGCTCGGGGAGAGGGAGAGTGCCGCCGCTTGCAGGGGAGAGGGAGAGGGAGGGCCGCCGCCACCTGTGGGGGAGATGAAGAGGAGAGAGGCACCGCCGGAGAAAGGGAGAGGAGGGGCGGTACGGCGGCTGGATCTAGGGAAGAAAGGTGAGAGGAGGGGTGGGGCGGCGGCCGGAGAAAGGGAGAGGAGGGGCGGTGGGGCGGCCGGATCCGGGGAAGAAAGGTGAGTGGAGGGGCGGGGCGGCGGCCAGACAAAGGGAGAGGAGGGGCGGGGTCTCTGCCGGAGAAAGGGAGAGGGGCACGCGACGGATTTGGAGAGAGGGAGGCAGGGTGCGCGGCGGATTTGGAGAGAGGAGGGGTGGGGCGCGTGGTGGAATTTTTTTTGGTGCCTGCGCACGACGGATTTGGAAAGGAGAAGGGAGAGAGGAGCGGCGGGGCACGCGACTGATATTTTTTTGGTGCCTGCGCGCGGCGGATTTGGAAAGGAGGAGGGAGGCGGAGTTATAGTAAAATTTGTTTGCCGAGTGTTCTGGATCTGAGCACTCGGCAAAGTTTTTTTTTCATTTTTTTTCTTCTCCTTCGTTTTCAGAAAAAAGATTTTATTTCTTTGCCCAATGTTTTTTTAACACTTGGCAAACACCCTCTTTGCCGAGTGTTTTTTCTTTGGCACTCGGCAAACCCCATCTTTGCCGAGTGTTTTTTTTGCCGAGTGTTTTTACCTTAGCACTCGGCAAAGAACTTGTTCGCCAAGTGCCCGAGGGAATACACTCGGCAAACATAAAAACACTCGGCAAATTTGAGGATTCCGGTACTGAGTGGAGTAGGCAAGGAGAGCAGATCTAGTGATGATTTGGCGCTAGGGATCAGGGACTCCATCTGTGGGTAGGTTCTTGCTTTGGAAAGGGGGAGGACGAGCAGATCTAGAGATCTGGCTTCGATTAATTAATTTCTGTGCTAGTGGTATATGCAGTGTTATTTGTCACATGTGCGTGTTATTTGCAGTGATGGTGCCATTGCAAAAATGTAGAAACGGTCATGATATGAATTTGAGCCTCTTGCTTTTACATTTCATTTAATTTCTGTGGGGTTATGGGTATCTATAAGATCCTTCAAATTATGCTTCTTTTATATATCACATGACTAATAAACTCAATGTTGGTGTTTGGCAGATATCTGGTTGAGTTACTTGCAGAGAGGAAGAAGTGCAAGTTCTTGCTTTCTATACCTGACCCTCGAACCAAGGTTTGTGCTGAACTATTTTTTTTTTCAATGTCTTATGACAACCAAGCTCAATGACCCCATGAACTATTTTTCTGTTATAAGCAGTCTAGTTTGCTGTTGTGTTAGGATAACTTGTACTCTTTAAATTTCCACCATGCCACCATGTCCATGTCCCATTAAAAAATGTTTTTAAAGAAATAAATCTGTACAGTTTCAGAATACAAACTAGTAGTTTTGTCATCAGAACTCTCAAAGTAATCTTTGGGACACTACTGCTGGCTGCTTTCTCAACCATTTCTTGAGATGGGCAAATAGAAAGTGAGATGGCTGTCTTCTGAATTTTATTGAGACCAGAGAGAAGTACTGCAGATGGGTTGACTCATTTTTTATCTATATTTGCATGCTATACATAGATGGAGGAAATGTAAATTAGAGATTACATTTCAGTAGTACTCCCTCTGTTCCAAATTATAAGTCGCTTTGACTTTTTTGGTTCATCCATTTTGCTATGTATCTAGACATAATTATTATATCTAGATGCATTGCAAAATGGATGTACTAAAAAAGTCAAAGCGACTTATAATTTGGAACAGAGGGAGTACATAAATGGATGGAAATTAGGACAGATTAACAATTCAGTAGTTTTTTCATTGCTCATGATAGCCATGTCCTTCTACATTCTGTCATTAAAAACTTGCAAGAGATCTCTAACTATATAATGCTCCATTTCAGGTTTTGTTAGATGAGGATGAAGAACCTACTGAAGCAAGTCTTCAAAGATGGGTAGTGGAAGATAGGATAATTTTTTGCATACAATTCATGACATACAACTGTTGCTGGATGGTTTGTTAAAACATCAATGGAGTGAAGCCTAAATATATTTTGTAGAGTGATTATTACCCTTCTTTTTTATAGTTGATAGTTTATGCCAATTTATGTACGATATTTCTAACTGTTGGCATTCATTATTTCTAACTAGCCATGTGTGCCCTGTATGTGTGCTCTATGTAATGTGATATGTTTAGTGAATTTTGATGCTATATAAAATATCCATATTAAAATTTGAGATTCAGAATTGGAAGATTTTTCCTATCGGTTACTTCTGACAGGGATAGAATTCTAAACCTAGTGGCCACAAATTTTCCTTTCGACGCCCGCAGATTTTCTGACAGAAAAAAATTGGCCAACCGACAGGAAATTTTATTTCCGTGTCGCTTTAGTTCTGTCGGTGTTTTTTCTGTGGGTATCTCGACAGAAAAATTGATTTTCGCACTTTTCTGTCGGTATCTTGTATTTCCCTGTCGGTATTGTACCGACAGGAAAATTTTGGTTTCCAGTAGTGAAAATATAGTGTCATAGTGTAGTCTCGAAAAAGATTGTGCTTATTTCACAGCGCTGGTCCTGTTGCGTAGAATCCCAACAACTAAGATATATACTCAGAAGCACTCCCTTTTGCACGATGTTACGCATGTGACGAATGCTACTCACCATCTGCAATGGAAAATTATAATTGAGATTTACCATGCAGATTTAAAATACAAATATAACATTCTGTGCAACATAATTTTCACAAGTTTGGAGCCATGACTTGAATGTAGCGAAGTACACAGTACATAGGCAATAGCATGGATTATTTCTAAGAAATCATCATAGTGGTCAATTAATCTAAACTTGTGGCAATCACACGATTTGAATGTAGCGAACTACACAGTACATAGGCAACCATTATACATCCACGAGCGTGACATTTGAACTATCTCTGTATTGCAAATATAAAATTTTAATTGTTAATTTAGACCATGCATATAGGCATACAACATATCTAGGAATGTGGCATATCTATCATTCCATAACAGAACACGTGTATACCAACCAAATTAACAAATGTACACCGGTGCAATCACAAGATAGCAGCAGTGTGTAATAAAAGCATACCAATCATATTTACTAGTGATAACCGATGGCAATCACAAGACGATGACAGCAGTGTGTAATAAAAGAGAATGAGCATCACAACATAGCAAAGCACATTCATAAACACAACAAAAAGTAAGAACTTTACCTTTAACAAGAAAGCCAATTCACACCACTTTGTTATGGGTTGTAGTGATGATGAAGTATTTTTTGACTACTACACAAATCGCAGAAGCTTATTTTAACCTGTGTCAAACAAATAAAAATAGTGCACTATGCATAAGTTGTACTGATGAACATCCTATACAATATAAAGGCAATACTAATGAACAACTTATCATGTTATTGATAAAAAAATAAAGTAACATTTATCTTAATCAAGACAACAGTGAAGCACCAATTCTAATAACAGCTATTTAGTTGTATGTCAAATTAGTAGTGCATTTGTTAGATGCCTTCAATTTGCCGCTCAACATACATCCACATAAAACCAGCCCAATGTATGAATGAATCAAACTACAAACCCCCTAATCTACCAATGAAACAAGCCCCGAGATGGCACCACTGCTCTCTCTGCCCTTCCAGAACCATTGCTATCCCTTTCCTCCAAGAACCACTAAGTTACTCCCTGCATTAATCTTGTGTGCTATGAATGAAACCAAAAAAAAGATCTACTACCTGCAGATCTAGCAAATGCCTTCACAGCTTGGATTGAGGTTGTCTCAACTATGAATCTCGTCTTTCCTAGCAAGATGGATCTTCAGGGGAGAGGGAGGGGTCAAGCTCAACGAAGGAGACACCGGATGCCGGCTGGTTACTGATGGTGTGGGGAGGTTAGGAGGGGGAGGTGGGCGGCGCCCCACATCTACCAGCCATACAAGCCGTTGGTTGGAGCACGGAGAAGCCACCGGCGTGGGGCCTCTGACTCCATCTGCAGGCGACCGGCGGCAGCTGAGAGCGTGGGGGGCGGCGGCGACAGCAGAGAGGCTAGGGCTGGGGCGGCGGCGGGCTCACAGTTGGGACGCGTTTTTTTTACGAGAGAATAGAGGCGCGTGGAGGAAGCTGAACTGTGCGTGTGTGAGAAGGGGAGGTCGGGAGGATAAGGTAAGGGGTTTTTTATTTCGTTTCCAAAGTGCAGCGCCAATACTCGCGGCAAAACGCACGCCAATGAATTTTTTCGGCGCCAAAATGCCCGGGCAGCTAATTTTCGTGGCATCAAAGGACAAGCCAATTAACCTGTGTCATCCAATAGAAAAAATATAAAGCACACAAGGATATTAATTTAATTACCCTGTGGGCTAATTTTTTTCTGTGTGTTCCGTAAATACCGACAGTTTTATTCATATTTTTCTGTGCGCCACGAGAACCGACAGGTTAAATAGAATTTTTCTGTGAGTAGTTTTACACCCGTCAAAAAAATTACATGGCACACAGAAATAATGGTGTTTCCAGTAGTGACTATGGCAAGTAACCACGTGTGTGTTGATTGTCCACTACCAAATGTAGAGGATATGTCATTGTTCCCTGATGCCTCCTATTCTGAACACCCTGCAAGCATCACATATGCATGGTTCCATTCCAACTTTCATCATAGCAGTCGACATGAGGTGTTCTCTGTGTGCACATGACGAACATACATATAGCAAGAGACAATGTGATGTATCATTATGGAGAGGCTGCATTGATATGTGTACATCCGCACTTAATTCTCCATTACTGCCACACCTTACTGTATTCTTTAGCACAGAATATTTGTGGTTTACATCATTTATGTGCTTCAACAAATATTCAAATATGGGAGAAGGACACCAAACCGGTGACAATAAACACACAGGCAATGCTATGGTACTCCCTTTACTTGCTAGAAGGTAATAGCTTAAATAAATCTGAACCCTTTACATGCTAGAACTATGTAGGTGCATACGTAATCACAGGCAAACCATTACTCGTGTAAAATATATTGTTCGTGATCACATGCAAAATTATGGTATTCAAAATATATCATGTGTCTAAAATTGCAAAATAAAAAAGATGTACCTTGTCCGCCATATCACACATGCATCAATCAATTTTAAAAATGATTTTTTTTATATCTGAAACGCTCCATATTTATCCCATTTTACAAAGTAAAAAATAAAATGAATATGTATTTCACATAATATTACCTTTAAGGTGGTAATAGATGATCATAACCGTCTGATTGAAATAAATGAACAGCTCACGGTTATTTGGGAGTACTGCAGCAAACACACAACGTCCCCTTGTTCTCTAGTATTTTACAGCATTCAAGGAATCGTGTCATGAATGCATCTGAATTCAAATATCGATGGCACATGTTCTTCATTGTTAAAATTATCATAACCAATATTTATGTAAGCTATGTCAATGTCTTCAAACTACAAACAAGTTTGAACAATTAATAAATTGCTGATGAAGTTTTACCTATCCATGAGTTGGATGGACAAAATATGTACTCCAAGGATTCATAAAAGCTGGTTGAAAGGTGAAATTGCTATGGCCATAACTGGATCTCACTACCTTGCTATGATAGCCTAATTGCCATGGCTCGATGTGACGCATCAGTGTAACAAACAAGCGACAGGCCGGGATAGAATTTCAGACCTGATGGCCTAGAATGAATTTCCCTCTTGCAGGGAAATAGATAAACCGACAGAGATCCTATACACACCAAAACATTGATTTTTCATAATCTTTCATATTCTTGGTCCATGCAATGGAGAAAGATCCTTACTCAACACCTCCTCCAGGATGAAGGATGCTAGCTCATCTTGGAATCCTCTAGTCTCGAAATCTACCATCTTTTGGTAAGTTTCTCGCGCCGTCGTTGAAGCATGATGATATCAAAATGCACAAGTGTTAGACAAAGCAGTAGTGTGTTTTGTTGAATTAACCGATATACATGAAAGGGGAAGAAGCATACACACCATTATATTTCCATCCCTTGTGCACCCGTGCCAAGGTACTAGTGCATTGCCCACATAACATAGAACCTGCATTCGTTGCTGCCTATTGGCTGTTCTAGGGTTTCCATTTGCGTATAATCAATTTTGAATTGGATATCCTGTCCCCGTCCATATTTTTCTTGACACTACGTGACATTATAATGTGTGAAAGGCGGTGACATTAGAATTTGCTATGTGATCAGAAATTATATGTTACTAGCTTCACTCACTTATTTAGCACTGTGATTAGGTTCTTGTCTGAGAATGATCCCTTTTCTTCGAATCCCACACCTCGATATGTGATTCTACAAGTTTGATATCTACGAGGACGAAATGAAAAGTGCAATAAAAAAGTCCCACTTAATGAATTTATCTTCAATAAAGCACTACCGGACTCAGAGAATTTGCCGAGTGCCAGGGGCACTCGGCAAAGCCCAATTTGCACTCGGCAAAGGCTTTGCCGAGTGCTGCACTCGGCAAAGACCACTCGGTAAAAAATGAGTCGGCAAAGATGTCTTTGCCGAGTGTCTTTTGTCGGGCACTCGGCAAAGCCTTTGCCGAGTGCCCGACACTTGGCAAAGTTGGAACCGAAAAAAAACCCGAAAAAAATGGGAATTTTTACCAAAAAAAAATGGAATTTTTTTTTAATTGGTGTAGGCCCCCACCGGTCAGCGCCCATCCATCTCCGGCTTTTTTTGCGTAAATTTCACGGCTACGCGGCCGACGGGATTCGAACCCGAGACCTCTCGCTGCGCACAAACCTCATCTACCACTACACCACACTGTCACTTGTATCTGGATTCCGTTTTAGTTCCCAATATATTATACTAAACCGAGGGTAAATTGTTTGTTTGAGGCCCTAAACGAATTCAAATAAAAAAGTTGTGAACTACAAAGTTTCATAACTTTTTGAGATCCACACTTTTAGTTTATGAAGTTTTTCCATTCGAGGTCGTTTACAAAATTTGAATTTTAAAATTTGAAAATTCAAACGCAGTTTTGCATGACAAGATGTTTTCAAATCAAAAAGTTGCCAACTACAATGTTTCGTAACTTTTCGAGATCTACAGAGTTTATTTTGGTTGTTTTTCCATCCGAGGTCGTTTATAAAATTTGAATTTTAAAATTTTGAAATTCAAACGCAGTTTTGCATGACAAGATGTTTTCAAATAAAAAAGTTGCCAACTACAATGTTTCATAACTTTTGGAGATCTACAATTTTTATTTAGGAAGTTTTTCCATCCGAGGTCTTTTCAAAAATTCAAATTTTAAAATTTTCAAATTCAAACGTCGTTTTTGCATGACAAAATGATTTAAAATCAATATGTTGCCAACTACAAAATTTCATAACTTCTCAAGATCTACAAAGTTTATTTTGGTCATTTGTTCATCCGACATAGTGGTAGTAATATTGTTCACAAATCATATATATCTCTCTTCTACTTTCATGAAAGTAATATGAGAGATATATATTTTATGAACAACGTTATTGTCGCTTTGTCAAATGAAGAAATGACCAAACTAAACTTTGTAGATCTTGAGAAGTTATACAACTTTGTAGTTGAAAAGTTTTTCATTTGAATTCATTTAGGGCCTCAAAAATTGATTCGAAAAACTGATTTGCCGAGGGCCAAAAAAATGCACACGGCAAAATGCCTATTTGCCGAGGGCCAAAACATAGGCACACGGCAAAATGCCTCTTTGCCGAGTGCCAAAACATAGGCACTCGGCAAAATACGGCTTTGCCGAGTGCCGAAAAAAGGCACTCGGCAAACTTAGAGTAAATTGCTTGTTTGAGGCCCTAAATCAATTCAAATTAAAAAGTGGTCAACTACAAAGTTTCATAACTTTTTGAGATCTACAATTTTCATTTAGTAAGTTTTTCCATCCGAGGTCGTTTGAAAAATTTGAATTTTAAATTTGAGAGATTCAAACGTAGTTTTGTATGATAAGATGATTTCAAATCAAAAAGTTGTCAACTACATAGTTTCATAACTTTTGGAGATCTACAATTTTCATTTAGGAAGTTTTTCCATCCGAGGTCGTTTGAAAAATTCAAATTTTAAAATTTTCAAATTCAAACGTCATTTTTGCATGACAAGATGATTTCAAATCAAAATGTTGCCAACTACAAAATTTCATAACTTATCAAGATCTACAAAGTTTATTTTGGTCATTTGTTCATCCGACATAGTGGTAGTAACATTGTTCGCAAATCTTATATATCTGTCTTCTACTTTCATGAAACTAATATGAGAGATGTAGATTTTATGAACAACGTTATTGTCGCTTTGTCAAATGAAGAAATGACCAAAATAAACTTTGTAGATCTTGAGAAGTTATACAACTTTGTAGTTGAAAAGTTTTTCATTTGAATTCATTTAGGGCCTCAAAAATTGCTTCAAAAAACTGATTTGCCGAGGGCAAAAAAAAATGCACACGGCAAAAAGCCTCTTTGCCGAGTGCCAAAACAAAGGCACTCGGCAAAATACATCTTTGCCGAGTGCCAGAAAAAAACACTCGGCAAAGACGTATTTTGCCGTGTGTTTTTGTTTGCCGAGTGTATTTTATTTGGCACTCGGCAAACACGGTCTTTGCCGAGTGCCCGATAAAATACACTCGGCAAAGCCTCCGGCACTCGGCAAATCGCCGGTTTCCGGTAGTGAAGGATGTGCTTACTCTGTCACCTGCAGTGTCTTAACTGGCACCATTCATCGAGATCATTGTTTCTTGTTCAATGCAACTCACAATGACGCTGTCCAAAATGATGTGTTTGCATGTTCCTTGCAGGATGTAGACATTTTAACACAAAACAGGTTGTCAACACATCAGTCCTGTGCCTCATGGTGCCCATCGCTATATCTAATTATGTTCACCATTATTAGATAATTTACTTTCCTGAACTGTCGTATATCCTCTTGATTGTGTCCCACACAGTCACAGCACCTAAAACACAACACAGTCTACTATTAGAAAGGCTGGCTGATTGGACCCGTATTGTTGTGAAGAAAATATTCCAAGTAGCCCATCAATAAGAATGAAATATACCATCAATAAGACAATATCCCAAGTACTGCCAGCCAATACAAACTACGATAATCATTTTCATGCTGGTTTTGCCATATATGGGATTCCAGTGGGATTATGGTTCTTGATGCCTTCTAGTCCCATCCACATCATCTTGGGAAAACTTTTACTTGTGGTTTCTCGATGTCCCGTGGCTCTCTTCTGGCAACTCCATTACTTAGTGTATTGTCTTATCTATGCTGGATACCCAACAAAAAGCTAGGAGGATGTGGCCATGGGAAACTACATAGTATATATGTCATGCATTTGGGCAACATGGTGGGAAAATGAGTTGAAGAATGCTGAGGGGACCATACTATGCTTTCTGTGCATTAACCACACAGATTATTGTATCTTGTACTACAAAACAACAATAGAAATTATGAGTTTTTCAGTGGAGACATTATTGTGTTCAGATATCATATAGACACTAGTTATTTGGTACAGTGACAAGAATGATCTTGTCTTTATTGTGTTGACGCCCCTTAAAATATCTTGATGGTGCTGG
The DNA here is from genome assembly GCF_019320115.1 of Miscanthus floridulus. Taxonomy (NCBI): domain Eukaryota; kingdom Viridiplantae; phylum Streptophyta; class Magnoliopsida; order Poales; family Poaceae; genus Miscanthus; species Miscanthus floridulus. The sequence goes on from NC_089589.1 coordinate 46,149,391, forward strand.
TAGCTTCGCCACCCCAATATTTGAAGCAAGCACGAACAGGTGGATGTATCACACATTCCTGACTTGCAGCGCAGCCAAATCCGTCACCCACAGGACCTCCGATACCATCCATCCGAGCAACCAACCCACATAGTCCTAGCTAGTGCGGCACCGTAGCTCAGTACCGCTTCCCACAGCTGCACAGCTAAATCTAGGCTGCCCAGATCTGGTGCTCTACCCACCAAACACTACGGGAAACACGTGATTTGCCTAGTGCAAAAATCTTTGCCGAGTGCCAAATTTCGGGCACTCGCAAAGACCTGCTTTGCCGAGCGCCGCACTCGGCAAAATATGGCACTCGGCAAAGAGGCCTTTGCTGAGTGCCTGGCACTCGGCAAAGGCAGACACTCGGCAAAGATTGGTAGGGGCCTAACGACATCCAGCGGCGTCCTCTTTGCTAAGTGCCCCCCGTTTGGCACTCGGCAAAGAATTTATTTTGCCGAGTGCCAAAACTTGGCACTCGGCAAAATATTTTTTTTTTTGGTTTTTTGCCACCAATTTTTTTTTGAAGCTTTAGTACACTACCACAAACAACATGTTTAAATTTGGGACATTTTCATTGCCTTTTGCCATATTTCTATAGTTTATTTTGTTTTGTTGAATTTTTCCAGAAAATATAAGTTTGAACTGCAGGTGCATCGAATAATGGATTACATTCGTTCAAAAAATGTTATCCTTGTTTCTTAGTGTAAATTTAGGCTAAATCCAAGAACTGTCTCGAAATTTCGATCAACGTGCTCACGGGGCAACACCGCCAACTTGCGTGGGAGTGGTTTTTTAATTGTAAAAAATGCGAACGAATTCCGAAAATCATGAAACTTGTCGAGTTGTCGCCATATCGTATGCGTATGCCGTGGAAAAATTTGAAAAAGTTTCGACCACGTTGTCAAGTACGATGCTCACAAACCTGGACATCCATGTGGAGATGTCCTAGTTTGTGAGCATCGTACGTGACAACGTGGTCGAAACTTTTTCAAATTTTTTCCACGGCATACGCATAAGATATGGCGACAACTCAACAAGTTTCATGATTTTCGGAATTCGATCGCATTTTTTACAATTAAAAAACCACTCCCACGCAAGTTGGCGGCGTTGCCCCGTGAGCACGTTGATCGAAATTTCAAGACAGTTCTTGGATTTAGCCTAAATTTACACTAAGAAACAAGGATAACATTTTTTGAACGAATGTAATCCATTATTCGATGCACCTGCAGTTCAAACTTACATTTTCTGGAAAAATTCAACAAAACAAAATAAACTATAGAAATATGCCAAAAGGCAATGAAAATGTCCCAAATTTAAACATGTTGTTTTTGGTAGTGTACTAAAGCTTTAAAAAAATTGGTGGCAAAAAAAAATATTTTGCCGAGTGCCAAACAGCTGGCACTCGGCAAAGAGCTGCTGATTTTTTTTAAAACTTCGCCGAGTGCCAGATCATGACACTCGGCGAACAAAATTGACTTTATCGAGTGTCACCGATCTGGCACTCGGCAAAGCCGCCCTTATCCCTTCACCCGTGCTCGCCCGGCGCGCTCTCTCTCTCTTTCTCTCATTTCTCTCTCCCTCTCACCTCTCTCTCCCTCAGCCGCCGCCGCCGCACATCGCCGGCCCGCGCCTCCGCCCTAGCCACCGTGCCTCCCCGTGCAGGCCCCTGCGGCGCCCGTCCCCGTCCGTCTCCCCGTGCGGTGGCCCCTCGCCGGCCGGCACCCCTGGGCCGCCTCCCCGCGCAGGCCCCAACGCCGCCGTGGCGTGCCCCGCCGACGGCCACCGCCCCCGCCCGGCCTCCACCGCCCGCGCCGGCCCCCTCGGCGGCCACCTCCCCCGCCTGCGCGCCCCCCTCGGCGGCCACCTCCCCCGCCGGCGGCCACTGCCCCCGTCGGCGGCCACTGCAGAAGAGAGGAGGAGGAGGCGCGCCGTGGCCACCGCCCCCGCCCAGCCTCCACCGCCCGCGCCGGCCCCCTTGGCGGCCACCTCCCCCGCCTGCGTGCCCCCTCGGCAGCCATCTCCCCCGTCGGCGGCCACTGCAGAAGAGAGGAGGAGGAGGCAGGGGAGAAGAGAGGAGAAGGGGAGAAGAGAGGAGCAGGGGAGAAGAGAGGAGGAGAAGGAGGAGAGGAGAAGGAAGGTGCCGGCCTAGGCCCGTCGACCCTCACGCCGCTGTGGTCGTCCCCGCCATCGTCACCGACCCTCGTTGTTGCTATTCTCGTCGCGAAGGTATGCCCTACACCTGTAGTAGTTAGTAGTAGTACTTTGTAGTGTTAGTAGTAGTTAGTAAGTAGTAGTAGTTAGTAGTTAGTAGTGTTAGTTGTATTGTTAGTAGTAAGTAGTGATAGTAGTAGTGTTAGTAGTAGTTGTAGTGGTAGTAGTACTTGTTGTTGTACTACTTCGATACTTTCATCTGCATGGAAAGAGAACTAAAGTACATTGCTCGTCTTGGTATATATATGTTTGTTGGCCTTCGTGCCTATGTTTGGTATATATGTGGTTGTTGGCCATCGCGCCTACGTTTCTTGCAGGTTTTGGAAACCTCCCCGTGCAGGGGAGGTGCTGCCGAAATTTTCAATGGATTCTAAGCTATTGCCTTTTTATGTAGGAGAAGGATCCATGGGAGGGACTCGGCGACCCCGATCGTCTTTGTCAGCGCTGCTGGTCTGCCTGCACCGCATCGCCTCGCCACTGCACCGACACGCCTCTACCCCGCTAGCCTGACTCCATCGCCACCCTAGGTATAACCCCCTCCTCCTTTGCATGCATGTTTTATATGGTCACGTAGCCTAGTTAGGTGTCTCCCGTTCGAAAGAGATACGGTCAAAGGTATGCAGATCTTTGCATATCTGCGACCGTATCTCTTTTGGATTGTCCACATATTTTGGACAGCCCGCGGATGCATAGATGAGGTTAGTTTCCATGGTTCGCTCCGGTCCGAGATAGACTTTCGGCATCACCTCCCTGTTGTTCTCCGGATACACACTCTCCCTTGCAGGACGTGTATCGGGAGAACAACGGGGAGGTGCTGCTGAAATTCTATCTCGGATAGGAGCAGAGCATTGAAACTGACCTCATATACGCATCCGTGGGTGGGATTAGGACCTATCCTCACCTATTAGATGGTAGGAACGCCGTGCAGATGCAATTGCTAGTTATATTACTTGCTTACATTTGTATATGCTAGAGGATGGAGAACCATGATTGGATGTACACGGGCCACGCAAGTATGACCCCAGAATGGATGACTAAGACTAATGCTTTCTTGGAGCATTCATTTGGTGAGGCTGCTAGAGGGTTGAGTCGGATGTCGTGTCCCTGCAGCAATTGTGATAACCATGTAAGAAAGAATAGGAAGAACATGGGGGAAGATCTTTGCAAGTATGGATTCATGCCAAACTATACCTGCTGGATCCACCAGGGTGAAGCCGATCGTATTAGAGAGGAGGTGGTGAGACCACGCCTCGAGGCTTTTGATGGAGATGTTGGGGTAGCAAACTGGATGGATGACTTTCAGGAGGCACGGTTTGGTGAAGGATTAGAGGACGAGTCAGAGGAATCCGCAAAGGCATACTATGATATGTTGTCTTCGGCACAGAAGCCCCTTCACAAAAAGACAATGGTTTCGCAACTGGATGCCATTAGACGCCTAATGGCGTTCAAGTCGCAGTGTAGCATGAGTCAAGACAACTTCGATGGTATGCTGGTAGTTGTTGGATCCCTGCTTCCGGAGGGTCACATTCTGCTGAAGAACTAGTACGAGTCATAGAAACTTCTTCGTGCCCTTAAGATGCCGTATGAGCACATCCATGCTTGTCCGAATGGTTGCGTCCTATTTAGGAAAGATCACGAGAAAGCAACGCACTATCCAAAGTGCAAATCCTCTAGGTATCTGGAGGTCGACACTAGTGATGGCAAGAAGGAATAGCTTGGTATCCCCGCGAAGGTCCTACGGTACCTTCCTGTCATACCGAGGATTCAACGACTGTACTTGACAGAGGAGTCCATGAAACAGATGACATGGCACAAACATGGCAAAAGATACAATGCTGACAAGATGGTACACCCATCGGATGGCGATGCATGGACCCATTTTTATGGCATACATCATGGTAAAGCTGAGGAGGCTCGGAATGTATGTGTAGCGCTAGCAACAGATGGGTTCAACCCCTATGGATTGCTGGTGACCCCATACACTTGTTGGCCTGTGTTCGTGATCCCCCTCAATCTCCCCCTCGGCGTCATGTTTCAACCCAAGAACGTATTCATGTCACTAATAATTCTTGGACACCTGGGGAGCAAGATGGGTTTGTTCATGGAGCCTCTCATTGATGAATTGATCTTTGCTTGGGAAAAGGGGGTACTGACATACGACCGAGCTACAAAGAAGAACTTCACAATGCATCTGTGGTACCACTACTCCCTGCATGACTTCCTGGCGTATGGCATATTCTACGCGTGGTGTGTTCATGGGAAGTTCCCATGCCCAATATGCAAGACAGCTATGAGGTTCACTTGGCTGAAGAGGGGTGGCAAGTTTTCTTCGTTTGACCAACATTGTCAATTCCTCCCTCTTGACCATCCATTCAGACGAGACGTCAAGAACTTCAGGAAAGGTGTTCAAGTCACCGACCCTGCACCTCAGATGATGACCGGTGCCGAGGTCCGTGCTGAGATAGAGGCTCTCAAAGATGATAAAGAGAAAGGTGGTTTTATTGGATATGGTGAGGAACACCAGTGGACTCATAAATCAGGCTTGACTAGGCTCCCCTATTTCAATGAGCTTCTTCTTCCACACAACATTGATGTAATGCACATAGAAAAGAATATCGCCAAGGGCTTTTTGCAACACTCATGGACATTCCTAATAAGTCAAAGGACAACGTTATGGCTAGACTGGACCTATCAACGATGTGCAATAGGCCAAAGCAAGTGATGAAGCCTCCCGTGCCCGGCAAGAAATGGAGAAGGACTCCAGTCGATTTCGTCTTGAAAAAGGACCAAAGGAAGGAAGTACTGCAGTGGATCCAGACGTTAATGTTCCTTGATGGGCATGCGGCAAATTTGAGTAGGGGAGTGAACTTGTCCACTATGCGAGTCTTAGGGATGAAGAGTCATGACTACCACATATGGATTGAGCAGCTCCTTCCTATGATGACCCGGGGATACGTCCCTGAGCATGTGTGGCGCGTGCTGGCAGAGTTGAGCTATTTCTTCTGCCAGCTTTATGCCAAGGAGTTATCTCAGGACGTGATTGATGACTTGGAGAAAGTGGCACATGTGTTGCTCTGCAAGTTGGAGAAGATCTTCCCACCCGGCTTCTTCCTAGCGATGCAGTATCTGATTTTGCACCTACCATACGAGGCACGAATGGGGGGCCGTGTAGGCCCGTTGGTGCTATACAATTGAGAGATGTCTAAAGATTCTTTGGAAAAAGTGTAGAAATAAAGCCAAAATTGAGGCTTCTGTGGCAGAGGCATTCATTCTGGAGGAGGTGTCAAACTTCACAACAGCATACTATAAGGATGGCCTTCCCAGCGTGCACAATCATCCCCCCTCGTTACAACGTGGACGAGAGTTCATCGAACCTCAGCCTTTTCAAAGGGCAACTCGGAAAGGCAAGCGCATCGAGCACCAAGACCTTGTGGCATGATGAGTGGCGCACTATCATGCTGTATGTGTTGTTGAACCTTGACGAAGTGAAGCCTTATGTGCAGTTTGTTCTCAATGAGCTTGTTACATACGCCCTTGTCACTATCCTCCATCTATCAAACCCCCTTATCTCTTGTTTTTTTAGGGAATTTCTACATAAATACTAAAGAGGGAATAGGGCTCCATCCCCTCAAGAAGAAGATAGTCTTCTCAAAGATGGTGTGCCCGATTCCATATCCTGGTTTGATACAAAGGTACCGTCGAATTTACCTTGTTCAATCTTTGACATCCCACTTTACTCCTACGAGCGAGTAATGTAACGATCTATCTGGCCTCACCTTGCAGGCCCGCAAGGATGCGGAAATGGATGCTGAGTTGAAAGGGCTCGCCAAAGGCTTCGCCTACAAGGTCAAGTCATTCACCGTTTATGATGTGAATGGCTATCGCTTTCACACAAGAAACTATGAGCGGAGTCGGCCCAATCGAAAAACCACGAATACCGGAGTTCGTACGCCCGGCACCGATGAGCGCGACTACTACGGCATAGTAGAAGAAATATACGAGCTCAATTTTGAGTGTCGCAAAGCTCCTAATCAAGTCGTATTCAAATGCCATTGGTTCGATCCTAATGTCATGAGAACAGCCCCTGAGATTGGACAAGTCAAAATTCGACAGGATTCTATCTATCAAGGAGAGGATGTCTATATTGTGGCTCAACAGGCCACGCAAGTTTATTATCTCCCATGGGCGTGCCAAAAAGACCCCAATCTTATCGGTTGGTACCTTATGCAGTTGGTATCGCCGCACGATAAACTGCCTGTCCCAAACGATGAGGATTACAACTTTGACCCAAACACATGGGAGTTCTATCAACCAGAGGGGCTAGAAGGGAGGTTTGACATAGACATGTTTTCGCTGATGGTCATGGAAGTAGACAATGACATTGATCAGGACGATGGAGATGAGGACGACAGAGAAGAGGTGCAAAATGCTAAGGACTTACAAATGCTTGAGTGATTACAGTTAGGCGATGACAATGATGACAACGATGGAGATGAGCCCGATTTACTCGACAATATTGATAGTGATGACTACACCTATGATCCAGCCATTGCCGATCATGAAGAATATTTCTAATTCATGTAATACTATATTATTATTATTATTATTGCAATTATGTTTCGTTCATTTTGCATCTCTTTATAAGTACTTGTAATTTAACTATGCTAATTGGTTTACTCTTTGAAATTGTAGGCACTCGACAAAATGTCGGGTGGAAGGCAGGCCTGTCAGGGGGTCAACTCCCTCTACATGAGGGAGCGCTCACCACTCCACGCTGAGGAGGACCCCTTGCTAGAGCCACCGACGAGGAGGACGAGGAGCGGCCACCCCCGTGGCCATCCGAGGACGAGGGTGCAGCCGGCTGCCACCCCGTCCGTGGATGAGGACGACTAGGCGGTAGGCCTGCACAAAGGAGGGGGTGGCACTTCCTCTGACTCGTCAGACCACGGGGAGGCGGCGATAGCGATAGTAGGGGGTTCCACTTGCACTGCCTCTAGCCCTACCTCGTCGGGAGTCTACTTGCGTGGGCCCTCGCAGCTCCCGGCGCGGCCGATCCCACTTCACCGGCGCCTGATGATTCGACCCAATGGCGACAAGTAAGTATTATTTCACTACTATTTCATATGACATGTTGAAAATCAAACTGGAGACTAACAATTCTTCTTAATGACTCTTGCAGCAACTGGGAAGTTGTGTCTGGAACGGGCCGGCACATCAATGGCACCCTGGGCCTTCTGATTTGGCAGCACTACCCTGGCATGGTCACCTACGCCTCGGTGACTTCACCGCCCTGGACATGGTACCACTTCTACGCCGCCGAGGACAATGAGTTTGGCACCGTTGCAGCGCGGATCAAGGCCGAGTTCTGGGTGAGTCTTCATCGCACTAAATTGGTCAATACTACGCATTCATTGGTCGTTCTTGAAATAATGAAACGATACATGATGTTTGTATGTAGGACTTCTTCAGGTGCGACGAAGGGTTTGAGGACCGGGTGGCACGAGTGCAAGACAAGGTCTATAGGTCTCGACTCTTGGACCTGTACCACGAGACGTGGCTCCAGTGCATCATCAACTACAATGCCGATGTCCTTGGTCAGGTGGTGAGGAAGGCCGATGCCAGGACCAGGACGCTCACCAAGGAGCAGTACCTCTCGGTAAGTACAAAACATTAATACTGACTCCTTCCATGAAGAATAGGTAGGCTTCATTTCATCTTCTGACATATCAATAACTTGATGGCATGCAGCAATGTCCTGATTGGTGCGCCAAGCACCGCCTCTGCTGGGTGGCCATTGTGGATAGGTGGCTCTTGGAGGAGTGAGCGAAGAAGCACAACATCCATCGGGACTACCGCCTGCAGATGGGTGGGGTGCCACACCACCAAGGCAACCGGAGCCTCAGCGCGTACGCCTAGACATGGGTAATCTTCTTTGTGTTTTCATCTTTATTTATTTATTCTAACGCTCAATTCTCATTACTTGTAATCATCTTTGTGTTTTCCTCACAGTCCTAGGCGCACCAAGGCCAGGAATGCAATGAGTTCATGGCGTATGCCCTGGCACACAAGGGCAAGGCGACGGCCCCGGAAGTCACCTACAACACGGCGGATGGGCCCGAGGTGTACACCAACGCGAGCGTCCACAGCAAGCTTAGCGAGTACACCTCGGTGGCCCATGAGCGCCATGGGGAGGACTTCGATTCGGCCACCTAGCCCCTGGACATAGACCTCCTGATGAGGATGGGAGGAGGGAAGCAGCACGGCCGGTACTAGATGGCAGACTGCATAGTCGACTCCACCTCTGTTCCCAACCTCGCCGAGATTCGAGCAAGGAGCACGAGCTCCTCCCTCCCCATATGCTCTCGGCAGCAGAGCTCACAGCAGCATATGGCGGAACTCCAGGTTAGTACTGTTTTATTTGTCGTTCATTGCTTTTACACATCTACCTTGCCTTTGCATTGTTTAAACATTGCGGGTGGAATGTTGCAGGCCGACTTGCGGAGGTTGGAGGCCCAGCAGGCGGCCAGGCGAAGGGCCATCGGCTAGAGATGGAGGCTGTACAAGCCCAGAGGGCGGCCAAGGCATAGAGGCTGCAGGACATGTTCAGCTTCATGGCGAGCCTTCAGGCCTTGCCAGGTGTGGTCGTGCCCCAGTCGCTGCTCGCTCTAGTTGTGGCTCCTTCTCCTCCTGTAGGGACTCCGGTGAGTATATATGGTTGTTTATTCCTTTAGCTTGTGCGGCCCTCCTATAGATACTCATGAATTCGCTTCTCCTTTGTGTAGCCACAGTCGGCGGGTTCGAACCCGACTCCTCAAGGTGGCCCTTCTCCACAGGCCGGGTGGACAACTGGCCTTCCTCAAGGTGGCAGTTCACACTCCGGGTGGGGAGGCTAGCAGTAGGTACTGTTTATTTGTTTCTTTTCATGTTGCATGGACTTGTGTTAGACTTAGCCTTATGTTGGACTACTACTAGAGACATATATATTGTGATGGATATTGTCATGGATGATGCGAATGTATGTGATGGATTATGGACAATGGATTTGTATGTGATGTATTATGGATGGTGGATGTGTATGTGATGGGTTATGGATGTGTATGTGATGGAATATGGATGTGTATGTGATATATCCTGTGCTGTGTGTTGATATATATGTGATTTCTTTGTTTGTGCTGATGGAAAGCAAAAAACCAAAAAAAAAGCTTTTTCCCCTCTTTGCCGAGTGCCACACTCGGCAAAGAGGGCTTTGCCGAGTGCTGTGACCATGGCACTCGGCAAAGCTGGGAAGCAGAGACAAATTTCCCAGCTTTGCCGAGTGCCAGAGCCATGGCACTCGGCAAAGATTTTTTTTTAAAAAAGAAAAAAATTCTTTGCCGAGTGCAAGAGTATGGCACTCGGCAAAGAATTTTCAAAAAAAAAGAAAAAAATCTTTGCCGATTGCCGCTGAGGTGGCACTTGGCAAAGAGGCCGTCAGAGTTGACGTCGAATTTTTTTTGCCGAGTGCTAACGTGACACTCGGCAAAGGCTTTACCGAGTGCCCGATATGTGGCACTCGGCAAAGATACCTTTGCCGACGGGTTCTTTGCCGACTGCTCTTTGCCGAGTGCGGCACTCGGCAAACCCTTTACTGAGTGTATTGCCGGTTTCCAATAGTGAACAATCAGTGTCTCCATGCTCATCGACACTGCCTCGATGTGGTTCTGCCACTTAAAATTCACCTATGGAAACAAGTCTAGGTACAAGTGATCTGCACACAACGAGGGTGTTGGAACACCCTGGCTATATACACCACCGGAGGCTACTCTGGTCAACACCTAAATTTTTAAGAAGATTTTGAAAATAAAAAAATCGATAGAGTCTCCCTAGTAAACGGGGCATCTAAACATGCCAAATTATATGTCATAGATAATATCAAAGAAAATACAATGAAATACATATCACATCTCATTCCAATAACAGAATAAGAGGACTATCCCAACAGCAAAGCCAAGACCATGTCATATTTTCTGATATGATTGAAGAAATCATAGAAGTTTTCATGGATGACTTTTCTATTTATGGAAAAACTTTTAATGATTGTCTTGAAAATTTAGACAAGGTTTTACAAAGATGTGAAGAAAAGCACTTAGTCCTTAATTGGGAAAAGTGTCATTTCATGGTTAGAGAAGGCATAGTGCTTGGACACATGGTGTCCGAATGAGGGATTGAGGTAGACAGAGCTAAAATTGAAGTAATTGAACAATTACCTCCTCCCATAAATATAAGAGGGATCCACAGTTTTTTTGGCCATGTGGGGTTTTTACCGCCGCTTCATAAAAAAAATTCACATATTGCTAGACCACTTATAAATCTTTTGGCTAAGGATGTTCCCTTTGATTTTGATGATGCATGCTTGAAATCTTTTAACATTCTTAAGAAAGCACTCATCTCTGCACCAATCATTCAACCCCCTGATTGGTCACTACCTTTTGAAATTATGTGTGATGCTGGTGATTATGCTGTGGGGGTAGTTTTGGGACAAACAAAAGATACAACGCATCATTCAATTTCTTATGCTAGCAAAACTCTGACACGACCTCAACTTAATTATGCAACAACTGAAAAAGAGCTCTTGGATGTCGTTTTTGCTATTGATAAGTTTAGATCTTACTTAGTAGGAGCTAAGGTGATTGTTTATACTGATCATGCTGCTTTGAAATCCTTGCTCACTAAGAAAGATGCTAAACCTCTACTTATAAGATGGATTTTGCTAGTCCAAGTATTTGACTTAGAAATAAAAGATAAAAAGGGAGTAGAAAATTCTATTGCCGATCAGTTGTCCAGAATGCATTTTAAGAATTCATAGGAATGCCCATCAATGACTATCTACGAGACAACATGCTCTTCAAGATCACGAAATCCGATCCCTAGTACGCAAATATTGTTAATTTCATGGTTGCAGGCTAAGTACCACTAGGGGTGAACAAAAGAAAGCTCATCTATGAAAGTCGTCCCCACATATAGGATGAACCATACCTCTTTAGAGCCTTCTCTGATGGCCTACTCAGAAGGTGTGTACCAATGGAAGAAGGCATTAAAATCAATGAACGATGCCACACATCACCATACGGAGGACATTATGGTGCATTCTGCCCTCATTCAAAGATCTGTTAAAGTGGATTCTTTTGGCCAACCATGTATGAAGATACGAAGGACTTCATCCGACGGTGTGGAGCCTGTCAGAGGCATAGGAATATCAATTCAAGAGATGCCATGCCACTTACCAATAACCTCCAGATTGAACTTTTCGATCGATGTCTCGGGAATTGACTATATGGGACTGTTTTCAAAGTCGAAGAACTATGAATATATCTTGGTGGCAATTGACTAGGTCTCCAAGTCGGTTGAAGCCATGCCATGTAGAGCAGCTGATGCTAAGAACTCCAAAAAGATGTTTGAAGAGACAATATTTCCACGTTTCGGAGTTCCAAGAATGGTGATTAGTGATGGAGGCACTCACTTCACTGACAAGAACTTTCACAACTACATGTCGAGACATGGGATTCGTCATAACGTCACTACTCTGTACCACCCTCAAACAAGTGGCCAAGCAGAAACATTGAATAAACAAATCAAGAATATTCTGTAGAAGACGGTCAATGAGATGGAGACTGCATGGAAGGATCGACTACTCGATGCATTCTGGGCTTACAGAACAACCTATAAAACACCACTTTGGATGTCACCATATCAACTTGTCTATAGAAAGACATATCATCTACCTATTGAGCTAGAATTCAAAGCTCACTAGGCTATCAAACAATGGAACATGTACTTTGAAGGCACAAGAACCAAGAGGAAGATGCAACTCTCTGAGCTTGATGAATGGCATGAAAAAGCATATCATAATGCCAAGATATACAAGGAGAGAATGAAAAGATGGCATGACAAACGGATCAAGAAGGAGTTCACCCCCAGAGATAAGGTATCACTTTTGAATTCGAGGGTTAAATTATTCGGGCATGGAAAACTTCGGACCAAATGGGAAGGACCATTCAAAGTTATAAGCACTCGTCCCATGGAGCGGTAACACTTCAAAATGACGAAGGTATGATACCCTCTTTACGTTTTGTAATGAATAAATATTATTTTCAGGATTAGATAGGGATTAGAAACCGCTGTGAGAAAAATCTCCGCGGTAGGACACCATGTGGGACCGGCCGGTCCCACCTCTAGACCGGCTGGCCCCACTAATAGCCGCCCCACATCCGGTCAATTCTCTAGTGTATTCTAGAACATTTCCCACCACAATCCCATAGTTTTTCCCTCATTCGCACATTCCTTCGTTACAAGACCCTAATGGATAGATCTTGACCCCTACTACAAGTTGTTCCCCCTATATAAATGAGCCCCTACCTACCTCCATAGCCATCCCATCCAAGCATTCCATCTCCAATAGCAAGTAAAGTTCTCCTCCTCCCTAGTTCTAATGGCCGGTAGAGAGATCGTCCCCTTCGGTTTTGATCTAAACAAGAAGCCCAATGCACTTGCGCTGAGCATCGTTCCTCCAAAAGAGATAGCTTCCATTCGTCAAACCCAATCCTACTTCACCCAAGCTATCCATCATCCGATGATCACTCTGCCGCCCCCACGTCTACCTCTTGAAGGCAATCCACATCAGCAAAAGCCTCAGCTAGATGTCCCGAGGTTGATCAAGGTGACGAAGGAGATCAACCTCCTCCCTGCAAAGGGGCACGAGGTGCTGACCGAAGTAAAGACCAATAAGTTCAGGGATGTTACAAGCGCAAAGTATAAATCGGTCACGCCACGTACAACCATTGATGTAGTTCGGACATTGCCGGAGCAGATCAATGTTGTTCCTCCTAAGGAGAAGAAGAGGAGGGCGCCATTAGCTATGCTAGAGAATGAGGAGAAGCGCCCATGGATGACCATGGCACTCCTGTAGAAAAAGATTGATGATCTTATTAATTTTGTCCATACTTTACTGTAGAGGATCAACGAAGAACATGTTCATCGCAAGAGCTTACAACATGATGTAAAATCTTAAATCATTATGTTACCAAACCTAGGAAGTGAGAGTGAGATAGGATCTGATAAGGCACGAGTGGTTAAGTCAAGCGTTTAAAGATAGGATATGTTTAGGTTGCTCGTTTAGTTCAGTTGTTACATTGGTTAAGGTTTGTGTTAGTTAGTCAAAAGTTTGTGTTTAGTTTGATTGTGTAATAAAGTGCCTTATGGTATTAATGGAGTCTCGTTATTATTACCTGCTCTCTATTTCTTTTCGGATATGCATTTGGCTCCACATGTTGTGCATAAAGGTAAACATGAAACAAATGTGGGGGAAGCACACCATGACAACATAATGAATTCGCTCGCGAAAATCACGAAATTCAAGAAGTAATGGACCAAGAACCACATCGACCAAAGATTTACCCAAACGGGCTTAGGAGCAGGCCGCCTGATCTCCCCTATGGGCCGGCCGGCCATCCACTGCACAGCCCCACCTCGCGCTTCATCCACGCAACAACATATTTTCCATCCACCTAAAAATGTTCTACTCCTACATCGGGAATAGGCACAAAAATAAGTTTGTTAGGATAAATGCTCCAAGTTCTTGTGAATGTCTCTCTTGAAAAGTTTCCAACTGTAGAAAAAGAGGCATGGGCTATGCAAAATAAAAATATGTTAAAAAGAAAAATTATTGAAAAAAATGGACAAGTGTTCTAGATTTCTAAAACAATTGGTACTCAAATGCCTGCCTGGAAAAAAGAGAGAAGAAAGAAAACATGAATAAGATAGCCCATGTTTTCTTGCAAAAAGTTTTCCATGTCTCAAACAAGAGAGATATGTTTCAAGGAGCATAGTAGAATTAGGTTAGCCACCATATATACATCCATGCACATGCACATCTTGATCTAAGAGTATGACATTTTTCTCCTCGGATCCTTGTTTTGACTTTACAATATATGCAATGCAAGTATGTTTCCATATTTATCCCTACCTGAGCTCTACATAAGATTTTAGAAGTAGGCAAAAAGAAGGCAAAGTCATCAATGCCTTGGTGAGGATCCAAAAATACCACATATATTGAGTGATTTGAGAATACTACAAAAGGAGATGGTAAGCTATATTTTGTTTTCAAAATCCTAAAATATTTCTCCAATTGACTTGACTGAACGAAAATGGTGATCTGTTTCAAGCAGTTCCATTCTTCAACTGCCCAAAGTTTCATGTTAGACACTTTGAATCCTACAGTGCATGTATAACTGGGAATAGTTTTATGTTGATGACTTATCCTAAGGTTATGTCTTGAGTAATCCATCCTTTAATCAAGGACGAGTAAAAGCCTAAGTGTGGGGGAGTTTGTTGACGGTAGTTAACATTCATCACAAACCGTCAATATACCTTGCATAAATGATTAGAATGGATCACCATAATAGACTTAGGGGTTTTAACTGACAAATTCCACGAGTTTTGGTGAATCTGTGTTTCCAGCAGGATTCAATCAGAAAACCGCCAAGCACCTATTCGTTAAAGGAAATCGCATAATTTTGTAGGATAAACAACGTGGGAAGACTCTAGGAGGCTCTGCACTGAAGCGGAGCCTGAGCCACTAATGGTCCCACATGCAGGCCAGCCGGTCCCTAGGCCCACCAATCAGCCTCTGGCTTCCTACGTCGGTTCTCCACCGCCTCCTAGATTGCATCTATGCCGTTTATTCAAGTCGGCTTGATCCAAGGGTCCAGGATGCTTCACAGGGCCTATATATCTGCCTATACACCCCCTCTTGGGGGGGGCAATGCATTTGATCTTGAGAGCCTAAGGGCCAGAAACCCTAATCCATATTTCCACCAGGATTAGAGCTAGAACTCAAGAGAAGATTAGTCCTCGATAGGATCTAGTCTTGTATTAGAGATAGAGAGATAGAGTGAGAGGGAAGAGTTTCGGAGGAGTCCTGGCCTGTCAGTGCTCTCTCTATGGCTTGTACCCTGGCAGAATCAAGTTCTTCTTGAGCTTGCTTCTGAGATTTTTCTGGTAATTGACTTCTAATTCAAGTAAGCATCTTGTTCATATTATTCTTCAGGTTTGCGACTCTCTTTGAGTACTTTAATCCTTGTAGCTCTTGGATTAAAGAAGTATTCGTAGTGTAAGCGTGGTGCTTAGACATGGTTATTCATGGATGTACCCTACTTTCTGTATCGGTGGTAGCTCATGAGGGTGACTCTTATAGCCTCATTGAATTCTTTGTAGTCTACCTCCTGTTAGTAGGCCTAGTAGGACATTGTTGCTATAGGAAATATACTCTGCCTGTGTTTTCTCTAGTAATATCCCCAGAACTAAACAATAGAAGATAAAGCTTACCGAAGTTAGAACTAGAAGACCTCTATGATCTCCCCTACGCTCCTATTATTTAGCCTTGATTGTGAAGTTGGGTTAAGTTAGATTTAGTTATTCTCACACACGTTTCCTCTAGTTTGATATAAAACTAGGTTACTCTCGGTAAAGTGCTACTTCGGTATATTATCCGTGCGCTTGCAGATTATTCTGCGTGCATTAATTTATACCAACATGCAGCTAATCCCCTTCCCTTCCAAGCAAGCATCAAGTACCTGGATTGAGTAAAGCAAGGGTGAGATGAAACATCTCAGCAAGCAAACTTGTTTTGACTAGCCATTTAAATCACAAGTTGAATTAAACAGCAATTTAACAAAAAATTTTCACTTGACATGATATCAAAATAAAACGAGAGACCTCCAACATGGAACATAGCCCGATGATAGAGCTTCATAAAAACATGGTTAGATCACTTTAATATTCTTCATGAATACATATGAATTCAATGCAAAATGTCTCCTGCCTGCACATCGAACAAGGTGTGGAGCATCATCTCACGATGATGTACCGGTATGGTCGTGACCATAGGTCAACGACATAACTTCTAATGCAAATGAATGATGCAATGCACTTGGCATGTTGCAATAAGATTAATATACACCACCAATGATACTTCAACTTCATCTTTAGGGTTGTGGGCCAACCACATATAGCAATATGGAATAACAACATCACCATGAATAAATAAATAAGACCACAATTAAATAAGGTTGAAATAACCAAGGTCACAAGTTTTGGATATTAGTGGTATGACATTCTTATAGACAATAAGTTGTAGGTGATGAAAATAACAAGCCAAAACGGTAGCAAACCACCGCTACATTCACTTGCCTCTTTACCGAAGAAGATCAAGGGCACTAGCGACGTTCCGAAGTGCTACCACTTGATCACAAGCAATACTCAGTACAAGCACAAACATACAAGCAAGTACAACAACAAAGACACTAGAGCGTCACAAACCCGACATTTAAGCATGTACCGTTTGCGCTACCGATCCAGACAGCAGCACTAACTCTTCTCTTTTTCATAGATTTTAGACCACATATCCAAAAATTCCCAAAATTTACCAGATTATGTAAGCTCCGTTATATACAACTTTTGTATTGTAAGTTTTCGCATCAGTGGTCTCCAAGATGGTGTAATTAACCATGGAACTTCACTCAATATTTCTGATGTCCAAAACAGAACATCAAACTTCAAAAATTCATTACTGGAGATATACTAAATAAAAAATTATGAACTTTACCAATCTGTAAATCTTAACAAAAATCCTACAACTTTTGTTCATATCAAAAGATCAAATCGTTTCAATAAGATGGCCAAAAACTGCTTAGATCTAAAACTGTCCAGATTTTTGCCATAAAAAACAGTTCATTTGTAACAGCGATATCTCCCAGAATATAGGGGCTATAACAGTGTTCTTGGCATCTAGAGAAAGATATTGAAGTCTTCTAGATCTTTGTCCGCATTCCCAAAAATTATTATAGCCTCTAAGATGCCCAAACATAATGATGAATAGGAACTTGTAGCACCCGGTTTTAAGAACAAAACCAGATACACACCATATGTGAGCCCAGGAAGTCAAATCTCACATATAGCTACAAATAAAGGCAATATCAAAAGACAATGCTTAAATACATAGCGTAATAGTATAAAGATTATAACCTTAGAGTATAGACAGTGTAAAGACAACTCTGATCTTCAGGCGAAGACTCCAAATCCACAGGGACAACTGACTGGTTGATCACAAGCCTAATTCCTCCAAACTCTAGCAATCTGGTACCCATCCAGGATTTTTCCAAATATTTGAAAAGTAAAGCAAGCGTAAGTACATGTCATACTCAACAAATATAACATGGGGTTCATGAGGCTTAAAAGGCTGACACTGGTTTAACTCCGATTAGCTTTTAATGAGTCATGATTTTAGCAATGGGGTGGCAACAAGTTTATCACTAGCCCATAAACACATGATCAGGTAAACATGAATAATGAATAGCATAAACAGTAATCATTAATGAGCATCTTCATCATCCATATCTTTAGTGTTCATCATCTATTCCATAAGGGTTCCAAGGCCGCTCGTGACCGTGAGCACGGCTGATATACCAGTTTTACACTCTGCAGAGGTTGTACACTTCACTGTGAGTCATGATTTACCCTTTCGCCTGAGGTGATCAGCCTCTTGACCCACTACCAAGGAAGGTCGACAGGGTTCACTATGAAGCCTTTCAAAGGTTCGTCTAACAAGTTAGGGCCATTAGATTCACTCAAGAAACAGATGTAGAGCCCCCCTTCCCGATGGCACATTGACACGCAGCCTATACACATGGGGATAGAGGCCACACTACACCCGATTCGGCAAGACATTCTTATGCTAATAAAGGTAACCACTAACAAGCTAGAAAAGGTCCTCATTCTGAGCTAAAGCCAGAGCCATATAGCCCTCACAGTTGTACTGTAAGTCCCGGATGATCACTTACAAATAAGTCCTTAGAGAGAGGAATCTAGAGCACCATAAATAGCCCAATGCTCTAGCCCCCTTGTTCCATGTTACTAAAAAACATCTTTTAGTGTTTATTGCATATATACCATTAGTCAAGTTACATGATCATGGTCTTTAATTGAGCACTAGCATCATACTACTCAATGCAATAACCCAAAGGTATCAAGGTACAGGGTAACAAAGTACTAGGAAAATTACTATGGTTGCCAAGGTAGACACATGCAGTATGAATTAAATGATTAAAGGTGAATAGGTAACAAGGAAGATCCCATGCTATACTTGCCTTAAACACCGATCCTTCGGTAAGCTTTAATCTTCAACATTCTTCTTCTTCTTCTTGATCACCACGTATATCTCACCGACTGGACTTAATCATAAAACACCACACAAGCATCCATACAATCATACACGAAGCAAACAATAGATCTAAATTAGAACAATACAACAAACACAAAATCAAGATGAAAAGTTTGTGAAACGAATCTACGTCTCGCTACGTACACAAAGACGCGAGAAGCACGCTAATCGGAGCTACGATTGAAAAGATACATCTACCGAGAAATCTACTAATGAAAGAAAAATATAAAACCATTAGCTTCATGTGTTTTAATTATATAAAAACACATATAAGATATTTTATAGATAACATAAATTAAGTCAAACTTAGATTTGAATTATAAAACTAAAGTGAAAGAAATCATATTTTATTTATAAAACCCAATTGCATAAGTATTATTCCAATTAGAGTTTAAACCATGAAATTTCAGAAATAGTGACATGGTAACCACTGTTACTAACACATAGATCTCATCGCTATGAATCTAACGCAACTTGAATGGGGCAACACGGATCTAAAATGTAGGAGATATGATTTAAACAAGTTTTCCTTTAATAAAATAATAGATTAAATCTAATCATGAATTTTAGAACTTGGAAACACCTCTAACAGTAGAATAAACATGTAGATTATGAAATTATGAACCTAACGCAATTTGAACGGATCAAATCGGAGTTAAAACGGAGAAGTTATGGCTAAAACAAAATCAGTGGAAACACTGTAAATAACTGAAAACGTATTTTGTATCTAAACTGAAGAAATTACGCTTTCCAAACAAGAAAACATAAACTGTGAAATGTGCAAAGGACCGCGGGTTCTATATTCAAAAACTCCAGGGACTCTTTAGAAATTATACTAGGCGAAAGGGTATCATGCAATCTCGACCATCGGATCTATTTTGGACGGCTGAGAATAGAAGCAAGGGAGAGAGAGAGGGCGTGCGGCCGGCCGAAACAGTAAGACCGCGCGCGGTGGAAGCCATGATCGGTGACAGAGCACGTTGGCGAAGCTTGGAACACGACCTACGGCGCATGATTTTCGACGGGAAAAGCACGGGGTGGAAGACGAGGTGATGGAGAACCCGAAGAGGGCATCGGGGTGGCCCGATGTGGCACGGTGGCAAGCTATCCACGACGGCGTCATGGCCGGCAAAGGGAGCTCGGTGGCGAAACTCGAAACATGGCCCACGGTGCATGAATATCGATGGGAAAAGCACGGAAATAGAGAGGAGGTTGAGGAGAGCTCACCCAGGGGGATTTCGGCGGCAGAGGAAGCACGGAGGCGGTGCTGCGCTTGGGGAGGCAGGCAGTTAGTCGGCACGAGCACGCTAGGGCATAGGCGGCGGCTGTGGCTTGCTCCAGGGCTCGGATTGGGAGGCACAGGCACGGGGCATCCGGTTTGTAAGGCCCCGGAGGCGGCTTGGGCGGCACGGCAACGGAGGGAGACGTGGGTGGGGCGGACACGACCGGCGGCGGTGGAGTCCGTGTCGGTGACGCCGTGGAGAAGAAAGGAGAAAGGAGGCTGACAGACAGGACCCGCCTGTCGGCGACTGTGCAGGAGAGAAGGAAAGCAACGACGTTGCTGGCTTGGGCCGGACGAAGATGGGCCGTGCGGAACGATGGGCCGGCACGGGGAAAACAAAACCGCGCGGCCACGCGGGGCGTAGGCCCAAGCGGAAGAAGAAGGATGGCCCGCGGGAGGATGATGCTGGGCCGCGAGAAGGAAAAGAGGAACGGCCACGGGGAAAAAATAAACTGGCTGGGCCAACGGAGAAGAATGGAGTTTTCTTTATTTTCCAAATATCTTTCCATTTTCCTTTCTTTATTCAAACCAAATTTTAAAACATAAACCAAATCGAGTGTTGATGTAGTTTCATGTATACTTTTTACTCAAATAAAAGTGAGCAATTTTGCTAAGTTTTCATAAATAAATTTTTACAACTTTTTAAATGCTTTTATTTCCTAATTTTCATTTCTTTTACTTCAAAGCCAACTTCAAAAGCATTTTAAATTCATTTCGAATTTTGGATTTAACCACTCATTACAACAAATCAAATGCACCGGCATGCATGCACAAACATGTGGCTACCTTATGATAAATGTTAAATTAATGAAAATTACTATTTTCCTATGTTTCATGAGCACAAAAATACGAAATTAAATCAATTTAACTACATTTCCAAAAGAGCAAATTTTAGGGTGTTACAATTCTACCCCCCTTAAGATGAATCTCGTCCTCGAGATTCGAACGACGTCGACTAGGAGATGGAGATACTTCATCTTTAGATTCTTCTTTACTTCCTCGTGTAGTACTATCGTCTTGATAAGGATTCCACTTCCAACAAAACCTGATGAACCACTTGGTCAGAAGGAGAATCTACCACCAATCTTCAAAACATTAATGTTTCTGGCTAGGTTGCTCAATCTGGCTCGGTGCTTTATTTGGTTCCATATCGAAAATTGCATTCCGAATCTCCTTTTCAGTAAAAGGAGCTGTAAGGAATTCATTTTCACTCTGACTAACTTGAGTGATATCATCTGTCCTGTTCTCATTAAGAGTGACGTGGTTTTCCTCGGATGGTCCAAATAAATCTTTGTAGAATTGGGTAATGTAGCTCTTGAGATTGCTTTGCCCTTCAATTTTTTCGCCATCATGCTCCAACGAGAAGATGTGTTTCTTTCTATGTTTGCCATTTGCAATCATCTGAAAATATCTCGTGTTATTATCTCCAAGGAGTACATTAGCTGCTTTAGCCCGTTGATAATATTTAAGCTCCTCCTCACGTAGAAGCTTAATCAGATTATCTCGTGCTGATTCCAACTGTTCCCGTTCGCCATAAGTTAAAATGCTATTTTCAGCAGCTGTGTCTAAGGTCGTTATGATCGACTGTAGGTTTTGCTTCTGTTGTTTATACACCCCATGCAGATGGCCTGCCCATCCACGCAGGTGTTTTCGTAAAGCCCCCATTTTTCTATTCCACCGTTGCGCTGAATTTTGACCTTGTACTGGTTTGTTCCATATATCCACCATCCGATCATGGAAATCCTCACGAGAGAACCAGCTAAGTTCCATTTTGAACTGCTTAGTAATCCCTGTGTAGGAAGGTTCACCGGTATCGAGGAGTAGTGGCGTATGGTCTGAGACTCCTCTGTCTAGCGCTTGCACCGTTACAAGCGGATACTTAAATTCCCATTCAGTCGTGTGATTGAGACCCTGTCAAGCTTCTCATATGTTGGTTCTGCTAAGGAGTTTGCCCAGGTGTATTGTCTACCCGCCAAGTCAATTTCCCTAAGATCAAAGCTGTCTATGACCGCGTTGAGCAGTAAAGGCCATCGAGCATTAAACCTCGTCATTAAGACCCTGTCTAGCTTCTCGTATGCTTGTTTGCATGATGTCATGCACATTTAAATGAGATTACGCTAGTATGTTGTACTTAATTAAACTGTGGTTACACTAGCTATCTTCTCTCTCCCTCGTGCACATGAAAAACTTATCTGAAAAACCAGGTTCGTTTACAGAGGTGCCACCCGCATCTGAAAATGCCTAGGGTTTCCCATACCCACTTTGAGAGGTGATCCGCAAAATGATCTGCCTTTGTGGAGGCAGCGGCCTTTAAAAATAGCTTCATTTTGAAAGTAGGCCTCATTAGCTACCACATCTGAAAATAGTTTTTTATAGACAGATTGATTGTTGCAGTACCTAACTCTAATACACCGTAAGCTCTCGTTATACTGACCTGGCCAACGTATGCTTAGGAACATGGCTGGAAAGCGGTACTATGAAGGGGTGAGAGCTCGGGGTTGGTAGAGGAAGAACTCGGATAGGTCACCGCATGACAAAGGCAATGGATGTTTGGAGATGTTGGCAGCCTAATGGTGAAGAGAGGAAGAGATAGGGCACTAGGATCCACCCCCTTCCTATATAGTATTTGGCCAATAGCTTTGTTTTGGCCGGCCCTACAAATGCTTTTCTGTTTTTTTTTTTGTTATTGGGTTTCTATTTCTTAATTGAATGTATATAAATAATTACATCAAACCAGGAGCACAGGAGGACCTTGGACACGTTCCACTGGAGGACATTCTTCACATTTCTGGGGGCACGCACTCGAACCAGACAATCAAATGACTCCAGGTGGCCGCAACAACATAGGGGAACCTCACAGTTAGTCAATGACCCTGCGCCACAAATCTTGAAAGGTGCACACTAACCTGACCAAGGAGCAGCCGCAGGCGCAATTCCAGGGCACCACCCAAGAACATACATTCTTCGGTGACACAGAGCAGAACGTGCTGTGGCAAGCAACATGTGGCTAAAATGCCGACCACTGTGACACTGTTGCATGTCGTGAGCCAGCTCGTGACTAGCGGCCTGAACAGAGGAACATTGTACACAACCCCACAGATTATTTTGCCAAACATCTGTCTCGGTCAGGATATGCAGTTCCAGATGCCCTCTATTTCCATGGGCTCATTTATATTATAGAAGAAACGGCTGATGGATGATAAGATTTATCGAGAGGGAAGATGATATGTGTCATTTATAAGGGAGTCATTCTTTAGTACAGAAACAGGTTGGCAGCACCCCAGCTACATTACATCCACCCCACTCCAAACCCCCCTCCCCATTATGTTCACAAATGGACGCATGCCTGTTACTGACCGGCGAACACACCATAACTATGTGCGTGCATGACCGATAAAATAGCGCCGCCTCGGTTAATATTTTTATCTGTTAATCATTTTTTGAGGCGGCGCCTTACGTCACACAGAAAACTCATCTGAAATTGCTAGCTTCATTTTCAGAGGTACCTTCACATCTGAAAATGCCTTGGGATTCTCATACCCACTTTCAGAGGTGCTCTACAAAATGATTCTCCTTTGTGGAGGTAGTTGCTACAAAACCACCACTTGAAATGGCCTCATTTTCGTAAGTATGGCTCATAACCTACCTTATCTGAAAACAGCATTTTTAGAGCGAGGCTAATTGTTATGCTGCCTGTCTTCAATACAATGTATGCCAAGATCCATTCAAACTCACCATTACCCTATTGTTTTCCCTAACTCAGGCCAGATTCGTGAGGTCTGTTGGTTACTAGAATCAAGAGCCATGCAGTTCTTCGCGTCAAATGGATGGACTTTTAGTTATCACCTGGGACTTTAGTTTTGAACCTGTAATAGCTTATTTCTGGGTTTGTATTTTTTTAAGTTTGGACTAATGCTTGTTCCTTGAAGGAAGTTGAATCCAGATTTTTCCATTATGTACAAAAAAATAAGAAACCACAGTACCGAACCCCTTCCTCTAGACCTCTACCCACACACACCTCTTCCTCCTGAACACCACGATGGTCTTGCTTCGCATCCTACATGCCCATGTTGTCGCAGCCACAATGGTGACTCCAATCCTCTCTACCTTTCTTCCTTCCCTCCCCTTCTCCTTCACTCTCTCTAGTCCCTTCGTTTCCTCAGTGGGTGTCACAGTACCTCGATCTGTGACTCAGAGCTGAACAGTGACCTCGACATGGTGCTAGCGAACATAGTTTCTAATGTAACCATGTGCGAAGGGTGCAATGCCCAGTTCTGGAAGCAGCACACGGGTCATACATGCAGCATCGTTATCTCCAATATGAACAACTACGTGCAACAGGTGGAAAAGACTCCATCTGTATTAGTGTCCACAGCTTCTAATGATGTGCTTTGCTGTCAGGATAATCTGATGCAAAATGCTAGAAATTTTCTTTAATAAGCATCTTTGCGGCCCATGTCCTCAGAGAAAACACAAGAATCATCAAAGCCATACAAGTATATCTTATAGGACGAATTGCATTAATTTGTTCACTTCTTGAATTTTCCTTTGTTTCAGAAATGCCAGCATCCATATCGAACATATATCCTTTCAAGAAATGCCAATGTCACTCATTCTTAGGTCGCACTAGTTTTTCTTTCACAATTAAAATTAACGGACTCTTTTGAAATTCAGTTTTGACTTTGTTCATTTGGCTCAACTCGTAGGTTCGTGTGAACTTAGGTTTCAAAGAACACAGGAAAATATAATAAAATAGAATATGTCAAAAAATGAGTGAAATAAAGCTCAAGTCACCCATTATATATGCACCGCTACATGTAACTGCAATATATAGGAAAACAAGCAATTGTTCTTCTCTGCAATGTCATGCTGTATTTTGAAACAAGATTATGTTTGCTCTGCACCGCATCCTCTTCTTGGTTCTGTGCTACCATTAACAAATGAGAAGACATAGTTCCTAATGCTTCTGATTCCTAATATACAGTCACGATACCATATTGTTTTCACAGCATTCGGGATTGGTTCCGTTCCAGCTTTCAGTCACGGTATTAGTAGTGGTGAAGTGTTCTGTGTCCAGCGTCCACACGAGGAACATATATATATATATAGCAAGAGAGAAGGTGATCTATCGTTACGTGGGGGTTGCATTGATATGTGTGTACTTCTGCACACCTACTTTTCCACTAATGACAAGCCTTACTGCATATTATTGTTGTACACAATATATGTTTGATAAATTTTTTCTGTGGGACATCGCCCAAACGTGGAATTTGCACTTTGACACTGCACTTGATAATTGGCCCAGTACTATTATGAAATTGTGATTATTTGCTGTAATTCACCATGCTGATTATTCTATTCATTTATCAGTTCTTGAAAGAGAGATGGTGGAGCAAATATCTTTTTTACCCTATCTTCAATCTCTAGCTGACACCTGTGCCCAAGACAGCTCTGTTGCCCCTGCCGGTGCCGACGGCAGTGGTTCGGAGCAGAGCGGAGGTCACCTTGTTGGGTGGGTTGGGCTTGTTGTGCTGTTGCTGCTGCTGCGGTGGAGCTGGCACACGCTCCGCTGCAGGATCTCGATGGTGCTCTATCTCCCGCCGGCTGCCGCCGCATGCTTCCTCTGCATGGGGCGTCGCGGCACGCAAGGTCCAACACCGCCACTGGCGCGGACTAGGCCAATGTGGAGAGCCCCTGGACTGATGGTACGGACGATGAGGTCCCTAGCCCTAGCCCAAGCTCGTGGGCATGCCTGATGAGGATTCAAAGGCAGTGTTTGGTTGGGCAAATGTAGAGATGGATCGTCGCGGATGCATGGTGGATGGATGGAATAAATCTGTATGAAATGTTACAAGTTGAGTTTTTGGTTACCTGTATTGGACGATAGATGAAATGTTACAAGCTAGTACCCTATTTTCAGCTACAAAGGCAAAACAAGCTTGCCAAAGTACAAATTACGAACTTTGCACCTTATCCGCAGGTGGCATACACTACTGGAAAAAAAAAATGTTCCTGTCGGTTTAAGACCAACCGACAGAAAAATTACGTAAATTCTGTCGGGGGCTCGGAACCGACAGAGAAAATGGAAAACCGACAGGGTAAATATATTTTTCTGGCGGTTCTTGTGTAACCGACAGAAAAAATGTCATATTCTCCTGTGTGTTATGCTGATACCGACAGAAAAAACCATTTAGGTGAACGACACGGACGAAAGACGCAGCTAACTTGGGCCTGGCCCACGCTGGCCTTTCAGCTGGCCCAAAAACGGAGAGCTTGTGCGAGCGGGCACATATAAGTGGCGTGTCCCAAACTCTAGACCTGCCCGCTCCCTTCATCCTCTCATCTCAGCCGCCGCACATCTCTCCCGTGTGCACGCACTCCCTACTCTCGTTCCCAGGCGACAGTGCAGCCCCGAGGTGGCGGTAAGCATCCGGGCGGCGGCTAGGCCCCGTGGCAGTGGCGTGCACCTCGAGTGGCACCGCAGGCTCGAGGCGACGACGCGCACCTTAGGCCGTGACGCGGCCCCGAGGTGATGGTGCGACCCCAAGGCGGCGGCGCGGCCAAGAGGCGATGGTCCGCCCCTCGAGCCGCGGCACAGGGCCTAGCCCCTGGCGTCTACGCAACCAACCCTGAAACTCAGCTCCACCGGCGGGTTCCCCATCCTATCGATTTGCCAAAGATCCAGTCACTACCGGATATAGGAGCTTTGCAGAGTGCCAGGGGCACTTGGCGAAGCCCCAAAAACACTCGGCAAAGGGTTTGCCGAGTGTTACACTCAGCAAACGACACTCGGTAAATGTTTTGATGGCAAACGCTAGTTTGCCAAGTGTTTTTTGTCGCGCACTTGACAAAGACGTTGCCGATTGCCCAAAAAACACTCGGCAAACTTTTTTTCAAAAAAAAAATAAAAAAAACAAGCCGGCAGCCGCCACCCTTGCCTCCCGCCGCCGCTAGAACCACCACCACGCCGGTGCCACCGGGGAAGAAGGCCCCGCCCCATGCCCCGCCGCAGCCGGGGTTGCTCGATCAACCACCGGATCCACCACTCCTCCCTCCGCCATCGCCGGAGGTGGACGAGGTAGATCCGCCGCCACCGCAACCCGATCCGCCGCCACCGCGACCCAATCCGCCCCCGACGCGACTGGATCTGCCACCGTGGCAGCCCGATCTGCCCCCACCGCGATCGGATCCGCCACCGAGGGGCCGTCGTGACCCGATCCATGCTCAGTGGCGGGGAAGAAGGGGGAGGGGCGCCAGATCCGCCAGTTGTGGAGGTGCTCCGGCTCACCGGTGGTGGGGGAAGGCCAGATCCACGCTCGGGGAGAGGGAGAGCGCCGCCGCTTGCAGGGGAGAGGGAGAGGGAGGGCCGCCGCCACCTGTGGGGGAGATGAAGAGGAGAGAGGCGCCGCCGGAGAAAGGGAGAGGAGGGGCGGTGAGGCGGCCGGATCCGGGGAAGAAAGGTGAGAGGAGGGGTGGGGCGGCGGCCGGAGAAAGGGAGAGGAGGGGTGGTGGGGCGGCCGGATCCGGGGAAGAAAGGTGAGAGGAGGGGCGGGGCGGCGGCCAGAGAAAGGGAGAGGAGGGGCGGGGTCCCCGCCGAAGAAAAGGAGAGGGGCGCGTGGCGGATTTGGGGACGGGGCGCGCGGCGGATTTGGAAAGGAGGAGGGATAGAGGAGCGGCGAGGCACGCAGCGGATTTTTTTTGGTGCCTGCGCGTGACGGATTTGGAAAGGAGGAGGGAGGCGGAGTTATAGTAAAATTTGTTTGCCGAGTGTTCTGGATCTGAGCACTCGGCAAAGTTTTTTTTCATTTTTTTTCTTCTCCTTCGTTTTCAGAAAAAAGATTTTATTTCTTTGCCTAGTGTTTTTTTAACACTTGGCAAACACCCTCTTTGTCGAGTGTTTTTTCTTTGACACTTGGCAAACCAGTGTTTTTAACTTAGCACTCGGCAAAGAACTTGTTCGCCGAGTGCGCGAGGGAATACACTCGGCAAACATAAAAACACTCAGCAAATTTGAGGATTCCGGTACTGAGTGGAGTAGGCAAGGAGAGCTGATCTAGTGATGATTTGGCGCTAGGGACCAGGGACTTCATCTGCGGGTAGGTTCTTGCTTTGGAAAGGGGGAGGACGAGCAGATCTAGAGATCTGGCTTCGATTAATTAATTTCTGTGCTAGTGGTATATGCAGTGTTATTTGTCACATGTGCGTGTTATTTGCAGTGATGGTGCCATTGCAAAAATGTAGAAACGGTCATGATATGAATTTGAGCCTCTTGCTTTTACATTTCATTTAATTTCTGTGGGGTTATGGGTATCTATAAGATCCTTCAAACTATGTTTCTTTTATATATCATATGACTAATAAACTCAGTGTTGGTGTTTGGCAGATATCTGGTTGAGTTACTTGCAGAGAGGAAGAAGTGCAAGTTCTTCCTTTCTATACCTGATCCTCGAACCAAGGTTTGTGCTGAACTATTTTTTCTTTTTCAATGTCTTATGACAACCAAGCTCAATGACCCCATGAACTATTTTTCTGTTATAAGCAGTCTAGTTTGCTGTTGTGTTAGGATAACTTGTACTCTTTAAATTTCCACCATGCCACCATGTCCATGTCCCATTAAAAAATGTTTTTAAAGCAATAAATCTGTACAGTTTCAGAATATAAACTAGTAGTTTTGTCATCAGAACTCTCAAAGTAATCTTTGGGACACTACTGCTAGTTGCTTTCTCAAGCATTTCTTGAGATGGGCAAATAGAAAGTGAGATGGCTGTCTTCTGAATTTTGTTGAGACCAGAGAGAAGTACTGCAGATGGGTTGACTCATTTTTTATCTATATTTGCATGCTATACATAGATGGAGAAAATGTAAATTAGAGATTACATTTCAGTAGTACTCCCTCCGTTCCAAATTATAAGTCGCTTTGACTTTTTTGGTTCATCCATTTTGCTATGTATCTAGACATAATTATTATATCTAGATGCATTGCAAAATGGATGTACCAAAAAAGTCAAAGCGACTTATAATTTGGAACGGAGAGAGTACATAAATGGATGGAAATTAGGACAGATTAACAATTCAGTAGTTTTTTCATTGCTCATGATAGCCATGTCCTTCTATATTCTGTCCTTAAAAACTTGCAAGAGATCTCTAACTATATAATGCTCCATTTCAGGTTTTGTTAGATGAGGATGAAGAATCCTACTGAAGCAAGTCTTCAAAGGTGGGTAGTGGAAGATAGGATAATTTTTTGCATACAATTCATGACATACAACTGTTGCTGGATGGTTTGTTAAAACATCAATGGAGTGAAGCCTAAATATATTTTGTAGAGTGATTATTACCCTTCTTTTTTATAGATGATAGTTTATGCCAATTTATGTACGATATTTCTAACTGTTGGCATTCATTATTGTATACCTGTGATGTCATTTGAAACTAGCCATGTGTGCCCTGTATAATGTGTGCTCTATGTAATGTGATATGTTTAGTGAATTTTGCTGCTATATAAAATATCCATATTAAAATTTGAGATTCAGAATTGGAAGATTTTTCCTATCGGTTACTTCTGACAGGGATAGAATTCTAAACCTAGTGGCCACAAATTTTCCTTTCGACGCCCGCTGATTTTCCTGTGGGCGCTGTACCGACATAAAAATAGGTCCACCGACAGAAAAAAAATTGGCCAACCGACAGGAAATTTTATTTCCCTGTCGCTTTAGTTCTGTCGGTGTTTTTTCTGTGGGTATCTCGACAGAAAAATTGATTTTCGCACATTTCTTTCAGTATCTTGTATTTCCCTGTCGGTATTGTACCGATAGGGAAATTTTGGTTTCCAGTAGTGAAAATATAGTGTCATAGTGTAGTCTCGAAAAAGATTGTGCTTGCTTCACAGCGCTGGTCCCTGTTGCGTAGAATCCCAAAAACTAAGATATATACTCAGAAGCACTCCCTTTTGCACGACTGTTACGGCTGTGATGAATGCTACTCACCATCTACAATGGAAAATTATAAGTGAGATTTACCATGCAGATTTAAAAATACAAATATAACATTCTGTACAACATAATTTTCAAAAGTTTGGAGCCATGACTTGAATGTAGCGAAGTACACAGTACATAGGCAATAGCATGGATTATTTCTAAGAAATCATCATATTGGTCAATTAATCTAAACTGGTGGCAATCACACGATTTGAATGTAGCGAACTACACAGTACATAGGCAACCATTATACATCCACGAGCGTGACATTTGAACTATCTCTGTATTGCAAATATAAAATTTTAATTGTTAATTTAGACCATGCATATAGGCATACAACATATCTAGGAATGTGGCATATCTATCATTCCATAACAGAACACGTGTATACCAACCAAATTAACAAATGTACACTGGTGGCAATCACAAGATAGCAGCAGTGTGTAATAAAAGCATACCAATCATATTAACTAGTGATAACCGATGGCAATCACAAGACGATGACATCAGTGTGTAATAAAAGAGAATGAGCATCACAACATAGCAGAGCACATTCATAAACACAACAAAAAGTAAGAACTTTACCTTTAATAAGAAAGCCAATTCACACCACTTTGTTATGGGTTGTAGTGATGATGAAGTATTTTTTGACTACTACACAAATCGCAGAAGCTTATTTTAACCTGTGTCAAACAAAGAAAAATAGTGCACTATGCATAAGTTGTACTGATGAACAGCCTATACAATATAAAGGCAATACTAATGAACAACTTATCATGTTATTGATAAAAAAATAAAGTAACACTTATCTTAATCAAGACAACAGTGAAGCACCAATTCTAATAACAGCTATTTAGTTGTATGTCAAATTAGTAGTGCATTTATTAGATGCCTTCAATTTGCCGCTCAACATACATCCACATAAAACCAGCCCAATGTATGAATGAATCAAACTACAAACCCCCTAATCTACCAATGAAACAAGCCCCGAGATGGCACCACTGCTCTCTCTGCCCTTCCAGAACCATTGCTATCCCTTTCCTCCAAGGACCACTAAGTTACTCCCTGCATTGATCTTGTGTACTATGAATGAAACAAAAAAAAAAGATCTACTACCTGCAGATCTAGCAAATGCCTTCACAGCTTGGATTGAGGTTGTCTCAACTGTGAATCTCGTCCTCCCAAGCAAGATGGATCTTCGGAGGAGAGGGAGGGGTCAGGCTCGACGAAGGAGACACCGGACGCCGGCTGGTTACTGATGGTGTGGGGAGGTCAGGAGGGGGAGGTGGGCGGCGCCCCACATCTACCGGCCATACAAGCTGTTGGTTGGAGCACGGAGAAGCCACCGGCGTGGGGCCTCTGACTCCATCTGTAGGAGGCCGGCGGCAGCTGAGGGCGTGGGGACGGCGGCGATAGCAGAGAGGCTGGGGCTGGGGCGGCGGCGGTGGTTGAGAAGGGGGCGTCGGCGGGCTCACAGTTGGGACGCATTTTTTTATGAGAGAATAGAGGCACGTGGAGGAAGCTGAACTGTGTGTGTGGGAGAAGGGGAGGTCGGGATGATAAGGTAAGGGGTTTTTTATTTCGTTTCCAAAGTGCAGCACCAATACTTGTGGCAAAACGCACGCCAATGAATTTTTTCGGCGCCAAAATGCCCGGGCAGCTAACTTTCGTGGCGTCAAAAGACAAGCCAATTAACCTGTGTGCCATCCAATAGAAAAAATATAAAGCACACAAGGATATTAATTTAATTACCCTGTGAGCTAATTTTTTTTCTGTGTGTTCCGTAAATAACGACAATTTTATTCATATTTTTCTGTGTGCCACTAGAACCGACAGGTTAAATAGAATTTTTCTGTGAGTAGTTTTACACCCGTCAAAAAAATTACATGGCACACAGAAATAATGGTGTTTCCAGTAGTGACTATGGCAAGTAACCACGTGTGTGTTGATTGTCCACTACCAAATGTAGAGGATATGTCATTGTTCCCTGATGCCTCCTATTCTGAACACCCTGCAAGCATCACATATGCATGATTCCATTCCAACTTTCATCATAGCAGTCGACATGAGGTGTTCTATGTGTGCACATGACGAACATACATATAGCAAGAGACAATGTGATGTATCATTATGGAGAGGCTGCATTGATATGTGTACATCCGCACTTAATTCTCCATTACTGCCACACCTTACTGTATTCTTTAGCACAGAATATTTGTGGTTTACATCATTTATGTGCTTCAACAAATATTCAAATATGGGAGAAGGACACCAAACCGGTGACAATAAACACACAGGCAATGCTATGGTACTCCCTTTACTTGCTAGAAGGTAATAGCTTAAATAAATCTGAACCCTTTACATGCTAGAACTATGTAGGTGCATACGTAATCACAGGCAAACCATTACTCGTGTAAAATATATTGTTCGTGATCACATGCAAAATTATGGTATTCAAAATATATCATGTGTCTAAAATTGCAAAATAAAAAAGATGTACCTTGTCCGCCATATCACACATGCATCAATCAATTTTAAAAATGATTTTTTTATATCTGAAACTCTCCATATTTATCCCATTTTACAAAGTAAAAAATAAAATGAATATGTATTTCACATAATATTACCTTTAAGGTGGCGATAGATGATCATAACGGTCTGATTGAAATAAATGAACAGCTCACAGTTATTTGGGAGTACTCCAGCAAACACACAATGTCCCCTTGTTCTCTAGCATTTTACAGCATTCAAGGAATCGTGTCATGAATGCATCTGAATTCAAATATCGATGGCACATGTTCTTCATTGTTAAAATTATCATAACCAATATTTATGTAAGCTATGTCAATGTCTTCAAACTACAAACAAGTTTGAACAATTAATAAATTGCTGATGAAGTTTTACCTATCCATGAGTTGGATGGACAAAATATGTACTCCAAGGATTCATAAAAGCTGGTTGAAAGGTGAAATTGCGATCGCCATAACTGGATCTCACTACCTTGCTATGATAGCCTAATTGCCATGGCTCGATGTGATGCATCAGTGTAACAAACAAGCGACAGGGATAGAATTTCAGACCTGATGGCCTAGAATGAATTTCCCTCTTGCAGGGAAATAGATAAACCGACAGAGATCCTATACACACCAAAACATTGATTTTTCATAATCTTTCATATTCTTGGTCCATGCAATGGAGAAAGATCCTTACTCAACACCTCCTCCAGGATGAAGGATGCTAGCTCATCTTGGAATCCTCTAATCTCGAAATCTACCATCTTTTGTTAAGTTTCTCGCGCCGTCATTGAAGCATGATGATATCAAAATGCACAAGTGTTAGACAAAGCAGTAGTGTGTTTTGTTGAATTAACCGATATACATGAAAGGGGAAGAAGCATACACACCATTATATTTACATCCCTTGTGCACCCGCGCCAAGGTACTAGTGCATTGCCCACATAACGTAGAACCCGCATTCGTTGCTGCCTATTGGCTGTTCTAGGGTTTCCATTTGCGTATAATCAATTTTGAATTGGATATCCTGTCCCCGTCCATATTTTCCTTGACACTACGTGACATTATAATGTGTGAAAGGCGGTGACGTTAGAATTTGCTATGTGATTAGAAATTATATGTTACTAGCTTCACTCACTTATTTAACACTGTGATTAGGTTCTTGTCTGAGAAAGATCCCTTTTCTTCGAATCCCACACCTCGATATGTGATTCTACAAGTTTGATATCTACGAGGACGAAATGAAAAGTGCAATAAAAAAGTCCCACTTAATGAATTATCTTCAATAAAGGATGTGCTTACTCTGTCACATGCAGTGTCTTAACTGGCACCATTCATCGAGATCATTGTTTCTTGTTCAATGCAACTCACAATGACGCTGTCCAAAATGATGTGTTTGCATGTTCCTTGCAGGATGTAGACATTTTAACACAAAACAGGTTGTCAACACATCGGTCCTGTGCCTCGTGGTGCCCATCGCTATATCTAATTATGTTCACCATTATTAGATAATTTACTTTCCTGAACTGTCGTATGTCCTCTTGATTGTGTCCCACACAGTCACAGCACCTAAAACACAACACAATCTACTATTAGAAAGGCTGGCTGATTGGACCCGTATTGTTGTGAAGAAAATATTCCAAGTAGCCCATCAATAAGAATGAAAGATACCATCAATAAGACAATATCCCAAGTACTGCCAGCCGATACAAACTACGATAATCATTTTCATGCTGGTTTTGCCATATATGGGATTCCAGTGGGATTATGGTTCTTGATGCCTTCTAGTCCCATCCACATCATCTTGGGAAAACTTTTACTTGTGGTTTCTCGATGTCCCGTGGCTCTCTTCTGGCAACTCCATTACTTAGTGTATTGTCTTATCTATGCTGGATACCCAACAAAAAGCTAGGAGGATGTGGCCATGGGAAACTACATAGTATATATGTCATGCATTTGGGCAACATGGTGGGAAAATGAGTTGAAGAATGCTGAGGGGCCCATACTATGCTTTCTGTGCATTAACCACACAGATTATTGTATCTTGTACTACAAAACAACAATAGAAATTATGAGTTTTTCAGTGGAGACATTATTGTGTTCAGATATCATATAGACACTAGTTATTTGGTACAGTGACAAGAATGATCTTGTCTTTATTGTGTTGACGCCCCTTAAAATATCTTGATGGTGCTGGTAGCTTCACCACCCCAATATTTGAAGCAAGCCCGAACAGGTGGATGTATCACACATTCCTGACTTGAAGCGCAGCCAAATCTGTCGCCCACAGGACCTCCGATACCATCCATCCGAGCAACCAACCCACATACTCCTAGCTAGTGCGGCACGTACCGTAGCTCAGTACTGCTTCCCACAGCTGCACAGCTAAATCTAGGCTGCCCAGATCTGGTGGTCTACCCACCAACAATCAGTGTCTCCATGCTCGTCGACACTGCCTCGATGTGGTTCTGCCACTTAAAATTCACCTATGGAAACAAGTCTATGTACAAGTGATCTGCACACAACGAGGGTGTTGGAACACCCTGGCTATATACACCACCGGAGGCTACTCTGGTCAACACCTAAATTTTTAAGAAGATTTTGAAAAAAAAATAGGCAGAGTCTCCCCAGTAAACGGGGCATCTGAACAGGCCAAATTATATGTCATAGATAATATCAAAGAAAATACAATGAAATACATATCACATCTCATTCCAATAACAGAATAAGAGGAGTATCCCAACAGCAAAGCCAAGACCATGTCCATATTTTCTGATATGATTGAAGAAATCATGGAAGTTTTCATGGATGACTTTTCTGTTTATGGAAAAACTTTTAATGATTGTCTTGAAAATTTAGACAAGGTTTTACAAAGATGTGAAGAAAAGCACTTAGTCCTTAATTGGGAAAAGTGTCATTTCATGGTTAGAGAAGGCATAGTGCTTGGACACATGGTGTCCGAACGAGAGATTGAGGTAGACAGAGCTAAAATGGAAGTAATTGAACAATTACCTCCTCTCACAGATATAAGAGGGATCCACAGTTTTTTTGGCCATGTGGGGTTTTACCGCCGCTTAATAAAAAAAATTCACATATTGCTAGACCACTTATAAATCTTTTGGCTAAGGATGTTCCCTTTGATTTTGATGATGCATGCTTGAAATCTTTTAACATTCTTAAGAAAGCACTCATCTCTGCACCAATCATTCAACCCCCCGATTGGTCACTACCTTTTGAAATTATGTGTGATGCTGGTGATTATGCTGTGGGGGTTGTTTTGGGATAAACAAAAGATACAAAGCATCATGCAATTGCTTAAGCTAGCAAAACTCTGACAGGACATCAACTTAATTATGCAACAACTGAAAAAGAGCTCTTGGATGTCGTTTTTGCTATTGATAAGTTTAGATCTTACTTAGTAGGAGCTAAGGTGATTGTTTATACTGATCATGCTGCTTTGAAATACCTGCTCACTAAGAAAGATGCTAAACCTCTACTTATAAGATGGGTTTTGCTACTCCAAGAATTTGACTTAGAAATAAAAGATAAAAAGGGAGTAGAAAATTCTATTGCCGATCAGTTGTCCAGAATACATTTTAAGAATTCATAGGAAATGCCCATCAATGACTATCTACGGGACAACATGCTCTTCAAGATCACGAAATCCGATCCCTGGTACGCAAATATTGTTAATTTCATGGTTGCAGGCTAAGTACCACCAGGGGTGAACAAAAGAAAGCTCATCTATGAAAGTCGTCCCCACATATAGCATGAACCATACCTCTTTAGAGTCTGCTCTAATGGCCTACTCAGAAGGTGTGTACCAGTGGAAGAAGGCATTAAAATCAATGAACGATGCCACTCATCACCATACGGAGGACATTAAGGTGCATTCCGCACTCATTCAAAGATCTGGTAAAGTGGATTCTTCTGGCCAACCAGGTATGAAGATATGAAGGACTTCATCCGGAGGTGTGGAGCCTGTTAGAGGCACAGGAATATCAATTCAAGAGATGCCATGCCACTTACCAATAACCTCCAGATTGAACTTTTCGATCGATGTCTCGGGAATTGACTATATGGGACTTTTTCAAAGTCAAAGAACTGTGAATATATCTTGGTGGCAATTGACTGTGTCTCCAAGTTGGTTGAAGCCATGCCATGTAGAGCAGCTGATGCTAAGAACTCCAAAAAGATGTTTGAAGAGACAATATTTCCACGTTTTGGAGTTCCAAGAATGGTGATTAGTGATGGAGGCACTCACTTCACTGACAAGAACTTTCACAACTACTTGTTGAGACATGGGATCCATCATAACGTCACTACTCCGTACCACCCTCAAACAAGTGGCCAAGCAGAAACATCGAATAAACAAATCAAGAATATTCTGCAGAAGACGGTCAATGAGATGGAGACTGCATGGAAGGATTGACTACCCGATGCATTCTGGGCTTACAGAACAACCTATAAAACACCACTTTGGATGTCACCATATCAACTTGTCTATAGAAAGACCTATCATCTACCTGTTGAGCTAGAATTCAAAGCTCACTAGGCTATCAAATAATGGAACATGCACTTTGAAGGCACAAGAACTAAGAGGAAGATGCAACTCTCTAAGCTTGATGAATGGCGTGAAAAAGCATATCATAATGCCAAGATATACAAGGAGAGAATGAAAAGATGGCATGACAAAAGGATCAAGAAGAAGGAGTTCACCCCCAGAGATAAGATATCACTTTTGAATTCGAGGGTTAAATTATTCGGGCATGGAAAACTTCGAAGCAAATGGGAAGGACCATTCAAAGTTATAAGCACTCGTCCCATGGAGCGGTAACACTTCAAAATGATGAAGGTATGTTATTCAAGGTAAATGGCCACCATCTGAAGATCTTTCTAGAACCTAAAAAACCACCTAAGGATTTGGATGAGGTAGATTTTCTTATTTTATTATAGATTTACCCCACTGCTATCCTCTTTACGTTTTGTAATGAATAAATTTTATTTTCAGGATTAGATAGGGATTAGAAACCGCTGTGAGAAAAATCTCCGCGGTAGGACACCATGTGGGACCGGCCGGTCCCACCTCTAGACCGGCCGGCCCCACTAATAGCCGCCCCACATCCGGTCAATTCTCTAGTGTATTCTAGAACATTTCCCACCACAATCCCATAGTTTTTTTTCCCTCATTCGCAAATTCCTTCGTTACGAGACCCTAATGGATAGATCTTGACCCCTACTGCAAGTTGTTCCCCCCTATATAAATGAGCCCCTACCTACCTCCATAGCCATCCCATCAAAGCATTCCATCTCCAATAGCAAGCAAAGTTCTCCTCCTCCCTAGTTCCAATGGCCGGTAGAGAGATCGTCCCCTTCAGTTTTGATCTAAACAAGAAGCCCAATGCACTTGCGCTGAGCATCGTTCCTCCAAAAGAGATAGCTTCCATTCATCAAAGCCAATCCTACTTCACCCAAGCTATCCATCATTTGATGATCGCTCCGCCGCCCCCACGTCTACCTCTTGAAGGCAATCCACGTCAGCAAAAGCCTTAGCTAGATGTCCCAAGGTTGATCAAGGTGATGAAGGAGATCAACCTCCTCCCTGCAAAGGGGCACGAGGTGCTGACCAAAGTAAAGACCAATAAGTTCAGGGATGTTACATGCGCAAAGTATAAATCGGTCACTCCACGTACAACCATTGATGTAGTTCGGACTTTGCCGGAGTAGATCAACGTTGTTCCTCCTAAGGCGAAGAAGAGGAGGGCACCATCAGCTATGCAAGAGAATGAGGAGAAGCACCCAAGGATGACCATGGCACTCCTGTAGAAAAAAGATTGAAGATCTTATTGATTTTGTCCATACTTTATAGTAGAGGATCAGCGAAGAACACGTTCATCGCAAGAGCTTACAACATGATGTAAAATCTTAAATCATTATGTTACCAAACCTAGGAAGTGAGAGTGAGATAGGATCTGATAAGGCACGAGTGGTTAAGTCAAGTGTGTAAAGATAGGATATGTTTAGGTTGCTCATTTAGTTCAGTTGTTACATTGGTTAAGGTTTGTGTTAGTTAGTCAAAAGTTTGTGTTTAGTTTGATTGTGTAATAAAGTGCCTTATGATATTAATGGAGTCTTTTTATTATTACCTGCTCTCTATTTCTTTTTGGATATACGTTTGGCTCCACATGTTGTGCATAAAGGTAAACATGAAACAAGTGTGGGGGAAGCACACCACGACAACATAACAAATTTGCTCAGGAAAATCACGAAATTCAAGAAGTAATGGACCAAGAACCATGTTGACCAAAGATTTACCCAAACGGGCTCAGAAGCAGGCCACCTGATCTCCCCTATGGGCCGGCCGGCCAACCACTGCACAGCCCCACCTCGCGCTTCATCCACGGTCAGGTTTGTGGCCCATATGTTCTATTTTCACATATTATACTCTCTGTTTCGAACCGAGTTGAAAATTCTTTGATAAAACAACTTAAAACCTGAGGAAAAGATTATTTCAGTCATGACTAAAGTATAGACTCACATAATACTTTTCATGGAAGTCTTGCTACTATTGGGAACTTATTATTAGGGACCCCATGTTACTTAAGTTGTTGTGGAATGAGATATAGTACAATAATGAGAACTTGATTCTTGATGTCTCGTTATTGGAGAATTTTATTTCAAAAAGTAAAATAAATAGCTATACCTCTCCTTTGTGGTAAAGCAATATCCCACCAGAGCCAAATATGACATAGAGACTAGGAGAACCTTCTACATATACTACTTGTCATTGTATTGAGTTTGGTCAAACCTTGTGATCCTTGTTGAGAAATTTATCATGCTCTCAAGATCAAGATCACATACACTCCACATATATCTGCTGCTCCTACACTGGGGGTACGCAACAACATGGTTTCCATCCGCCTAAAAATGTTCTACTCCTACATAGGGAATAGGCACAAAAATAAGTTTGTTAGGATAAATGCTCCAAGTTCTTGTGAATGTCTCTCTTGAAAAGTTTCCAACTGTAGAAAAAGAGGCATGGGCTATGCAAAATAAAAAAGTGTTAAAAAGAAAAATTATTGAAAAAAATGGACAAGTGTTCTAGATTTCTAAAACAATTGGTACTCAAATGCCTGCCTGGAAAAAAGAGAGAAGAAAGAAAACATGAATAAGATAGCCCATGTTTTCTTGCAAAAAGTTTTCCATGTATCAAACAAGAGAGATATGTTTCAAGGAGCATAGTAGAATTAGGTTAGCCACCATATATACATCCACGCACATGCACATCTTGATCTAAGAGTATGACATTTTTCTCCTCGGATCCTTGTTTTGACTTTACAATATATGCAATGCAAGTATGTTTCCATATTTATCCCTACCTGAGCTCTACATAAGATTTTAGAAGTAGGCAAAAAGAAGGCAAAGTCATCAATGCCTTGGTGAGGATCCAAAAATACCACATATATTGAGTGATTTGAGAATACTACAAAAGGAGATGGTAAGCTATATTTTGTTTTCAAAATCCTAAAATATTTCTCCAATTGACTTGACTGAACGAAAATGGTGATCTGTTTCAAGCAGTTCCATTCTTCAACTGCCCAAAGTTTCATGTTAGACACTTTGAATCCTACAGTGCATGTATAACTAGGAATAGTTTTATGTTGATGACTTATCCTAAGGTTATGTCTTGAGTAATCCATCCTTTAATCAAGGACGAGTAAAAACCTAAGTGTGGGGGAGTTTGTTGACGGTAGTTAACATTCATCACAAACTGTCAATATACCTTGCATAAATGATTAGAATGGATCACCATAATAGACTTAGGGGTTTTAACTGACAAATTCCATGAGTTTTGGTGAATCTGTGTTTCCAGTAGGATTCAATCAGAAAACCGCCAAGCACCTATTCGTCAAAGGAAATCGCATAATTTCGTAGGATAAACAACGTGGGAAGACTCTAGGAGGCTCTGCACTGAAGCGGAGCCTGAGCCACTAATGGTCCCACATGCAGGCCAGCTGGTCCCTAGGCCCACTAATCAGCCTCTGGCTTCCTGTGTCGGTTCTCCACCGCCTCCTAGATTGCATCTATGCCGTTTATTCAAGTCGGCTTGATCCAAGGGTCCAGGATGCTTCACAGGGCCTATATATCTGCCTATACACCCCCTCTTGGGGGGGCAATGCATTTGATCCTGAGAGCCTGAGGGCCAGAAACCGTAATCCGTATTTCCACTAGGATCAGAGCTAGAAATCAAGAGAAGATTAGTCCTCGATAGGATCTAGTCTTGTATTAGAGATAGAGAGATAGAGTGAGAGGGAAGAGTTTCGGAGGAGTCGTGGCCTGTCAGTGCTCTCTCTACGGCTTGTACCCTGGCGGAATCGAGTTCTTCTTGAGCTAGCTTCTGAGATTTCTCTGGTTATCGACTTCTAATTCAAGTAAGCA
The DNA here is from genome assembly GCF_019320115.1 of Miscanthus floridulus. Taxonomy (NCBI): domain Eukaryota; kingdom Viridiplantae; phylum Streptophyta; class Magnoliopsida; order Poales; family Poaceae; genus Miscanthus; species Miscanthus floridulus. The sequence goes on from NC_089589.1 coordinate 46,190,092, forward strand.
TCTTGTTCATATTATTCTTTAGGTTTGCGACTCTCTTTGAGTACTTTAATCCTTGTAGCTCTTGGATTAAAGAAGTATTCATAGTGTAAGCGTGGTGCTTAGACGCGGTTACTCATGGATGTACCCTACTTTCTGAATCGGTCGTAGCTCACGAGGGTGACTCTTATAGCCTCGTTGAGTTCTTTGTAGTCTACCTCCCGTTAGTAGGCCGAGTAGGACATTGTTGCTATAGGAAATATACTCTGCCTGTGTTTTCTCTAGTAATATCCCCAGAACTAAACAATAGAAGACAAAGCTTACCGAAGTTAGAACTACAAGACCTCTATGATCTCCCCTACGCTCCTATTATTTAGCCTTGATTGTGAAGTTGGGTAAAGTTAGATTTAGTTATTCTCACACACATTTCCTCGAGTTTGATATAAAACTAGGTTACTCTCGGTAAAGTGCTACTTTGGTATATTATCCGTGCGCTTGCAAATTATTTTGTGTGCATTAATTTATACCAACATGCGGCTAATGCCCTTCCCTTCCAAGCAATCATCAAGTACCTAGATTGAGTAAAGCAAGGGTGAGATGAAACATCTCAGCAAGCAAACTTGTTTTGACTAGCCATTTAAATCACAAGTTGAATTAAACAGCAATTTAACACAAAATTTTCACTTGACATGATATCAAAATAAAACGAGAGACCTGCAACATGGAACATAGCCCGATGATAGACCTTCATAAAAACATGGTTAGATCACTTTAATATTCTTCATGAATACATATGAATTCAATGCAAAATGTCTCCTGCCTGCACACCGAACAAGGTGTGGAGCATCATCTCACGATGATGTACCGGTATGGTCGTGACCATAGGTCAACGACATAACATCTAATGCAAATGAATGATGCAATGCACTTGGCATGTTGCAATAAGATTAATATACACCACCAATGATACTTCAATTTCATCTTTAGGGTTGTGGGCCAACCACATATAGCAATATGGAATAACAACATCACCATGAATAAATAAATAAGACCACAATTAAATAAGGTTGAAATAACCAAGGTCGCAAGTTTTGGATATTAGTGGTATGACATCCTTATAGACAATAAGTTGTAGGTGATGAAAATAACAAGCCAAAACGGTAGCAAACCACCGCTACATTCACTTGCCTCTTTACCGAAGAAGATCAAGAGCACTAGCGACGTTCCGAAGTGCTACCACTTGATCACAAGCAATACTCAGTACAAGCACAAACATACAAGCAAGTACAACAACAAAGACACTAGAGCGCCACAAACCCGACATTTAAGCATGTACCATTTGCGCTACCGATCCAGACAGCAGCACTAACTCTTCTCTTTTTCATAGATTTTAGACCACATATCCAAAAATTCCCAAAATTTACCAGATTATGTAAACTCCGTTATATACAACTTTTGTATTGTAAGTTTTCGCATCAGTGGTCTCCAAGATGATGTAATTAACCATGGAACTTCACTCAATATTTCCAATGTCCAAAACAGAACATCAAACTTCAAAAATTCATTACTGGAGATATACTAAATAAAAAATTATGAACTTTACCAATGTGTAAATCTTAACAAAAATCCTTCAACTTTTGTTCATATCAAAAGATCAAATCGTTTCAATAAGATGGCCAAAAACTGCTTAGATCTAAAACTGTCCAGATTTTTGCCAGAAAAAAACAGTTCATTTGTAACAGCGATATCTCCCAGAATATAGGGGCTATAACAGTGTTCTTGGCGTCTGGAGAAAGATATTGAAGTCTTCTAGATCTTTGTCCGCATTCCCAAAAATTATTATAGCCTCTAAGATGCCCAAACATAATGATGAATAGGAACTTGTAGCACCCGGTTTTAAGAACAAAACCAGATACACACCATATGTGAGCCCAGGAAGTCAAATCTCACATATAGCTACAAATAAAGGCAATATCAAAAGACAATGCTTAAATACATAGCGTAATAGTATAAAGATTATAACCTCAGATTATAGACAGCGTAAAGTCAACTCCGATCTTTAGGCGAAGACTCCAAATCCATAGGGACAACTGACTGGTTGATCACAAGCCTAATTCCTCCAAACTCTAGCAATCTGGTACCCATCCAGGATTTTTCCAAATATTTGAAAAGTAAAGCAAGCGTAAGTACATGTCGTACTCAACAAATATAACATGGGGTTCATGAGGCTTAAAAGGCTGACACTGGTTTAACTGTGATTAGCTTTTAATGAGTCATGATTTTAGCAATGGGGTGGCAACAAGTTTATCACTAGCCCATAAACACATGATTAGGTAAACATGAATAATGAATAGCATAAACAGTAATCATTAATGAGCATCTTCATCAGCCATATCTTTAGTGTTCATCATCTATTCCGTAAGGGTTCCAAGGCCGCTTGTGACCATGAGCACGGCTGATATACTAGTTTTACACTCTGTAGAGGTTGTACACTTTCACTGTGAGTCGTGATTTACCCTTTCGCCTGAGGTGATCAGCCTCTTGACCCACTACCAAGGAAGGTCAGCAGGGTTCACTATGAAGTCTTTCAAAGGTTCGTCTAACAAGTTAGGGCCATTAGATTCACTCGGCAAACAGATGTAGAGCCCTCCTTCCCTATGGCACATTGACACGCAGCCTATACACATGGGGATAGAAGCCGCACTATACCCGATTCGGCAAGCCATTCTTACGCCAATAAAGGTAACCACTAACAAGATAGAAAAGGTCCTCATACTAAGCTAAAGCTAGAGCCATATAGCCCTCACAGTTGTACTGTAAGTCATGGATGATCACTTACAGATAAGTCCTTAGGGAGAGGAATCTAGAGCACCATAAATAGCCCAATGCTCTAGCCCCCTTGTTCCATGTTACTAAAAAACATCTTTTAGTGTTTATTGCATATAACATTAGTCAAGTTACATGATCATGGTCTTTAATTGAGCACTAGCATCATACTACTCAATGCAATAACCCAAAGGTATCAAGGTATAGGGTAAAAAAGTACAAGGAAAATTACTATGGTTGCCAAGGTAGACACATGCAGTATGAATTAAATGATTAAAGGTGAATAGGTAATAAGGAAGATCCCATGCTATACTTGCCTTAAACACCGATCCTTCGGTAAGCTTTAATCTTCAACATTCTTCTTCTTCTTCTTCTTGATCACCACGTATATCTCACCGACTGGACTTAATCATAAAACACCACACAAGCATCCATACAATCATACACGAAGCAAACAATAGATCTAAATTAGAACAGTACACCAAACATAAAATCAAGATGAAAAGTTTGTGAAATGAATCTACGTCTCACTACGAACACAAAGACGCGAGAAGCACGCTAATTGAAGCTACGGTTGAAAAGATACATCTACCGAGAAATCTACTCATGAAAGAAAAATATAAAACCATTAGCTTCATGTGTTTTAATTATATAAAAACATATATAAGATATTTTATAGATAACATAAATTAAGTCAAACTTAGATTTGAATTATAAAACTAAAGTGAAAGAAATCATATTTTATTTATAAAACCTAATTGCATAAGTATTATTCAAATTAGAGTTTAAACCATGAAATTTCAGAAATAGTGACATGGTAACCACTGTTACTAACATGTAGATCTCATTGCTATGAATCTAACGCAACTTGAATGGGGCAAAATGGATCTAAAACGTAGGAGATAAGATTTAAACAAGTTTTCCTTTAATAAAATAATAGATTAAATCTAATCACAAATTTTAGAAGTTGGAAACACATCTAACAGTATTATAAACATGTAGATTATGAAATTACGAACCTAACGCAATTTGAACGGATCAAATCGGAGTTAAAACAGAGAAGTTATGGGTAAAACAAAATCAGTGGCAAAACTGTAAATAACTGAAAATGTATTTTGTATCTAAACTGAAGAAATTACGCTTTCCAGAGAAGAAAACATAAACTATGAAATGCGCAAAGGACCGCGGGTTCTATATTCAAAAACTCCAGGGACTCTTTAGAAATTATACCAGGCGAAAGGTTATCATGCAATCTCGACCATCGGATCTATTTTTGACGGCTAAGAATAGAAGCAAGGGAGAGAGAGGGCGCGCGGCTGGCCGGAACAGTAAGACCGGCGCGGTGGAAGCCATGATCGGCGACGGAGCACGTCGGCGAAGCTTGGAACATGACCTACGGCGCATGATTTTCGACGGGAAAAGCACGGGGTGGAAGAGGAGGTGATAGAGAACCCGAAGAGGGCATCGGGGTGGCCCGATGTGGCACGGTGGCAAGCTATCCACGACGGCGCCATGGCCGACAAAGGGAGCTCGGCGGCGAAACTCGAAACATGGCCCACGGTGCATGAATTTCGATGGGAAAAGCACGGAAACAGAGAGGAGGTTGAGGAGAGCTCACCCAGGGGGATTTCGGCGGCATTGGAAGCACGAAGGCGGTGCTGCGCTTGGGGAGGCGGGCGGTTCGTCGGCACGAGCACGCTAGGGCATAGGCGGTGGCTGCGGCTTGCTCCAGGGCTCGGATTGGGAGGCACGGGCACGGGGCATCCGGTTTTTAAGGCCCCGGAGGCGGCTTGGGCGGCACGGCAACGGAGGGAGACGTGGGTGGGGTGGACACAGCTGGCGGCGGTGGAGTCCGTGTCGGTGGCGCCGCGGAGAAGAAAGGAGAAAGGAGGCTGATAGACAGGACCCGCCTGTCGGCGACTGCGCGGGAGAGGAGGAAAGCAGCGGTGTTGCTGGCTTGGGCCGGACGAAGATGGGCAGTCCGGCATGGGGGAAAACAAAACCGCGCGGCCACGGGAAGAAAAATAAACTGGCTGGGCCAAGGGAGAAGAATGGAGTTTTCTTTTTCTCCAAATATCTTTCCATTTTCCTTTCTTTATTCAAACCAAATTTTAAAACATAAACCAAATCGAGTGTTGATGTAGTTTCATTTATACTTTTTACTCAAATAAAAGTGAGCAATTTTGCTAAGTTTTCATAAATAAATTTTTACAACTTTTTAAATGCTTTTATTTCCTAATTTTCTTTTCTTTTACTTCAAAGCCAACTTCAAAAGCATTTTGAATTCATTTTGAATTTTGGATTTAACCACTCATTACAATAAATCAAATGCACCGGCATGCATGCACAAACTTGTGGCTACCTTATGATAAATGTTAAATTAATGATAATTATTATTTTCCTATGTTATATGAGCACAAAAATACGAAATTAAATCAATTTAACTACATTTCCAAAAGAGCAACTTTTAGGGTGTTACAGAACTGCTCAGTCTGACGAAAATTCCAGAACATAGACGAAATTGATTTCGAGGATTACTCCACTAAACCTCATCCAAACAAGCGCTTTAATCAACAAAACTTGGTCAAAAGAAGGGGATTAATATTTGGCTTCTCTCCTATGGAAAGCACAGCGAGCATGACACCGAAACTCCTGGCGACTACTCCTTCCTCCCCTTCTCTTCACCTTCCCATCGTCTCCAACTCACAACTATCCTCGCTGCTACGAAGGTCTTGCCGTTCCGATCTATGCCAAACATGGCAAAGCCCTCATGGACAGCAAGAGAAGCAAGAGATCGATGGGATAGTGAAGATACAAGATAGATCCTAACCGGTTTTGCAGGAGGAAGAACGGCCACCACGGACGACACCGACGGTGGCGGCGGCGAAACCTAGGACCTCTGCTTCATTTTTCTTGTCTCATTTTCTTTCTTCGTGCGACTACACAGAGGGGCCGTGGCTATTCCACTACCGGAAATGTCAAATTTGCCGAGTGTTTTTAGGTTTGTCGAGTGTATTCCCTCGGGCACTCGGCGAATAAGTTCTTTGTCGAGTGCTGCGCTAAAAAAAACACTCGGCAAAGAGGAGGTTTGCCGAGTGTCAAAAAAAACACTCGGCAAATAGGAGGTTTGCCGAGTGTTTTCTTTTTTGCACTCGGCAAAGAAATAAAACCTTTTATCTAGGAAACAAGGAGATGAAAAAAATGAAAAAAAACTTTGCCGAATGCCCAGATCTAGGACACTCAGCAAAGAAAAAAACCTACTTAATTAACCGGATCCGCCCGCACCATATCTCCTCCTACCTCCCCAGATCCGCCCACGCCCTCTCTCTCCTCCTCCCTCCCCAGATCCGCCCACCCCTCTCTCTCCTCCTTTGCGCCCTCTCTCTCCTCCTCTCCTCAGATCCGCCAGCCCCCTCTTTCTCCTCCTCCCTCCCGGCAGATCTCCGGCACCGCCGCGCCCGCGCCCTATCTCCTCCTCCCTCCTAGATACGCCTGTGCCCTCCATCTCCTCCCTCCCTAGATCCGCCCGCCCGCGCCCTCCCCTCCCCCTTCTTCTTCCCCGGCGGGTGCCCCTCCCCTCCCTTCTTCCCCCGCCGGCGTGGAGAGCCAAGGCGAGCTCCAGGCCGATGGATCCGTGGCGGGTGGTCCTCATGATGGCGGCTGGCATTGGATCCGGAGAGAAGGGCCATGGGGAGCTCCATGGCGGCGGATCCGCGGCGGGTGGGCCTCGCAACGGCGGCATGCGTCGGATCCGGCTGCTGGGGCTCGGATCTAGCGACGATGGGGTTGTGGTGGCCGACGTGGGTCCGAGGTAGGTCAGCTCTCCCCATCTCCCTCTCTTTTCCTCTCTTCATCTCCCTCACTCTCTCCCTCGTCGGTGATCAGATCCACGGCAGCGGCAGGCGGATCCAGCGGGGAGCAGCAGCGTGGAGGCTGCGGATCTGGTGGGGAGGTGCCCTCCGATGGCGGATCCGGCAGGGAGGAGCGCGCCGGCGGGTGGCGTGGTGGTGGCCGGCGGCTGTGGTGGTGGTGGTGGTGGCCGGCGACTTGTGTTTTTTTATTTTTTCATGAAAAATGTTTGCCGAGTGTTTTTTGGGGACTCGACATAGTCTTTGCCGAGTACCCGACGTTTGACACTCGGCAAACAGCTCTTTGTCGTTAAAACCTTTGCCGAGTGTTTTTGGGGCTTTGGTGAGTGCCCTTGGCACTCGGCAAAGCTCCTGTATCCGGTAGTGTTCAATGGTGAGGGTCCTGGGAAAAAAACACGGCAACAAAGAGGGAAAAGGAGGCCACGGACTGTACCTGCACTACAGTACTTTCGTTTTTTTTTTATTTTTCCCTTTATTTCATTTACTTTGGATGTTACAGAAGGGGAGCGGAGGGGAAACATTATCTCACCTCGGGTGCGGCTTCCTCTCGCGTGCAGCAAACATGATCTCCACCCTCGGACACTGCTGCTTCCTTTCGCGAACTCCACGACCTAGGAACAAAGAAGTGGAGTGGGTGGGACGGCGCATGGGCCTTGGGGAGCAGGCGGAGTGTGGACCTTGGGGAGCAGGGGCTGGGTGGGCGGTGGCTTTGGTGGTCTGCGAGGCGCTGTCACTACAGAAGGCCGGTCAGCGCTGTCGTGCGCAGCGGGCGGCACCGGTAGCTGTAAGAGTGGGCGGCCTCGGGAGCTGTGAGGGCAGGGCCGGGCACAGGGGGATTTGGGGTGGGTGGCGCGGGATGTGGGAGGGAGAGGGGGTGCGGTCGAGCGGGATGAAGAGACTGGCAGCGGATTGGAATCGGAAGGGGAGGGAGACAGAGCGTACTGTTTTGGGAGAGGAAAAAATTGGCGGCGGCCCGTAGGAGAGGAAAGAACAGGTGGTGGCGCTTATCTTGATTTGGGATTTGGTGGAGAAAAGACTCTAGGTTTGGTCATTGCACTGATGGGCCAGGCAATAATTTGCGCGCGAGCTGGATATGGAGGCAGAGTGCTTGACCTGACGGAGAAGGAGGAGTAAAGTGGAGAGTGAGGCCCTTGTACCACTCATGCTTCCCGTGGGAAAGAGAGGAATGGAGAAGGAGTAAAGTGAAGAGTGAGGGAGAAAGAGAAAGAGAGTGTGACTTTGTGGCAGAAAGATAGTGTGACTTTGTGGCTGGTACGAGAAAAGAAGCACACCGGGAACTAAAAAATAACTATTTTTTTGTGTCCTATTTAAAGCATCCAGAAGACAATTTCTAGAAGTGAGCCAGTTTATGAAATGCCTATAAATATCGATTTCTAGGGGCAATATGAATGGTGGCCTGTCACTAGAGCTCAATTTCTAGGGACAGATGGATATAGACAGAGGTGGTTGTTGACCTCAAAAAATGTGCCAAATGGAATATTGGACTGCACCATCAAGTTCGTTTTATGAAGACACTGAAGAAATATATTTGGGATAGCGAAATTGAATTAAGTCCAATAAAAGAAAAGGAGGTTTCGAGCTATCCTGCCAAATCGAGCCTAGCCGACTACTCAAACTAGTTAGGCCAATTTTCCTGTACCCGGCCCAGCAAAGCAGCCCAGCCACAATAAAATAGTCTAGACTGGTTTGGGAACCGGCCATGCCGGTTTCCCTGCTGTTCTGAGTCCAGTTAGTTTCCAACACAGTTTTGATCTATTTTTTGGCCATGGGAAACTTGAAGATTGCGTATTGGAAAGGTTTCCTACTGGGATGCTTATTAACGATGCTTCGGGACATCGGGTTACCAGTTTTCTTAGTGGTAATGCCAGCTACAGTCAAATATTTCTGGCAAAGAGGACATGTCCAAAACGGCCTTTACATGTCCTGGTTTTGTTGGCCGTTTTGACTGGGTTGTGTTGACCTTTGGGTTGAAGAATGCATGTGCTACTTATCAACTCGGTTTGTTGGGGTGATCATGGAAGTGTATATTGATGATATTGTGATCAAATTAGTTACTCATAAATCTCATTTGGCCGATTTGTGTATTGCATTTGGAAGGATGCGCAGGTATGGTTTGAAGATGAATCCACACAAGTGAGCTTTTTGTGTATGGGCTAGAAAGTTCTTGGGCTTCATTATTCATGACAAATGCATAGAGATTGATCCCAAGAAGATAGAGACCATCAATAAGGTTTAGGCGCCCACGTGCAAAAAGGTCTCACTGATGTTCCCTAGGAACATGAACTGCATGAAGAGGTTTATTGCAAACAAGTTCATCTGCTAAGACAATTCCATATTTGAATTTATATCTTAGCAATTTAATCTGAAATCTGACCTATATTAAAGAAACTTTTTTTTTGCTTGGGTCTTCACCCACTCCAGGTCCAGCACCTATGTGTCGTCTTCCTCGGTCCCATACCATTCTCTCCCTCCTGGACAGGATGCTGCCAGTCAAGGCCAAGGATGCCAAAAAATCAGTCTATGATGTTGATGGATCAGACCCTGCATAGCATGAGCACACAATCCAGTACATACACAGCCTGTCAACATCGCACCCGAAAAAAAACTCATGTTCCATACATGTTGCCACAACAAATCGAATCTCCTAAGAACAAGCCCAACATGGGCCGGGTCCCAACAAATTCACATATAGGACAAGCATGTCTCAGTGGCATACATCCATTAAAGTACACATGTCTAATTATTATTAGCTTCTCTAGGATGCTATAGAAAAACATAATTATCTGAATGGTTCTGGTTATTATCTCACACGAGGTAATATATAAAATGAGCATTTATGTATTTCTATTTAATAAACTAGGGTAAACAAGGTGCCAGCTTTAACGTCGGAAGTGTAACAAACCTTAGTAAATAAGCATCAAGATATTTGCAAGAAAGTGCTCTGTCTTGTAATACAAGATATTCCAAAAAAATCTAAGTTAATTGAAGGGAATATCAAATGACCCATGTAGCCATGGAATAAACTCAATTAAAGAGTTTCTCCACATAATATGGTTGACTTTTTAACAAACCTTGAGCACATGCACCTTATATAGAATGTGTCCAGTACAATTTTTGAATGCATAATAATAACTTGTATTGATAATTTCAGGAACAGGTGATTATAAGGTTGACATATAGCATCGGCTTGTCGGTGGCATACACCAAATTATTACGCATCTCATTAACGTATACTATATGTTTATTGGATCAATATTTGGTACATCATGTGAATCAGTTGACCCAGGAAATCAATTTTCAGCGAACTGCCAAATTCTTTTTTTTGCAATTTTCTTAAAAATATTTTAGGGGCGATTGACATAGTAGCAATTTGTTAAGTCAACAGCTCCTGAAAATTGATCTCCACTAGCCGTTTTGATGTCAAGCTCCCATGAAAATCAATTCAAGGACCTTAGAAAAATCCGTCAATGAAAACACATGATCTTTACAATCGTATACATAGTGGCATTTTTTCTGAATGGCTCTAAAACCATTTTTAACCCCTAGAAATCCACTGTACCACAGCCAACATGTAGCATCAGACAACGGTCGCCAAAACATAGTATTAACGACCAACAATCGGTTGCTATAAATTTCTAACGGATCATCGGTCGCTATTTTTACTTATACCAACTCAACATCGTTTGCTATATATATTGAGCTATTTTCTCGAACAATCAGTCGATAAAAATGACCAATAGAGTCAAACGATTGGTCGCTATAGCCTGTTTCATTTTGCCACGCTTGGCCCAGCCAACTCACGTGCAATTTTGTGGCCCACCTGCACCAAAACCCTATCCTTGAGTGCACCCATGCAGCAGCAGCCGCCTAGCCCAATCCCAATCCCAATCCCACGCCCCCGGCGCCGCACTTCCTCGCGGGCACTCCTCCAACTTCACGCCGCGCTTGTCGGGGCGCTCCCTCCAACGCCGCCGCCGTCGTGCCCCCCCCTCTGTCGATACCGTCCTCACTGCCGATGCGGTCCAGGCCGCCGCAAAGGGCAACTCGAGTGGTCTCGGATGGGTGTACACCACCTCGAAGGGCGTCGCGGGGAGGGCGGTGTGGAAAGACGTGTTATAGCAATATTCCGCCCACGAAAGCCAATCCACCCAGGCGCGAGGCCGGTCACCTGTAACACAGCGCAAATACATTGCGATTACCTTGTTGACCACCTCCGACTGCCCGTCCGTCTGAGGGTGAAACGCCATGCTCATGCACAGATTCACGCCGGCCATCTTGAAGAGGTCGCACCACATGTGGCTGGTGAACACGGGGTCCCGGTTGCTGACGATGGACGTCGGAAACCCATGAAGGCGGATGATGCCATCGAAGAAGGCGCGGGCGACGGACGTGGCAGTGTAGGGATGACCAAGCGCAATGAAATGCGCATACTTGGAGAAGCGGTCGACGAAGGTGAGAATGACCGACTTGCCGCCTACCTTGGGCAGCCCTTCGATGAAGTCCATGGAGATGTCCGCCCACACCTGGGATGGCACCTCCAGCGGCTGCAGGAGCCCCGACGGCCGAAAAGCATCAGTCTTGTAGCGTTGACAAATAGCACAGGAGCGCACCCAATCCTGCACGGACGTGCGATCGCCCGGGAAATAGAAATCCGAACGAAGACGATGTAGTGTCTTCTGAACGCCTTTATGGCCAGCCCCATGAGCGAGCTGTATAGCCTGATGGCGCAGGTCGCCAATGTCGGGAACGAAGATGCGGTGACCGTGCAGCAGTAGTCCGGCATCCTCGCGCCAGGGAGCGGCCAGCCCATCCGCGCGTAGGCATTCCTGCAGGAGCGCGGTGTCCGGCGCTGTCGCTGTGGCGCGGCGCACGTTGTCGATGTAAGAGAAAGACGGTCCCAAGATGCTCGCGGCTGCTGCTGTAGTGCCAAAGTCAGGAGCAGTGTCGACGTCGCGGCGGGAGAGGGCATCTGCCACCATGTTGAGGCGGCCCGGACGGTACTCGACGACAAAGTCGAAACCGAACAGCTTGCTGACCCACTGATGCTGAGGCACCGTTGACAAGCGTTGATCCAAAAGGTACTTGAGGCTGTAGTGGTCTGTCCGGACGAGGAAGTGGCGCCCCCACAAGTACGGCCGCCAGTGTCGTACTGCCTGCACCAATCCTATGAGCTCCCGCTCGTAAGCGGTGAGCTTAAGGTGGCGTGCGGCGAACAGTCTACTGAAGAAGGCAAGAGGGCCCGCGCCCTAGTGAAGGACGGCACCGAGCCCTGCACCCGAGGCGTCGCTGTCCACTGTAAAGATGTTGTCGAAGTCAGGCATTTGAAGGACCGGCCCCGTGGTGAGGGCGCCCTTGAGCGCCAGGAAGGCCGCGTCAGCCTCGGTGTCCAAGCGAACGCGTCTAGCCGTAAGAGACGCGTTAGTGGCGCTGCGATGACGCCGAAGTCCCGGATGAACTTCCGGTAGTAGCTGGCGAGGCCTAATAAGCCGTGCAAGGCCCGGGCAGACTGCGGAACGGCCCACGAGGCGACCGTCGTGATCTTGTCTGCATCCATGGCGACACCCTCAGTGGATATGACATGGCCAAGGTAGGCCACCGAGGAGGCCCCAAACGAGCATTTGGAACGCTTGAGGTGGAGATGGTAGCCGCGGAGAGCATTGAGGACGACGCCGACGTGCTGCAGGTGCTCCGTCCACGAGGAGCTATAGATCAGTATATCATCAAAAAACACCAGGACAAACCTACGGAGATAGGGGCGGAGGACGTCTTTCATCAATGCCTGGAACATGGCCGGAGCGTTGGAGAGGCCAAAAGGCATCACCAAGAACTCGTAGTGGCCCTGGTGTGTCTAGAATGCCATCTTGCTGATGTCGGCCGGGTGCATCCGCACCTGGTGATAGCCAGAACGAAGGTCCAGCTTTGTGAAGAAGCAGGCGCCGTGGAGCTCATCAAGGAGCTCGTCCACCACCGGAATGGGAAACCTGTCCTTGGAGGTTTGCGCGTTGAGGGCACGGTAGTCAATGCAGAACCTCCAGGAGTTGTCCGCCTTATGAACTAGGAGAACCAGTGCGGAGAACGGGGATGTGCTGGGACGTATGATCCCCTGCTCCAGCATGGCGGCGCATTGCCGCTCCAACTCGTCCTTCTGGAGCTGCGGGTAGCGGTAGGGGCAGACGGTGACTGGAGCGGTGCCCGGCAGGAGGTGAATCCGGTGGTCATAGGGACACACTGGCGGAAGGCCACGCGGCTCGTCGAAGACCGAGCCGAACTGAAGGAGTAGCCGATCCAAGAGGTTTTTCCCCGAGTCGTCGCTGACCACCCGAACCATAGTTTTCCTGGTGGTGTCTTCGGCGGAGGAGCCCAGCCCCGTCCGCAAGACCAGCGCGCGTGAAGGCCATGGAGAGGCTCTCGTAGTCCCATAGTACGGGACCGAGGACTCGCAGGAAGTCAAAATCGAGGATGAGGTCGAACTCGCCGACACTGATGCCAAAACAGTTGATGGAGAACTCCTCGACGTCGATGGTCATGGCGACGTTGTGGGTGAGTCCGTGGCACCACACGCAGTTGCCGTTGGCCACGAGAACCCGTAGCGTCAGATGCGGAACGGAGGAAAGCTACAGACGACTGAAGAGATCGGCGTTGATGAAATTGGTCATCGAGCCGAAGTCGAGGAGAGCCACCAGACGATGGCCCCGTACTGTCACGGGCAGAAGCATGGCGTTCTTTGGGCGCACCCCAGTGAGCGCGTAGAGGGACACTATGGGTGGCACCCCAGCTGTGGCCGATGCCTCCCCTATGGCCTCCAGGACTGGAGGGGTGACCACGATCGGCTCCTAGAACGCTTCTGCGGCTGCAACCTCAGCAGTGATCTCGGCGTCGATGTAGTCATCGTTCACCAAGTAGAGGAGGCATTGACAGACATGCCCACGGATGTAGGGTTCATCACAGTTGAAGCAGAGGCCTTGGTGATGTCGTTCAAGTTGCTCCGCTGGTGACAATCGGCGGAATCATGGCTGTTCGGGGTTTGTCGTCGGGAGCGGCTATGATACAGTCCCCGAGGACGAAGCTGTAGGCGGCCGGGGAGCTAGCAGAAGGCCGAGGCACGCCAGTGGACGAACGCTGCGCTGCTGTTGCGGCTGTTGTGCGGGCAGGAAGGCTGCCGCGCGACGTTCGTAAGGCCCGCGCGTAGTACATGGCGGATTGCAGGTCCTGCGGATGTTGCATCTTGACGTCCACCTTGATATGTTCAGGGGGACCGCCGATGTAGAGCTGTGCCTTTGACAAGGGTTGAGGTCGCGCTCATGGCAGAGGACGGCATTGTAGCGCTCCGAGTAGTCTTGGACCGTGGAGGTGAAGGGCATTCGAGCAAGCTCCGCCAAACGTGTGCCTGCGTCGGTGGTCCAAAACGAAGCTGGCACAGCTCGCGGAAATGCTCCCAGGCTGGCATGCCTTCATCTTGTTCAAGTGCATAGTACCATGTCTGTGCAGCGCCGCGAAGATGGTACGATGCCAACCATGTGTGATCCGAGGCGAGAGTGTGCTGGCCGTGGAAGAATTGCTCGCACTAGTTGAGCCAATTCAACGGATCCACTCCGCCGTCGTAGGTGGCGAACTCGAGCTTGTAGAAGCACGGCGTCGCTGGGGCACCCCCGTGCGCTCCGTGGTCCGTCCCAAGGGCCGCCGGTGCGGCCGACCCGGTGGGGTAGCGTCGCCGTAGCAGAGCGACCCGTCCATGCCCACCGTTAGAACATGGCGGATGTTGGGGCTGGAGGGGCGACGGAGGTGGTCACCGCGGACGGCATAGGAGAGGTAGCCATTGTATACACCGGCGGCGCAGTCAACCCCAACATTGCCCACGATGGTATGGGGGACGGGGAGGGCGGCCACTGAAGCAGATGGATAGGCACCACCCCGGCCCGCTATGGGGCATGCCGTAGGAGAAGCGCGTCTGGTGCGACACCTGAGGCGCGCCTGGCAGCGGCAGGGTAGGATGGCGGGCGGCTTGTGATGGTGTAGGCGGCGCAGGAGGCTGGCCAAGGACGCCTGCATGGCGACCATGTTGTGGCCAAGCTGGTCCATGTTGCGGCCGATCTGATCGACCACGCCGCCCAGAGTGTCCAGGGTGATCGAGCCGCCCGGCGAGTTGGATGCGGACAGCGGTTGAAAGCTCGGAGGATGCCGTGGGCAGCGGCATGGATGACAGCGGCGGTGGAGCGGCGTGGCTGAGCGGAGCGGAGGTCATCGTGCCTGGAATCTCTGATACCAAGCTGCTATGAACCCGAGTCCTGATGGAAAGAGATCGCAGGTTGTACGAGTGGGAGATCGGAGCGCGAGGTCGCAGTGCACGAGGAAGACGGCGCGACAGCACCGTGGCTGCAGCGAGTAGGCGAGGGCTAGGGCAGGAACTCCCGGCTCCCAAGGGAAGCCGGAAACAATTAGGTATGTTTCTGCTTAATCCAATCTCCAAGTCTTACAGGTATTATACTTCTTTCTAATAATAATATCTCTAATAATAATATCTCTAATAATAATATGACTAAATAAAATAACTATGGACTTTTATGCCCCCCTCTGGCCGGCAGCCCTAGCCCTTGATGGGCCTACACCTATAGTGGGTGCCGGTCATAACAACATGCTCATGTAATGTTCACAGAAATCTTACCACATCTTTTGACTGTGTCAAAATCATGACCAAGCTCATGATGCCATTGTTAAGCCAGTAAAAACACTTACAAAGTATTGCACTGTAGATGGTGCCATTGTTAAGCCAGTAAAAACATTTACAAAGTATTGCACTGTAGATGATGCCATTGTTAAGCCAGTAAAAACAATGCATGTGCTACTTATCAACTCGGTTTGTTGGGGTGATCATGGAAGTGTATATTGATGATATTGTGATCAAATTAGTTACTCATAAATCTCATTTGGCCGATTTGTGTATTGCATTTGGAAGGTATGCGCAGGTATGGTTTGAAGATGAATCCACACAAGTGAGCTTTTTGTGTATGGGCTAGAAAGTTCTTGGGCTTCATTATTCATGACAAATGCATAGAGATTGATCCCAAGAAGATAGAGACCATCAATAAGGTTTAGGCGCCCACGTGCAAAAAGGTCTCACTGATGTTCCCTAGGAACATGAACTGCATGAAGAGGTTTATTGCAAACAAGTTCATCTGCTAAGACAATTCCATATTTGAATTTATATCTTAGCAATTTAATCTGAAATCTGACCTATATTAAAGAAACTTTTTTTTTGCTTGGGTCTTCACCCACTCCAGGTCCAGCACCTATGTGTCGTCTTCCTCGGTCCCATACCATTCTCTCCCTCCTGGACAGGATGCTGCCAGTCAAGGCCAAGGATGCCAAAAAATCAGTCTATGATGTTGATGGATCAGACCCTGCATAGCATGAGCACACAATCCAGTACATACACAGCCTGTCAACATCGCACCCGAAAAAAAACTCATGTTCCATACATGTTGCCACAACAAATCGAATCTCCTAAGAACAAGCCCAACATGGGCCGGGTCCCAACAAATTCACATATAGGACAAGCATGTCTCAGTGGCATACATCCATTAAAGTACACATGTCTAATTATTATTAGCTTCTCTAGGATGCTATAGAAAAACATAATTATCTGAATGGTTCTGGTTATTATCTCACACGAGGTAATATATAAAATGAGCATTTATGTATTTCTATTTAATAAACTAGGGTAAACAAGGTGCCAGCTTTAACGTCGGAAGTGTAACAAACCTTAGTAAATAAGCATCAAGATATTTGCAAGAAAGTGCTCTGTCTTGTAATACAAGATATTCCAAAAAAATCTAAGTTAATTGAAGGGAATATCAAATGACCCATGTAGCCATGGAATAAACTCAATTAAAGAGTTTCTCCACATAATATGGTTGACTTTTTAACAAACCTTGAGCACATGCACCTTATATAGAATGTGTCCAGTACAATTTTTGAATGCATAATAATAACTTGTATTGATAATTTCAGGAACAGGTGATTATAAGGTTGACATATAGCATCGGCTTGTCGGTGGCATACACCAAATTATTACGCATCTCATTAACGTATACTATATGTTTATTGGATCAATATTTGGTACATCATGTGAATCAGTTGACCCAGGAAATCAATTTTCAGCGAACTGCCAAATTCTTTTTTTTGCAATTTTCTTAAAAATATTTTAGGGGCGATTGACATAGTAGCAATTTGTTAAGTCAACAGCTCCTGAAAATTGATCTCCACTAGCCGTTTTGATGTCAAGCTCCCATGAAAATCAATTCAAGGACCTTAGAAAAATCCGTCAATGAAAACACATGATCTTTACAATCGTATACATAGTGGCATTTTTTCTGAATGGCTCTAAAACCATTTTTAACCCCTAGAAATCCACTGTACCACAGCCAACATGTAGCATCAGACAACGGTCGCCAAAACATAGTATTAACGACCAACAATCGGTTGCTATAAATTTCTAACGGATCATCGGTCGCTATTTTTACTTATACCAACTCAACATCGTTTGCTATATATATTGAGCTATTTTCTCGAACAATCAGTCGATAAAAATGACCAATAGAGTCAAACGATTGGTCGCTATAGCCTGTTTCATTTTGCCACGCTTGGCCCAGCCAACTCACGTGCAATTTTGTGGCCCACCTGCACCAAAACCCTATCCTTGAGTGCACCCATGCAGCAGCAGCCGCCTAGCCCAATCCCAATCCCAATCCCACGCCCCCGGCGCCGCACTTCCTCGCGGGCACTCCTCCAACTTCACGCCGCGCTTGTCGGGGCGCTCCCTCCAACGCCGCCGCCGTCGTGCCCCCCCTCTGTCGATACCGTCCTCACTGCCGATGCGGTCCAGGCCGCCGCAAAGGGCAACTCGAGTGGTCTCGGATGGGTGTACACCACCTCGAAGGGCGTCGCGGGGAGGGCGGTGTGGAAAGACGTGTTATAGCAATATTCCGCCCACGAAAGCCAATCCACCCAGGCGCGAGGCCGGTCACCTGTAACACAGCGCAAATACATTGCGATTACCTTGTTGACCACCTCCGACTGCCCGTCCGTCTGAGGGTGAAACGCCATGCTCATGCACAGATTCACGCCGGCCATCTTGAAGAGGTCGCACCACATGTGGCTGGTGAACACGGGGTCCCGGTTGCTGACGATGGACGTCGGAAACCCATGAAGGCGGATGATGCCATCGAAGAAGGCGCGGGCGACGGACGTGGCAGTGTAGGGATGACCAAGCGCAATGAAATGCGCATACTTGGAGAAGCGGTCGACGAAGGTGAGAATGACCGACTTGCCGCCTACCTTGGGCAGCCCTTCGATGAAGTCCATGGAGATGTCCGCCCACACCTGGGATGGCACCTCCAGCGGCTGCAGGAGCCCCGACGGCCGAAAAGCATCAGTCTTGTAGCGTTGACAAATAGCACAGGAGCGCACCCAATCCTGCACGGACGTGCGATCGCCCGGGAAATAGAAATCCGAACGAAGACGATGTAGTGTCTTCTGAACGCCTTTATGGCCAGCCCCATGAGCGAGCTGTATAGCCTGATGGCGCAGGTCGCCAATGTCGGGAACGAAGATGCGGTGACCGTGCAGCAGTAGTCCGGCATCCTCGCGCCAGGGAGCGGCCAGCCCATCCGCGCGTAGGCATTCCTGCAGGAGCGCGGTGTCCGGCGCTGTCGCTGTGGCGCGGCGCACGTTGTCGATGTAAGAGAAAGACGGTCCCAAGATGCTCGCGGCTGCTGCTGTAGTGCCAAAGTCAGGAGCAGTGTCGACGTCGCGGCGGGAGAGGGCATCTGCCACCATGTTGAGGCGGCCCGGACGGTACTCGACGACAAAGTCGAAACCGAACAGCTTGCTGACCCACTGATGCTGAGGCACCGTTGACAAGCGTTGATCCAAAAGGTACTTGAGGCTGTAGTGGTCTGTCCGGACGAGGAAGTGGCGCCCCCACAAGTACGGCCGCCAGTGTCGTACTGCCTGCACCAATCCTATGAGCTCCCGCTCGTAAGCGGTGAGCTTAAGGTGGCGTGCGGCGAACAGTCTACTGAAGAAGGCAAGAGGGCCCGCGCCCTAGTGAAGGACGGCACCGAGCCCTGCACCCGAGGCGTCGCTGTCCACTGTAAAGATGTTGTCGAAGTCAGGCATTTGAAGGACCGGCCCCGTGGTGAGGGCGCCCTTGAGCGCCAGGAAGGCCGCGTCAGCCTCGGTGTCCAAGCGAACGCGTCTAGCCGTAAGAGACGCGTTAGTGGCGCTGCGATGACGCCGAAGTCCCGGATGAACTTCCGGTAGTAGCTGGCGAGGCCTAATAAGCCGTGCAAGGCCCGGGCAGACTGCGGAACGGCCCACGAGGCGACCGTCGTGATCTTGTCTGCATCCATGGCGACACCCTCAGTGGATATGACATGGCCAAGGTAGGCCACCGAGGAGGCCCCAAACGAGCATTTGGAACGCTTGAGGTGGAGATGGTAGCCGCGGAGAGCATTGAGGACGACGCCGACGTGCTGCAGGTGCTCCGTCCACGAGGAGCTATAGATCAGTATATCATCAAAAAACACCAGGACAAACCTACGGAGATAGGGGCGGAGGACGTCTTTCATCAATGCCTGGAACATGGCCGGAGCGTTGGAGAGGCCAAAAGGCATCACCAAGAACTCGTAGTGGCCCTGGTGTGTCTAGAATGCCATCTTGCTGATGTCGGCCGGGTGCATCCGCACCTGGTGATAGCCAGAACGAAGGTCCAGCTTTGTGAAGAAGCAGGCGCCGTGGAGCTCATCAAGGAGCTCGTCCACCACCGGAATGGGAAACCTGTCCTTGGAGGTTTGCGCGTTGAGGGCACGGTAGTCAATGCAGAACCTCCAGGAGTTGTCCGCCTTATGAACTAGGAGAACCAGTGCGGAGAACGGGGATGTGCTGGGACGTATGATCCCCTGCTCCAGCATGGCGGCGCATTGCCGCTCCAACTCGTCCTTCTGGAGCTGCGGGTAGCGGTAGGGGCAGACGGTGACTGGAGCGGTGCCCGGCAGGAGGTGAATCCGGTGGTCATAGGGACACACTGGCGGAAGGCCACGCGGCTCGTCGAAGACCGAGCCGAACTGAAGGAGTAGCCGATCCAAGAGGTTTTTCCCCGAGTCGTCGCTGACCACCCGAACCATAGTTTTCCTGGTGGTGTCTTCGGCGGAGGAGCCCAGCCCCGTCCGCAAGACCAGCGCGCGTGAAGGCCATGGAGAGGCTCTCGTAGTCCCATAGTACGGGACCGAGGACTCGCAGGAAGTCAAAATCGAGGATGAGGTCGAACTCGCCGACACTGATGCCAAAACAGTTGATGGAGAACTCCTCGACGTCGATGGTCATGGCGACGTTGTGGGTGAGTCCGTGGCACCACACGCAGTTGCCGTTGGCCACGAGAA
This sequence comes from Miscanthus floridulus, assembly GCF_019320115.1. NCBI lineage: Eukaryota > Viridiplantae > Streptophyta > Magnoliopsida > Poales > Poaceae > Miscanthus > Miscanthus floridulus. The sequence goes on from NC_089589.1 coordinate 46,210,223, forward strand.
CCCGTAGCGTCAGATGCGGAACGGAGGAAAGCTACAGACGACTGAAGAGATCGGCGTTGATGAAATTGGTCATCGAGCCGAAGTCGAGGAGAGCCACCAGACGATGGCCCCGTACTGTCACGGGCAGAAGCATGGCGTTCTTTGGGCGCACCCCAGTGAGCGCGTAGAGGGACACTATGGGTGGCACCCCAGCTGTGGCCGATGCCTCCCCTATGGCCTCCAGGACTGGAGGGGTGACCACGATCGGCTCCTAGAACGCTTCTGCGGCTGCAACCTCAGCAGTGATCTCGGCGTCGATGTAGTCATCGTTCACCAAGTAGAGGAGGCATTGACAGACATGCCCACGGATGTAGGGTTCATCACAGTTGAAGCAGAGGCCTTGGTGATGTCGTTCAAGTTGCTCCGTTGGTGACAATCGGCGGAATCGCGGCTGTCCGGGGTTTGTCGTCGGGAGCTGCTGTGATACAGTCCCCGAGGATGGAGCTATAGGTGGCCAGGGAGCTAGCGGAAGGCCAGGGCACGCCGGTGGACGAACGCTGCGCTGCTGCTGTGGCTGTTGTGCAGGTAGGAAGGCTGTCGCGCGACGTTCGTAAGACCGCGCGTAGTACATGGCGGATTGCAAGTCCTGCGGATGTTGCATCTCGACGCACCTTGATATGTTCAGGGAGACCGCCGACGTAGAGCTGCGCCTTTTGATGAGTGTTGAGGTCGCGCTCATGGTAGAGGACGGCGTTGTAGCGCTTCGAGTAGTCCTGGACCGTGGAGGTGAAGGGCATTCGAGCAAGCTCCGCCAAACGTGTGCCCTGCGTCGGTGGTCCAAAGCGAAGCTGGCATAGCTCGCAGAAACGCTCCCAGGCTGGCATGCCTTCATCTTATTCAAGTGCGTAGTACCATGTCTGTGCAGCGCCGCGAAGATGGTACGATGCCAACCATGTGTGATCCGAGGCGAGAGTGTGCTGGCCGTGGAAGAATTGCTCGCACTAGTTGAGCCAATTCAACGGATCCACTCCGCCGTCGTAGGTGGCGAACTCGAGCTTGTAGAAGCACGGCGTCGCTGGGGCACCCCCGTGCGCTCCGTGGTCCGTCCCAAGGGCCGCCGGTGCGGCCGACCCGGTAGCGTCGCCGTAGCAGAGCGACCCGTCCATGCCACCGTAGAACATGGCGGATGTTGGGGCTGGAGGGGCGACGGAGGTGGTCACCGCGGACGGCATAGGAGAGGTAGCCATTGTATACACCGGCGGCGCAGTCAACCCCAACATTGCCCACGATGGTATGGGGGACGGGGAGGGCGGCCACTGAAGCAGATGGATAGGCACCCCCGGCCCGCTATGGGGCATGCCGTAGGAGAAGCGCGTCTGGTGCGACACCTGAGGCGCGCCTGGCAGCGGCAGGGTAGGAGGCGGCGGCTGTGATGGTGTAGGCGGCGGCAGGAGGCTGGCCAAGGACGCCTGCATGGCGACCATGTTGTGGCCAAGCTGGTCCATGTTGCGGCCGATCTGATCGACCACGCCGCCCAGAGTGTCCAGGGTGATCGAGCCGCCCGGCGAGTTGGATGCGGACGCGGTTGAAAGCTCGGAGGATGCCGTGGGCAGCGGCATGGATGACAGCGGCGGTGGAGCGGCGTGGCTGAGCGGAGCGGAGGTCATCGTGCCTGGAATCTCTGATACCAAGCTGCTATGAACCCGAGTCCTGATGGAAAGAGATCGCAGGTTGTACGAGTGGGAGATCGGAGCGCGAGGTCGCAGTGCACGAGGAAGACGGCGCGACAGCACCGTGGCTGCAGCGAGTAGGCGAGGGCTAGGGCAGAACTCCCGGCTCCCAAGGGAAGCCGGAAACAATTAGGTATGTTTCTGCTTAATCCAATCTCCAAGTCTTTACAGGTATTTATACTTCTTTCTAATAATAATATCTCTAATAATAATATCTCTAATAATAATATGACTAAATAAAATAACTATGGACTTTTATGCCCCCCTCTGGCCGGCAGCCCTAGCCCTTGATGGGCCTACACCTATAGTGGGTGCCGGTCATAACAACATGCTCATGTAATGTTCACAGAAATCTTACCACATCTTTTGACTGTGTCAAAATCATGACCAAGCTCATGATGCCATTGTTAAGCCAGTAAAAACACTTACAAAGTATTGCACTGTAGATGGTGCCATTGTTAAGCCAGTAAAAACATTTACAAAGTATTGCACTGTAGATGATGCCATTGTTAAGCCAGTAAAAACACTTGATGCTTCAGAAAGAGTAACCTAGATTGCCACTTGAGATCACTGCACTTGATGCTTCAGAAAGAGTAACCTAGATTGCCACTTGAGATCACTGCACTTGATTCTAAATTTCTGATGCAACTTTGAAGGGTTGTAGTTCCACTTATCAGCACTACATGTTCTTTTTTCTAATTCAATCAAGCCTGCAAATCATGTTGTCTGCATATATAGACTTTATTTGTCAAGTAACTGGACATCTTGTCATGTCTGTAGAAAACATACATGTCTTAAACAAATTGTGGCTTTTTGTTTAGGTTTGGTCTTTGAGCAGAAGCAATCTACGCTAGCCATTGTTAAGGACCGCTGCTATAAAATTATTGGACCCTAAAACAATCTATGCTATAATCTGTACTCTAATTTCTTAATATTTCTTATGTTATTCAGTTTGGCTGAACTAAGCATCTGTAGCCTATATCTACTATTTTCCATACATGATACTTTTGCTACTAGCTTATGTTAAGTTTCACTTCTTTTAATCTTGTAACACCCCAAAAATTTGCCTCTTTTGAAAATAGGATTAAAATAATTTAATTCTGTATTTTTGTGCTCATGAAATATAGGAAAATAAAATTTTTCATTAATTTAAAATTTATCATAAGGTAGCAACATGTTTGTGCATACATGCCGGTGCATTTGATCTATTTGGTTGAATGGTTTTGAATCAAGATTCAAAATGGTTTAAATTGCTTTTGGAAATAAATTAAAAATGGCTTTGCAGAAAAAGAAAAGAAAGAGAAAGGGAATTGGAAAATAAAAGAATTTAAAAAAGTTGTAAAATTTACTTTTGAGAACTTACCAAAATTTCTTATTTTTAATTAAGTTGAAAAGTGTATTTGAAATTCTATTCAAATTTGGTTTGGCTCATATTTGAAATAGGTTTTGAAATAATAGAAAAGGGATTCTTCTCCTTCCCTCTCCTCTGGCCCACTGCTCCTCCCCATTTTTTTTTTCTCTCCCGCGCAAGCCCAGCTTGGCCTTTCCTCTCGTGACGCTGGCCCAGCCGATGAACCAGCCCAAGCCACGCTGGTACTCCTTCCACAGCAGCCCACCTCGCCCTCGGCCGCAGCCCGCTCCCGCCTCCAGCTCCCTTTGGCCCGTTCCAACCGGCCCAGTAAAGCCTCACCGGTCGAAGCCACTACCGCAGCCCAACTCAGCAGCAGCTCGCGCCGCGCCCTCTCTCCCTCACTGATAGCCCGACCCGCGCCCTGTGTCGCTGACGTTGCGGCCCCGCCAGTCAGCTCCATCTCCCACCTCCACCCGTGAGCAACCCGGACTCCACCGCCGCTGCGCCGAGTGTCCATGGCCTTGCCGAGTCCGCCGTTGCCTTGCACCGCAAGTGCCTTCGTCCCATAAATAGCGAGCCCCCGCGCCATGCCGCCTATCCCGCACCCTATCTCGCACCGCTTCGCCTCGAGCTAGCCTAGCGCCGCCGCCCGGATCCCGGTGCGTGGAGCTTGATGCCGCCGAGTCGCCTCTGCAGCTTCACCTCCGACCTAAGCCTCTACCGAGCTACGTGTAGAGGTAAGAAACCTTTTGAAGTCATCTTCCCCTCGCTCTCCCGCTCTCAGTACCTTGCGCGACTTCGCCGTCGAAGACAAGTCACCGAATCGCGTGTGCCGCCGTCCCCGTCCCTCCCCGGCTTCAACCTATACCTCCATAGAGTTAGCTGTAACCTTATCTACCTCCCCATGCTGTTCGTTGAAGAAATCAAGCCTGGAATCGCCACATGGGAGTACTCTGGCGAGGTGCTCTGTTTCCGGCCATGGCCGCCCGCCGCTTGGTCCTATTCCGGCCGACGGAATAAGCCCCGCCCTTCCTCGGCCGTTCATCGCGTGATCTGCGGTCCAGATCAGGCCATACACTTTCAACGGTAGTTTTGCTTAAGAGCCCCTCGATTTCTTCGAAATAGAACCCGCGGTCCATTGCGTGTTTTCTGATTTCGTTTTCTTCTTTTGAAAGCGTACTTTGCTTCGGTTAGATTGAAAATACATTTTCAGGTATTCACAGATTTGTCACTAGATTTGTTTAGGCCATAACTTTTCTGTTTTAACTCCGATTTGACCCGTTCAACTTGCGTTAGGTTCGTAATTCCATAATCTACATGTTCATACTACTATTAAATATGTTTTCAACTTTTAAAATGCGAGGTTAGATTTAATCTATTATTTTAATAAAGGAAATCTTATTTAAATCATATCTTCTGCATTTTAGATCCGTTTTAGTCCATTCAAGTTTCGTTAGATAAAAAGCGACGGGATCTACGTGTTAGTAACAGTAGTTACCATGCCACTATTTCTGGAATTTCATGGTTTAAACTCTAATTTGAATAATAATTATGCAATTGGGTTTATAAATAAAATATGATTTGTTTTACTTTAGTATTATAATTCTAACCTAATTTTGACTTAATTTATATTATCTATAAAATATATTATATATGTTTTTATATATAATTAAAACACATGAAGCTAATAGTTTTATGAGTAGATCTCTCGGTAGTTGCATCTTTTCAACCGTAGCTCCGATTAGTGTGCTTTTCGCATCTGTGTGTTCGTAGCAATACGTAGAATCGTGTTTCAAACTCTTTTACTTATTTTTCTATGATTGGTGTACTGCTCTGATTTAGTTCTATTGTTTGCTTCATGTGTGATTATATGGATGCTTGTGTGGTGCTTTATGATTTCGTCCAGTCGGTGAGATATACGTGGTGACCAAGAAGAAGAAGAACGTTGAGGATTAAAGCTTACCGAAGGATCGGTGTTTAAGGCAAGTATAATATGAGGCTCCTTGATACCTATTTACTTTAATGCAATCTCAATTCATATGCATATGAACTGCTTGGAGTCTACCTACCTTGATATTGATTATCCTGTCCTTGATATACCTATGGGTTTTGCATGTGGGTAGTATGCTCAGTTTGCTCCAACTAATATTGATTAAAGAATACACTTAAAGATATATGCAACATGGTATTAAAAGATGTTTCTTTAGCAACATGGAACCAAGGGGGCTAGAGCATTGGGCCTTTTCTTAGGGTGCTCTAGTTTCTCTCCATAAGGACTTATCTTTAAGTGACAACCCAGGACTTACAGTACAACCATGAGGACTATATGGCTTTGGTCTTAGTCTAGTACCTTGCTCTTTCTAGTTTGTAGCAGTTTACCGAAAGGGCAAGAGGGGCATACCGGGCTAGGTATGGGCCTCATCCCTAGGGTGTGTACTATGCTACGTGTATCAGTGCCACTTTTGGAGATGACTCCATAACACTTGGGAGATGGAATCCTTAGCCACTGCTCCTTATTAGAACGACTAGCGAAAAGCTTCGTAGTGTACCCTGCCTGCTCACCTTGGAAGTGTTTTGGGAGTAATTAACCCGGGCATATGGGCTACATGACTCGTGGTGAAAGTGTACAACCTCTACAGAGTGTAAAATTGATATATCAGTCGTGCTCACGGTCACGAGCGGCCAGGACCCTTACTGAATAGTTGGTTACTCGGATGGTTTTGGTTATAATTAAAGTTGCTGATATCTCTAGTTATTCATATTTGGGAGCCTAAGCATAACTTAGCAACTTATGATTAGTAATAAAATATGACCAACTAAAAGTGCTTACCGTAGTTCAGCCGTGTCAAGCCTTTTGAGCCTGCATCCCCTCATGTTATGCTTGCTAAGCGGTAGTAGCTTACGCTTGTTTTATTTCAATACTTTGGCAAAATCTCGGATGGGTACCAGATGGAGGTTCTTCAGTGGAGTTTTTCAAGAGGAATTAGGCTTGTGATCAACCAGTCAGTTGTCCCTGTGGAATTGGAGTCTTCACCCCAAAGATCGGAGAAGTCTTTCCGCTGTTTGCTATCTAAGGTTATATTCTTTATACTAAGTATGTTATATATTGAGCATTGCCTATTGATATTACCCTTATTTGTAGCTGTATGTGAGATTTGACTTCCTGGGCTCACTTGTGATGTATATCTGGTTTTGTTCTTAAAACTGGGTGTTACAAATCTGTGTAAGAAAAGACAATAGCCTTAGGTCAAGTTTTGATAAACATCTGAATCTATGGTTCTTTCTCCCATGTGGCTTTAAAAAAATGTTTTGTCGAAACCCATCAGTTCCAACAGTATATAGGTGCAGCAGGTGGCATTGCCACAAGAAATAGGTTCGATTGAAAAAACATTTGTGGCAGGTAGAGGAGTGATCTATTCTTACTGCACCTACCTACTTATTTGACCCTAGCTGAAAACCAGAATACTTATGTGATTGCATGTGGATTTCAGGCATGTAGTTCTAGGAGGTGCTAGTAAGCAGCATGCTTGATGGTGTCAACAAGCGATTCAGAGGTCTCATGGAAGATGGACTAAAAGGTGTGGAGCCCTCAGATGTGTTCCTGGTGTGTAGTTTTTGGATTGCTTTGGGTTGCTATGGTATATAGGCTTGGCCTTCTGTATAGTGAACTCTTTAAAAGTTCATGGGTTGTGTGCCTATGTGGTAGGTGACTTGTAGATAACTCTTAGTAGTTCATGGGCTGTATGCCTATGTGGTAGATGATTTGTAAAATTTATTTAAAGTACAATTGTACAAATGTTGATTTTAGTGAAATATATGACATGTGTTTATACAATTGTGTGGTTGATGTGAACTGTGAACTTGTATGGATGTTAAACAAGCCTAAAATTATATGGTTTAATGTGAAATTAATTATATGATCATATCAATTCATAGCGATAGATCATTGGTTGCTAAAAACTTTGATATCCTCAAACCATTGATCGCTAAAACATGTAACAGATTATCAGTCGCTATAAATATTAGTGTCCAACTATCGGTCGCTATAAACCCTGTCGGTCACTATAGACTTATAGCGACGCCACTTACTTCGACTTTTACATCGGTCGCTATAATGTATAACGACTTATAGCGATCGATTTGGAGTCGCTACAGATTGGCTGTGGTGTAGTGATCAGTTTTGTAGTAGCACATGTTAATTTATTAATTCCAATATTTAAGTATTAGGGATACAGATCAAGAAGATGACGTCAAGAGGAGTCGAGATATATTGATCCAAAAATGGAAACATGAGACGAGGAAAGGGCGATTGCAGTCAGGCCACTGTAGAGAGAATGACAAGCTAGGGAATAGGGCGGGGAGTTGTTGATAATGAGGAAGTACTTTAGAGGGAGGGAGAGTGCAGCAGAAGTGAATTCGTCTTATGAAATCCATTTTGATTAAGATTTTAGATGCCGATCTCATACCACCACTAGTTCCCACTACAAACTGGCAGTGATACCAGTCTTTTAAAGATCCAGCGGTCACACTGTATCATTGTTGGCTCTAATCAAGCTGGTAGTGATCTTTGCGGCAAAGCTCGGAGTCTTTTTTTGGAGGGACATATGGGTAAGTTCTCTAATATAAGATAAGTATTTCAGATAGTTTTTTGGTTGTCAAATTTGAATATATATAAGAAAGGGAATAGCACTACTACACAAATGATTTAAGGAGGCAGTGCCCAAACATTAACGGAGGCGGGCACAAATTCAACCACCTCCTAAAATACCAGGTGGGCCAAAAATTAGGACCTAGCAAAAGTCCGTATCCAATACACCTATCGGGCTTATATATAAATAGAAGTTAGGGTTTCACCTCAGCATCGAACTCCCTATCATTTAGTCGTCTCCCTCCCTCCCTGAGCCGCCCCTCTCCCTCCATCAGCATCTCTCCCTCCATGAGCTGCCCCTCTCCCTCCCTCAACTAGGCCATCTCATCCCCTCCCTCCAACGGCGGCGCCCCTTCTCCCTCTTCCTCTGTCTGCCCTGGCTGACGAGAGCAGCCGGCCCCGGTGGCACAGACGCGGCCGGCCCTGGCTCGGTCACGGGCGGCCCTGGCACGGATGGAGGCGGCCCCAGTGGCGTGGACGGAGGTGGTGCGGACGCTGGTGGCCCTGGTGCATACGCACGCCTCAGTGGTGGACGGCCTCGGCAGCGCGTCGCTCCCCACCCAAGCAGCGGCCCGATTTGGCAACCACGAGCAAGCTTCGAGCAAGCTAGCGTGGAGCCCGACAAAGGGCGGCTATTGTGGGCTGCTCTCGGTTCCCCTCAACCTCGAGATACGGTGGTGGGCATCTTGATCCGGCAGCGGTAGACCGGATCCCGGTGGCGGGCGTCTTGATCCGGTAGTGGGAGGCCAGATCCAAGCGGCAGGAGGCCGGATCCCGACGGTGCGCTCTGTCCAGGTTCCGGCGAGCGACTGCGGTGACTGTGGCCTGTGGATAGGCTCAGCGGGCACATGGATGGGCCCGGAGGGCCTATTCACGGGTTTTTCTTTTTTTACATTTCTTGTTTGATTTACGAAGGCGGGCAAAGCAACCGCCTCCGTAAAGTCCCCATTAGCGGTGACCTCTGATTGGAGGCGGTTGCAATGCCCGCCACCATTAATAAAAAATGCCTGCCACCATTAAACTTTACGTAGTAGTTAGGACGTCTTTAATAGTTCAAAGCCATTGAATAAACCCAATTAAAGAGTTTCTCCAGATAATATGGTTGTCGTTTTAACAAACCTTGAGCACATGCACCTTATATAGAATGCATCCAGTACAATTTTTGAATCCATAATAATAACTTGTACTGACAATTTCAGGGCCGGTTGATTATAAGGTTGACATAAAGCATCACACTACTGGAAACCAAAATTTCCTTGTCGGTGTAAACCTGACAGGGAAATGGCAAAAACCGACAGATGTTGACATTCAGCTTGTCGGTGGCATACACCAAATTTTTACGCATCTAATTAACTACTAGTAGCTTGACATGTTGCCCTCGATAAACATATACTATATGTTTCTTGGATCAATATTTGGTACATCATGTGAATTAGTTGGCCAATTGTTTTTGGTGTTACTTCCATGGTTTTGTCTGTTGTAGACCTTGGATCCATCAAACCATGTCGCAAGATGCAAACCTGGTATTGATCAAATAATCAAGTTGCAAAGTGTGTAGGCTGTAGCAGGTGGCCCTCAAGCAACACTACTACAGAATTCCTTTGTACAGGAAGTCAGGGATGATTTGTTCAAGGAATTGGGAATTCATCATATGAGTTCTTGTTGGATATTTCGACAAGTACCCTTGACCATGCAGCCTAGTTGTTTTGCTTCCGGTGGTTTCCTTGTACATTGACTGGAAAAGAACGTTCTCTTCTTATGTTGTAAGGGTCTATGTGTTGGATTGTAACTCTCTCTCCATAATTTTGGTACATGCATTATCCAATATCAAACAGCATAACTGAAGTTAGTATAATTCGTATGTGAATGATTTAACATTATTTTCAACCACACTATGACAATTGAACTCTGATTTACTCAGGTAGACTTCCTTTGAAGCATGGTTTGACCATTCGCCTTTCAAATCATTTGGCTCTTCACCAGTTTTTGGGTCTCTCTGAGACATGGGAAGAATGTATCAAACGAGTTGACCAGAAATGACATAGCTGTTGATTGTAACACCCCAAAATTTGTCACTTTTGAAAATAGAGTTAAAATGATTTATTTATGAATTTTCGTGCACATGAAAACATAGGAAAATAAAAATTTTCATTAATTTAAAATTTATCATAAGGTAGAAACGTGTTTGTTGCATTCATGCCGGTCACATCTCGTGTTTCTATGTGCAAAATGTGTGTTTTTATACGTTTAGGAGACGAATATCTATCTCTAGGATTTTTCCAGCTTCTTTCTAGAATTTAATTCCTATCTCCTTCACCTTAATCTTTATGTTCCAAGTTCCCAACAATCTTTTTATGTGCTCCAAATACTTTATTTGGGTTCATCAGGTTCCAAAGTGTCTCCGGGAATTTTCTCCAAATTTTCGGAGGTCTCGGAGTATTTTTCGTGGCTTAAATATTAATTCTGGACTTTCTAGAATTATTTTATCCATGAAATTAATTAATTTCGAAAATAATAAATCTCTCATTTATCCCAACGCTCAAAGCCCATGTGCAATAATCCTAATAAATCCTAAAGGCCCATGCATTTATTTACTAATGGGCTTTAATGTTTATTTAGGCCCATTAGTAAATGTGGAGGGTGCAACATCAATTAGTACCATATTGCTAGTTGATGTAGATGTGGGGAGTTTTTCTTCCTATAAATCTGTACCAACCCCTTGGACAAAGCACACCAAAACTACCGTATGGGGAGCCCCTAGTTTGGGAAATCCCTCGTGTAGTAAATTAGATTTTTCTCATCCTTCTCTCGCCGTCGCCGTTGCCGCCGCGCTGCCCAGCCCGGTCATCCTCGTTGCTTCTCGGACATCGGTAAGTACCCCACGCAGCACTCTTGTTCCATCTGTCTTCTATGTTTCTCCGAGCCCTACCCCTGACCGAGCCGCTGTCGTTCGTTGCTGGCGAGGTGAGACTAGTCCTGCTAAGTGATCCTATATTGTTGTTCAGCCCTGTATTCATGTTTGCCTCAGTGTTCTCTCGTTGCTGACCCTGAACCTTGCTGCAGCAACGCCCAAACCCAAGCTTGAGAAAACCATGTCGAGAAGAAGCACCGTCAAGCTGTCGTTCTAATCTCCTTGGCACCCGATCGAGTTCGCTGCCGGCATGGAGTCCGACCGGCCTCCAGGCAGAACGGTCACCACTGTTTCATCTGCCGCACGTACATCTGCCTCCGAGAATCAGCTCCTGCATGTCGCCGTTGCTTGCTATGCTGCACGCCGGCTATCTACCTCTGGGCACCAGCGTCGTCCTTGCCAGCTGCTGCCATCCTCGAGCAAGCCAGGCTCATGCCTCTATTCTCGCCATAGCAAGCACACATGCAGATGCATGCTTACGTGCAAATCTGCATATGAGCGGAGCACAACTGCCCACCGTTTACATGTGAGTATACTAGCTATCTACAAATCATATACTCAATCGCCGTCTGCATCCTTATAATCTATTCCTAGAGAAGATCGTGATCATATTATTTGTTAGCAATTTTTAGTCCGCCTATTCCAGCTCCGTACAAGCTCAACACTTTTTCTTGCTATATTTATCCAAGTACTGGACGTACTTTTTCTACTCACAAGCACTGATCTTAATTGAACGTGGCCTCATGTCAGTCCATCCAAATTACGTTAGATTTTTGTTGGCTTAATCTACGTACTAGTACTGACGTCTTCATGTGCTATACTTGTGAATTTTATAATTTAAAATATTAAATTGGTTAATGTTTATGCAAACACGTTTTTTTTAAAATAAAAGCAAAATAGGATAGTATCGATCTTTTGTAACTAACTGTTAACTTGATTAACGTCAGATTAAATATGTTTTTGTTTAGGCTAAATATGGTCATATACACTCATTTAGATGTTCTCACGTGTTTCTTTTCTTTTGCAAAGATAAAGTTTAACTTGTTTAACAAATTATGTGATAATATTTATATGATAAAATATGATTAACCTCAATTTGGTTTTTATATTAAAATATAATTTGTCTAATCTAAATTAATGCTACTCACATAGTTTTTCTTAATTGACACAAATCAAGCTTATAGTCTTCTCTTTTCTTTTATAAAACCCTGCGGTCGCTTCTTTACAACCGTAGTTTCGATTAGCGTGTTTTTCGCATCTGTGTGTTCGTAGCGAGACGTAGATTCGTTTTACAAACTTTTCATCTTGATTTTATGTTTGGTGTACTGTTCTAATTTAGATCTTTGTTGCTTCGTGTATGATTGTACGGATGTTTGTGTGGTGCTTTATGATTACGTCCAGTCGGTGAGATATACGTGGTGGTCAAGAAGAAGAACGTTGAAGATTAAAGTTTACCGAAGGATCGGTGTTTAAGGCAAGTATAACATGGGATCTTCCTTGTTGTCCTATTCACCTTTAATCACTTAATTCATGCTGCATGTGTCTACCTTGACTACCACTAAGGATATCCTAGTCTTTTGTATTTGTACCTTGATTCCTATTGGGTATTGCATTGGGTAGCTTTGCTAGTGCTCAACTACAACCATGATCTTGTAACTTGACTAATGGTATATGCAATAAATATTAAAATATGCTTTTTAGCAACATGGAACAAGGGGGCTAGAGCATTGGGCTGTTTTTATAGTGCTCTAGATTCCTCTCCCTAAGGACTTAGCTGTAAGTGATCATCCGGGACTTACAGTACAGCTGTGAGGGCTATATGGCTCTGGCTTTAGCTCAATATGAGGACCTTTTCTAGCTTGTTAGTGGTTACCTTTATTGGCGTAAGAATGGCTTGACGAATCGGGTATAGTGCGGCCTCTGTCCCCATGTGTATAGGCTGCGTGTCAATGTGCCATCGGGAAGGGGGGCTCTACATCTGTTTGCCGAGTGAATCTAATGGCCCTAACTTGTTAGACGAACCTTTGAAAGGCTTCATAGTGAACCCTGCCGACCTTCCTTGGTAGTGGGTCAAGAGGTTGGCCGCCTCGGGCGAAAGGGTAAATTACGACTCACAGTGAAAGTGTATAACCTCTGCAGAGTGTAAAACTGGTATATCAGCCGTGCTCACGGTCACGAGCGGCCTTGGAACCCTTACGGAATAGATGATGGACACTAATTATATGGATGATGAAGATGCTCACTAATGGTTAATTGTTTATGCTATTCATTATTCATGTTTACCTGATCATGTGTTTATGGGCTTGAGATAAACTTGTTGCTACTCCTATGCTAAAATCATGACTCATTAAAAGCTAATCGTAGTTAAACCATTGTCAGCCTTTCGAGCCTCATGAACCCCATGTTATATTTGTTGAGTATGACATGTACTTACGCTTGTTTTATTTTACGCATAATTGGAAAAATCCCGGATGGGTACCAGATTGCTAGAGTTTGGAGGAATTAGGCTTGTGATCAACCAGTCAGTTGTCCCTGTGGATTGGAGTCTTCGCCTGAAGATCGGAGTTGTCTTTCCGCGGTCTATACTCTGAGGTTATAATCTTTATACTAATACGCTATGTATTTAAGCATTGTCTTTTGATATTACCCTTATTTGTAGCTATATGTGAGATTTGACTTCCTGGGCTCACATATGGTGTGTATCTGGTTTTGTTCTTAAAAACCGGGTGCTATAGAGTGGTATCAGAGCAATGCTGACTGTAGGATATAAGCCTAGTAGAAACTGGTCGTTTTTAGGTTTATAAGTTGCTACAAAAACCCTTGCTCTATGAAACTTGATATTTTCTTTTCTATTATATCTCTACCCTTGCTATTCATCTCTACCTTGGTGCTTATTTTAAAGTCTTTGTTCTCATCTTCACTCCTTGATTTGATATGCTTTTAGAACTGTCTCTCACCACCTTCTTGCGTAATCTAAAGATGAGTCTTAGGATTGTTACCATTAGTATAATGAGGACGATAGTATCGCAAGTTGAGTTAATGATTGAGTGTGCACCTTTATTGCTTTGTTGAACTGTCATTATGCTTATGATTGTTTTGGATTTTTGTAATGATTGCAATGATCTTGTTGGGTGTCTCCACAATTTTATTTAGCTTATAGGCTTAAGGTATAAGGATTAGTGAAATAAATAGTGGGGTTTTGATTTCCTTCTGTTTTCCCTATCCTGTCTTTTCGGAGCAGTCTATACTCTTTGGCTTATATCTTTAATCTTGGATGACCAAAAGTTATGAGAAAATTCTGGATAATAGTAGACTTCAATATCTTTCTCTAAGCGCAAGAATTAGCTTGATAGCTATTTTGGTTTTGGAGATACAAAAATCACAAGGCGATGCATCTGTGCTGTTTGGAATCTAGAGTAGTTTCTGTTGTGCACTATTTTCGACTAAGAAAACTGAGGAATTTGGAAAAGTGTTCTATAAAGAAGTTGTGGGGAATTTTATAAGCTTTCCAACGGTATAAGATACAACTTCATTGAATTAACGAAGTAAGAGTTACAGCTGTTTTACTATGCTGCTGTTTTTCTGCTCGCGAGGAATTTCATATTTCTTGTCCTTACCCGTATACAAGAGTACCATCGGGATGTCAGAATGACTTCATACTGGTTAGCTCATCTAAAAGAATATGCAAGCTGTGCTTGGTGTCCCCTAGTTTATTTTTCTTAAGGGGGGTAGCCAAGTGAAAGAATTTGCAAGATGAAGTGTCCTACGTTCTAGTTTGCACAGCAGAAGCGTGGTGGTACCCACAGATATGAGAGAAACTTAGAGTTTCAATGGGATTTGGTGAAAGGTCCAAGGAAGGTTTAACCAAGATCATCAAGATTTTGATAGAGCTACTGGAGAAGTTTCAAGTTAGTTTGGATAAAGAAACTTCAGCTAAGTGTTGAAGGAGTCCAAGAAAAGGTTGAAGTAAAACATAAGTATTAGCTTTACCAGATCAGGACAAGAACTTTATATCCACTAGGATGCACTTTATCAAGGTGTGGAATGTGTTCTTATGCATGAAGAAAAGTAGTGTCTTGTTCATTAAGTCAACTAAGGAAGCGTGAGTTGAACTACCCAACATGTATCTGGAGTTATCCATTATGGAGCATGGAAGTAATATCTTCTTAGAAGTAAAAGTGACATATAGGAGGATCACAAGAATCTACAGGACATCTTCACCAAGTTGGTCTTGAGCTTGTGATATCCTCGTTGGAATAAAATTGATTATGACTTGGAAAAGTGCTATCACCTAGAGAAGAAGTCACAGCCGATGCCCTTAGCAACGGAGGATTATGCTAAGAAGGTTCGGGTGACACCAAGGACTAAGAATTTTATTCCAAGTTCAAGTAACTTGATCGGAATTATTAATGTTTTGAAGATCGGTAGTACAGTTTCCTTCTGACCAAGAGAATCATCAAGCTTGGTTGGAAGGTGGATATTTTAAGACAATGGAACTACGCGATGAAGTAAAGAAGAATCCAAAGACGAGTATCCCTATCTCTTAGTCGACGTCTTCCGAATCTCGAGGACGAGATTCATCTTAAGGGGGTAGAATTGTAACACCCCAAAATTTGTCACTTTTGAAAATAGAGTTAAAATGATTTATTTATGAATTTTCGTGCACATGAAAACATAGGAAAATAAAAATTTTCATTAATTTAAAATTTATCATAAGGTAGAAACATGTTTGTTGCATTCATGCCGGTCGCATCTCGTGTTTCTATGTGCAAAATGTGTGTTTTTATACGTTTAGGAGACGAATATCTATCTCTAGGAATTTTCCAGCTTCTTTCTGGAATTTAATTCCTAATCTCCTTCACCTTAATCTTTATGTTCCAAGTTCCCAACAATCTTTTTATGTAGCTCCAAATACTTTATTTGGGTTCATCATGTTCCAAAGTGTCTCCGGGAATTTTCCCCAAATTTTCGGAGGTCTCGGAGTATTTTTCGTGGCTTAAATATTAATTCTGGACTTTTCTAGAATTATTTTATCCATGAAATTAATTAATTTCGAAAATAATAAATCTCTCATTTATCCCAACGCTCAAAGCCCATGTGCAATAATCCTAATAAATCCTAAAGGCCCATGCATTTATTTACTAATGGGCTTTAATGTTTATTTAGGCCCATTAGTAAATGTGGAGGGATGCAACATCAATTAGTACCATATTGCTAGTTGATGTAGATGTGGGGAGTTTTTCTTCCTATAATATCTACCAACCCCTTGGACAAAGCACACCAAAACTACCGTATGGGGAGCCCCTAGTTTGGGAAATCCCTCGTGTAGTAAATTAGATTTTTCTCATCCTTCTCTCGCTGTCGCCGTTGCCGCCGCGCTGCCCAGCCCGGTCATCCTCGTTGCTTCTCGGACATCGGTAAGTACCCCACGCAGCACTCTTGTTCCATCTGTCTTCTATGTTTCTCCGAGCCCTACCCCTGACCGAGCCGCTGTCGTTCGTTGCTGGCGAGGTGAGACTAGTCCTGCTAAGTGATCCTATATTGTTGTTCAGCCCTGTATTCATGTTTGCCTCCGTGTTCTCTCGTTGCTGACCCTGAACCTTGCTGCAGCAACGCCCAAACCCAAGCTTGAGAAAACCATGTCGAGAAGAAGCACCGTCAAGCTGTCGTTCTAATCTCCTTGGCACCCGATCGAGTTCGCTGCCGGCATGGAGTCCGACCGGCCTCCAGGCAGAACGGTCACCACTGTTTCATCTGCCGCACGTACATCTGCCTCCGAGAATCAGCTCCTGCATGTCGCCGTTGCTTGCTATGCTGCACGCCGGCCATCTACCTCTGGGCACCAGCGTCGTCCTTGCCAGCTGCTGCCATCCTCGAGCAAGCCAGGCTCATGCCTCTATTCTCGCCATAGCAAGCACACATGCAGATGCATGCTTACGTGCAAATCTGCATATGAGCGGAGCACAACTGCCCACCGTTTACATGTGAGTATACTAGCTATCTACAAATCATACACTCAATCGCCGTCTGCATCCTTATAATCTATTCCTAGAGAAGATCGTGATCATATTATTTGTTAGCAATTTTTAGTCCGCCTATTCCAGCTCCGTACAAGCTCAACACTTTTTCTTGCTATATTTATCCAAGTACTGGACGTACTTTTTCTACTCACAAGCACTGATCTTAATTGGACGTGGCCTCATGTCAGTCCATCCAAATTACGTTAGATTTTTGTTGGCTTAATCTACGTACTAGTACTGACGTCTTCATGTGCTATACTTGTGAATTTTATAATTTAAAATATTAAATTGATTAATGTTTATGCAAACACGTTTTTTTTAAATAAAAGCAAAATAGGATAGTATCGATCTTTTGTAAGTAACTGTTAACTTGATTAACGTCAGATTAAATATGTTTTTGTTTAGGCTAAACATGGTCATATACACTCATTTAGATGTTCTCACGTGTTTCTTTTCTTTTGCAAAGATAAAGTTTAACTTGCTTAACAAATTATGTGATAATATTTATATGATAAAATATGATTAACCTCAATTTGGTTTTTATATTA
The DNA here is from genome assembly GCF_019320115.1 of Miscanthus floridulus. Lineage (NCBI taxonomy): Eukaryota > Viridiplantae > Streptophyta > Magnoliopsida > Poales > Poaceae > Miscanthus > Miscanthus floridulus. The sequence continues at coordinate 46,227,410 of NC_089589.1, forward strand.
AAATATAATTTGTCTAATCTAAATTAATGCTACTCACATAGTTTTTCCTAATTAACATAAATCAAGCTTATAGTCTTCTCTTTTCTTTTATAAAACCCTGCAGGTCGCTTCTTTACAACCGTAGTTTCGATTAGCGTGCTTTTTCGCGTCTGTGTGTTCGTAGCGAGACGTAGATTCGTTTTACAAACTTTTCATCTTGATTTTATGTTTGGTGTACTGTTCTAATTTAGATCTATTGTTGCTTCGTGTATGATTGTACGGATGCTTGTGTGGTGCTATATGATTCATGTCCAGTCGATGAGATATACGTGGTGATCAAGAAGAAGAACGTTGAAGATTAAAGTTACCGAAGGATCGGTGTTTAAGGCAAGTATAGCATGGGATCTTCCTTGTTGTCCTATTCACCTTTAATCACTTAATTCATACTGCATGTGTCTACCTTGACTACCACTAAGGAATTCCTAGTACTTTGTACCTTCGTACCTTGATACCTATTGGGGTATTGCATTGGGTAGCTATGATGCTAGTGCTCAACTACAGACCATGATCTTGTAACTTGACTAATGGTATATGCAATAAACATTAAAAGATGCTTTTTAGCAACATGGAACAAGGGGGCTAGAGCATTGGGCTGTTTTTATGGTGCTCTAGATTCCTCTCCCTAAGGACTTATCTGTAAGTGATCATCCGGGACTTACAGTACAGCTGTGAGGGCTACTATGGCTCTGGCTTTAGCTCAGTATGAGGACCTTTTCTAGCTTGTTAGTGGTTACCTTTATTGGCGTAAGAATGACTTGACGAATCGGGTATAGTGCGGCCTCTGTCCCCATGTGTATAGGCTGCGTGTCAATGTGCCATCGGGAAGGGGGGCTCTACATCTGTTTGCCGAGTGAATCTAATGGCCCTAACTTGTTAGACGAACCTTTGAAAGGCTTCATAGTGAACCCTGCCGACCTTCCTTGGTAAGTGGGTCAAGAGGATTGGCCGCCTCGGGCGAAAGGGTAAATTACGACTCACAGTGAAAGTGTACAACCTCTGCAGAGTGTAAAACTGGTATATCAGCCGTGCTCACGGTCACGAGCGGCCTTGGAACCCTTACGGAATAGATGATGGACACTAATTATATGGATGATGAAGATGCTCACTAATGGTTAATTGTTTATGCTATTCATTATTCATGTTTACCTGATCATGTGTTTATGGGCTTGAGATAAACTTGTTGCTACTCCTATGCTAAAATCATGACTCATTAAAAGCTAATCGCAGTTAAACCAGTGTCAGCCTTTCGAGCCTCATGAACCCCATGTTATATTTGTTGAGTACGACATGTACTTACGCTTGTTTTATTTTACACATAATTGGAAAAATCCCGGATGGGTACCAGATTGCTAGAGTTTGGAGGAATTAGGCTTGTGATCAACCAGTCAGTTGTCCCTGTGGATTGGAGTCTTCGCCTGAAGATCGGAGTTGTCTTTCCGCTGTCTATACTCTGAGGTTATAATTCTTTATACTAATACGCTATGTATTTAAGCATTGTCTTTTGATATTACCCTTATTTGTAGCTATATGTGAGATTTGACTTCCTGGGCTCACATATGGTGTGTATCTGGTTTTGTTCTTAAAAACCGGGTGCTACATTGATAAAAAAGCGTTACACTCTTATTTATAGGTTATTTTCAGGGTGACGTATTTGATGTGGTTTTGGTCCGTACTTCATAAGGAGGCCGATCGACCCAATTTCAAACAGGCATGTCGAATCATGGAAACTACGGCAGTGGAGATTTTCAGATAGAAGTATTAATAATAATTATGATACCAAGTAATTGTACCATGAAAATATATTCCGTAGTGAAACAAACGCTATTTTATCTAGTATTATATACAAATACCGGTAACTTCTCATTTAAGATTGGTCAGATATACGATAGTTTGACTTAGAACAAAGCTAACATTAAAAATTTATAATTCTTGGGATGGAGGCAAGGGCAAGACTACAGCTACATATATATTTTAAGACAGGGAAGGAAAAGATCAGAGTACTGTTCACATAACGAAAGAGAATCGGAAGCTAGTGGCGAGTTTATTAATAACAAATATGGTCAATGCTACACATGCATAATCACATATGAGTAGCCCAGTCATATGCTTGCTTTGTCTGTTCTAGGCCTCGGATCCATCAAACCATGTCGCCAAGTTGGAAACCTGGTATATTGATCAAATAATCAAGTTGCAAGGTCTGTAGGCTGTAGCAAGTGGCCCTCAAGCAATTCTACTACAGGTGTATATTAATCCCACATGATACTAGTATCCTGTAATTCACAAGAGATCCGATACTACAAGAAATACTTCTCACTTTAACGAACCATAATCAATCAACACAATCTAGGGACACAAACACTCCAAAGTAGAAGGCTTTTGTAGGTGCGGTTCGAAAGTCAACAGTCAAGGGAAAAAAGGGTGGTGGCTCTAATGTTCATATGTGTAGAAGTGTATGTTTACCCCACATGATACTAGTATCCTGTCATCCACAAGAGATCCGCTGCTACAAGAGACAATTCTTACTTTACCACCATAATCAATTACCATAATCAGGGACCCAAACATTTTGATTATAACAATCCTATGCATAATTCGGGTTACAATAATTCAGTTGTTGTCCAAAGAGGAGTAGCACTCAGCAGTTCCATCTACATCCGTCCACCTGTCCGACTCCTCACTCTCAATCAAAGTCAATGAGTCACCATCTAGGCTAGACAGTCAAGGAATCTTGATTCGACTACTCTACTTCAAACATCAAAGTGTCAACTGCAAAGCGGCGGCAAGGGAGGCTAGGAGTAGGGATGAAAACGGATCGGATACAGACGGATATCACCGATATTACATTTGTTTTCATATTTCGGTCCGGATTCGGATTCGAATACGGATAGTGTCAACTATGTCGGATAGGATACGATTGGATATCGACATCATAATTAAATATGCGATTTGAGTATTCGGATACGGATACGGTATCGGATGTTGGATATCCGGACTCAGATACGGACAGATCTCAACCCCTCTAAACGGATTCGGTTTCGAATACAGTCGGAAAATATCCGTACCGTTTTCATCCCTAGCTAGGAGGCTGTACTAGCAAGTGCCAAACTATTGTAGTGCCATGGATTCCTCGAAAATTTGACATGGTTGGGCACCTGTACACCAGTGCCAACAAGCAGCGAGTCTAATTCTTAAGTTCTGTACACAATTGACTAATTGTCTTGTATTATGATTGAAAATATTTCCTTGAATGCTATATGTTGGTGCCATATGAGCATTTATTGTTCTATTTAAGCCAGAAGGGCCCATTTTAGTGTTTCGAAAAGGCCCCTAATTTTACCAGCACTGCCCTCATGAAAAGAACTTGCATGTGACAGATACCCACGTTATTTTCCAATGCAGCATAGCACGTTCTGGAATGAGATCACGCACATTCAATTGTTCAACTGTAACGCTATTACACTAGCTCTGCTCAGTCACCCTCATATCACCTACAAAATTATGTGATTACACATAGACAGTCATATTTTGCTTGCATCTGTGATGGTCTGAGATGCAGATGATTTTCTCATGATCTTGTGCATCCTGAGACACAGGATCGAGTGTCAATTGACATGCTGTAACCCTGTTTCTATTGACATGCAGCGAGGAGGTTCAAGGCATATATAGAACATGATTGGAGCTTTACACTCTATACAGCTCTATGAACTTGGATAGCCTGGGTCATGTTCGGTCAACCAATTCCAACCATTTGCAGGGTTAAGTCGACTGCACATCAACGTCGCGCCACCAACCCAGGAAATCAAATGTTAGCGCAAACAAGGAGCAGTACTAGGCGCAGTGCAGAGCAAGATCATCTGCCCCGTAGTACATTCAGTTCGAGTCCTGAGCAACCAACAGCAGCCTGTCCACTTGAAGGCGATCCCTCTCTCAGGCCGGTGGTCAAAACACCAAACACTGTATCAATGTCCCATGTCGGGAGAAGGTAGAGCTGCGTGAATGGAAGGAAACGAAGATTACACTCCAACTGCTGCTGCTTGATTTTTCCCAGATGAGCAGATGATGTTCCTGACGCCTTCTATTGCCATGTGCGCACTTAGATTATAGATTTTAATCGTTAGTATCTATCCTGTTGCAATCTCTCTGAGTCTCACAACACCATGAATGTCGGTGTGAGTATAACCAAGACAAAGGAAATGGAGGAGATGTAACATTTGAGACACAAGTGGATGATAATATGATACATCCAGATGGATGATCAGGATATCTGTCTTTTACTAAGTCATTCTTTATCAATATGAGGCTGGCAGCTACTCAATGTTGCATTTCCTCCACCATTGAGTTCGTTATTGCATTTAGGCATCTTACTGACAGGCGCACACAGGACACTTCTACACGCAAGCGCGTGTGACCCCATCCATGTCTGCACCGCTAGATACATTTACTACTAAAACCTAGCTTTCCACTGCATCAGTCTACCTTGGTGCTTATTTTAAAGTCATTGTTCTCATCTTCACTCCTTAATTTGATATGCTTTTAGAACTGTTCCTCACCACCTTCTTGCAGTAATTTGAAGATGAGTCTTTGGATTGTTACCCCTAGTACAATGAGGACGATAGTATCACAAGTCGAGTCAATGATTGAGTTGTGCATCTTTATTGTTTGTTGAATTGTCATTATGCTTATGCTTGTTTTGAATCTTTGTAATGATTGCAATAATCTTGGGGGTGTTCCAACAATTTTATTTAGTTCATAGGCCTAAGGTATAAGGATTAATGAAATAAATAGTAGGGTTTTGGTTCTCTCCAGTGTTTCTCTATCCTGCCTTCGTAGCAACCTATCTTTATCAGTTTATATCTCTATCTTTGGACTACCAAAAATCATGACAAAATTCTGTACAACAGTATACTCCAACATCTTTCTCCTGACCACAAGGAACCACCTTGATAGCTATGTTGGTTATGGACTTATGAAAATCACAAGACGATGCACCTATGCTGTCTGAAGCCTAGAATAGTTTCGGTTTTGCACTAGTTTTTGAATACTTGAACTGTAGAATTTGGAAAAGTGTTCTATAAGGAAAGTTGTGGAGGATTTGATAAGCTTTCCAACGGTATAAGCTATAACTCTATTGGATTAACAGAATGAGAGTTACAGCTGTTTTACTGATGCTATTGTTTTTCTGCTAGCGAGGAATTTCAGGATTTCTTGTTCTTGCACAGTGCACGAGAGTATCATTGGGATGTCAGAATGTCTTGATACTAGTTAGCTCATCTAGAAGAAGGTGAAACCTGCCCTTTTGTGTCCCCTAGTTGATCTCATCTTAAGGGGGTAGCCAAGTTGAAGAATTTGCAAGATGAAGTATCCTACGTTCTAGTTAGCGCAGCGGAAGCGTGGTGGGCCTATAACCCACAGGTCCTAGGATCGAAACCTTTGGAGGAGATCAATAAGATAGACGATCATGCATATGCAAACTATCCAACTAAGAACGGGTCCTGAATGCTCAAGGTTCCATATGAAGTTCAGTTATACTCCCTAGCTCTCACTTGGAAGAATCTGATTAATCTAATGAGAAAGCTGGTACTCAAGGATGTGAGAGAGAAACTCAGAGTTTTCAACGATGAGATTTGGTTAGAAGTTCAAGGGAAGTTTAACCAATATTACCAAGATATTGATACAGCTACTAAAGAAGCTTTTAAGTGTGCTTGGATCAAGAGACCTTAGCTAAGTATTTGAAGGAGTAAAAAAAGGGGTTGAAGTAAAAACTATGTATTAGCTTTGCCAGATTCAGGACAAGAGCTTTATATCCACTATGATGCACCCTGTCATTGTTGGGTTGAAGTAGTCAAAGGATTATGACTTGGAAAAGTGCTATCACTTGGAGAAGGAAAAGTCATTGCCGATGCCCTTAGCAAGAGAGAGTTATGCTAAGAAGATTCAAACAACACCAAGGACTATGAATTGTATTCAAGGTTCGAGCAACTTAACTAGAATCCTTATGTTTTAAAGATTGGTAGTAGAATCTCCTTTTGACCAAGATGATTCGTCAGGCTCTGTTGGAAGGTGAATATTTTAAGAAAGAGAATTGATAGTATGGACTAAAAAGGAAAGGTGGCCTAGTGATTGGAGTTACCAGAGTATGGTTTCGAGTATCTGTCAGAATCTTCGAATCAGTTTGGCAAGTTACTTGGAGTAAGGTTAACAGTTATGTAAAGTAAAGAAGGATCCAAAGACGGAATATCCCTATCTCCTAGTCAACGTCTTCCGAATCTCAAGGACGAGGTTCATTTTAAGGGGGATAGAATTGTAACACCCTAAAAATTTCATGCTTTTGAAATAGGGTTAAAAAGATTTAATTTTGATTTTTTATGCTCATGAAAACATAGGGAAGTAATAATTTTCATTAAATTAAAATTTATCATAAGGTAGCAACATATTTGAGCATCCATGCCGTTGCATTTTATTTATTGTGATGAGTGGTTTTGCCCAAAATTCAAAATAATTTCAAATGCTTTTAAAATGATTTGAAAATGGTTTTGAAATAAAAAAAAGAGAAAAAGCAAAACTACCCTCCTCCCCCTTCTGGCCCAGCCGGCCCAGCTCCCCATCCCATTCTCTTCACTACCAGCCCGCTTCCACCTTTTCTCCCGCACCGAGCCCTAGCTCGGCCTCTCTCCTTCCCCGCGCAGCCGCTCCCCTCTCCACTGGCCTAGTAAGCCACCGCAAGCCACTCAACTCTCTCCTTCCCTCAGCCAGCCCAGCTTCCTCTCTCAGGCCTGCTTCGCCCGTGGCACAGCAGCATGCCATGCCCCACTCTCCTGCCTCACTCTCCCTCACTGTCATCGTGGACCCCGCTTGTCAGCCGCATCGCTTTCTTCTTCCCCGAGCCGTCGCCGACCTGGACTCACCGCCGCTGCATAGGAGTTCGTTGCCGCCCATGTTTCATTCCCTGGCATGCGCCCCATGTTTATTCCTAGCCTTAAATGCCGAGCCCGCACCGCGCCGCTACCCCTGGCATAACTCTCAGCGCAGTCGTAGCCTCACCAAGTCGACGCAGCGCTGCCAAACCCTAGCCGCCGACGAGCTGGCCACCTCGCCAAGCACAGCACCGCCTCTATCCGCTCCGCACCGTGGTAAACTACCTTGGTGAGTTTAGGTTGCCTTCCTCTCTCTATTAGTGCCCTCGCCTTGTGCTGTCGTGACCCGTAGGCCTAAATCCCACTACGCCGGCTAGCTCACTCGTTCCTGGCCATGGCGCCTGGCACTGTTCTGGTAGTCGGTGGCTTCTCTCTCCCTCCCCGAGTCTAATCTGAGCCGTCCATCTTAGATCTAACGGCTTAGATCTCACCGTACCCCTTCGCCTATCACTTTTGCTAAAGAGCCCCTGCACTTTTCCATATTAGAACCCACGGTCCACTCCAGATTCAAAATTCCAATTTTTATGTATTTTAATTCGAAATAGAAGATCCACTTATTTACAGTTTTTCCACTAGTTTTCTTTAGGCCATAATTTCTCCATTTTAACTCCGAGTTGATCTGTTCAAGTTGCATTAGATTCGTCATTGAGTAATCTACATGTTCAAGCTACTGTTAAATATATTTTGACCTTTTGGAATTTCGAGGTTAGATTTAATCTATAAAATTATTAAAGGAAAATCTTGTTTAATTCATATCTTCTTCGTTATAGCTCCTAATTAGAGTGTTTTTCGTGCCTGTGTGATTGTAGCAACGTGTAGAACATCTTTAAAACCTTTTTACTTACTGGTGTACTATTCTAATTTATTCCTATTGCTTGCTTCGTGTATGATTGCATGGATGCTTGTGTGGTACTTTATGATCATGTCCAGTCGGTGAGCTGTACGTGGTGAAAACAGAAGCAATTTTTTGATGGTTTGGACTAGAAGAAGATCAGAGTTTAAGGCAAGTATAGCATGAGATGTTGCTTGTTGTCCCATACACCTTTAATCATTTAATTCATACTGCATGTGTCTACCTTGACTACCACTAAGGATTTCCTAGTACTTTGTTACCTCATACCTTGTCACCTATGGGATATTGCATTGGGTAGTATGATGCTAGTGCTCAACTACAACCATGATCATGACTTTAGTTGAGCACTAGCATCATACCATTAGTACTAGAAAATCCTTAGTGGTAGTCAAGGTAGACACATGCAGTATGAATTAAATGATTAAAGGTGTATAGGACAAGAAAGATCCCATGCTATACTTGCCTCAAACTTAGATCCTTCTTCCAATCCAAATCTTCAAAGATCTGCTTCTTGATTTATCTCAGTATAGCTCACCGACTGGACCAGATCATAAAGCACCACACAAGCATCCATTAAATCATACATGAAGCAAACAATAGAGCCAAATTAGAACAATACACCATTCAGTGGAAAAGGATTTAAAAACAAATCTATGTATTGCTACGAACACACAGACGCGAAAAGCACACTAATCGGAGCTACTGTTGAAAAGATATAACTACCGAAAGATTTTGCTTCTAAAATAGAAAACCATAAGCTTCATTTATTCTATGATATAAAAACATCTATAAGATATTTCAGAGAAATACCTAAGTTGAATTAAGTCAAACTTATATTTGGTATTGAAAACCGAAGTGAAATTTATCATATTTTTTTATAAGTCCAGTTGAATAGTTGTTAATCAAGTTAGGATTTAAACCATGATATTCCAGAGCTCTTGACATTGATACTAATGCGTAGTTTACGTCGTCACGAATCCAACACATCTTGAATGGATCGAATAGGAGCTAGAACGAATAAGTTAGGATTTAGACAAGATTTCCTTTATTAAAATAATAGATTAAATCTAATCACGAATTTTAAAAGTTGAAAACATACTTAACAGTAGTATGAACATATAGACAACATAAATAGGATCCTAATGCAATTGGAACAGGTCAAATCATAGTTAAAACGACAAAGTTATAGCGTAAATAAATCTAGTGGAACAATTTTGTAATTATTTTGAACTCATTTTTAGTTTTAAAATAAAAGAAAATGAATTAAAACTTCTCTTGTTGACTTGGCATCATTTTTAAGAAAACACAGGGGTCAAAACATAAAAACTAGGGGCATTGATTGAATTATTTTGAAACTACTGCTAGATGGTGGGTTAGATTACGCTGCAGGGACCCTTTAGCAAAAGTACGGGCCGAAACGATACGTGTTAATCTCAACCGTTAGATTGAGATTGGATGGCTGAGATTAGATGGGAGGAGGAAGACACAAAACTGGACCACAGGGTTGATTTTGTAAAAGTCGGGGGTCTCTTTAGCAAAAAGGCGACCAAAGGGTATCTTCTATTCTTGGCCCTTGATCACAAGATCGGATGGATGGAAATAAATTAGAGAGAGAGCGGGTGGCATGGCCAGTGGCGAGTTTGGTGGCGGCACCATGCACGGCGGTGAGGAAGCTCGTCGGCGATATTGAAGAACAGCCTACAGGCCACAACGGAGCGAACCGAGAGCATAAAAAGCAAGAGGGCGGCACGACGAACTCACCGAGATATATCTCAGCAACGGGGAGCGAACAAATCGACGGCGGCGGCAGGCGCTTAGGGTTGCGGTGCTGTGAGCTCAGATAGGGGTGGCGGCTTGCGCTAGGGCTGGATAGGACAGTGGCGAGGCCATTGGGCGCTATTTATGAGAGGGTCGTGTGTGGAACGCACGCCAACGGGCGTAGTGGAGGCGGACTCGGCGACGGTGTCCGGCGTGGATGGGAGAAAGGAGATGGCGCGAGGTGGGAGACGGCTGTCATGCGGGCCCAGTTCGTCAGTGACTGCGCACAAGGGAAGAGGAGGCACGGTGCGGCACGGCCTGCTAGCTGGGCCGGCAAGAATGGGCCGGCGCCAAGGCGGGGAAAAACGGAAAGGAGGGATGGGCCGCTGGCCTTGCTAGGCTATGCAGGAAGGGATAGAGCTGGGCCAGGCCGAAAGACAATGAGGGGAGAAGAATAATTTCTTTTTTTTTTCTATTTCAAAACTACATTCAAATATGAACCAAATCAAGTTTGAATAGGGTTTCAAATACACTTTTCTATTCAAATAAAAATGAGCAATTTTGGTAGGCTTTGCAAAAATAAATTTTACAACTTTTTAAATTCTTTTATTTTCAAATTTTCTTTTATTTTATTTCAATGCCATATCCAAATTCATTTCCAAAAGCTTTTTGAATTCATTTTGAATTTTGGATTCAACCACTCATTGTAATAGGCCAAATGTACTAGCATGTATGTACATCCATGTTGCTACTCCTTATGATGAATTTTAATAAAATGAAAAATATTTTTTCCTATATTTCATGTGCATAAAAATTCACAAACAACTCATTTCAATCCTATTTTCAAAATTGAAAATTTTAGGGTGTTACAATTCTAGCCCCCTTAAGATGAATCTCGTCCTCGAGATTCGCGGAGATGGTGACAAAAGAGATGCAGACTCTCCGCCTTTGGATTCTTCTTTACCTTGCATACCTGTGGACCTTACTCCAAGTAACTTGCCCAACTGATTCCAAGATTTTGACAGGTACCTTGAACAATTCTCAGGTAACTTCAATCACTAGGCTACCTTTCCTTTTTAGTCCATACTTATTAGACCTCTTTCTTCATATGTTCACCTTCCAACGGAAGCCTTTTCACTTTCTTGATTAGAAAGAGAATCTACCACCAATCTTCAAAACATTAATGATTCCGGTTAAGTTGCTCGAACTTGGAATATAATTCTTAGTTCTTGGTGTCACCCGAACCTTCTTAGCATAATTCTCCATTGCTAAGGGCATTGGCCATGACTTTGCTCCTCGAAGTGATAGCGCTTTTCCAAGTCATAATCAATTTCATTCCAATGAGGATATCACAAGCTCAAGACCATCTTAGTGTAGATGTCCTGTAGATTCTTGTGAACCTTCTTAACTACAAATTTCTTAGTTTTATATTTATATTATATTTTATTATATAGGCCCAATGCTTGTTTAGATCAATGATGTCTCAGAGACGAATGTACATGAAGAAGAAGGTTATTTCCTTTGCAAAATTTTTTATCTATTCGAAATATTATTAATTATTATTTTTCTCAACATGATGAAGTTAAGACGTTTCAAGCCATTCAATAAACTCAAAATATAATCGAAATTTAATCTTTTTTGTTGTTATTATGAACAGTAAATTACTAGAGTCACGGCGATACATCAGCGCTAGGGAATATCTATGTTTCAGGCTACGAATTCATGACAAAGAATTTAATGTCATGTTTCATGGTGGGAGGCTTTTTCAGTAATGGGCTATTGATATGTATGTGAAGGTGGAGTCAATGCGATTAGATTGGTACTCAAAATAGGCGCATCAAGATCTAATTCGTGCTGATCTATACCATGTTAGATGTATTTGAGTTGAAAAAGGTTGATTTTTCTATTTTCAAACCCAAGGAAAACCTATAATATTTTAACACATATATTCACCTGAGGCCTTCTAGACACTCTTGTCAGCTGGAGAAGCCCGTGCGTCACAAGTTGGTCATAGAATTGTACTATCAAAAGATTTCCCAGGAAGTGACCGTGATGTGCACTCAAGGTATATGGATGCCATGGCTTTGATTACTCGATATGGAAAGCCAGATTTTTTGTGTGACAATGACATCTAATCCATATTGGGATGAGATAGTAGAACAGTTATTGCCAGGACAATGCCACAAGATTGTCCAGACATCGTGTCAAGGGTTTATAGAGCAAAGCTACGAGACCTCCAAGATTTCCTTCTTAAAAAATCATTTGGGCAAGGTTGCTGCCTTGGCACATGTCACTGAGTTTCAGAAAAGGGGATTACCACATGAACACTTCCTTTTGGTTATGGAAGACGAGAACAAAGTACGTACTCCCGATGATTATGACAAGTATATATCAGTAGAGCTTCCTGATCAGAAGAAATATCATAAATTGCATAGACTTGTGTGCAAACATATGATGCATGGACCATGTGGTGTCCTCAACCGTAAGTGCCAGTGTATGATAGACGGTAGTTGCCGCTTTCATTATCCCCGTGACTTTTGTGAAACCACCCTGTAGGGAAAGAACTCATATCCTATTTATAGAAGGAGAGATGATGGACAAAAAGTAAAAATAAGAAGGGAATGGTTGGACAACAGATGGGTTGTGCCATACAATCCAATCCTTCTAATGAGGTATAATTGTCATATTAATGTAGAGGTTTGCAGCAGCATAAAGTGTGCCAAGTATCTATACAAGTATGTCTTTAAGGGCCACGACTGTGTTTCGGCTTTCGATAAATCAAGCTCAGGCAAATATGGATGGGAAACCACTGGTTATTAATGAGATTAAGCAGCATAGAGATGGAAGGTGTATAACAGCTATAGAGGCAATCTATAGATTATATGGTTTTCCTTTGTATGATATGTCACCTTCTGTGTTACAAATGCAAGTTCACCTTCCAGGAAAGCACATGGTTGCCTACAAAGATAGGGATGATCTAAACAATGTTGTGCGAAATCCTAACTCTCAGAGGTCCATGCTTACAGAGTACTTCAGCACAAACATGTATGATCTTGGCGCACGAAAGTATTTATATAGAAAGTTCCCTGAGCACTTCACTTGGATAAAGTCAAAAAAGTTTTGGAAACCTAGAGAAAGAGGTGGTCAGATTAGAAGATTGGTGTATGCCCATCCTGCTGAAGGAGAGCGATACTATCTCCATGTGCTTCTTAACCATGTCAGGGGTGCAACTTCATTCGAGCATGTTAGAAGTCGACATGGAACTACATATGCAACATTTAGAGATGCCTGTGAGGCCTTGGGCTATATGGAAACTGACAAGAGCCTAGATGACCTGCCTCACTGAATCTACACAATTCAAGATGCCTTGTGCTCTGAGGAGGCTATTTGCATCAATCATAGTTTTCTACGAGTGTAATAATGTCTGAGCACTATGGGACAAACATATTGATTCAATGTATGAGGATTATCGTCGCTCAAATTGCAACTTCCAAAATGGTTGAACAAATGGGGCTTAGAGATATATCTATACATGTTAAATATATGGGTAGAGACATTACAAACTATGGACTTCTTGAACTAGATGCCTCAGGTAAACTGATAAATATTAAAATTCCCAAAAACTTTTTTTATTAATAATTAATAATTAATGCTTCTTATTCATCATTTTGAATTTTGAATGACCCTTTACACTTATTTGATTAGATGAGATGTCAAGAGACCATTATAGAGAGCTTACGAAAGAATTGAATATTGGATATGAAGAAGAATATCTGAAAATGATACAAACACTGAATGCTGAGCAGCGAGCTGGTTTCGACTTGATTATGAATCATGTGGAGAAGAAAGTTGGCTAGGTATTTTTTGTCGATGGACCAGGAGGAACTGGCAAGACATATCTTTATAAGGCTTTGCTTGCAAAGGTGCGCTCCATGAATCTTATAGCAATTGCTACAGCCACATCTGGTATTGCAGCAAGTATCATGCCCAGCGGATGCACTGCACACTCCCGCTTCAAGATTCCCATAAAGCTAGATAATAACACTATGTGTAGCTTTACAAAACAAAGTGGTACTGCTGAATTGCTTCGTAGGGCTGCCTTGGTAATATGGGTTGAAGTAGCCATGACAAAGAGACAAGCAGTAGAACCACTCGACAAAACATTGCAAGGTATAATGGGTTGCAATCAACCTTTTGGTGGTAAGGTCATGTTGTTTGGAGGTGACTTCAGACAAATTCTTCCCGTTGTACGAGGAACAAGAGCACGGATCATTGATGCTACTTTACTAAAGTCATATATATGGGGCAATGTACGAAGGATTCGGCTTACCCATAACATGCGAGCTAAAAATGATAATTGGTTTGCGGAGCACCTGTTATGAATTGGGAATGGAACTAAAAAACATTTGGTGATAATTAAGTTCAATTGCCTGATGATATCATCGTGGAATGGAGGCAAAATTCCAATAAGAATGCAAATAAAATAAGTTCAGAAGACAATCCAATTGACAACGTTATCGAACAAGTGTTTTCGAAACTCAAGGCAAATTGTACCTCTGCAGATTATATGCGCAAACGTGTGATTCTTTCTACTACAAATGAGCATGTCGATGCAATGAATGGAATAATAATCGAGAGGTTTCCTATAAATGAGAAGGTATACTATAGTTTTGACTCAGTGGATAATGATACAAGGAATAATTACCCTCTTGATTTTCTAAATTCTATTACACCTAATGGGTTGCCTCCTCATGAGCTTAAGGTTAAAAAAGACTGCCCTGTTTTCCTACTACGTAATCTTGATACTCACAACGGTCTTTGCAATGGCACTAGATTGGTCATTAGAGGATTTCAGAACAATACAATTGATGCTAAAATAGTTAATGGAGATCATGCAAGAACCAGAGTATTCATACCAAGGATTCCCATGTCCCCCGTCCAAAGACCATACATTGCCATTCAAGTTCAAGCGAAAGCAGTTCCCAATAAGATTGAGTTTTGCAATGACAATAAATAAAGCCCAAGGTCAGACCATACCAAATGTTGATGTGTATCTCCCTGAACCAGTTTTCTCCCATGGCTAGTTGTATGTAGCACTGTCAAGAGGTGTTTCTCGTAATAGTGCGTGGGTTTTGGCCAACACAAATAAGGATGTTGACCCCACTGGAAAGAGCACAGAAAATATTGTCTTCAGAGATGTATTAGAGATGTGACACCAGTACATTCAATAATTTTCAAAATGATATATGCGAATACTCTCCAGAGTTTCATTGTTATTCTTATTGTTTCATTACAAAGATTTTTTTGTGATAAGCACGTGCATGCCTTACGTGCATTTCTACTAGTTTAAGTTAAAGACTCATGATGGGCTTTGGAGAAAGAGGAAGAGAGGAGTAAATGGAAGAGCGGGTGAGGGAGAGTGCGTGTGTGTGTGAGTTTGTGGCCGGTAGGACAAAAGAAGAAGAGGCACATGGGCCTGTTGATCCATGGCCCCACCCGTGCACTAGTCATGTGGTGATTGGTGACACACAGCCAAGTGGACCTTGCTTGTCAGTTGACATGGGGAAGCACACGCAGGGAGACGGTGTCAATGATTTTCACCGATGGTTCCTAAAATGAACTGACAGTGAAAATGATTTTGACCGTCGGTTTGTATTACAAAGCATCGTGGAAAAACATTACAGACCATTTTTATAAAACCAGCAGTGAAAGTGTCGCTGGCGAAAATGCTTTCTTTCATAGTGACAATGCATGTGAGCATAAATGTAAAGTAAAGAGGATGAAAATTTCTTCACCATATTGATGACATTTGTTTTTATAGAAAGGTTTTAATTTACATTCGATGTTAATATGAACAATGCAAAAAGAATAAACACTGAACAAAAGATGAATAAATAAAATATTGAATATGGTCTCCTTTATTAGATAACATATTGAAACTAATACAGGACGGTGGCACACGGATTCTTGTATCTGGTAATCTCCATGCGCAATACATCCATGTATCTATCTATCTGTCTGTCTTTCCGTCTGTCCAGCTGTCCATCTGTCTACCTGTCTATTTGTCCATCTGTCCACCTGTATGTCCACCTGTCCACCTGTCTATCTATCAATCTATCTATTTGTCTGTCTGTACACTCTCTCTCCTCTGCCCGCCTACCTAGAAGGCAGGCAAACAGGTCGTACACCCATTTGTTGTGACAATGCATCTGAGCGCGTGTTCAGTTGCCTGTAGTTTTGATTTTGGGCTACTGTAGTACTTCCGTTTTTATTTGGCAATTAGTGTTCAATCTGGACTAATTAGACTCAAAACGTTCGTCTCGCAATTTCCAACCAAACTGTGCAATTAGTTTTTTTCGTCTACATTTAATGCTCCATGCACGTATCGCAAGATTCGATGTGATGGATACTATAGCACTTTTTTTTGGGAATTTGGGGTTCAACTAAACACGCGCTGAGCATAAAAGTAAAGAGGATGAAAATTTCTTCTCCATACTTGATGACATTAATTGTTATAGAAAGGTTCTCATTTACATTCGATGTTAATATGAACAATGCAAAAAGAATAAACACCGAACAAAAGATGAATAAATAAAATATTGAATATGGTCTCCTACATTAGACAACATATTAAAACTAATACGGGACGGTGGCACACGGATTTATGTATATGGTATTTTAAGTTAAAGATACGTCATCTATATAACTATGAACAAACAAGGCAACAAGGATACTAGAATAGAAGTGATACAGATATACAAAAACTCTACTTCTGCACATGGCACTCGTCCAAGGCACAACAAAGAGGATCGTCTGTGCTGCACTATGCATTGCTCTTGTGATACTGACTTCGACCCTATCGTCTTGCGACGATGGTACGTATCTATCTGCTTTTATATATTTCCATCATTTAATTTGTTCATGGTTTTCTAAGTGAGATGTAAATTGTATCGCATGCAGAGGAAACATTATGTGACCCTATGCACCCATGCACTAACGACAAATGCTTATCGGAATGTGGAGTCAAGGAACGCAGGCTGAAAAAGTTTGTAAAGAAGATCAGATGCGAGGTTCATATTCATCCAAATGAATGTTGCTGCACTTTTTTTCCTCCACTCGGAACTGGTCATGTTGGAAGTCAAAGGCAGCACAAATGATAATAGCGGGTTTCTACATTGAATAGAGTAATAAAATGGACAGGAAAGCATGCATGGCTTGAGTCATTTCATGGATGCAGACAATACCAGGATGTTGTTGCATGTAATGTATCCATGATCTTTTTCCTTTCCAATGTAGTAAAACAAGTACTCCTTTTTCCATCGCTACGCCAGCGTTTCACACCCAAACTCTATGGCAACAAATATAGTATCCAACATATTGTTTACAACAAAATAATTTAATCATACATTTAAGATTATTAAGACCAAATACCAGTTATCGATCAGGTCAGTCCCTGGTTTCAAAACATTCGGTTAATTATATCCTATTTATTGATAGGTTGATGAACGATAACTTCTCTTCTACCTAAAAAATCCTTAAGTTGTGTTGCAGTCAAATTATCCAATAAAAAAGAAAGTCATATGGTTTGTCTCCTCCATAGAAGTTGAAGTCCCTACGCAGATTCAACTCTCGTCCTCTAAGCGCATGCCTCATTGTTTCCTTCTCATGTCAACACACGCATTAATCTCCATGCGTAATACATCCATGAATCTATCTATCTATCGTTCTATCTGTCTGTCTGTTGTCTGTCCTTCTATTTATCTATCTGTCTGTCCATCTGTCTAACTGTCTGTCCATCTGTCCACCTGCCCAGCTGTCTCTCTCTCTATCTATCTATCTATCTCTCTCTCTATCTGTCTATCTATCCATATGTTTATTTGTACACTCTCTCTCCTCCTGTCCGCCTGTCTAGTAGGCATGCAAACAGGTCGTACACCCATTCGTATCATCCATCTATCTTAACTATACTATTAGAGTAACTTATCTTAATGCACTAAAAATCATATAATTTCCTCAATGGCAAAAACATTGTTCCTTTCTCCTCTATGCCACTAGATAAATTTTCACTTATCCTAGTGGTCACTTCAGTCAGGCTCTATTAATTTTTATGCCACTGACTAAATACGGACACATCATATAATAAATATCCTTCCCTATTATTAGATGCCGAATATACCCTCTATGACTAAGGCCCTGTTTGGTTTCCCATGACTAAAATTTAGCTACTAAAATCAATGACTAAACTTTAGTCACCCTTGTTTGATTCTAGTGACCAAAAGTGACTAAAGGTCATTAAAGCAGTTTAACAAAAATCAAACTACCCCTAATGAATGCCGAAATCAGGCCTAGGGGACCACTAATAATGAGGGGCAGCCCTTGTCCATTGGGCACTTTAGCCAACTTTTAGCTATTCTTGGGTGACTAATGTGACTAAACTACTTTATTTCCATTTTAGTCAGTTTGTTTGGCAGTTTAGTAGCTAAAGTGACTAAAGTTTGGTAGCTAAATTTTAGTAGGGGTAATCAAACAGGCCCCAACACTACAAGCCCACCCAAAAACTTCACGTGTCATCCACACAATGGATACCGTCTCCCTCTCGCGGCTTACTGTCCAGGTGGATGTGCAGTGGCAACACGGCAGATCAGGGGGGGGGGGGGGGTCGATAGCAGCTCGAGTGTTGCTTCCATGCGTCGATGCCTTTGTAGGTACAGTGACAACCATGTGTCGCTCCATGCGTCAAAGGCCTGGATCATGGGAGGGGGGGGGGGGGGGGGGGTCGATAGGAGCTCGAGTGTTGCTTCCATGCGTCGATGCCTGGGTAGGTACAGCGACAACCATGTGTCGCTCCATGCGTCAAGGCCCGGATCATGCCTCTGCAGCAAGCAAGCCATAGATGTGCCTAGCATCGCAGGCCACATGCCACACCTGGCCGTGTATCTGCTGGGTTCAATCGGTTCTACAATGGCTTGCCAGAGTACACAGTTCAGCCACCCACTGCTTTCCTATGTGGTGTATGCTCACGTTGCTATTTGACAGCATCTCTTTTTTACACTACTGCACAAATCTTAATGGAGGTGGTCATTTTTTGTTTACGGAGGTGGGCAAAGCGTCCGCCTCCGCCAAAAGGCCTGTGTTAATGCGGCTTTTATGGTGGTGGACGCAATGCCCATCAATGAAAATCAAGGTTTTTGCAGGCGGACACAATGCCCGCATGTGAAAATGAATCAGGGGAAAAAAAAAACCATCGACAAGCACACCGAGCCACTCCACGTGCCGCTGCCGCCACTCGCTGGATCTGCGCACCGTCGTCGTCCTTATCGCTGGATCTATTGCCGGAGGATGCACCCACCCATGATTCGCTGTCGGAGGATGTGCTAGCCCTAGATCCGCGCCGGCCCTAGATCCACCGCTGGGGGGCCTGTCCACCTTCCACCGGATCGAGCCGCCCTCTATCGAACTCCAAGCTTCCTTAATAGATTTCTGGCTTGTCGTGGAGCCTGCTCGAAGCTGCCGTCGCACGGGAGACCTCCAGCCACACGGGAGGAGCGGCTCGACATCCGTCTATGCCTCCCTGCCGCACGGTCTGATGCCGGCTCTCCACCATGGTGCGCACGGGTGTCCCTATCGCTGCTCCATCCAACACGCGCTGCCGCCGGCCAGGGGCGTTCGGCATGCCACCACGAGGCGCGCTGCCCCCCATCGCAGTGCCCTCCATCTGCGCGCGCGCAAATCCAACCAACGGTGCGAGCCCCTGCCACCACAGCTCGTCAGGAAGAAGACGAGAGAGATTCCATTTTCGCGAAAAGGAGATGGAGTCTGAGAGGGAGGAGATGAGAGATGGCACCATGGATAGAGAGAGGAGAAAGGAGGCGGCTGCGGTTGGGCTGGGAAACCCTAGTGTTCGTTTATATACTCAGATGCCGGTGGGCTGGATTTTGGGCTCGGCCACATTAACAGCCGAAAATGGCCACATTTTTGTAGGCAGACCTCTTAGGAGGCCCACCTCCTTTAATCGATTTTAGGAGCCTCGGTAAAGCAATTTTAGGAGGCGGGCAATTTTCTACCGCCTGCGTAAATAAAACATCCGCTTCCATAAATCCTTAGCTAATTTAGGAGATGCCTAGACTTACTGCCCACCTTAGAAAATCATAGGGCCCAGCCTCTCAAAAATCATTTTTGTAGTAGTGTTATTTATTGAATTCATTTGTTCTTATTTGAAAATCATAGTGTCCTGCCTCACAAAATCCTCATAATTGCTGACATGAAGCTAATGTGATTCATTCTGGAGCAGAGGTTGTAGTTGAAGATGTCCAATGCCGCATCCGCTTCTTGTTGCTCTATTTTTCTAACAACGAATAGATGTGGGGCATTGGAGAAAATTGAAGAAAAACATAAGGGGTTGGTGGTTGCCTTGCCACAGCCTCGAAGCCATTTCATAGCTATCGGTGCACATGGCAAGTTATTTATAGCGGTCTGTGCCACTTGCATGACCAGATCCAGCAGTGGACAAAGCCAACACGCACCGCCTGGCCATGAGTCTAGGCGTCCGTGCGAGCCGACCGAGAGCAGCCAAGGCGTGTGTGGCCATGCCTGTCAAAGCCACGCGCAGGGTATGACTCCCTATCCAAGAATCACGACCTGGGAACCCATGGACTGGCGGAGGAGGACGATGGGGTTGCGGCCTGATGACGAGAACAGTAGCAGAGAGCCGTGGCCTAACCGCCTAACTGATGTGGAGGACGTCTATGTAAATTCCTACGGTAATTGTTTGGATTTAGGAGCAAAATCATCATTTCCATATGAACATATTTGTAACTTCACAATCCAGTGACAGCAATGGCAACAAGGGAACCGGAAATCTCAAAGTGGCACACAAGGCAAACAGAAAAATTTCATGGCAGTGAAGTATGGTCCACACAAGGAGAAAAATTTTAATGGCATCTTTTTGACAACTCGTTGAAAGGTCCTGACCTACAAGAGGTGGTCGATGTCTTCGTCTACCTCAGGATTACATATGACACAGAGTGTATCATCCTGGATGCTCAGGTGTCTCCTTTTTAACATTGTTTTCGTGTTGAGCCGGTCCACCTGTATTAGTCCGGTGAAGAACTTGACTCGAGGAGTGCAGCAGAACTTCCAAAGCTCTCTGAAGAAGGGGTGCACTTCCTTGGTACTTAAAACATAGGCAAAGAACTTCCTTGAAGAATAGCTGGCGCCCCATATCGGCGTCCATGAGTCTGATGAGTTCTCATCATATGGTATGGCTTCAAGCTGACTCTGGAGATGCTGAAGTTCTTCATAGGCTTGTTTTGAAAGAGAGAGAGCCAAGATTGTATCCAACTCTTCTGCTTGCATTACTTCCTGAACAGAAATAGTAGTCATTACATTTTGTTGTTTGATCAAATAGTACACCTATCTGATTGGTGACTTGCCATATGTCAAATCCAAAATATTTCTGAAAACTTCGTATATGTTTTATAGGGAATGATGGTAACGACTTCTCTAATGCAGAAAAACACTTATGCACTATAATACATTATCTTAGGACTCGGTTATCCCATTCTTGCACTTATTGATTCTGCTATTCTTAAATGAAATATTCGACATAGGGTCGAAGGATTATAACTGTTTCTGCGTGCAAGAAACCTCATAGCCTTCCTCACCTGTTTGTAATTCAAATGGCTTCAGGGCGAATGGCTGACTCAGCCTGGCCATTAAGGTGACGATGACGCTAGTCGAAGCAAAGATCTCGCAACAAAAGACTTAACAAAGGCTCAGGAGATCCTAAATTAGCAAACATTTTCCAAAGCGATCAACTCAGAATTTGATTTCCCCTTGAGTACTGCTTCGAGCTATGCCACCTTTGGTGTCGTTTCTGAAATCACTGTTTCGGCCCATTCAAATCCAACTTATTCTTGCACCAGGTTTTTGCAAACGAAGTCAGTACTCTAGGCTGTGAAAAGGGCAAGTCGGTCTTCACCCGAACGGCCCTGGCTGTTCGGTTTGAATATCGTGTTTATTAGCTTAATAAGTTTTCACCACTGCAATACTTTTTCTTTTATGCTCGGTCAACATGCCGCCTTTTACATCTTCATATTGGTTTCACCACTGCAATTTGGTTCAGCTGCTGCGAAACCTACCTCAGCATCAAAGCCTTGGGTAGTTGCGAAATCGATTTGGCAAACTGCAAAGTCACCAGCAGTGATATACGCAACCTTCCGCAAGCCCCCAAACCATCTTTGGCAACACAACCTTCGGGCCATGTGCTTTGCTAACAGGCATAGTGCTCTAGAAGGAATATTGGATCCAAACAACAAATTCGGTTTCTTTCGAAGATAACAAATGATCCCGGCCAATTACGACTTACAAGCAAAGGTGCAGAACTCTGGTTTTCACATACGAATTAGTTTTTGACTATTGGCTTTCCGAATGAAGCTTTCTCACACTGAGTCGCCTACTCGCTTACAAATGTTTTGGTTATATGGAATCGGTTCTCAGGTGAAGAGCTGCCTTATTTTCCAGAGCAACTCATTTGTTTCTATGAAGACCTTCGGAAGAAGTTGCTTATCTTTTCAAGCACCTAGTTTTCTACGCAACAAAGAATTCCCTATGTTTTTTGCCAGAAGGGTTTGGATATCGCGATTGACGATTCCGGCTTCTAATCATCTCCCAAAGTACGTCTAGGCACATGAATTTTAGCTGATGGTTTTCTTCCAGGTACATTGGTTAAGATAACTTAGGAGCGGCTATTGTCGTATTTCATCTCCCGAGCTAAGCTGGTCTGATATGGTTTCTCTGATGACCAATGGGCTCCGTGGCTCTGCAAAGTCTTTGCCAAGCTAACCGTCCCATAGAATATTTTTGCCAATCAGGTACATTTCAGCTTGTTTCAGCTTATTCTCTCTCACAAAACACTATTGAATCAGCCGAACAGCTCATTGCAATAAATTTATTCCTGCAGGGTTTAAAAATCATCTGTGGATCGTATATGCATGCATTTGTTCCGAAGATAAGTATCCGTTTACCAACGCTTTGTGGTCAAAGAAAAACAAATTGCTTGGAGGCCACCAAAAGCGAAGGCTGAGTGGTATAGCGTGAATAAAATTGGGTGGACATCATGTCCATGGTGCACCCATGCGACCCCAACCACGATGTATGACACCTGTACATAGAAATGATCATACGGTCTGTTAGGAGCTGAGAGCTGCATGTACACAGCCGTGCTTATCCAAACTCCCGTGCTGTGGTGGAGGTGCCTCGTGGCCGCATGATTAGTTTTTTTGCCACGCGTCATGCATTCAAGGTAGGGGCGACGGGAGGGAGTTTGGACCAAGGGTCGACCCCAGGAATAAAATTGGGTGGACACCACGTCCATGGTGCACCCATGTGACCCCAACCCTGATGTATGAACACATGTACATAGAAATGACCGTATGGTCTGTTAGGAGCTGAGAGCTGCACGTGCACAGCTGTGCTTATCCAAACTCCCGTGCTGTGGTGGAGGCGCCTCGTCGCCGCATGAGTAGTTTTTTTTTTTTTTTTTTTTTTTTGCCACACGTCATGCATCCAATGTTGGGGCACACGGGAGGGAGTTTGGACTAAGTGTCCACCCAACTTTATTCCTTACATGAAGGCAGGCAATACCATATTTCTCTGTTTTTTTTTTGCACAGAATAAAATATTGTGCTCTTGCATGTAATTTCTCAATGATATATTTCTATCAAACATTAATAAAATAATTGCGACAACACATGAAGGCAGGTAATGAATTTTATTTACAGATACAACACTTTATCTGACCACCCTTGTAAATGATTTTATGAGACAACACATTTTTGGAAACGCTCAAACTATATGCCCTTGTCTAAAAATCCATTTTTAGAGGTTCTTATGTGGACTCAAACTATATATGCCCTTGTCTAAAAATCCATTTTTCAATATCTTGCTCATAGTCTAAAAGCGCATCCCACGCAAGCTCGACAGGTCTTCCAAGTTAGAATAGGTTTGTCGAGTTAGGTGGCCCATGATAAAGTTTATGTCCACACATGTATAATGTCTAAATTGACCTAACCAAAATCTTGAGTCATAGCCTCCTAGGAACAGACAAATGACCAGCCCCATCTCTTTGTATCCAAAAGAGTCTCATACACTACTAGAGAAATGATTTTAGAAGACACCGCCAAATCATTTTCGAAGACGGGCACACCTAGTAACCGCCTCCATAAATGCTTAGGTGGGCTCCAAGAAAGTGTCCGCCTCCATAATCTTACGACATCTGTCTCCGTAAATTGATTTTGACGACCGCCTCCGTTAATCGATGATTTTCAGATGCAGTTGTTCTAAGCATCTGTCTCCTAAAACCAAATTACAAAGGCGGATGTCTTAAAATGTCCGCTTCCGTAAATAGTTGTATCAAAAAAATAATTCATACCTGTTTCATATAAACTGACAAACTTTCTATCTGTTGTAGATACATATATCTAATATATTGTGGATACATATAGCAACATTAAGATATGACACTGCATGTATACATATTTAACTCTACTGTGGATATATCACACTACTACTGTGCAGGAATATAGTAACACCAACTTGTGTTACTATAGGATGGAAAAAGTATTACTAGCAATCTTAGTAACACATCTTTTTTTGTGTTCCAATTGGCCATGTTACTACAGACTGGTTTATTGTAACACATTTACTTGTCTACAGGAACATTTGTCTAGTGTTACAACGATTTTCTGTTGTAACACATTTTTTGCTCTAGTAACACTTCATGTTGTAGTAGAATGCATAGTTTGTAACACAGTTACTAATCCATTGGAACATTTGCTTAGTGTTACCGTGATTGTCTACTAGAATTCACCCCTAAAGTTATAGTAGAATGCATAGACACTCTACTAGAATTCACCCCTGGTGCAACAACCTAAATGTGTTGCAATAGGTGGAACACTCTCTTGCCACATTTGTTGTTTAGTTGCTATAGGTGGAACCCTCTATTGCCAGTTGCCACACTAAATGTTTGGTTGCTATAGATATGGAATATATACTGACAGCGCCAATTGATGATACCGATAGTTTACATTGCAACACTTTGTTTACTAGCATCAAACAATATTGGAACATCATTAATTTTCCAAAACAATATATGGTTAAAAAAGCATTTTGACAAAGCAATTAAACCAAAAATATGATTTGTTTACACATCTAGAATGAAACCATCCCATATCAAACTCAGCTTAGCTACACACATTGTTCAAACTTCAAACCCAAAAGGTATTTGACACACACTTGTTTGTACTTGTCCACATCAAAATCTAATGAGCTATGTCTACAACTACAACAAAGGTTGGCTTAAATTGACCATTCCATCACTCGAGTGCTCCACAAAAACTCTATCTTCCTACTTAAAAAAATCATTCAAGTTTGGACAGACTGAGTGAGAGGACCATCACACTGTTCTGATGAGTCAATTCTACCACTTCGATCACGATCAAACCTCTCTAATATTGCCTAAAAAATACAAGAAACATCACTACATTAATATATTGGGTAATTTTGTTTACATATAAGTAATGTGGAAAAGGGGTCATTAAGTTGTAGATCATCTTACTCTCTAGTTCTGAAGATGGTAAAACACAAAAGTAAATTCCTTGGGTTCTAAAAGAATAGAAGCAAAAATTAGCATAATTTTATTAAGAAAAGTAGACTCTAAAGGAGACAGAAGGAAAATGTTGAATCCAATATACGTGTATTTCACACTAATCAGAAAATGGTAGAGAAAAAGAAACATAAATTAGCACTGATTTTAAGTTTAGATGGGAATGAACAAACACACATCTCATGGCTTGAATAAAATGGTATAAGAAAATCTTGCATAAGTTATTAACTGTGAGGATCATGTTAAGACTTTCAAGTTACACAGGATCTGTACCAAACTGTATCCAAACTCCAGCAAACATGACTGCCGAAAAGGCAATTAGGAATCTCTAAGCAGTGCAGAAGCAAAGTAATAGGTGAAGATTAATCAATTCACAAATAAGCCGGCTAATAAGAGGTCTAGTTAAACATGTGAAAATAATTATCAAGCTCACTAGTCCAAAGCTAATGATTGCATGAAAAGTTCAAAGACTATTGCAACACTATATATAGCTCACAAAGACATTTCACAGGAATTATGGGTGAGATGATGTACAGGCTTGAGGATTTAATACTGTGCACTTCCTGAGATTCTCCATTAATCAGTTACTGCAGTTGTGATAGATGAGAAAGCAAGCACTCTGAATTGCAGCAGCTGTTGTTGATGACCAAGCCAGGGGAGAGAATAAACACTTGATGATGCTATTGCTGAAAAAATCACTGTTAAAGATCTGAAAACCAGAGAAGAAAACTTCTAGCCAATCAAAGAAAAATAGTCGAGCTGGACAGCCTGCACCAATCTGCAGAAATAAACCGACGAGCAGTACTCCTGCTGAAGAAGTGAACTGCAGAGCAAAAATAGCTAAGCTGCTCTTATAGAACTGAAACTCTGAAGAAATATAATAGTTGATTTTCTACTGTTACCGAGATGACTTGTTTTGTTCACCGAAGCCAACAGAAGACAGGAAAGTGAAAATTACAGCACCAAATGGAAATTTAATTCAATGAAAAACGGCATGGTGTCCAAGGTTTATTTGCAAGCTGCTGAAGTCGAACTGAATCTTTGAAAATTGATACAGTCGAGCTACTGCTTCTTGTCAGCTATACAGATGAATAGAATACCACAAGGTATTCTAGCCGCTGGAAGCACAATGGAGAAGTGTGATATGGAGCAAGCTGCTGAAGCTTGCAATGAACAGAAGGACTGCAAAAACAAAATTGTAGCAAGGTTCACTACTACAAAAAAACGTTTGTAGCAACAGGACAATTTTTTTGTAGGGGCAGTTGATGATGGAGCCGCCCCTACAGTGGGCATGCTCAGGACCCACGAGACTAGCCGCCCCTACAAATGGCACAGCAGGGGCGGCTGATGATACGAGCCGCCCCTACAAATGGTAAGATTTGTAGGGGCGGCTCACTCACAAGCCGCCCCTGATGTTGCTATTTATAGGAGCGGCTCAATCACCAGCCACCCCTACAAATCATGAACAGTTCATCATTGATCATCATGAACAGTTATGATTTTTCTTTTTAATCTCTGGATAAAATTTGTAACTAGTCTTTCTCCCTCGTACTAACTCCAAATGTGATGATTTTTTCCTAAAATTTTCTAAAATCATGCCCTATCAAGTTACTGTGTTGATTTGGTCATTCTTTTCGTTTGACAAAGTTTGAGCAATTCAAATTTTCAAATTTAAAAAAATAACAAGTTCTAACAATATTTTAAAACACCAAATGATTTCAGCTGAAAAAGTGATGAATACCAAAGATGTATAACTCATCAAGATCTACAACTTTTATTTTGTTTATTTCTTCATCTGACAAAGTGATATTAAACATTGTTCACTAATCACCATGTCTCTCATATAATTCATGAAACTATGAGTAATATGTGAATTTGTGAACAATGTTTACTAACACTTGTCAAATAAAGAAGTGACCAAAATAAAAGTTGTAGATAGTGATGAGTTCAACAATATTTATGTTCACGACTTTGTAGTTGAAATCATGTAAGGTTTCAAAATCTTGTTTGAAGTTGCCATTTATTGAAATTCAAAATTTAAACTGTTCAAATTTTGTCAAATGAAAAGATGACCAAAATAAAAGTTGCAGATAGTTATGTGTTCAACAACTTTTATATTCATCACCTTTACAGCTGAAATCATTTAGTGGTCAAAAATCAGGTTTAAATTTGTCATTTTCTGAAATTCAAAATTTGAATTATACAAAATTAGTGACAAAGATAGATGACCATACTAAAATGATAGAGCATGATTTTAGAAAATTTTAGGAAAAAATCATCACATTTGGAGTTAGTATGGGGAAAAAAAACTAGTTACAAGTTTGAGCCACAGATTAAAAAGAGAAATCACACTTGTTTATCATTGATCATCATGAACAGTAATGGTTTTTCTATTTAATCTCTGGGTAAAATTTGTAACTAGTCTTTCTCCCTCGTACTAACTCCAAATGTGATGATTTTTTTTCCTAAACTTTTCAAAAATCATGCCCTATTAAGTTACTGTGTTGATGTCGACATTCTTTTCGTTTGACAAAGTTTAAGCAATTCAAATTTTCAAATTTAAAAAAATGATAAGTTCTAACAAGATTTTGAAATGCCAAATGATTTCAGCTGAAAAAGTGATGAATACCAAAGATGTATAACTCATCAAGATCTACAACTTTTATTTTGGTTATTTCTTCATCTGACAAAGTAATAGTAAATATTGTTCACTAATCAACATGTCTCATATAGTTCATGAAACTACGAGTGATATATGAATTTATGAACAATGTTTACTAACACTTTGTCAAATAAAGAAATGATCAAAATAAAAATTGTAGATAGTGATGAGTTCAACAACTTTTATGTTTACGACTTTTGTAGTTGAAATCATTTGAGGTTTCAAAATCTTGTTTAAAGTTGCCATTTATTGAAATTAAAAGGTGAAACTGTTCGAATTTTGTCCAATGAAAATATGACCAAAATAAAAGTTGTAGATAGTGATGTGTTAAACAACTTTTATGTTCATGACTTTCTTATTTGAAATCATTTAAGGTTTCAAAATCTTGTTTGAAGTTGCCATTTTTGAATTTCAAATTTTGAACTGTTCCAATTTTGTCAAATGAAAATATGATCAAAATAAAAGTTGTAGATAGTGATGTGTTCAACAACTTTTATGTTCATGACTTTCTTATTTGAAATCATTTAAGTTAGCAAAATCTTATTTGAAGTTGCCATTTATTGAAATTCAAAATTTAAACTTTTCAAATTTTGTCAAATGAAAAGATAACCAAAATATAAGTTGTACATCTTGATGAGTTCTACAACTTTGATGTTTACAATATTTTCATTTTAGATCATTTTTTGTCTTAAAATTCAATTCGAAGTTCACAAATTCAAATTTTAAAATTTTTAAATATATTTTTTATTTTACAAAATAAAATGTATCATTATATCTATATATATAAGCAAGTATTTTTTTATGGGTACGGGAAAATATAGCAAATTATTTTTATTATAGTTATACATTTATATATACATTTACACATTTATAAAAAATATGCAGAAGTAATATTTAAAAATATATGAAAATATTTGTACCGGGCGACTGAATTAGAAACTGCCCCTTGTAGGGGCGGCTGACTCTGAGAATATATTCTAGAGCACACCTCCGCACCCCCTCTTCTGTTCGCTCTCTCCAGCTCCATCTCCACAGGCTCTCCCACCCGGTGGTCGGTGCTCTCTTCCGCATGGAGGAGCTCGATTCTGCAAGGAAGAGCTCGATCCGGTGAGGAGGGTCCCGGATCCGGCATTGGGCCCAAGAGGCGGCCAGGGGCAGGCTTGGGATGCTGAGGCGTGGGCTCGAGATGCGTCAGCGGGCGAGCGCCGGCGCCCTTTGCCAGGTCTTCGCTGGCCCGTTCGCCGGCGACTAGCG
This sequence comes from Miscanthus floridulus, assembly GCF_019320115.1. Lineage (NCBI taxonomy): Eukaryota > Viridiplantae > Streptophyta > Magnoliopsida > Poales > Poaceae > Miscanthus > Miscanthus floridulus. The sequence goes on from NC_089589.1 coordinate 46,256,554, forward strand.
CCTACCTTTGCCAGGTCTTGACGTCCCCTTCCCCTTCACCGTCGACTAGCGCCCAGCCGGTATGCTCGACCCTTCTCGTCCTTCCTGCCATTCGAAGCCAAGCACCCAAACCCTAAAGCAAGCTAGCTGTATTCAGATCTGGCACAATTCCATCGATAGCTTGTTATTGAGCAGCTGATCTTTTTCTCTCTATCATATTCTGTCGCCAGGTACATTTGGAAGAATGGGGGTTTACCTTAGCACTCCGAAAACTGAGAAGGTATCCGAAGATGGGGAAAATGATAAACTTAAATTCGGACTTTCATCTATGCAAGGGTGGCGTGCAACTATGGAAGATGCTGTAAGTTTCTATTCATCATTTAAATTTGCTTGTTGTGATTTTCTTTGTCGCTTGTTCCTAGTCTTGTACGTTTTACCTGGATAGACACACAGGTGATGGAATCCAATTCAGACTCGGGTATCCAACTCAGCATGATTTTACTCGATTTTCCAAATATAATTTGGAATCCAACTTTAATATAAATGTGCTCTCAGTGTCCAAGTTGGGTGTAATTATGGAAACTTACAGAATGTCCTAGGAAGTGAAGAAAAAATAAATATCAAATATTGGTGCAAAGTCTTTTCACAAATAGTATTGCTATCTTCGAATATAGTGACGGGAGCTGGTGGACAACCACATATATTATTAAATAAATAGCTTAGGAGGATATACCTGGCTATTGACTGCAATGTTTAGCAGTGCTATGCACCTGAGAGAAGGGGTGTCTTGTGTTCGTTAAATTTTTGAAATAAAATGAATACTTGCGTGTAAAAATAAATTATGTGCTGAACTGAGCCTGGTTAATTCATGAGTTGAATGGGGAGTTTTTGTCTGTCCATGATACCCTGTCCTGTTGTTGAGAGTGACAAAAAATGGATTAGCACTTTTTTTGTTTACATCACCATATTCTCCAGATGATGGATTGATAATGCTTCATAAGTTAAACAGTGTTTCTGACATCATACTGAAAGATGGGCTATACTCCAACCTTGAAGGCTGGAATCAATTGAGTGGATAGAATTTGAATCTGTATGAGATATCTTGTTGAGTATAATGTATAACTACTAAAGGAGAAGCTGTGACTTGTTTTCTTACATAGTACTAATAGACTTCTTGATATGATTTATCTGTATCTTTTGAGAGGATGGAATCTTGTCAATTTTATTAGTTTATTATGATCGTGTTTGCTCAGTCTATTGTGCAATTTTCTAGCACTCGGCTTTGCTAGATCTTGACAATGACACTGCATTCTTCGGTGTTTTTGATGGACATGGAGGTAACTAACTGCAAAGAACAATGCCTTTTCAGCATTTATGATTGATTCCACATCATACCAAAATGGGCTGTTGACCCCTTCTTATTGCTTTCTTGCCTCAGGAAAAGTAGTTGCCAAATTCTGTGCAAAATATCTACACAGAGAAGTTCTCCATAGTGAAGCCTATGCAGCTGGTGACCTGGGTGCTGCTGTCCACAGAGCATACTTCAGGTATAACAGCTTCTTTTATTTTTAGCATGTCTACCTTTTCACTACTTCATTGCTAATTTGGAGCAAATTATGTGAACAGAAATTATGATTGCGTTGTTTTAGAATGGATGAAATGATGCGTGGTCAAAGAGGATGGCGGTAAGCACTTGGAGATAAGATAAATCAGTTTACTGGCATAATTGAAGGCTTGATTTGGTCCCCTAAAGCAAGTGATTCAAATGATAGACATGATGATTGGGCTTTCGAGGAGGTAAATGTGGAACTGGCATGGATCCATAATTCTATATTCATTGTCCTATGTCTAGGAGAGCTTGCCATCTGCCTTTTTTCAATTAATTTGGCACGGTCATTGGATTTCTTTCTGAAAGTGTTGCATCACTAGATTATTATTAATAAAGTTTCTTTCTTCTCCTTTATTTTTTTGCTAAAATCATTCATGGCAGAAACTTGTGTAAGAGTAGACTTGTGGTTCTTGAGTAGACGTGCAACACTGATGGTTTAAGACATAAAAGGGTATGTGTAAGAAGGAAATTTGTTCTTTTAACATTTAAAATTGATACCTGTGTTGCCTAACAATGTTAACTCTTGAAAAGGATATCTATGCATAAGAAGGAAGTTTATTCTTGTACTCCCTCCGTTCCAAACTATATGACATTTTGGCTTTTTTAGATACATTGCTTTTGTTATGTATCAACGCATAGTGTATATCTAAGTACATAGCAAAAGCTACGTATCTAGAAAAGCCAAAACGCCTTATAATTTGGAATGGAGGGAGTAGCACCTAAAATTGATGGCTGTGTTGCCTAATAATGGTAACTCTTGAAGAATGACTTCCAATTTCCTGAACTGGAGCCTCTTGTTATGCTGGAAGGCAATTTTTGGCATTTCTCTTTGTTGCTAGTTCTTTTGTTGGAAATGAACATTCCATCCACCCAGGTAGTCTTATAGAAATTTCTTTTATCAGGGACCGCACTCTGATTTTACTGGGACAAATTGTGCACTACGGGAAACCGGCACTTTGCCGAGTGTCTGCGGCACTCGGCAAAGGCTTTGTCGAGTGCCGCACTCGGCAAAGGGCACTCGGCAAAGAAGCCTTTGCTGAGTGCTTTTTGTCGGGCACTCGGCAAAAAATAAATGCGAAAAAACCCAAAAATAATAGCAAATTTTTTTTTCGGGGAAGGCCGCCACCGGCTAGCGCCCGTCCGTCCAGCGCCACCGGCCATCGAAGTCGCTGCATTTTTGCGCAAAATTCGCGGCTAACGCGGCCGGTTGGATTCGAACTCACGACCTCTCCCTCGCGTGTCTGCTGCTCTACCACTGCACTACACTGTCACTTGTGTCTAAATTTCGTTATCTATCCTCATATATTATACTAAATCGAGAGTAAATTGTTTGTTTGAGGCCCTAAACGAATTCAAATAAAAAAGTGGTCAACTATAAAGTTTCATAACTTTTCGAGATCTACAATTTTCATTTAGGAAGTTTTTCCATTTGAGGTCGTTTGAAAAATTCAAATTTTAAATTTGAGAGATTCAAACGTAGTTTTGCATGATAAGATGATTTCAAATCAAAAAGTTGTCAACTACATAGTTTGATAACTTTTGGAGATCTACAATTTTCGTTTAGGAAGTTTTTCCATCCGAGATCTTTTGAAAAATTCAAATTTTAAAAATTTCAAATTCAAACGCTGTTTTTGCATGACAAGATGATTTCAAATCAAAATGTTGCGAACTACAAAATTTCATAACTTCTCAAGATCTACAAAGTTTATTTTGGTCATTTGTTCATCCGATAAAGTGGTAGTAACATTATTCACAAATCTTATATATCCCTCTTCTACTTTCATGAAACTAATATATATGGGACATATGAGAGAGATGTAGATTTTATTAACAACGTTATTGTCGTTTTGTCAAATGAAGAAATGACCAAAATAAAATTTATAGATCTTGAGAAGTTATGCAACTTTGTAGTTGAAAAGTTTTTCATTTGAATTCATTTCGGGCCTCAAAAATTGCTTTGAAAAAATAATTTGCCGAGGGCCAAAAAAAATGCACACGGCAAAATGCCTCTTTGCCGAGTGCCAAAAAAGGCACTCGGCAAAGACGCATTTTGCCGAGTGCCAAAAAAATGGCACTCGGCAAAATGCCTCTTTGCCGAGTGCCAAAAAAAGGCACTCAGCAAAGACGTATTTTGCCGAGTGCCAAAAAATGGCACTCGGCAAAATACACCTTTGCCGAGTGCCAGAAAAAAGGCACTCAGCAAAGACGCATTTTGCCGAGTGCCGAAAAATGGCACTCGGCAAAATACATCTTTGCCGAGTGCCAAAAAAACACTCGGCAAAGCCATTTTTGCCGAGTGCCGAAAAAACACTTGGCAAAGCCGTCTTTGTCGAGTGCCCGATAAAATACACTCGGCAAAGCTTCCAGCACTCGGCAAAGTGCCGGTTTCTGGTAGTGGTGGGAGTACAACCTATGTAGCATTTGTCAGAAATAGGCAACTCGTTGTGGCAAATGCTGGTGACTCCCGCTGTGTCATCTCAAGGAATGGCCAGGTTAGTTGTTACTCCTTTTTCAGAAAGATAGGAGGGGTTACCCCTTACTGGTAATTGCATTAATTAAAGAGAACAAAGTGCAAAGACTGTGGTATATTTCGACATAAAGTTTATGTGTGATCGTCTCATTTCTATACTTCTTCCACGTAACACAGGCATACAATTTGTCAAGAGACCATAAACCAGAGTTTGAGGCAGAGAGAGAAAGGATACAAAGTGCAGGGGGTTACATTCAAATGGGGCGTGTAAATGGAACTTTAAACTTGTCAAGAGCTATTGGTATTCTTTTTTTACTTGCTTCTTTTTGTTCATACTTCTCACCTTACCTGATGTCTTGCATATGCAAAATACTTTTCACTATGGAATACCCTTATATTCAGATACCTAAATTTCTTTTGACTTTGTACCTTCGCATGACAAATTCTAGTGTACTAGGATTCTGGAAGAACCAATATACCAGTTTGATAAGTATGTTTTTATGTCTTGGAAGAAACTTGATTGATAGAGGTCCAAAACATGATTGATAAGTGTAATTGTTTTGCTAGTTGACACTGCTTGTTCTGCTAGTTAACAATTTGATGTTGTCTCTATGATTTTCTATTTTATGCTAAATTAACAGCAAGTACTTTCTTATTGTTTCAGTTGCAGTATGAATTTTCAGCATATTTGGATCTGACTTATATATACTATCTCATATATTAGGCTGCAATCTAAATTTTTAGCAAGTCTTGATCTGAATTATACTAATCTGTATATTTAGCAAGTCATGATCTGAATAATAATATCTCTTATAACATTCATTACCTCCTATTCTAAGATTTTCTTATAATATTTAATTTAGATCACAAGCTCTTAATATTGATGAGGGAAATCAATACATCATAAGGCCTCAGGGGATGCTCCAAAATAATATATTGCACTTTGAAAGTCTAATGCTCCTAGGGTGTTAGATGCAATCACTACATTGAGTTGTAGCACACATCTTGGTACACCGTACACAGAGGAGTTGCAGCATGTGTCAAGACGTATACATATCGACAATCCTCATTAGCTTATATGTTTGTATACATACTTGTAAACGTTCACTTAGGTAGAAATCCTCAGTTCCAACACCTTGTGCTCTTGTGCTTGTGGTCAGATTTGAATTATATATATATATATATATATATATATATATATATATATATATATATATATATATATATATATATATATATATATATATATATGTTCTGGTCGAATTTAAATTGTAAATTTGAATTTTTTTATGGAAAAATGTGTTGTAGGGGTGGTTCTAGACTGAACCGCCACTACAAACAGATATTATAGTGGCGGCTTATAACACCAGCCGCCTCTACAAATCGGTGATTTGTAGCCACGCTTTGGTAGGGGCGGCTGGCCAAACCGCCCCTACAAATGTGCATGAGCCGCCCCTACAAAGCCATTCTGTAGTAGTGGTTAACCAAACTTTCTTAAAGCCATATCAAATCAAGAACGCTAGAGTTGAGATTTAAACCACAGGTTTGTGCATCATGGTTTCCTATAAATCATCCTTAAACAACATAAAATGACGTTTAACAATCAATCTATTTTTAAAAGCATAAAAAATAGTAGTGTAAACATGCACAAGATCACACGTGTGTTACAGAAATAGAAAATCAGTAGTCAGTATGAATTTTAGGAGGATCCCACTAAGTCAACTAGGTTTATAGGAAAATGATCAATTCAAACGATCAGATTTCATATAGCACCATGAACCCCTTCCCTTGTAAGAGCATTGAGATAAGATGCAAGTGTAGAAACAAGCACACCTATCTTCATCTCTCCACTAATTTCACCACAGAGATAAGCTACAAATGTGAGGGAAAAGCTGGGTACTTGGCATGAATTTCACCTTTGGATCTCCGCTGCCAGCCGCGCTAGTACCCCATCCCGCGCCGCCGCCCGCCCGCCCACCTCGGTGACGCATCCTGTGTTGCCGTCGCATCCCGCGCCGTAGAGATCCACCCTACATCGATGTGGAAGAGCCTCGTCAATCGAGCCTGGCGGAGAGCACATATGGGAACGCGTACCAACAGCCTAGATATGACTGTCGTGGTGGAGGAACTGCATCCAGCCGGCGATGTACGAACGGGGGACCTGAGCGCAACCTAACGCAGGAGGAGGGTGATCCGCTCCCCATGGATGCTAGTGCATGGATCCGCTGTGGCGCGTTCCATTAGAGGGAAGGAGGATGATGCGGGGGACGGGCGGTGGTCGGAGAATGGCGGCATCGGGGTCGCTCTTCCTGTGAGCAAGGAGCTCACGATCGATGGAGGGGTCTGAACTCTGAAGGGGGCAACGGCTAACATGGGATTAGGGTGAGAAAGGTTGGAGGGATTTTTGGGTGAGGAGCGAACGCGCGGACTGAAGTCACTTGAGATTGGGATTTTTTTCGAAAAAAAAGCATGAGCATGGGACCTAGCTAATTTTTGGCTCGTGGCTGCGGTTTGGTGTAGTTGTGACAAATAGAGCGCGAGATATTGGAAGTTAGCCACTCACGGCAAACTATAATGGAGTTTTGGGACTTTTTTGAACTTTTTATTAGATTAGATGTAAAAAAATAAGCATGATCCATTTATCGTAGATAATATACTACACATACGTTGGAGTTTTAATTATTTTTGAACTTTACTACTTCCTCCATTCCAAATTAAAAGACTTTTTGTGAACTGAGTGTAGCTCAGCTGGTTGGATTCCAGTTATGTGTGCATGCATGCGTTCATAGGGGTGAGTGTGCGCTCGTGTATGTAAGCGTCTGCGTCTGTAACTAGGTCTCAAAAAAATTAAAAGAGTTTTTGGCTTTTCTAGATAGATAACTTTGGTTATGCACTCCAGTGCTCTCCGTGTTGCTGGATCAGCGTGTGACTTGTACGAATCCATGTGTCCCTTCGCTAATTCGTCAGAGGCGGCCATCGGGGTGGATCAAAGACAAAGTTAGGGTTCTGAGGAGCGTGTGGCCACAAGATTTTTATATGGGAGAGGTGTTTGTTGGTCTCATGACTTTGTGAGGAGCACGCATTTAGCATTCTACGCGGTAGCTATTATGTCAATTTGATTTTTTATGTATAATATTTATGACACATAAATCAATTTTGAGGTGATTTTAATAATCAACAGAAATATATGCTTGTAGACTTTTCCTAACAAAGTTTAGATATTATTATTTTTATTCCATGGTAATCCAACTAATAATTACAATAATAACTAAAACTTTTAGGCAATTTTAATAAAGTGGGACTATACATTCTTTATAGATAGAAACATCTTTCACTTAGTCCTACAACTATGTGTAAGATATATCCATTTGTGAACAATGTACAATACTATTTTTTTAAAATCATTTGAAATTTTTATACAATGATTATACACCAAAATAATGTTGTCATGCATGTTTATAGATTTTTCTAACCAAGTTTAGATATTATTACATTTATTCTATGTTAATCCAACGAATAATTGCAAAATAACTAAATTTGGTCATATAATTCTGTAAACTGACACAACAACATATTTTGGGTCCATAGGCATTCCATAACAATGTCAGATAATTTTAATAAAGTAGGACTACACATCCTACATATAGTAATATTTCTCACTTAGTCATATAACTATGTGTGGGATATGTTCATTTATGAACAATATGTAGTATTGCTTTGTTAAAATCATTTGAAATTTTGAGTCAATGATTAGACATCAAAATCATGTTATCACGCAAATTATTGATTTTTCTAACCAAATTTAGATATTATTACATTAATTCTTTGGTAATTCAGTGAATAATTGCAATAAAAACTAAATTTGGTGAGATAATTCTACAAACTGACCATAAATGAATTTAAATGAACAAGTTGTCAGCTACAGCATCTAGATCTACAACTTTGGTTTCAGTCATTTCCCCATACGAGTTCATTTGAATAATTCAAAATTTTGAATTTCAAATTATGAGAATTTCGAACAAAATTTTGGGAGAGTAATGATTTCAAATGAAAACACCATCAACTATAAATTTTTATAACTCATCTAGATCTACAACTTTTGTTTTGGTTATTTCTTCATTCAAGTTTGTTTGAAGAATTCGAAATTTGAATTTCAAAATATGATAAGCTCTCATTCTCCATTCACTTGAGGAATAAATTGACGAATAACATTAATAAACATGCAAGTGGTCTAGTGGTAGTGTTGGTGTTGGAGATTGGTGTGGTTGTAGGTTCAAATTTTTATATTTCTTGTCATTCTTTTTCATGCCATGCTAAATTTGAATTTTAAAACTTCAAATAGAATTTTGGTATAGTAAACGATTTCAAATAGATTTTTCTTTTCATTTTTTCCACACCATGCTAAATTTGAAATTTAAAAAATAAAGACTTCAAATATAATTTTGTGATAGTAAATGATTTCAAATGTAAAATTTGTTAACAATGAATTTTTAGAACTGATTCAAATCTACTACTTTTGTTTCAGTTGTTTCTTCATTCGAGTTTGTTTGAAGAATCAAAATATGATGAGCTCTCATTCTCCATTTACTTGAGAAATAAAATGACCAATAAACATCAACAAATACACAAGTGGTTTAGTGGTAGTGGTGGTTTGGAGATTATTGAGGTTGCAGGTTCAAATCTTGGTGGCCATCTCTTTTTTATTTTCTTGTCATTTTTTCCATGCCATGCTAAATTTAAATTTAATTTAATATGAAAACTTCAAATAGAATTTTGGGACAGTAAATGATTTCAAATAAATTTTTCTTCTCATTTTTTCCACGCCCTACTAAATTTGAATTTTGAAATATGAAAACTTCAAATAGAGTTTCGGTACAGCAAATGATTTCAAATAGATTGTTCTTTTCATTTTTTCCACGTCATGCTAAATTTGAATTTTAAAATATGAAAACTTCAAATAGAATTTTCAGACAATAAATGATTTCAAATAGATTTTTCTTGTCATTTTTTCCATGCCATGCTAAATTTGAATTTTGAAATATAAAACTTCAAATATAGTTTTGTGAAAGTAATGATTTTTGAATGGAGAGGTAGTCAACTACAAGTTTTTAGAAGTAATTCAAATCTACCACCACTACGCAAAAAATGATTTTTAGCAACGGTTCAAATTTTTTGTAGGGGCGGCTGGTGATGGAGCCGCCCCTACAGTGGCATGGTCGGGTGCCCAGACACCAGCCTCCCCTACAAATGAAACAACAGGGGCGATTGGTGATACGAGCCGCCCCTACAAATGGGGTCTGATTTGTAGGGGCGGCTCAATCACCAGCCGCCCCTAGAGTTGCTATTTGTAGGGGCGGCTGGTGATTCAGCCGCCCTTACAAATGCCCCCGTATATATAGCTCCGATTTATAGGGATGACTCAATCACCAGCCGCGCCTACAAATGACCCACATATAAAACAGCTGCAGCACCTTCTTCCTCCTCGGGTCACTCACTCCAACCCGTGAAAGAAAGGTGGGGAGGCCTTGGGCACCTCTCAAAAATTCCTCTACTAAGCGGGGAAGGTTTTGGTCTCAAATCCTTTGGTGGAGATGTTGTAGAAGGTAAGAAAATGCTATTCCACACTTTTTTTGAAGTTTTAATGGTTGGTTAGTGAGTAATTAGAGTTTTGTTTTTCTCTCTCTTCTGTGGTGCTTGAGCTACTTATGAAGCAGATTAGACCCAAGTTTTAAATGTACTAGGGTAAATTAGGGAGGGAACAAGATCATACCCTTATTTGATCCATGTTTCTTAATTTTAGTGAACAATTAGTTAGTTTTATGCATGTTTCATGTGCATGTAGATCTAGATCTAGGGTTTGGTTTTTTTATTAATTTTGTTTTTGTAAATTTATGTTTGATAAAATTAGACTAGGGTTTGTATGAAAGATATTGGGTAAAGTATAATTGTTGCTAATTGTTGTCTTTGAAATTGTTTATTGTAATCAATAAATATGTACTTTAATTATTTATGGATAAATGGGCGACTAATTAATTTTCCTCTACCATGGTGTGTTTGTATGCTTCATGTAATTATATTAGATTTATATTCATATATATCTAAAGTATATACAATTATTCTCAAGTAATTATTAATTTGATTCATTTTTATATATATCTGAATAAGTAGTCCTTTAATGTTTGTTTTGTTGTTGTTGTAAAAGATGGAGTACAGGAACTCTTGGATGTATGGTTTGTTAAGGTTCAAGGCAGGTTTTCGTGAAGAGGTGGATAAATTTATAGAAGCCGCAAAGATGCATGCAACGACATTGAATGCAAATAAGGATATAATTATTTGCCCCTATAAAGATTGCAAGAACCGTATGGCATGGATAGATGTGACTATCATCAGATCACATTTGATTATGCAAGGATTTGTTGAGGACTACACAGTGTGGATTCATCATGGTGAAACAGTTATTGTTAACGACGAGGATGAGGAGGAATACGGCAACGAAACCATAGAATCCCTATCGCAATATTCAGCAGAGCTTGATGCATAAATCGATTTCGAGTTTGGCAAAGAACAAGGTGGTGATGCTGGTGGTTGGGATGGTAACGACGAAGGTGGTGCCAATAATGATGGTGGAGCACGTGTCGGGGATGAAGATGATTTAGAGGACATGATTCGAACCCTTGGACCAGAGATTTTACTAAATAGCTCAAAATGTCTAGAAAATTTGGAAAGGGTGATAAAAGCATCGAAGGAGACTGTGTATGGTGTTGAAAAGGGTTGTTCGACACATTGGACATTGCTACATTTTGTGCTTGAGCTGCTCATCCTGAAGGCTAAGTATGGCTGGTCAGACTATAGTTTCAATGATCTATTGTATCCCCTTTCATGGGTGCTGCCACAACCAAACTCAGTTCCTGCCAACACATACCAAGCAAAGAAGGTCATAAGTCCATTGACAATGGGGGTTGAAAAAATCCATCCATGCCCCAACCACTGTATATTTTTTCGTGGCAAAACGTTCAAGTCACAGGACAAATGTCCCCGGTGTGGGGCTAGCTGGTACAAGAACAATGACCTTTACGGTGGGGATGAAGCCTCCACAGGGAAAAAGAGGAATAAGAAGGGTACAAAAAAGGTGGTACAAGAATCTCAGCCCCCAGAGGACACTGTATTAGGCAACGATGCAAAGCAGAGAAGAATTCCTACCTTGGTAATGTGGTACCTGCCAGTGAACGACCGCTTGAGACGTATCTTCCTAAACCCTAAAGAAGCCACACTCATGACATGGTGGGATGATGAGCACAAGGTGGATGATGATAAGATTGCACACCCGACTGATTGTAGTCAGTGGCAAAGGTTTGATGACAAGCACAAAGAATTCAGCGATGACCCAAGGAATGTATGGGTTGGCTTGAGCACCGATGGAATGAATCCCTTCAATGAGAGGATGAGCGACCACAACACTTGCCCAGTGATCTTGACCATGTACAACATCCCAACATGGTTGTGTCAGAAGAGAAAGTACCTTCTCCTCACTATTCTTATTTTTGTCCCTAAACAACTAGGCATTGATATAGATGTGTTCCTTGAGCCTTTGATGCAAGAAATGGAGAGGCTATGGAGGTATGGGGAGCAGATGTACGATGCATTCCGAAAGGAGGACTTCATTTGTAGAGCAATAATATTTGTTACTACCAATGATTACCCCATGCTATTTGCTTTGTCTGGACAGATCAAAGGGAAGACGTGATGCTTGGTTTGCTTGGATGGTACTACATGGGTGTACCTAGATGCATCCAAGAAAATAGTTTACCTAAGGAACCAACGCTTCTTAAAGACAAGTCACAAGTACCGTAGCAAATTATTCTTTAGATTTTATGACAATGCCCCAGAGATTGAACCCCCTCCGGAGAGATGTCATAATAGAGAACACGTGTACAAAATGGTGAAAACATATGTGTTGTCTATGGAATGAAGAATCCAGATGGGACTAACAGAGATAGAAGCACACCTCCTGTCGAAGGCGTACCTTTTAAGAAACAATCGATCTTCTTTCAGTATCTGCCTTATTGGCCAGACTTGGAGGTCCCCCATGCCATTGATGCTATGCACATGCAGAAGAATGTCTTTGAGAGTCTCATTGCTACCTTGATGGACACAGGCAAGTCAAAGGATGGTCTGAAAGCATGGAAAGACATGGTGTAGCTACACGTGATGCCACAGCTTCACCCGGTACCTGAGGCTAATGGAAAATACACTCTACCCGCGGTGTGCTTCAACCTAACACCAGATGAGAAGAGAGCTATATGCACTTTCCCGAGGGGGGTCAAAGTTCCGACTAGGTTTTCAGCAAATGTGAAGAAGCTAGTGTTGATGAAGCACTTGTCAATAACACACTGCAAGGCTCATGATTGCCATGTGATGCTAATAGTGTTTCTACCTATTGCAATCAGGGCTATAAAGCCAGAGTTCTTGAAAATGGCCATCACCCACATGTGCTACTTCTTTTCGAAGATCTCACAGAAGACGATTGGCAAGCAAGAGCTGAGTGACCTACATGAATTTGTGGTGGAGACACAAAACCAACTAGAGATGTGTTTACCTCCTGCTTTTTTGGATATAATGCCACATCTCATGATTCACATGGTTCATCAGATATAGACGCTGGGCCCTTGCTACTTGCATGAAATGTGGTCCTACGAGCGGTTCATGTAGGTTCTAAGTCGATATGTGCATAATTGAGCATACCCAGAGGGCTCCATGATAGAGGGTTATAGTACTGAAGAAGTCATCGAGTGCTGTCAAGAGTACCTAAAAGTACAGAAAGGGATTGGTAAACCCGATTCTCATCACAAGGGTAGGCTGGCTGGGAAGGGCACCAGTGGTAGAAAAGTGTTCATCGACCATGATTACAAAGAGGTGAGTCGGGCGTATTACAGTGTCTTACAGAGTACACAACTGATGCAACCATACATTGATGAACACTTGGCTATCATTATGGCGGAGAGAAATGGCCGTTTGAATGATTGGGTCATGAAACAACAAAAGCAACAACTAACTACATGGTTGAAGGACCAAAACATACCACCTAGAGAAACCATAGACTCTATTACCATCAGTAGGTTGGCGGAGGGGCCATCGAGACAAGTGACATCTTGGAATACTTATGACATCAATGGGTATACATACTATACCCACACAAAGGATAGTAAATATGTGAACCAAAATAGCGGCGTTCGAATAGAGGCTCTTGATGGATTGGGGCGAAAGATCCAATACTTTGGCATCATTGAAGAGATATGGGAACTTGACTATAGAAGGGATATAATGGTGGCCCTATTTCGATGCCGTTGGGTCAAACAACACCAACTGAACGAGATCGGATTGAGAGTCCTGGACCTCGAGAATCTAGGCTACCAAGATGACCCTTGGGTGCTCACTTCACGTGTCGCACAAGTTTTCTATATGTCTGACCCACAAAGTAACCTCCCCCCAAAGAAGAAGACAAAGCACGTGGTTGCCTCTAGGAAACAACACATTATTGGAGTTGATGGCATGGACGATGTTGAAGCTTACAATAACTACGATGAGATGCCGCTATTCATAGACTTTCCTAAGAAGATTAGTGTTGTGGAAAAGAACCTCCCCAAAAACATATTGCCATTGGAACGAAAAGGTGTCAAGGGAAAAGTCATTATAGTGGGCTAGCTAGTTGTTGAACGTAGAGTGTTTGTGTAAGTGTGTGTTTGTAAGACTTCATTTATGCATGCGTGTGAGACTATATATTTATGTATGTGTGTAAGACTACATATTTTTGTATGTGTGTGAGACTACATTTATGCATGTGTGTGAGACTACCCTTTGCAACATCCAGATGACTCTATTTGAAAATCCACTCTATTACTACTAAAACTTTATGAAATCACTTAACACTTTATGAAATGAAGAAATGACCAAAATAAAAGTAGGAGATCTTGACGAGTTATACAACTTTTATATTCATCACCTTTACAGCTGAAATAATTTAGTGTTTGAAAATCAGGTTTGAAGCTGTCATTTTCTAAAATTTAAAATTTGAATTGTTCAAAATTAGTGACAAAGATAGATGACTAGACTGAAATGATAGAGCATGATTTTAGAAAATTTTAGGAAAAAAAACCATCACATTTGTAGTTAGTATGAGGAAGAAAAACTAGTTACAAGTTTCAGCCACAGATTAAAAAGAGAAATCACACTTGTTCATCATTGATCATCATGAACAGTTATGATTTTTCTTTTTAATCTCTGGGTAAAATTTATAACTAATCTTTCTCTCTCATACTAACTCCAAATGTGATGATTTTTTCCTAAAATTTTCTAAAATCTTGCCCTATCAAGTTAGTGTGTTGATTTGGACATTCTTTTCATTTGACAAAGTTTGAGCACTTTAAATTTTCAAATTTTAAAAAATGACAAGTTCGAACGAGATTTTCAACCATTAAATGATTTCAGCTGAAAAAGTGATGAATACCAAAGTTGTATAACTCATCAAGATCTACAACTTTTATTTTGATCATTTCTTCATCTGATAAAGTGATAGTAAACATTGTTCATAAATAACATGTTTCTCGTATAGTTCATGAAACTTTGAGTCATATGTGAATTTATGAACAATGTTTACTAATACTTTGTCATATGAAGAAGTGACCAAAATAAAGTTGTACATAGTGATGAGTTCAACAACTTTTATGTTCATGACTTTTATTGTTGAAATCATTTAAGGTTTCAAAATCTTGTTTGAAGTTGCCATTTATTGAAATTCAAATTTTTAACTGTTCAAATTTGGTCAAATGAAAATATGATCAAAATAAAAGTTGTAGATATTGATGAGTTCTACAACTTTGGTATTCATGAGTTTTTCATCTGAAATTATTTACTCTTTCAACATATTGTTTCAAGTTAAAATTGTTTGAATTTCAAAATTTGAATCATTCAAACAAAGTCACATGACAAGATGACCAAAATAAAAAGTTGTACATGTTGATGAGTTTTATGTTTACAACATTTTCATTTTATTTCATTTAATGTCATAAAATTGTAGTCAAAGTTTTAAAATTCAAATTTTTAATTTTTGTTTTTTTGTTTTCTATATTGTTTTGACTACAATTGTTTATATATATATACTTCTTCATATGTAGAATAATACAAAATATTATATTTGTGCATATACACAATTGTTTTTATATTACTTTGTGTTCTTATGATATAAAAATACAAAATTAATAATTTAAAAAAATAGAAAATATTTGTAGGGTCGGTTGGATCAGAAACCGCCCCTACAAATGCATTTGTAGGTGCAGCTAGATCAGGAACCGCCTCTACAAATGCATTTGTAGGGGCGGCTGATCAAGAACTGCCCCTAGAAATCGTCCCGAGTATAAATACAAGGGCGCACGGATGTTAGCCTTTTGGGCGCTGTCTTCTTTCTCCGACGCTATCAGGCTACCCCATCAACGCTGCCTCCTAGACCTGTCCCGATGCCCGCGCCCCCTCCGAGCACCCGCGCGCCCCCTCCCCACACCTGCGCCCCCTCACGGCACCCGCGCGCCTGCTCCCCGCCCTAGGGTTTCTGACCGGCCGGTGGCGCTAGGGTTTTCGACCTTGAGGTCCCGCGGCACACTCGGCCGGCGGCGCACCCACCCGCCCCATGTCTGCACCCGCGCGCCCCCTCCCAGCATCGGTGCCCCCTCCACCGGCATCCACACACCTCCAACAGCGTCCGTGCCCCCTCCACCCGCACCCGCGCCCCCTCCGCCGGCGTCCGCGCCCCTCCACCGGCCTCCACGCACCTCCACCGGCGTCCGCACTCCTTCCCATGCTCTCCGGCATCCGCGCACCTCCACCGGCGTTGATCAGCAAACATCAGCTTTCCCGGTCAGTTTATCTGTCTTATCTCTGATAGTTACCATAAGGGAAGACCATCCGTCTTGGTTTTGGGAAAAATTTGGTTGACCATTGGATGTTGGGAAGAAAGTCACTTATGTAGTCTCAAACTAAGTTCAAGAACTGCTCATGTATTTTTCCTTTTTACTTAATCTCAAACTAAGTTCAAGAACAGCTCAGTATTCACAACTTTGAGTTACTGCATACATTGTGTTGAAAGCCAAACGTACTCTATGCTCACTGGAATATGTTAGGAAAAGAAATCTATTATCCGCTATTTCTTTGCACTGCATAAAGGATGATACCTAGAAACAGAACGTCCATAGTATAGGTCTGCAATGTCCTTGCATCGTTCTTGTGTACTACTTCTATAGAACTGTGAAATGCTTTACAAGTGGAAGCCTCCTAGATTATAACTAAGAAATAAGATGTCCTTGCATTATTGTCAACAGTGTGGGAGTGATATGTGTGTTAGTCACCTGAAAACTTAGCAAGCAATTTGAAGTTGATATATTTGAGTTGTGTTTTCTGGCATGTCTCATTGGCATAATTCCGTTGTATACACGTAGTTTTCTGTCACTTAAAATTTGCTTTCTAGCATGCTGAACTCGTGTGACTTGAAGATTACCCTCTTATATTATTCTATCCTTACCTTGGTCCAAATACAATGCATGCCAACATGCAATAGGTCTTGGAATACATGTAGCCATGTACTGTTGAATTGTATTATTATTACTAGTCCATGTGGGCAGGAGAAATTCTATTTTTTAGCATATAGACAGCCATAGGGAAATTTGGTATGCCTTGATGGATGCTTTGGTTGCAGTAGTAATCACAAACAGTATCATATTCTTCTTTGTTCTCTGAATTCCTGATAATTGCCCAAGATAGCCTAGAAAAACTTATTAACCATGCCAAAGATGACCTAGAAAAACTTGTTAACCATGCCGAAGATAAGCTATATTCTTCTTTGTTCTCTATATTCAGTAATCACAAACAATATTTGAGTTGCAGTTAACCATGCCGATATGGCCTAGAAAAACTTGTAAACGATAAACATCTTAACTTAATTGCACTTATAATAAATGAAACATCTTTACTGTTTTTTTGAAACTTTGCCTCTGCATCCCTGTAATATGTATGGACTATGGATGTGAAACGTTTGAGAAGCACCTTAGAAGTTGACAAGTAACTTGGACTCACTGACCTGCTATGGTTGAGATACATCTAGTGTGTGCGCTATGAATCATTTCTGCTCAGTCCTAAAATTTGCAATTTTCTAGCACTTTGCTGATCCCTCGTTCACTTCAAAATGAGCTCGTTGTTTCATCTTGCGTTTGTCCAAATATAAGGCACCAACTAGGATACATCTACTATTGAATTGGTGAGTCCACGTGATTAGGAGCACCGAGTACATTTTTATCATATGCTACTCTTATATCTAAGCTGACCACTATGCAGTCATTTAGGTTCATCAGTCAAGATAGATACTGAAGTGTGCATAAAAAAGAAGAAAGTCAGTTCTTTCAAGGACATTACTGGTTGATGAAGTTTTAACATACCAACAATTTTCCACTTTTGGGCCATTTCCAACAACTCATTGTCTGTCTTTTTAACCATTTTTGGTTTTGGCAAACACAGCACAGCGGGCTGCCTTGCCAACCCCTCTTGAGCAAGGCTGTTGCTGTCTTTTTTTACCTGAAGTTCCTAGTACAGAAAACACAAAAGCAACCAAAAAAGAAATTAATCAAACAAGACACAACATGAGGTGGTGGCTGCTTGCTGCTCTTCTCTCAAACAAGACACAACCTGAAGCGGGCTGTTCCTGCTGCTCTTCTCTCATTTTTCTACTCTTTGTAAATTTAAAATGCCTGAGCTGGTGGCTGCTTGCTATGCTTGCTTGTCCACTACTTGCTACTGAACTACTACTACTCTACTTGCTACTGCTAGCTACTCCTACTACTACTAGCTGGCTGCTACTCTACTCTCTTCCCTAGCTACTGGCTGCTACTCTACTCACTTCCCTATACTACTAAGTGGCTGCTGCTCTATGTTTACCACATCTAAGTTACCAGATTTTGATCTGCAGGGGTCTTCCAACCATGTGGCAGCAGTCAACTCCTATCCTCTATTGTTTGGGAAGCAGCAGCAGCTTTTTTTACCTTTTCCTCTCTATGTTTGTTAAGTAGCTGTTGCTTTTTTTTTGCCAAATCTCCCCTCTCCTCTCCTGTCCTTTGTTTTGCCGATGATGAAATTGTCTAAGTCCATACATTATATGGAATATGAGCTGATGATCAAGAACTTGTGAGGAACTTAGCATCATTAGCAGCCGCCCCTACATTACCTTCTCCTCTCTTCTCTGTTATGATGCCTTGATGCTCCAAGTTCAAGATGAGATGATGATTGACATATTTCTGAGGCCTCTACTACTGCTACTTCTCATTTTTTGATATATAGTTGTTTTATAGGACTACTTTGGTTTATAGACCTTTTTTATTTCTTATACCTTCTCACGTACCTAAAGCACACTTTCTTGCATCTATTAGAACAAAGCGCGAAATAATGTCACGGACACCAGATAGTGCAGCCCGATGCCCCGAGAGCAGCCAACCTATGAGGAGCAAGCACTAGAGGACCACCTTACTTAGGAGCAGTTCGATAACGAGGTAGAAAAAGATCTAGAAGATATGTAAGTCCTGAGGATCCTTTCCCACGTGAAGCCAAAAGGAGGCCAACAGAGGAAGATTTGGACAAGGATTTTGACCTGAATGAGGAGGTAGGCAAAAACCCTTAGCTTGTAAATTTTGCTAAAGCTTTGGCTGTGTTACCTCTGCTAACACTTTGACCTATCGTATATACAGGTCCCTCCTAAAACTCGAAAAAGATGACGTCGACATCTGCGACATCTCACTGGACAAGACGGAGTAGAGGAAAGGAGAGCAGAGGCAACAGCCACAGAGACAGATCACGATGCCTCTGCTCCACAACCTCGAGACACAACCACGACTACCAATCCTAAGAGGAAACAAGGGGACAAAAAAGGAAATCTATATCCAGATAAGGCATGCTATGTGATAACGGAGGTCGGGCCAGCAGGGGAGATCCTTGAGCCGAAGGAATTAAGAGGACGATTCTGTAATGCGATCGGGGCCCTAATAAGAGATAAATTGAACCCAGCAATCCCAAACTGGAAAGTGGTACCAGAGAACACAAAGAATGCACTATGGGATAGGCAGCTGAAGCTCAATTTTAGATTTCTAGAGGGTAAGCACGAATTGGTAAAAAAATGCTTTCAGGGTGATGGGAGAGTCATTCCGACATTGGAGGTCAGAGCTGAACACGAAGTATAGACAAAAGGGATTAACTCCCATCAACAAGTTCGGCAAAATATCTCCTAGTCAATGGGAGGAGCTCGTGGCTCAAAAGACTTCACCGGAGGCATTGGAGCTCAGTGCCCGTAACACCAAGCTAGCAAAGTAGAACAAACACCACCATCATCTAGGCCCCGGTGGCTACTATGCCAAGGAAGAGCAATTTAGGAAGATGGATGAAGAGGCCACAGCTGCTGGGAATATCGATGTGACAAATTTGAAAGTACGCTCAAGGAATTGGATATATGTGAGGAGTACAGAATCATCCGGTGATAATCTTAAGTTTGATAAGCTGGAGACCCAAGAGGCAGTATCAAGGATACTAAAATATGCTGAAGACAAGGAGAAGGGCTCATTCAATTCTTCCAGAGAGAGGGATGAGCTTAGCCTTGGCTTGGGAAACAAGGAGCACACAGGCCGCACCAGGGGGCTAGGGAAAAGGACGACATGGAAGCATGGATTTGAAGAGGACAGGCACATGTACAAGAAACATGGCAGAGACCGGGAGACTAGTCTTGAGCTCTAAGTGAAGGCTCTAGTTGCGAAGGCGCTGGAGGAGCAAGGACTGTCTATGGAGCCACGGATATTAGTGACGCCGCCGGGAGAACGGGCATTAGTTGGCAGCTCTCCGAAAGTTCCTAGCAGCCAAGGTTCCATTGCAGCCACAACCCCCGTCGATCACATATGGGAACCAACTAGTTGCACCTTGGTGTTTCTCAGCGGCCGGCAGAACACTGTGATGGAGGTAGCAACGGGTGTGGCACATCCTCCTGGTGGCTTACACCACAATAATAAGATACCGCCGGACTACACTAGGGTCGAGGTGTATACAGTGAAGCCCGAGTTCATGTAGTGGAGGATAGACTATGCAACTCCCGAGGGGCTGGTGTTACTCAGAGACATTATGGGGCAGTTCATCCTCTAGCACAAACGGGACATTATATTGAATGCTTCTTCGCCGCCTTCCCCTCTCCCAAATTTGGAGCGAGTTGTTGAGGTCGGGGAGATATTTTCACCATCTCGTGACCACCACATTCCTGAGATGCCACACTCTTCCCCGCCTCCTAGCGAGCATGTGCCTGGTGAGATGCCACAACCTTCTCCAACTCGTACCGAGCAAGTGCATCATGATATACCACAGTCTTCTCAACAAGCACAGCCAATACATGAACAATGAGTGCCTCCTGAAGAAGGTGATGCACAAGAAGATGAGGACGTGCCTGATCGGGAACTTCGAAAGAAGCATCCAATCACCATAAGGCCAGTTTATGTTCCGATCAAAGACGTCTCATCGGTGTCCAAGTGGTTTTTCCATGACCAGTTCAAGCCTGAGAACCAAGTTGAAAAAGTCCCATCATGGGGTTCTGAGGAGGCCATCACTTGCAAACTCCACCAAATTGCAAAGCAGTATCCAAATGTTGATGCCATCAAATGGTCAAAGGATTGCCTGAAAACATATGAAAGAGCCAACCCCTTCCTACCAAACCGGGACATCCAGCGCCTACCACTTGGAATGAGAAGGTTCCATGATTGGTACTTGCGTGTTGTCCCAATGAGCATAGATCTCATACAAGCATGCTTCCCCACCGGCACATTTGGAAGCCTAGCCGGAAAAATTATCTTTGACTTCAATGACATGCACACATGCTTTCACCTGGGAGAAATGGAGATGAATCTAATTCGCATGTGGTGCCTGTAAGTCCTTGTCCTCCCGATATGATATGAATGTAATCTTTGAATTTTGTTGTAACTATCCCACGTCGTGATTTGTAGAATGCAAGTGCACATTATCAAATGCCAAGTGTGAAAGCCGGGTATCTAGACCCTCAAGCTATAGCCCAAACAAATTTTAATTACCCTAAACAGTGGACACTGGATGCCAAAGAGCTAGCTGCTGCAAAGACTCTTCGGAAGAAAGAGCGCATCCGTACGGCGAAACTAAGGGAAGAGTCCCTTAAGGTTGTGGCATATATTGCCCTGGCTTTCTAAAATCTCCAACAACACTCTACTATATGGCTACCATACAACTTCGAGTAAGTTCAACTCTATACTTAAAGCTTTGTTCGATATATTTTATTCAATGCAAAAGAGCTTATCTAGTTCTATGATTAAATCCATGCAGCAACCATGACCTTCTTCCCTCTAGCTCTAATAAAATAATAATTGTGCACCTTTCCTATACTTTTAATTGTTCCACCCAGTATTGGATCCACCTTTCCTATTGGGCATCAACACGATGGTGGCAGTTTATTCTCCCTAACAAAAGGCTAATAATGGGCATGGGAACAGGACCCGGGAGAAAACTTTGGGCGTAGCGTAGGCTTAGCCTCCCATGGCTGACGGGCAACTGCCCAGCGTCGGTGACAGCCTCATTTTGGGATGCCAGCCAATGACAGCAGCATGTGGGAATAAACAGTTGGGGACGACCGAGATGAAATTTAGTGGAGTTCTTATGTGTTGGAGGGTAGCCACTGTTGGGCTTGGTGGTCCACACACGCTGCAAATGGTACTGGCTTGAGCCAAAGTGAACTGGATTTTTTTTTCTAATACAAACTCCCCTCTATCTGCCTGGACTATCTTGAACCTTAAAACCAAACATCTTACCCCCGGAACTCTCAAAACTTTTCAAATTATGTCCCTGGTTTGGAGTGGATTTGAATGTCGCTTTATCTTTTCTTACTTAAAAAAATTCTGTAAATAATTGATATATTTAAAACCACAGAAATTGCCTCTAGACGTTTACAAATTTTTAAAAAATCTCTAAATAGATTTGGAAAATTCTGAATAACATATTTAGAGGTAATACAAACCACTTTATAAACTTCAAAAAAATAAGGTTTAGCTCTACAAAAAACATGAAAATATCTAGAAAAATCTTGAAAATTCTAATTAATCTATAAACAAGTATTTTTAAAACTTTGCACAACAAAAATATGAGATGCAACCAGCATAAATGCAGAACACATTAATGTTGAATGATTTCATGCTATGCATTCATGTTGGTTGCATAACATGCTTTTTGTTGAGAAAAGTTATCAAAACAGGTTTACGTACCAATTAGAATGTTTCATGATTTTTTTATATCTTTTGGATATTTTTTAATTTTTTTAGAGCTAAATCTATTTTTTATGTTTCTAGAGTTTTTTTTGTAGCTCTAAACATTTTATTTGCAATGTGGTATACCGACGTATCTATAGAATTTTTTGGAACTTTTAAAATCTTCGATACATTTGTTGTTTCTTAAAAACCTTGTCAAGTATTTAACAATTTTTAACTACAAATTGGGCAAAATTGCATTCAAAACCACTCCAAACTAGGGCAAGTAGGTAATTTGAATGGTTTTGAGTGTTAGTTTGGTAAGATTTCTAGTTTTTGAGTTAGAGAAACACAATCATACTATGACTGTAGTTCACACAGATAGAGTAGACTTTTTTATTGTAAAAAATATTTCGGCAGACAGGTCGGCGCATCCGCGCATGCCAGATCCAAAATTTGCTCACAGTCTCAAATGACAGCCCATGCAAACTCAACATGTGCTGGGGAAAGCACTTCGGGTCGACTCCCTTTCGCTCATTCATGAAATTGCTTCACGTCGGGAGTCTTTTGTAGGATGCATCGCAGGAGGGTGACGTGAGGCAGAATGCGTGAAGTGACATGCGACTTACCTCCGCCACCATACCAGCGCTAAAAGTTGAGCGAAGGGACTACCGAGAAGGCCTCAAGACCTCCGCCCGTTCCAAGGAATGGAAGGGGCCAGCACGTCAAAAGACAGGAAAACACCTGAGTGTAGTTGCAATTGATGATACAATTGGGGCAGATTATGAAGCACTTGGTGGTGATGTCAGTGGAACCACCGTTAAGACAAGAGTTGAGGGCGCACGAATCAATGAACTGTATCCTCTATTTATGTGATTTTTATAAGGATTACGGAGACTGCTCCAGATGAACCGAGGCAGTCACGGTACGAAAGTGTTGATTTTATGAGAACATACATCCTATGATATGGCGATTCTCATTGATGTGTACCCCTACACTACTCACTCTCACCCAAAGAAGCAAAGAATTTATATTCATTAAGTCACATAATTTAAAACTAATACATATATAATTTCATAAGCATCAAAATCATATTGGAAATTTCAAAACTAAACAAATGAAATCAGAATCCTCGATGTCGGAGCAAGGATCCCTCTCCTGACTCTTTGATGGAGGCTCATGGTCGGCCTCCTCCTGCTCTTCCACCATCCATCTTGTTGTCATCGACCTCCTCATCCTTGTTCTCGTGCTCGTCCTTCCCTTCCTCCTCCTCCTCCTCCTTCTACTCCTACTCCTCCTCCTCCGTGTCACTATACTAGAACTTGTCTTTTGTCGTCCATGGAGAGCTAGGCAGGCTGTCGCTGCTTGAGCCGTCATCGCCATCACTCTCCCAGCACTGAGATTCTTCGTTGCTTGTTGAGTCATTGTTAGCAGCCTGAAGCCCATCATGGTTACAGGCGAAGGAATGGGGAGAAGAATGAAAAGTGTAGGTCTCCAGAGGGCGGATGGTGCCAATTTCTAGATAGTTGGCTGAACCTCTTTGGCTTCCCTGCTGCATTTATGATGGTACACGGACGCCAATCCATCCCTCCTCTTTTTCCATGGCCAGCCTAATAGGCCCAGAAAATGGGCACAACTTATCTTATTTTGCCACAGCTAACCGTCTTTTGTCTGTCAGCCACTCAGGAGGTTCAACGGTAAAATAATGTTAATTGTTAACAATAGAACCACCAATTGTGAGCCTATGCTTAATACATTTTTTTGCTGGCGGTCAGATACCATGTTGCGCATGGCCCTTTTGATCCGGCGGTCAAAATTGCCCTCACTGCTGGCTCGGCTTATGGTCCAACGCCGAAAGCCACCACGATTATCACTGCCGGATCATACGATGAGATGGCTGTGAAAGCTCATTTCACTGCTAGTTAAATTGGCGACTACTGCTGGCCCTGGAACCAGCGTTGAAATAGTTTCGCAGTCGGTTTTGTAACAAATGGTAGTGATAAGGTTGCAGCAATGACCATTTTATAGTAGTTTCTCTCAGTTCTAACATGGAGGTAGACAAGGTGCACATGCCCGCCACTGTAGAGGACGGCACAGAGGAGGCCAGGACACATGTCACTAGTAGAGAAACGACCTTTGATCCCACCTCGAAATTTGGCTTTAGTCCCGGTATTTTTCGCACCCGGGACTAGAGAGACCTTCAGTCCCGGTTTGTAGCTCCAATCGGGACTAAAGGTCCCTGCCCAACGGCTACTGCGGCAGGCTTTTGCTGCAGGGGACCTTTAGTCTCGATTGAAGCTACCAACTGGGACTAAAGATTAACTTTTACTCCCGGTTGGTACCTCCAACCGAGAGTAAAAGTCTACTCCCGGCTGGAGGCTCCGTCCGGAACTAGAAAGGGACCTTTAGTCCCGGTTGAAGCTACCAACCGAGACTAAAGGTTAACTTTTACTCCCGGTTGGTACCTCCAATCGGGAGTAAAAATCTACTCCCAGCTGGAGACTCCGTCCGGAATTAGAAAGGGACCTTTAGTCCTGGTTTCTGTATGCAACTGGGACTAAAGGTCTCTCTTATCGCTGCTTCCTGAGCAATAACGCTGCACCCTCTCTCAATAAATGCGTTTGCATCCATCCGCTCTCCACTCCCTGGCTCGCAATAACTCCTTCCTCCCCAGCTCCACATTCTCCCCTCTGCTGTTCCCCCTCCAACCATGGCGTCTTCTTCCTCCCCGAGATCTCGCCGTGCTCCTTCTCCCGCCTTCTCCTAGCTACCCAGCTGCGTGCGTGCCTTTCCTCATGCGATATCACCGACAATCTTTGAAAGAAGGCATCACTGGCCGGGATCAAAGGTACAGATCGCCTGTCTCAGATCTCGCAGCCTAGCCAGCTTCCTCCTCGCCAGGTTCTTGCCTGGGAGCCCTTGCGTGTTCGTGCCCTGGATCTGCTAGCTGCTGCCTGTGCTGTTACGTGGCGTGTAAGCCGATCTATCTGTGGACATTTTTAGGCTAACGCTTACTATTTTCCTCTCTTGGTTGACTTGCTTGGCTCACAGACATATATATGTATATGTGACATGCATTTCCTTTTTTTTTGCAGAATGAAAGCTGATGATAGATGTATATGTATATGTGACAACGGCTCGCACGCGGCGGCCAGACGGTGGCAGGCTTGCAGCTGCTCGCACGCGGCAGCCCGGCGGTGGCTCGGCAGGGCACCAGGCGTGCTCCAGTCCGACGCGGACGAGGTCCCCACAGCGTCAAGCAGTTGGCCAAGCTCGACGCCTCCGCGTGCTCGTCTATTAGGGAATCTAGGGATTTGTGATTTGGTCTCCGCTCATATTTAATTTGTGTCCACCTTCATGCTTCCTTGATTTATGACTCAGTATGTTTCTATTCGATTTGGTCAAGTTGTTCATGGTGGTTTTGATTTGGTCTCAATCTAGTTGTCTGTGGTGGTTTGGATTTGTTCAGTTTGATTAGATCTGTGCTCTTGTTTTGATCTCGATTCATTGTAGGGTGTCCTCAAAGGATTCTCTTGCATCTGGTGGGCGTAGAATGCATATATTCGAAAACCAAAACGAATCGTCAATTGAAAATAGAAAAAAAACCTTTAGTCCCGGTTGGTAATACCAACAGGGACTAAAGGGACGGCCCACGTGGCCAGGCCGGGAGGCCTCTTTAGTCCCGGTTGGTATTACCAACCGGGACTAATGGTGGACCTTTAGTCCCGGGCGCGAAACCGGGACTAAAGGAGGGGCCCTTTAGTCCCAGATTCGTGCTCCCGGTTCCAAAACTGGGACTGAAGGGGGTTGAGAACCGGGAGTACAGCTCGTTTTTTCTACTAGTGTGTGCCGGCCGCCTGTGGAGGTCAGCATGGAGGACGGCGCTATGGCAGCGCTAGTACCTCACCCTGTCTTTGGCAATGTCGGGCCTCGTGCCCCCTCCAAGGGACTCTACCGCCTTCAAAACAAGTGCAACACAAGGGCAGGGAGGTCACTTGACTGGTTTCGAAAGTTTAGGGGTAAGATATCTCGCTTTGGAGTTTCAAGAGGAAAATCAGACTACGGAGAGAGGTAGAATAGACTTATATCTTTTTCAATATATTTTCGAGGTTAGGTAAGCCCATGATTGAAATCCTAGATCCGCCACTACTAAGCCCATGCCAGACCTGAATATTGCTGATAATCTAAAAGCACAGCCAACACAAACTCTGACATCTCTTTCAAGATAGATGAGGTTAGTCGTGTTAGGTGGCCCAAGATAAAGTATATGTACAAACATGAATCGTTTCTGAGTTTACCTCAACACCAGTATCTTCCGTAAAAAATGACAGAAAAAAGCAAAAAACCGACAAGGAAAATTAAAAATAATTTTTCTGTCAGTATAACGACAAGAAAATTCCGACATAACTAAAGCGACAAGGAAATAACTTTTTCTGTCGGTTGTATTATTTTACTGTCAGTTTACTATTTTTCTTGTCGGTGGGACGTCGATAGGAAAATTGTGGATCGCCAAGTCTAGAATTTTGCTTCTGTCGGTAAATGACGACAGGAAAAATATGTGTACCGATAGGGAATAAAACTTCCTGTCGGTGTTGAACCGATAGGAAATACTGGTTTTTTCTGTCGATGGAGCCACAATAGGAGAATTACAGTTTTCCTGTCATCCTCTCCCGACAGTATAATTATAACGTACCGACAGGAAATAATTACAGTCATCAGGCCACAGAAGCACCTCATTTATTTATAATTTCATATGATATTCATGATAACAGTATAGGCACTGTAGCACCCGGTTGTAAGAACAAAACCAGATACACACCATATGTGAGCCCATAAAGTCAAATCTCACATATAACTATAAATAAGGGTAATATCAATAGACAATGCTTAAATACATAATGTATTAGTATAGATAATATAACCTTAGATAGCAAACAGCGGAAAGACAACTCCGATCTTCGAGTCAAGACTCCAATCCACAGGGACAACTGACTGGTTGATCACAAGCCTAATTTCTCCAAACTCTAGCAATCTGGTACTCATCCAAAATTTTTATTCAAATAATTGAAAAATAAAGCAAGTGTAAGTACATGTCGTACTCAACAAATATAACATGGGGTTCATGAGGCTCAAAAGGCTGACACTGGTTTAACTGCGATTAGCTTTTAATTGTCACAATTTTATCAAAGGAGTAACAACAAGTTTATCACAAGCCCATAAACACATGATCAGGTAAACATGAATAATGAATAGCATAAACAGTAATCATTAGTGAGCATCTTTATCATCCGTATCATTAGTGTTCATCATCTATTCCGTAAGGGTTCCAAGGCCGCTCGTGACCGTGAGCACGGCTGATATACCAGTTTTACTCTCTGTAGAGGTTGTATACTTTCACTGTGAGTCGTGATTTACCCTTTCACCCAAGGTAGCTAATCTCTTGACCCACTTCTAAGGAAGGCCGGGAGGGTTCACTATGAAGCCTTTCAAAGGTTAGTCTAACAAGTTACACTACTAGAAAACAGACCTTTCATCCCGCCTCTATTTTTGCCTTTAGTCCCGATATTTTTGTGTTCAGGACTAAAGGGACTATTAGTCCCGGCTGTATTCTCAAACAAGGATACAAAGTTCCTGCCCCAAGTGTGTGGCGACGGCAGGCAACAATTAGTCCCGGTTATAGCCCAGAGCCGGGACTAAAGGTTATCCTTTAGTCCCGGCTAGACCTTCCAACCAGGAATAAATCTTTACTCCCGACTTGAGGATCCAGCCGGGACTAAAGGATGACCTTTAGTCCCGGCTCTGGGCTATAACCGGGATAAAATCTTTCTTGATAAAATAATATAGTCGCGCTGGACAAAAAAATGGGGCAGCCAGGCATTGAACCCACGACCTCATAGCCAAGGTCCAAACCGCAGCGCACTAGCTAGCCATCTGAACTAAGTCACTTTCTCGACAAGAAAGCACCCAAACATTTATTTAATAAGAGAAAAGACCCTTTAATTGATTATATTCTTTTGTTAACTATACTTTGAATTTTCTGGTCCATGTGCTTTCTAGTGCCTAATTGATCTCATAATTTTTATCAGGGTTTCAAATGCCCAGTGTGAAGCCACCACCAAGTTCAAGATTTTTCTGAATTGGTTTGGTAATTTTTTCACTTTAATTGAATTTCCACGCGACTTCACCGATTAATTATACGTTGAACTGAGTCCACCCCCGAAAAGATCCGGAATGGTGCCAAACTTTGCCAAATGGTCTCTTGTGCCCTAGGAGACAAATATTTGTGGAGGTTGATGCAAAATTATATTGTTTTGAATATGTAATTCACCGTATTTCGTCTCACGTGGCACAAAGAAAAATGTAATAATAAAAATAATTATCAGAAAAAACTAAGATCTTGTGTGGGGCCATATTTTGGGTGTAAATGACTGCCAAAAAAATTTTTAAGCCATTTCGACATAGGCGGAATCGACGTGCTTCACAGAGGTATATAGATCCTTTCGTCGAACCCTATCTCTACACCTAGGTTCTCTGGGATTCTGAGGTCCATATGCTTTCTAGTGCCGGATTGGGCTGAAACTTTTTCTCAAGACTTCAAATGCCTTATGTGTAGCCACCACCAAGTTTGAGATTTTTCTGAGGTGGTTTGGTACTTTATTAACTTTAATTGAATTTTCATCCGAACTCACCGATTAATTATACAATAATTAATGAAGAACCTAAAGATTTACGTTACAATTACGTGAAAACTAATTTCCTATCTAAAACCAATAAATTTAATAATTTCAATTTAAGTCTACATTTTTGCATTAACAAAAATAGTGAGTATTAGTTGCATTATGTTCAACATTTATAATAAAAAACACAATAGTTTAGGTCACATATTTTTTTTGTGTGCAGTAACTGAAAATAAAGTTTATTACTTTTTCTAAAAAAATTTATGCCTAATATTGAATTTACTGCGCAAATAATAAGACTTAAACATTTAAATACAAAACATATATAAAATAAACTGATCTGCTTAAAAGTTGGCTGGAAATGAAAATGTAGCCCACCTTTAGTCCCGGGCGGTGGATGGAGCCGGGACTAAAGGTCTCTCTCCTATATACAGCCGCCTCCCTTCTCTCTTACTCCTCATCAATCGTCTTCATCTTCAGCGCGTCCCTAGAGCTTCGCTGCCGCCAATTCGCCTCCCGGGCCACCCCGACGCCGCCTTCCTCACCGGAGGGCACCCCGAGGCTCGCCCACCTCGCCGAAGTAGCCCCAACGCTGCGCCCCTCACCAAGGAGCCCTCGGCCACCCTCGACGCCGCGCGCGCACCACGCCGCCACCGATTTCGCCTTCCCGGCCACCCCCGATGCCGCCTTCCTCATAGGAGGGCACCCCAATGCCCGCCCACCTCGCTGGAGTAGCCCCGACGCCACGCCCCTCAAGGAGGAGCCCCTGCCTGCCCCCATCGCCGTGTGCGCGCCACGCCGCCGTCGATTTCGCTTTCCCAGGCCACCCCGGCCTAACGCCGTGCCTTCTTCCTCATCGGAGGGCATCCCGACGCCCACCCACACCTCACTGGAGTAGCCCCGACGACGCCGCGCCCGGCCAAGAGCCCCCATGCCTCGATCCAGGCCGCTGTCCACCACCGCCCGTCACCAACACTCCATTCTAAACCACCGGTATATATATATATTATATTTATTATATTTATGAATTATATTGATGAAATGTGTATTAATGTATATATGTATGAAATTATATATGTATGAAATGTGTATATATATCAATTAATGTATATATGTATGAAATTATGTATGTATGAAATGTGTATATATATATCAATTAATGTATATGTGTATGAAATTAATGTGTGTGTATATATATATCAATTAATGTATACATGTATAATTTTTCCTTAGGAAAAAAATCAATTGTGTTATATTCTGATGCCATGTGGCCTATACCCTAAACCCTAAACCACCCTAAACCCTAAACCCTAAACCACCCTAAACCACCCTAAACCCTCCCCGGCCACCGACGATGGCCGGCCGCCCCGCGCAGGCACCACCGCCCCGAAATATGTATGAAATGTCTATGAAACCCTAATTGCATAATTATTGTTTTATAATTGTTTAGGCTCTCTATGGCCGACCCGAGAGATGATGACCTGGAGGCGAAAATGATGGATATTATCAATGCCGGCACTAAACATTGTGCCGATGTTGATAATGACCAGCAGGAAGACGACGGAGTCAATACTTGAATCTCGATCATATTCTTGAGGAAGTTGTTCATGAAGATAATTCTGGTGAGGTATATATTTCTCAATATCTAGCTCTCATTTATTTATTATGCATACATGTAGCCCACTGGATCGATCTTCGTATTATAATACTTTTTGTGTTTCTATGCGTACATAGCCGTCTGGATCGACGACGATGACGGGGAACACAAAGAATGTTCGAGGGGCCAAAAGCCATTGGAAGGCCGCTACATCATCTCAGAATTCAACGTGGCTACAGGCGAACCACTAGGACAATATGCACAGAAATTCATGTACCACTGCGGGTACCTTGTAAGGGACAAGCTCCCGATCAATGCCCGTGAATGGAAAAAAATAACAATGCTCCTCATATTAGTTGTCTCTGATAAGGACAAGGAGCTGATTTGGCAAGATGTTCTTGCACATTTCACGCTCCAAACAGATGATTATCATGAAGACATCACCCACGAAAGATTGACGGAGTGAGTTAGGCACTGGACAATGAAGAAGATGGCCACCCAATTCCAATCTTGGAAGAAGTAGTTGTACAAATCATACGTCAAGAAGAACAAGACTCCAAATTGGAACGACAAGGGCCCAATCACGAAGGCAAGGCCCTACTAGGAGGAATTTGTATAGTACAAGACATCAGAAGAGGGTGCAGAACGGGCAAGAAGGAACCAAGAGAATTCCAGATAAAAGCAATACCACCATAACATGGGATCAGGTGGCTACACGACTTCCGTTCCCAAGTGGCAAAAAATAGAAGCAGACCTTATTGCCAAGGGGGTCGTACCTGAATCAGCACCGTGGCCTGAATGCACAAAGCGTTGGTTTTTAGGTCATGGGGAAGGATTGGACCTAGTCACCGAGAAGCTCGTCCATGGCACAAAACTCGGAAGAGCAACAGAAAGGTTGATTCAAATTCTAAAAGCTAGAGATAGTGGACTATTCTGGCCCAACAAAGAGAAAGATGAACTGACATATTCCATCGGGACTGCTGAGCATTGTGGACGAACTAGAGGCAAATGGGCCGTTCCATGGGTGCAAGGTTTCCCTGAATGGATCGATTCGTACAGAAGCCGCCAGAGATGGAAGGATGAGGAGGCAGAGAGGATCCGCATCTTGCAGCAATATGTTATTGAGTCATGGGAAGCGGTGCTTGAATCACAAAGGCAAGAAAAAGAATTGCAAGCGAAAATGCAAGAGGAAGTCGCAAGGCAAGTGCAAATACAATTGAGTGCCCACGGGATTACAATAGCTCCGGGAATCAACATTAGCCCCCCCCCAATCAGTTGAGAAGCGGTTGTGCTTCTACGGAGCTGCCTGATGCCATAAAAGATGCAGAGCTACGCTTCCCCGTGGATGACATCACTGAACCTTTTACATTATGTGAGCTGCACATTCCAAATGATAATGGCACAGTGAAGGTGGCTATTGGTGTTGTAAACCCTATCGACCGTACCAAGACACCAAGAATCCATGGGGTAGTAGTACCAGCTGGATATGCTACCGTCTCGATGGATAAAGCTATTGAAGGTTTTAGCGATGTGCCTCTTGACATTCATGGAGGTGATCGGGAGAAGACCGTGGGAGAAGCAGAGAAGTCATTCGTTGCATGGCGCAAGCGCTACATCAATATTCCCAGGAAGCCATTGCCACACAATAGGTACGGATGAAAGTGAACGAAACAATTTTTTTTATTAATTTGATATTGCCTCTTAAATAATAATTGACTCATTGTCTTTTGTACGCACACAGCAGGGCCTCCCCCAACCTAAGTCCAATAGTACAATCACCAGACCAGCATAGTGCTCCGGGCGGCGGTTACGATGGGGTAGAAGAAACGGCTACATCCCCACCATCTCCAAGACGGTGTCCACCGCCGCTGCCACCGCCTCCAAGGCGTTCCCCAACGCCGCCTCGAAGGTCTCCAACGCCTATTCCCCCACCTCCTCCCATGAACCAGGGAAGACGGCTACAAACAAATAAGTCATCTGCCCCGTCGGCGAAGACAACCAAGAAGGCCCCCGTGAAACCAAGGCCAATTCCACAGAAATTGCCTGGTGAAATGAGTAAAGAGGAGTTAGATGATGTGGTTAAAAAAATCGTCGGAGCATTCTTCTCAGGCACAGGGAAGAGGAAGCAGCAGGAGCAGAAGCACTTCCACCTACCTCCAGCTAAACTAAGGCGGTGGTGGAAGCTGAGCAGAAAAAGAGGCGGCAAGCTCGTAAGCCCTCGCCACCATCAGACTTTGACCGCATTCTTAGCAAGATAATCAAGAAAGCTGCTAAAGTAGGGAAAAATGTTGCACAACTCGGAGAACAAGAATTGCAATCAGTCCCTCCTCTAGTTATTGCTAATGAATATGGTTCAAACATAGATATGCTGGATATGATAGAAATACCTGCTGATAAAGAAGTGGATATGGTGGAACTTACTAACTTTTATGCTATGAGAGGTATCGACCTTGGCGATTTCCTCTTCGAAAGTGCGCCGGTAGCGGATGAATGGCAGAAATATGAGCATGGCAGGAGTCTATGGAATCCTAAGACCATCAATGAACTAGGTACATAATTGTTCAAGCTAAACAGCTTGTACCTCGACGCGTGTCACCGGAAAGAGTTCTATATTTCTGTCTGAATCAAAGACGACCATTGGTTCCGTGGCGATGACGTTATGTACATTGAGTTTGCTGAATTACACACACTAGTCCACCGAAACTCTCTCGACAAGACTCTCATCAGCTGCTATTGTCTGTAAGTGATTCTTTCTACTAATTAATAATAAGTCGCTACGTACGTACATGTCTGTGTTTATTATCCTCACTCTATATATATGATGCAGGTTTGAGATGGGAGAGTGCAAAAAGAGAGGGTGTACTGATATTGGTTTCATTGATCCACATATCGTATTCAAAAACCCTAAACCCCAACCAACATGGAAAGCAGAAACGGAGGCCAATATCAAGATGTTCTTAGAGAAGCAACGTGACAAGAAATGTATACTCTTCCCCTACAATTTCAGGTAAGTGTTCATAATGTCGACGATCGTGTATCCATATATATATGTTCACTGTACCTGTTAGCTAATTAATGAGTGTTAATGGACATGGTAGTGAACACTGAATATTGATGGAACTCGATCTGGAGAAAGGTCTTCTAGGCATCTGGGACTTGATGAGAAAAGAGCAAAAAGAGTTCCAAGAGATGATAGATACTATTCAGAGGTAATTGTAGTCTCACTAGCAAAACTATTCCAGTCTCTCTGCATGCAAATTAATGGTCCAAATATTTTTTATGTTATTTGGTAGTTGTTGGGAAAAGGTCTGTCAGGAACACCATATGAAACGCAAAGTGCCACTGAAAGTAGTGCTATAAAAAGTAAGTACTATATACCTACCTTAGTTCAATTTCCCTATGCTCGGATGATGACGAATCTTTTTCTCGTAAAGTGGGTTCTGCTGCAGCCCCAGGGGACCAATCTCTGTGGATACTATATTTGTGAGTTCATGAGAGTGTGCCCAAAAAGAACTAGTCTAGAGCAAAAAAGGGTAAGTGTACACATATATATATATTCTTCATACATATATTTATATATATATATATATATTTGTGATAGATACAATTTATTTATCATTATTCTTGATACATATATATATACTAATATACTTTTTCTTTATCTCATATCTCAAATTGAAGACTCGTTGGTTGAAGGAAAAAACCCTGGACACACAACATCTCAAAGCAATCCAAGAGACAATAGGTGGATTTCTGAATGATCAGGTCTTAACTCCCGGTGGCGAGTTTTACTATGACCCAAATATGTGATGATGAAAGCCAAATTTCATATTAATCCAAAGAACATGTGATGATGAAATGTACAATTAATGCAAACTTTACATGTGACGATGAAATGTAATATTATGTTTTAGTTTACTTTTACTTGTGTTGCTTGCGTGCATTGATCGAGCGAAAACTTTATAGTACGCGTGCGTATACGTATATTACTTTGCAATGAATAATGCGTATTCAAAAACCAAATTAAAACAAAAAAGAATCATCAATTGAAATAAGCAGGAAAAGAAAAAAAAGACCCTTTAGTCCCGGTTGGTAATACCAACCGGGAATAAAGGGGCCAGCCCAGGCGCTGGCGTGGCTACCTTTTTAGTCCCGGTTGGTATCACCGACCAGGACTAAAGGTCCACTTCAATTCCCGGCTACTAACCCTTTATTCCCGAACTCCTATTCCCGGCTGTGTAACCGAGAATAAAGGGGGTTGGCAGCCAGGAATAGAAGCCCTTTTTTTACTAGTGTTAGGGCCGCTAGGTTTCTGTGGCCTACGAATGTAGAGCTCACCTCCTGACAGGCACAATGACGCACAGCCTATACACTGACAGACAGAGGCCGCACTATATCCAACTCGAAACACACCCCTCTTGTGCCATAAAGGTAACCTCTAACAAGTTAGAAATGTCCTCCTACTGAGCTAAAGCCAGAGCCATGTAGCCCTCACAGCTATATTGTAAGTCCCGGATGATCACTTACAAATAAGTCCTTAGGGAGAGGAATCTAGAGCACCATAAAAATAGCCCAATGCTCTAGCCCCCTTGTTCCATGTTGCTAAAAAGCATCTTTTAATGTTTATTGCATAATACATTAGTCAAGTTACAAGATCATGGTTGTAGTTGAGCACTAGCATCATACTACCTAATGCAATACCCCATAGGAGTACAAAAGACTAGGATATCCTTAGTGGTAGTCAAGGTAGACACATGCAATATGAATTAAATGATTAAAGGTGTATAGGACAACAAGGAAGGTCCCATGTTATACTTGCCTCAAAACACCGATCGTTTGGTAAGCTTTAATCTTCAACGTTCTTCTTCTTCTTCTTAATCACCACGTATATCTCACCGACTGGACGAAATCATAAAGCACCACACAAGCATTCATACAATCATACACGAAGCAAACAATAGATCTAAACTAGAACAGTACACCAATCATAGAAAAATAAGTGAAAGAGTTTGAAATACGATTCTATGTATCGCTACGAACACATAGACGCGAGAGGCACACTAATCGGAGCTATGGTTAAAAAGATACAACTACGGAGAGATCTACTCATAAAACTATTAGCTTCAAGTGTTTTAATTATATAAAAACATATATAAGATATTTTATAAATTAAGTCAAATTTAAGTTTGAATTATAATACTAAAGTAAAACAAATCATATTTTATTTATAAAATATAGTTGCATAATTATTATTCAAATTAGAGTTTAAATCATGAAATTCTAGAAATAGTGACATGATAAACATTGTGACTAACATGTAGACCTCGTTGTAACGAATCTAGCACAACTTGAATGGGCTAAAACGGATCTAAAACGCAGAAGATATGATTTAAACAAGATTTCCTTTAATAAAATAATAGATTAAATCCAATCATGAATTTTAAAAGTTGAAAACATACTTAACAGTAGTATGAACATGTAGATTATGAAATTATGAACCTAACCCAAGTTGAACGGGTCAAGTCGGAGTTAAAATAAAGAAACGGTGGGGATCCATTGTTGATTGCAAGTGGTGTATTTCTATAGTATTGTTGGATTTGTTTTTCTATAAGAAAACGGCCATAATGTGTGGGTGACGTGATGATGACATCATCAAGCTAGCAATAGCAAAACTGGGCACGCCATGACTGAAGCAGCAGCAAGCAACGATCGACGACGTACTTTCCTCGGCATGCTCATCGGCTCTAGCATGAGAAGCTGTGTGCTAGTGTAAGCACATAGACACGGGACGGTTGGCAAACAGAAACTACGGATTCTGACGACGCTCCAAAGACAACACGTAAAAGAAAACTAGAGAGAAAGGAACATTCAGAGGGTCTCACCGGTGACGGAAAACAGCCACGGCAGCCGACGGTGCTTCAGGCCTTTAGGATCGGGCTTCTCGGTAGTGCTTGGCTCGGCGCAGCTTGCGGGGCTGTTGTCTTGGCTAGACAGGAAACGGCGGAAGGGATCCAAGACCACACAAGATGAGCTTGTGGCGACGGCGCTGACATTGCCAAGATCAGGAGGACGACAGGATTGTTGATGAGGATGAGACGAGAAGGGAACAAGGAATTTAACGGTGTGCTCACCTTCATCATTCGGCTATGGGCGAACAACCATGGCGATGAATCGACAAACGTGGAAGGGGTTGGCCCGGCTGAGCAGCGCGACGGCGGCGATGGCGGCGATGAGAGGAGGAGAAAAATCTAATTTACTACATAGGGGATTTCCCAAACTAGGGGCTCCCCTTATGGTAGTTTTGGTGTGCTTTGTCCAAAAGGTTGGTATAGATTTATAGGAAGAAAAATTCCCCACATCTACATCAACTAGCAATAAAGTACTAATTGATGTTGCACCCTCCACATTTACTAATGGGCCTAAATAATCATTAAAGCCCATTAGTAAATAAATGCATGGGCCTTTAGGATTTATTAGGATTATTGTACATAGGCTTTGAGCTTTGGAAAAAATAAGAGATTTATTATTTTCGGAATTAATTAATTTCATGGATAAAATAATTCTAGAAAAGTCTAGAATTATTATTTAAGCCACGAAAAATACTCCAAGACCTCCAAAAATTTGGGGAAAATTCTCAGAGACACTTTGGAACATGATGAACCCAAATAAAGTATTTGGAGCTCATAAAAATATTATTGGGAACTTGGAACATAAAGATTAAGGTGAAGGAGGTAGGGATTAAATTCCAGAAAGAAGCTAAAAAATTCCTAGAGATAGATATTTGTCTACTAAACGTATAAAAAACACACATTTTGCACATAGAAACACGAGGTGCGACCGGCATGAATGCAACAAACACGTTTCTACCTTATGATAAATTTTAAATTAATGAAAATTTTTATTTTTCTATGTTTTCATGTGCACAAAAATTCACAAATAAATCATTTTAACTCTATTTTCAAAAGTGGCAAATTTTGGGTTGTTACAGGCACAAATGTGGCATCTGATTCTATAAGGTTTTCAACTAGAACACAAATATATTGCATCAATGTGTCATCATCCACATGCCGTACATATAGATTAGATGCCCACGGTTGGCATCAACAGCCTCCAATTAAGATGCCCATAGGTCTTGCATCCACAGCTATATAATTAAGATGTCCATCGGTCTTGCATCCACAACTACATAAATAATAATTTCACAAAAGCATCAGCTAGTTGATTGTCTTTCCCAAAAACTGGCATCAACTTGTTGGCCGCACCTTTACTATCTAAAGGTTAGAAGTGGCAGCTACCAACAGCTTCTACAAACACAAAATGGCATTATCTGTTTGTGATAACTCTCACCTTCATTCATGGTTTCAGTTCAGTGTTTCCAATGCAGCTCTATATGCGGCATTGAGATTGTCTTCATCGTGACCATATGTGGCATTGTCATCATTGGTTGATTCTGAGCCAACATGAGAAGAACCAGTGGCCTATACATATATGAAGAGAAATATTAGTTAGATTGCTACAGGTAGTAGTAGTAATCTTCTAGATGCTAACAACAGCTAGTAGGTAAACACATTCCAGATGGAAGCAAAGAGATTAATTGCCTTCAGCATGTACTACCAATTAGCCATACATAAACAAAAATGTACCACCAATTGTCCATCCCAAGGTGTACTTGTAGTTGTACCATAGATCTATCAAAGCATACACTCACAACAAATCACTAATTTCAAATAATTCTCACAAAATTTATCATCAAGCAATATTACAGTCTTACAGAAGACGTCTTAAAAAATGCTAATCTTATTGTTTCATTTAATATTTATTCATTCATAAGGAAAAATCATACAATTCCCATTTATCATCAATGCCACTCAACAATATTAGAAAAATATGTGCTGATATCAAGTCATGTGAGAACATAATAGTGCTACCTATTTTTAGGGAATCAGATCTATGAAAATTAGGCAGTAAGTATAAGTGCATGATAACACATTGGTTCAAAAATTAGTTGAGAGGAGAAATCTGGACTGATATCAACTAAGTCTCGGTCCATGGCAACTGAACCAATGCAAATATCTACCTTACCATTAGTACTGAATTAATTCAATTTAAGTCTCCAGTAGCTACACAAGAATCAAGATGAGGCCACTTTCTCACTGGTGGACTACATGTAGCCATTTTGAATACCACATCAAAATTATAGCCATTTTATAGAAAAGATAATAAGTTAGGCTAGCTGTACTCACAATTGCTTGCGCTGCTGCTGCTGCTCCAAGTTTAGCTTCATTTCTAAAACAAACTTAGTAGATATCAGCTACAATACCTTTTTACACACATAGCTAACACATAGAACAAGTGAACAATGCAGCAAGTAATACCATAAGCACTGTTTCTTAAGAGGTTTGGCCCTCGGCTAGAACCCAAGGCTTCAGTGACATTTCATAACCAAGACCAGGAGAAGCTCAACAGAAATCACTAGTCATGTATCCATTTCAGGCTATCATGGTTGGATTTCAAGAACTAAAATTTTGAAGAAACTAAACGATTATTGTATGTTTTCATAGCCAGACTTAGATTTACATACCATGCGTTGTTGTGCTTTATTGCTGCTCATGGTTGGATTCAAGCTCCAGTTCAGCAGCAGACTAAAAGTGAGGGGAACATGGAACACTAGCACTGACAGCTACCTGCAGGAAATCAGTCCCTTGATTATGCTAGGCCGTTGTGAGCTGTGTCATAGGTGGGGCAGTTCCTCTATTTTACAACACATGTGAGACCGACTCATTAAGGATTGAAAGAGATTTCCATATCCAATTTGGTCCAAGCTTATTCATTTGTCTCCATAGAGATAGAAAAAAGGAACTTAATTAACTCTCTAAAGTTTTCTATTTCTCAATCTAAAACAAATTACAAATGAGTATTCTTAACTAGCTATAGGTTTGATTGAAATGCTTTGGACTATGCAAAGACATAGCTAGATAAATTAAAGAAAGAGTCTGGCTATCCAACTTACTTTTTTATCAACAGATAGAGGACCATATGCAGAATTTTTTGCTGCTGCTCTTATTTGTCCTGATTCAGTATATAGTGAAGATCCACTGCATAGAACAAATACATGCCTCAGAAAGCATGTACTGAATCAGGGCAAATAAGAGCAGCAGCAAAAAATTATGAGAATAAATGACAACACATACATTCATCGAGTGTGGAGCATTTGTTGGCTTGACCAGGAACATGGAGAGCACGCGAGGTAGCCGGATCCGCCGTCATAGCCCCAAAACGAGGTGGGGACGAGGTGAGGGTGCCCGATCTGCCGTCGTCGGAGTCAGATCCGAGGGCGGGGGGCGCCGCTGCTGCTTGGGGCCGCGAGGTAGCTGGAACGTCGCCGCTCGTACTAGGGACGCCGCTCGTACCGGGGACGCCGCAGCTTGGGGCCGCGCAAGGGAGTCAGATCCACCGCCGTCGCCGCCCTAGCCTTGCGCGCCACCACTTGGGGGCCAGCGGGGAGGGCGCCACTGCTTGGTGACAGGAGGAGGCGCCGTAGCTTGGTGACCAGAGGAGGCGCTGCCGCTTGGGGGTCGCACCGTCGCAGGGCGAGCGAGCCTAGAACCGGATCTCACGCCGTCGCGGTCTCACGAAGTGCAGGAGGTGGAGAACGGGTGGGAGAGGAAGAGAGACAGAGGTTCATGTTGCGTAATATCAAGATCGAAGATGTGTCGCATTTATTTATTTATTGGTAGAAGATATCAAATCATACAGGCAAGATAGTTCAACATTAATATATGAGGATACATATATCTCTGTTGTGGATACCTATATCTATATTGTGGATACATATATCAACATTAATATGTGCCACTGCAAGTATACAATATTTATCTGTATTATTGATACATATATCAATATTAAGACGTGCATATATCTCTATTGTGGATACACATCATATATTAAGATGCACCGCTGCATGTATACATATATCTCTATGGATAGATATATCATCCTTAAGATGTGCCACTGCATGTATATAAACCGGACCGAACAAGGCAATATGCATACCAGAACACAAGTTCAACAAATATACCACCAATACTGATATTCCCCACTTGCCACTCATACTCAGCAAGACAATGAGGACCGAGTGCGCTGCTCTGTGCATTGTCCTGGTGATTATGTGTCCAACCCTCTTATCCTGCGCTGATGGTTGGAGTATGTATATAACTTGTTTTGTACTTAAAATAATTCCACTCGTGCATGGTTTATAAAGTAAAGTTGTGGATGCATGCAGTAATTGAACCTATCCCTCTACCTGGATGCACTCCGGTGGTTTGCCAAACAAAATGCTTGGAGTATGCCAATAAGAATGACAAATTGTTACACCTGTTCTACTGTGCGACGGTGAATTGTTGCATGTGCTCGTTGGATAACAAAAAGCGTCCGCCCCTCACAACCGAAGTCAAGAAGCAGGGATTAGCTGATGCAAAGGACGATAATGGAACTTTTGTTTGAATATAATATATAGGATTAAATTTGACACCAACGATGGATAGGGTGGTTACATGGAGGAACACAATGCCATATTGCTAGCTCTTGCATTTACTTTATCCATGAGCTGTTTCCATCCAATTATAATAAAATAATTGTGCATCTTTCCTATACTTTTGTTGCACCCAATGTACTGGATCCACCGTTTTGGTTACAACTAAATTATTTCAGGCCATGCTAAGTTTGGTACATTCAAATACGCCTGGTGATTCCTTGCATGGGTTTGGTCGAATGATGCAAAACCTGACCAAGAAATCCTCTCCACGAATTGTGCACCACGTTGCCTGACACCGACGACCTGGGCATGGCTCTAACAGATGGGGATAGGACTGGGGAGAAAACTTTGAGCCTCACATAACTGACGGGTGACTGCCCAGCATCGGTGACAGCATCATCTTGGGAAGTCAGCCATTAACAGCAGCATGTGGGGATAAACAGTTGGGGACGACCGAGGTCAAACAAAGTTGACTTTTTATGTGTTGGAGAGGAAGCCACTGTTGGGCCTGGTGCTCCACATGCTGCAAATTGATGCATTTAAAACCATAGAAAATTTCACTAAACTTTTAAAATTTGTTATAAAATCTATAAATAGATTCGGACAAATCTGAATAACATATTTAGAGGTAATAAAAACATCTTTGTAAACATCAAATAATTAGGTTTAGCTCTACAAAAATGGGAAAATATCTAGAAAATTCTAATTAATCTATAAACAAGTTTTAAAAAACATTGCATGACAAAAATATGAGATGAAACCAGCATAAATGCAAAAATACATTAATGTGGAATGATTTCATGCTATAGGCATAGTGTTTAGGCCGAAAAATCAAGTCGAGTTAAGCACAGCAAATGCCTAGGACTCCATCACTTGTGTTAGGATGCAAAATGTATCCAAGATATGAATCTAACAATTTTGAATAATCATAATTAACTATCAATTAATTAAGAGCATCTCATTTTCTTGCAAATAAAATTAACTGCCAAAAACAAAATCGACAAACTATGTGTGTTTAGATATGAACAATTTTGTGGTCTTAAAAGCAAACAATGTATATGAGTAAAAACTCTACCATACTAATACTGTTAGAGTCCATGACTGAAACAGAAATACGTAGGCAAAAAGAATATGTCTAACATTAACATAGTAAACTCATTCGCAAATATAATAATATCATAATGCAATAGTTTAATCATAGGTCTCAAAATCATCTATTTACACTAGATAAATAATTTGCATTAAATGATTAAAGGTGTATAGGACAACAAGGAAGGTCCCATGTTATACTTGCCTCAAAACACCGATCGTTGGTAAGCTTAATCTTCAACGTTCTTCTTCTTCTTCTAATCACCACGTATATCTCAACCGACTGGACGAAATCATAAAGCACCACACAAGCATTCATACAATCATACACGAAGCAAACAATAGATCTAAACTAGAACAGTACACCAATCATAGAAAAATAAGTGAAAGAGTTTGAATACGATTCTATGTATCGCTACGAACACATAGACGCGAGAGGCACACTAATCGAGCTATGGTTAAAAAGATACAACTACGGAGAGATCTACTCTAAAACTATTAGCTTCAAGTGTTTTAATTATATAAAAACATATATAAGATATTTTATAAATTAAGTCAAATTTTAAGTTTGAATTATAATACTAAAGTAAAACAATCATATTTTATTATAAAATAATAGTTGCATAATTATTATTCAAATTAGAGTTTAAATCATGAAATTCTAGAAATAGTGACATGATAAACATTGTGACTAACATGTAGACCTCGTTGTAACGAATCTAGCACAACTTGAATGGGCTAAAACGGATCTAAAACGCAGAAGATATGATTTAAAACAAGATTTCCTTTAATAAAATAATAGATTAAATCCAATCATGAATTTTAAAAGTTGAAAACATACTTAACAGTAGTATGAACATGTAGATTATGAAATTATGAACCTAACCAAGTTGAACGGGTCAAGTCGGAGTTAAAATAAAGAAACGGTGGGGATCCATTGTTGATTGCAAGTGGTGTATTTCTATAGTATTGTTGGATTTGTTTTTCTATAAGAAAACGGCCATAATGTGTGGGTGACGTGATGATGACATCATCAAGCTAGCAATAGCAAAACTGGGCACGCCATGACTGAAGCAGCAGCAAGCAACGATCGACGACGTACTTTCCTCGGCATGCTCATCGGCTCTAGCATGAGAAGCTGTGTGCTAGTGTAAGCACATAGACACGGGACGGTTGGCAAACAGAAACTACGGATTCTGACGACGCTCCAAAGACAACACGTAAAAGAAAACTAGAGAGAAAGGAACATTCAGAGGGTCTCACCGGTGACGGAAAACAGCCACGGCAGCCGACGGTGCTTCAGGCCTTTAGGATCGGGCTTCTCGGTAGTGCTTGGCTCGGCGCAGCTTGCGGGGCTGTTGTCTTGGCTAGACAGGAAACGGCGGAAGGGATCCAAGACCACACAAGATGAGCTTGTGGCGACGGCGCTGACATTGCCAAGATCAGGAGGACGACAGGATTGTTGATGAGGATGAGACGAGAAGGGAACAAGGAATTAACGGTGTGCTCACCTTGCATCATTCGGCTATGGGCGAACAACCATGGCGATGAATCGACAAACGTGGAAGGGGTTGGCCCGGCTGAGCAGCGCGACGGCGGCGATGGCGGCGATGAGAGGAGGAGAAAAATCTAATTTACTACATAGGGGATTTCCCAAACTAGGGGCTCCCCTTATGGTAGTTTTGGTGTGCTTTGTCCAAAAGGTTGGTATAGATTTATAGGAAGAAAAATTCCCCACATCTACATCAACTAGCAATAAAGTACTAATTGATGTTGCACCCTCCACATTTACTAATGGGCCTAAATAATCATTAAAGCCCATTAGTAAATAAATGCATGGGCCTTAGGATTTATTAGGATTATTGTACATAGGCTTTGAGCTTTGGAAAAAATAAGAGATTTATTATTTTCGGAATTAATTAATTTCATGGATAAAATAATTCTAGAAAAGTCTAGAATTATTATTTAAGCCACGAAAAATACTCCAAGACCTCCAAAAATTTGGGGAAAATTCTCAGAGACACTTTGGAACATGATGAACCCAAATAAAGTATTTGGAGCTCATAAAAATATTATTGGGAACTTGGAACATAAAGATTAAGGTGAAGGAGGTAGGGATTAAATTCCAGAAAGAAGCTAAAAAATTCCTAGAGATAGATATTTGTCTACTAAACGTATAAAAAACACACATTTTGCACATAGAAACACGAGGTGCGACCGGCATGAATGCAACAAACACGTTTCTACCTTATGATAAATTTTAAATTAATGAAAATTTTTATTTTTCTATGTTTTCATGTGCACAAAAATTCACAAATAAATCATTTTAACTCTATTTTCAAAAGTGGCAAATTTTGGGTTGTTACAGGCACAAATGTGGCATCTGATTCTATAAGGTTTTCAACTAGAACACAAATATATTGCATCAATGTGTCATCATCCACATGCCGTACATATAGATTAGATGCCCACGGTTGGCATCAACAGCCTCCAATTAAGATGCCCATAGGTCTTGCATCCACAGCTATATAATTAAGATGTCCATCGGTCTTGCATCCACAACTACATAAATAATAATTTCACAAAAGCATCAGCTAGTTGATTGTCTTTCCCAAAAACTGGCATCAACTTGTTGGCCGCACCTTTACTATCTAAAGGTTAGAAGTGGCAGCTACCAACAGCTTCTACAAACACAAAATGGCATTATCTG
Organism: Miscanthus floridulus; assembly: GCF_019320115.1. Classification (NCBI taxonomy): domain Eukaryota; kingdom Viridiplantae; phylum Streptophyta; class Magnoliopsida; order Poales; family Poaceae; genus Miscanthus; species Miscanthus floridulus. The sequence continues at coordinate 46,301,542 of NC_089589.1, forward strand.
TTTGTGATAACTCTCACCTTCATTCATGGTTTCAGTTCAGTGTTTCCAATGCAGCTCTATATGCGGCATTGAGATTGTCTTCATCGTGACCATATGTGGCATTGTCATCATTGGTTGATTCTGAGCCAACATGAGAAGAACCAGTGGCCTATACATATATGAAGAGAAATATTAGTTAGATTGCTACAGGTAGTAGTAGTAATCTTCTAGATGCTAACAACAGCTAGTAGGTAAACACATTCCAGATGGAAGCAAAGAGATTAATTGCCTTCAGCATGTACTACCAATTAGCCATACATAAACAAAATGTACCACCAATTGTCCATCCCAAGGTGTACTTGTAGTTGTACCATAGATCTATCAAAGCATACACTCACAACAAATCACTAATTTCAAATAATTCTCACAAAATTTATCATCAAGCAATATTACAGTCTTACAGAAGACGTCTTAAAAAATGCTAATCTTATTGTTTCATTTAATATTTATTCATTCATAAGGAAAAATCATACAATTCCCATTTATCATCAATGCCACTCAACAATATTAGAAAAATATGTGCTGATATCAAGTCATGTGAGAACATAATAGTGCTACCTATTTTTAGGGAATCAGATCTATGAAAATTAGGCAGTAAGTATAAGTGCATGATAACACATTGGTTCAAAAATTAGTTGAGAGGAGAAATCTGGACTGATATCAACTAAGTCTCGGTCCATGGCAACTGAACCAATGCAAATATCTACCTTACCATTAGTACTGAATTAATTCAATTTAAGTCTCCAGTAGCTACACAAGAATCAAGATGAGGCCACTTTCTCACTGGTGGACTACATGTAGCCATTTTGAATACCACATCAAAATTATAGCCATTTTATAGAAAAGATAATAAGTTAGGCTAGCTGTACTCACAATTGCTTGCGCTGCTGCTGCTGCTCCAAGTTTAGCTTCATTTCTAAAACAAACTTAGTAGATATCAGCTACAATACCTTTTTACACACATAGCTAACACATAGAACAAGTGAACAATGCAGCAAGTAATACCATAAGCACTGTTTCTTAAGAGGTTTGGCCCTCGGCTAGAACCCAAGGCTTCAGTGACATTTCATAACCAAGACCAGGAGAAGCTCAACAGAAATCACTAGTCATGTATCCATTTCAGGCTATCATGGTTGGATTTCAAGAACTAAAATTTTGAAGAAACTAAACGATTATTGTATGTTTTCATAGCCAGACTTAGATTTACATACCATGCGTTGTTGTGCTTTATTGCTGCTCATGGTTGGATTCAAGCTCCAGTTCAGCAGCAGACTAAAAGTGAGGGGAACATGGAACACTAGCACTGACAGCTACCTGCAGGAAATCAGTCCCTTGATTATGCTAGGCCGTTGTGAGCTGTGTCATAGGTGGGGCAGTTCCTCTATTTTACAACACATGTGAGACCGACTCATTAAGGATTGAAAGAGATTTCCATATCCAATTTGGTCCAAGCTTATTCATTTGTCTCCATAGAGATAGAAAAAAGGAACTTAATTAACTCTCTAAAGTTTTCTATTTCTCAATCTAAAACAAATTACAAATGAGTATTCTTAACTAGCTATAGGTTTGATTGAAATGCTTTGGACTATGCAAAGACATAGCTAGATAAATTAAAGAAAGAGTCTGGCTATCCAACTTACTTTTTTATCAACAGATAGAGGACCATATGCAGAATTTTTTGCTGCTGCTCTTATTTGTCCTGATTCAGTATATAGTGAAGATCCACTGCATAGAACAAATACATGCCTCAGAAAGCATGTACTGAATCAGGGCAAATAAGAGCAGCAGCAAAAAATTATGAGAATAAATGACAACACATACATTCATCGAGTGTGGAGCATTTGTTGGCTTGACCAGGAACATGGAGAGCACGCGAGGTAGCCGGATCCGCCGTCATAGCCCCAAAACGAGGTGGGGACGAGGTGAGGGTGCCCGATCTGCCGTCGTCGGAGTCAGATCCGAGGGCGGGGGCGCCGCTGCTGCTTGGGGCCGCGAGGTAGCTGGAACGTCGCCGCTCGTACTAGGGACGCCGCTCGTACCGGGGACGCCGCAGCTTGGGGCCGCGCAAGGGAGTCAGATCCACCGCCGTCGCCGCCCTAGCCTTGCGCGCCACCACTTGGGGGCCAGCGGGGAGGGCGCCACTGCTTGGTGACAGGAGGAGGCGCCGTAGCTTGGTGACCAGAGGAGGCGCTGCCGCTTGGGGGTCGCACCGTCGCAGGGCGAGCGAGCCTAGAACCGGATCTCCCGCCGTCGCGGTCTCACGAAGTGCAGGAGGTGGAGAACGGGTGGGAGAGGAAGAGAGACAGAGGTTCATGTTGCGTAATATCAAGATCGAAGATGTGTCGCATTTATTTATTTATTGGTAGAAGATATCAAATCATACAGGCAAGATAGTTCAACATTAATATATGAGGATACATATATCTCTGTTGTGGATACCTATATCTATATTGTGGATACATATATCAACATTAATATGTGCCACTGCAAGTATACATATTTATCTGTATTATTGATACATATATCAATATTAAGACGTGCATATATCTCTATTGTGGATACACATCATATATTAAGATGCACCGCTGCATGTATACATATATCTCTATGGATAGATATATCATCCTTAAGATGTGCCACTGCATGTATATAAACCGGACCGAACAAGGCAATATGCATACCAGAACACAAGTTCAACAAATATACCACCAATACTGATATTCCCCACTTGCCACTCATACTCAGCAAGACAATGAGGACCGAGTGCGCTGCTCTGTGCATTGTCCTGGTGATTATGTGTCCAACCCTCTTATCCTGCGCTGATGGTTGGAGTATGTATATAACTTGTTTTGTACTTAAAATAATTCCACTCGTGCATGGTTTATAAAGTAAAGTTGTGGATGCATGCAGTAATTGAACCTATCCCTCTACCTGGATGCACTCCGGTGGTTTGCCAAACAAAATGCTTGGAGTATGCCAATAAGAATGACAAATTGTTACACCTGTTCTACTGTGCGACGGTGAATTGTTGCATGTGCTCGTTGGATAACAAAAAGCGTCCGCCCCTCACAACCGAAGTCAAGAAGCAGGGATTAGCTGATGCAAAGGACGATAATGGAACTTTTGTTTGAATATAATATATAGGATTAAATTTGACACCAACGATGGATAGGGTGGTTACATGGAGGAACACAATGCCATATTGCTAGCTCTTGCATTTACTTTATCCATGAGCTGTTTCCATCCAATTATAATAAAATAATTGTGCATCTTTCCTATACTTTTGTTGCACCCAATGTACTGGATCCACCGTTTTGGTTACAACTAAATTATTTCAGGCCATGCTAAGTTTGGTACATTCAAATACGCCTGGTGATTCCTTGCATGGGTTTGGTCGAATGATGCAAAACCTGACCAAGAAATCCTCTCCACGAATTGTGCACCACGTTGCCTGACACCGACGACCTGGGCATGGCTCTAACAGATGGGGATAGGACTGGGGAGAAAACTTTGAGCCTCACATAACTGACGGGTGACTGCCCAGCATCGGTGACAGCATCATCTTGGGAAGTCAGCCATTAACAGCAGCATGTGGGGATAAACAGTTGGGGACGACCGAGGTCAAACAAAGTTGACTTTTTATGTGTTGGAGAGGAAGCCACTGTTGGGCCTGGTGCTCCACATGCTGCAAATTGATGCATTTAAAACCATAGAAAATTTCACTAAACTTTTAAAATTTGTTATAAAATCTATAAATAGATTCGGACAAATCTGAATAACATATTTAGAGGTAATAAAAACATCTTTGTAAACATCAAATAATTAGGTTTAGCTCTACAAAAATGGGAAAATATCTAGAAAATTCTAATTAATCTATAAACAAGTTTTAAAAAACATTGCATGACAAAAATATGAGATGAAACCAGCATAAATGCAAAAATACATTAATGTGGAATGATTTCATGCTATAGGCATAGTGTTTAGGCCGAAAAATCAAGTCGAGTTAAGCACAGCAAATGCCTAGGACTCCATCACTTGTGTTAGGATGCAAAATGTATCCAAGATATGAATCTAATAATTTTGAATAATCATAATTAACTATCAATTAATTAAGAGCATCTCATTTTCTTGCAAATAAAATTAACTGCCAAAAACAAAATCGACAAACTATGTGTGTTTAGATATGAACAATTTTGTGGTCTTAAAAGCAAACAATGTATATGAGTAAAAACTCTACCATACTAATACTGTTAGAGTCCATGACTAAAATAGAAATTCATAGGCACAAAGAATATGTCTAAACATTAACATAGTAAACTCATTCGCAAATATAATAATATCGTAATGCAATTTAAAGGCTCATAGGTCTCAAAATCATCTATTTACACTAGATAAATAATTTGCATCGTAGTTTATTTAGATGGTCTAAAAGAGCATTTATACGACATATAAATGTAATATATATTGCAGTGAAGTTGAGAGCTCGATATAGAACTGAAATACATTAATAATTCAATAGTTTAATCATGTAATTTGGAGAAAATGTAAGGGGTTGTGGTGCAAAAAGGCAACCTTATCCCTTCCATCCACGGAGGCAGGAATGGTTTCTCTAGAAAAAGAATATCGCTCGTGAGAGCAGGCAGCGAGCTGCCAGCCGGGCGCATGGCCACCGTCACCAGCCACGCGCGAGCCCGCCGCTCGGGCCGACACAGCAGGAGCCGCTCGAGCTGCCTTCGCCTGGATCCACGGGGAAGGACGCCTCATCGGATCCCAAGCCGCCGGGAGCTAGGCGACCACCGGAGCCGCAAGGGCCGCCATCGATCTCTGCCGGAGCCACGCGAGCCGCCGCATCGGGCCACCGCCAGGGTCACGTGCGCGGAGGTTGCGTAGGGCCGCCGGTCGCCAGCACTAGGGCCGCGAAGATTGGGGAACGCGTGGGCTGCCTGCCATGGGAAGCAGCCGGCGGCGGCCACCGGCTCTAGGCTGCGCGGGAGGCTGTCTCCGGGGCCGCTGCGGGGAGTCTTCCAGCGAACTCAGGGACGCCGGCAAAAATTTTCCTCGGCGAGCCTTCCAGCGAAAAGAACTTCGTCTAGCTTCTCAATTCTCTCCGAGTTCTTGCCGCCAGCCATCATTCTTATCTTTGCAGAGCACGTGATGATGGCCGAACTCAGCGATTCAAGAGTGGCCATCCTGGATGTGAACGTGGTATCATTGCCGGTGAAGCCAGATCATGGCATTTGTTTCCTTTCTTCACCGACGACTTGTCTCCGTGGTCTTCTGTTCTCGGACAAACGCAGGGAGAGCAAAGTGCATGATAACATGTTACAAGTGGAGAGCGAGAGACAAGCGAGTGATGCAAATGATCGTCTATGTTTCCATGGAACAGCGATGTACATATACATGTAGGAGCCCAGATAGGCAGTTACAAGTTTGAGAGAGAGGGGGAGAGGGTGAAAAGACACGCTATGGAATCAATCCCTAATTGATCATTAATAATAATTCTCAAAAATTGTCACATAATCTAAAACTAATACATAGATATAATTTCATATGCATTAAAATCATTTCACGAATATCAAAACTAAACAAATCTAATCGGAATCCTCGATGTAGGAGCAAGGATCCCTATTCTAACTCTTTGATGGATGCTCTTCATCGGCCTCCTCCTTATCACCCCCCTCCTCCTCAACCTCATTATCATCGGCCTCCTCATCCTCACCCTCGTCCTTCCCTTCATCCTCCTCCTCCGTGTCATTGTACTAGAGTTCGTCTTTCATCATCCATGGAGACCCAGGCGGGCTGTTGTCACTTGAGCTGTCATCGCCATTGTAACACCCTAAAATTAGCTACTTTCTAAAAGGAGTAAAATGATTTCTGTTAATTGTTTTATGCTCATAAAAACATAGGTAAAAGAAATTTTTCTTTAAATTAAAATCCAACGTAAGGGTAACAACATGTTTGTGCATACATACCGTTGCATTGATACTTTTGTGATGAGTGGTTTGGAAAATAAATTCAAATCTCAATCTTTAAAATATTGCTTTCAAGTAGTGGTTTAAAAAGAATTTGAAAATTTGCAAAAACAAAAGTTAGATAAGATGCCTTGTTTTTAAAATCTAAAGGCTTGGAAAAGGTTTTAAGACATGTTAGGACGATGCCTCACTTTTCGGGAATCTTTCCGACCTTTTTCGGGATTAAATTCATATTTCTTGGAGTTTTATCTTTTTCCTTGATCAATGCAAAAGTCTTTTTCGGGAGCTAAACCACTTTGGTTGCGTTCCTTATCCATTCATCTATTCCTAGGAATTTTTATGGAATTTTTCGGAGCTCAGAGATATTTTTCAGAGCCTAAATAGTAATTCCCGATTTTCTGTAATTATTTTAATTCCGAAAATCAATATTTACTAAAATATCTCGGATTTCCAAAATATCCAAACCCTACGTATATATATATGCCGGCGTAGCCCTCGACGCGAGGATTCCAGAACAGCCCGTTTTTCGAGCCGCCACTCGCAGCCCCGCAGATCGGACGCCGAAGTTCTCCACAGCTAGGTTTCCGGCGAACCTTCGGCGAGCTTTTCCGGCCATCTCGGACGTCTCCGGCGAAAACCGTCACCATCATGAGGTAGATCTCGTCGTCCTCTACACCGTCTTTCCATCCTTTTCGCGAATCCGTGCCTGTTTGACCGTTTCCCGTCTCATCTTTCTTTTCTTCGGCGAGGAGCAACCATGGCCGGCGTTCGTCTTTTGCGGCCACCCCGGCTCTGTGCGCTGTCGTAGGTGGGAATCACCTGCGCCGCATCGGGCCCCACTGTGCCCCACGCCACCGCCGACCCGCGCCCCAGCCCCTGCCCTGTGAAGGAACAGCAGGCGCTGCTCTGGTAGGGCAGGCCGCCGCTGAGTCCTGCACGGTCGTGCAGACCAACCGGCTCCACCCGGCCTGCATCAACTGCGGTCTGGCGCCTCCAGTCAGCCGGCTGCTGCCGCAGGCCGAGGCCTCTCTCTCCCCGCCCATCGCGTGAGCAGCAGCACCCCCATGGCTGCCATGGCCATGTTCTGTACGTGAAGATCACAAGGAAGAAGATGACTATATTTACGGTATTGCCACCGGTTCGTTTAATCTCCGTGGTTTCTTCGTTTTAATTCCGTTTCAGTTCGTTCCAGTTGCGTTAGTTTCGTGTCATGGAGGTCTACGCAGTAGCGCTATTAGTTTTCATATCACATGTTTATGAATTTATTTTATTAAAATATTAATTGTGTCTATAATTAATTAATCACTGATTAATTAAAGTTGATTTAGGTTTTTTATTTCGATGTGATTGCGCGAGTTTCATCGTAACATGTGGTACGTGTTAGCAGCGATGTTTAGCATGTCTCACGTCTTGGAAATTTATAAATTAAATATTAATATGATTAACCTACAACCAATTAGTTTTCTAACTTAAAAGCAATATATATATATGTTACACTTCAGTATTTAATAAATGATATTCATATGATTAATTATTAATATAAATGTATTCCTAAGTTATAGTTTGATTAGTTTAAACACACCTTGCATATATTAAACTTGTTAGATGTTCTCACGTGCATTTTACCTTTGCAAAGTTAAAGTTTATTTTGATTAAATAATACATGCACATCCGCTCCTTAATACATTATTAATTATTCCATTGATAAATCCTAAATTGATGTAATGCTTACATCATTTTGTTTTTTCTTTTAAAAATAATAAATGCAAGGGCTTATACGTGCTATATATGTTTTGAATATATACTCTCACTTGTTATTATATCTTTGTAAGTCAAAATTTAATTTGCATAAATGATATCAAAATAACTATAATTAAGAAATGATTAATTTATCTTAGTTTTCTAAATCTAATAACTCAAGTATAAAATGACTTAACTCAATTTTAGATATTCCCCTGAGATATCTTATACATGTTTTATGATCATTAAAATAGATAAAGCATATAGTTTCCTTTCCAACGTAAATCCTTCGATAGATGTTTCTGTTTTACCGTAGCTCCGATTAGTGTGCCTTTCGCGTGTGTGATCGTAGCAATGCGTAGATTAGATTTTGAATCTTTTCATTGATTGGTGTATTGTTCTAATCTAGTATATTTGCTATGCATGCTTGTTCGGATGCTTGTGTGGTGCTTTTCGGTCTTGTCCAGTCAGTGAGTTTTGTGTTGGTGATCTATAAGAAGTTGGAGAAGAAGAAGAAGAAGAAGAAAACGTTGAAGATTAAAGCTTACCGAAGGATCGGTGTTTAAGGCAAGTATAGTTTGGGTTTTCTTTCTGTGACCATGATCTTGAAGCTTGATTAATGAATATGCTATAAACACATGAGATGACTTGTTAGCAACAACAGGAGGGTTAAATTCCCTCTCCACAAGGTCTCATTTGTAAGTGATCATCCGGGACTTACAGTACAGCTGTGAGGGCTATATGGCTCTGGCTCTAGTTGTTTGGGAGACCTTTTCTAGCAGGCTTAGAGGATACTGCTAGTTGGGTATAGGACAGCCTCTGTCCTGTTGTGCCTTGCTATGGAAGCGGCCTTTAAATGGAAGGGGAGTTCCTATATCCGATGACCCTGCGGCCCTTCCTGGTTAGACGAACCTCTGAGCAGCTTTATATGATTTTCGGTGTTTGGACCTTGCAAACCCGTACATTTGGAAATCATGACTCACAGTGAAAGTGTACACCTCTGCGCAAAGTTTAATAAACTGATATATTAGCCGTGCTCACGGTCACGAGCGGCCAAGGGATTCTTACGCCAAAGATGAGCACTTGTTAAATCATGCTTAACTGAGTTGTTTTGAGCTATTTATTATTCAATTACACTTGATCATGTGGTCATGGAATACACTACCTTGTTGCTATATTTGCTGAGTTCGACATGGACTCACTCTTGCAATTTCCCCCACACCTCAGGCCGGATAACAGTTTGTCAGAGACTTGAGAAGTTAGGCTTGTGATCAACCAGTCAGTTGGATCCAGGGGAGTGAAGTCTGCACCCGGAGATCAAAGTTGTCTATCCATTGATTGCTTTCTAAGGTTATCTCTTTTGCTAAGTTCGCTATATATTAAGCATTGTGAATTGATACTGCCCCTTCATTTGTAGCTATATGTGAGGTTTGATTACCAGGGCTCACATATGGTGTGCATTTGGCATTGTCCCTAAAACCGGGTGTTACAGCCATCACTCTCCCAGCAGTGAGATTCTTCCTCGCTTGAGGAGTCATTGTCGGCGAACTTGAAGCCCATCATGGTTACAAGGCAAGGAATGGGGTCAAGATAGAAAACTGGAGGTCTCTAGAGGGCGCATGGTGTCAATTTGTAGAGAATTGGGTGAACCTCTTTTGCTTCCTGGCAGCATTTATGATAGAACGGGTCTCTGTACTCAGTGGACACCAAGTCTGAGTAGGTAGATAGAAAATGACCAAATAGTTGTGATGGTACACGGACGTCCACCCATCCTTCCTCTCATTTTGTCATAGCTAACCTTCTTTTGCCTGCCGGCATGTCAAGCGATTCAGCGGTAAAATAATGTGAATTGCTAGCAATAGAACCACCAGTTGTGAGCCTATGTTTAAAACCTTTTTTTGCCTATTGGTCAGATACCATGTTGCGCATCACCCTTACGGGCTGGCGGTCAAAATTGCCCTCACCGCTGTCTCGGCTTATGGTCCAACGGCGAAAGCCACCCTGATTATCACCGACGGATCGTATGATGAGAACACAGTGAAAGCTCTTTTGACTACTAATTCAATTGGCAACTACTTCTTACGGGCCCTAGAACAGGCGGTGAAATAGTTTCGCTGCCGGTTTTGTAATAAATGGTGGTGATAATGTTGCAGTGATGACCATATTATAGTAGTGTCTCTCAGTTCTAACATGGAGGACAACAAGATGTGCATGCCCATCATTGTAGGGGACGGCGCTGAGGAGGCCAGGACACGTGTGCTGATCGCCTATGGAGACCAGCACAGAGGAGGGTGCTATGGCAGCAGTAGGACCTCACCCCCGTGTTTGGCGACATTGGGCATTGTGCCCCTCCAGGGGATAGTACTGCCTTGAAAACAAGTGCAAAAAAGGGCAGGCCTCTAGGGGATAGTAACTCTTAAATTCAACAATTAAGTACCTGAGTAACATATAATGTACAGATAAGAACAGAGATCACCATCAGTCAAATGAATACACCAAGCATATGAATTGAACGCACAGTCCACGATTGCAATTGTAAGAAGTAGAATAGAATTGAGCGCACATACAGGAGGGCGGCATTTTAGACTACTGCCATAGTGCTGCTCACAGGATGCATGCCATGGTATGACGACAATCTGATCCCCGATGGGAACAGGACCTAGGAGAATACTTTGGGCGTTGGCTTAACCTCCCATGGCTGACGGGCCACTGTTAGTAATTCTTGCGCAGGATTAGTTGCAAAAGATAGGCATGTTTCCTTTTCTGTTTTGCATGTGCCGAGCACCAACCTGTGGTTAGCCGCACACTTAGGAGGCCGTGGAGCTGGACTAGCTCGCCCACGAGCCTGGGATCTCGGTCGTGCACGACATCGTGGGTGTGGGGATGGACGCACCAGAGCGCGATGCACGGGCTGCCGCTGAGACCTCCGTTCTTTGTAATCCGTTTCAATAAAAGGAAGAAAGCAACTCAGAAAAGCTGTGCTTTCAGGCAGCACCAAAAAACCACCGTGCATCGTCGTGCTCGTGACCTCCCGCCGGCATCAACCGCCGTCCGGTGACTAACAAGTGGCATCAGAGCTCAGTTCGAGGGACCTCGCCGTCGCCATGGTGTCTCCGACGAGAGCCCGTGGCCATTCACTGTCCAAGAAGGATGACGGCTCCGGTGGCAAGACGCCGCCGTGCACGCCTACTCCGACTCGTTCCCTCCTCGTCGTTCACGCACGCGCGACGCACGCCGTTCGCGCACCCACGACGCACGACGTCCGCGGGAGGTCATCATCGAACGTATCATCCGGGAGGGCAGCAGCTCCGGCAACTGGCCGCAGCTGACAAGGACGAACTACCACGAATGGTCGCTCCGCATCAAGCTGAAGATGCAGGCGCGTCACCTCTGGGACGCCGTCGAGTACGACGATGTGGAGTTCGACGACGATCGCAGCGCACTCGACGCGATCTGCAGCACAGTCCCGGCGGAGATGGTGCCCGCACTCGCGACCAAGCTAACTGCGAAGGAAGCCTGGGAGGCCATCAAGACCCTCCGCATCGGCGACGACCGCGTGCGAAAGGCGACCGCGCAGGCCGTCCGCTGCAAGTACAAGGGCATCGCCATCCGCGACGGCGAGTCAATCGAAGACTTTACGCTCCGTCTAACGAACATCGTGCAGCGTCTGGCAATGCTGGGCGACCCGGAGCCGGACGAGAAGGTGGTGGCAAAGTACCTGCGCGTCGCGCGCCCAAGGTATAAGCAACTTGTCATCTCCATAGAGACCCTCCTGGACATCTCCACGTTGTCCATCGAAGAAGTCACAGGGAGACTCAAGGCTGCCGACGATGAGCCCCCGCCGGCGCAGACTGTTGCTGGGAAGCTGCTACTCACGAAGGAGCAGTGGATCGAGCGCTACAAGAAGCGGGACCAAGGGTCCAATCGTGGCGGCTCGACCTCTGGCAGCCGCGGCAAACGTCGTGGGAGAGGCCGCGGCCGTGGCGCCGGCGGCAGCAACGACTCGAGGGCTGGTTCCAGCACGGGCCGCCCAATTCCTGACGATGAGTGCAAACATTGTGGGAAAAAAGGCCATTGGGCCAAAGATTGCAGGACAAAGAAAAGGGAGGAGCAAGCCCACGCGGCCCAAGACGATGAGCCCACTCTTTTGCTAGCCATCAGTTCCACCCACGAGCAGGAGAGCTCGTACTCCTTCGTACCGTCGCCGCCGCCGCACAGTCAAGTGCCGCCGCCACCGCACGGCTCAGGGCCGCCGTCGCTAGCTCCACTGCTCGCCCAGCCACCGCCCGCTCCACCACTCACGCAGCCGCCGCCAATACCAACGCGCCCTGCTACCCCGGCGACCCAAGATGGCGCCGCCCTCCACCTCGTCGAGCAGAAGGTCCACGCCACCCTCGACGCCGCGGAGGACCGGGATCCAAAGCGCTGGATCCTGGACACCGGCGCGTCCAACCATATGTCGGGATCGCGAGCTGCCTTCGCCGACCTCGACACCGGCATCACCGGCACCGTGCGATTCAGTGATGGCGCCATCGCGCAGATCGAAGGGAGCGGTACTGTGCTCTTCGCCTGCAAAAATGGCGAGCACCGGTCACTCCCGAACGTCTACTACCTTCCGCACCTCACCGCCAACATCATCTCCGTCGGCCAGCTCGACGAAGCCGGGTACCAGGTCCTCGTGGAGGACGGCGTGATGCGGATCCACGACGAGGAAAGGCGCCTGCTCACGAAGATCCACCGCAGCCCAGGGAGGCTGTACGTGCTCGACGTCACCATCGCACGGCCGGTCTGCCTGGCTGCTCGCGTCGACGACGACGCCTAGGTCTAGGACGCCCGATTTGGGCATCTCCACTTCGCCGCTCTGCGGAAGATGGGCAGAGACGGGCTCGTCCGAGGTCTGCCCCTACTCACTCAGGTGGAGCAGGTCTGTGAAGCCTGCCTCGCTGGGAAGCACCGGCGCGCCCCGTTTCCCCAGCGTGCGTGGGGACGTTCCACCGAGGCGCTCCAGCTGTTGCACGGTGACTTGTGCGGCCCCATCACACCGGCGACGCCGAGCGGCAACCGGTATTTCCTTCTCCTCGTCGACGACTATTCTCGTTACATGTGGCTCGCCCTGCTGCCTACCAAGGATGCTGCCCCGACGGCGATCAAGCGCATCCAGGCCGCTGCGGAGCGCAAGAGCGGGAAGAAGCTGAAGGCGCTGCGGACGGACCGTGGCGGGGAATTCACTGCCGCGGACTTCGTCGACTACTGTGCTGAACTCGGTGTCAGGCGCGAGCTCACGGCACCGTACACGCCACAACAGAACAGTGTCGTGGAGCGCCGCAACCAGTCCATCGTGGGGGCGGCACGCAGCATCCTAAAGGCGAAGGACCTCCCCGGCGTGTTCTGCGGGGAGGCAGTCACCACGGCGGTGTACCTGCTCAATCGATCATCGTCAAAGAGCGTCGGGGGCAAGACTCCCTACGAGCTCCGGACGGGGAACACGCCAGCTGTCCACCATCTTCGGACATTTGGGTGTCTCGTCCATGTGAAGGTGACTTCCCCAAGCCTCAAGAAACTCGACGATCGTAGCCGCAAGATGATCTTCGTCGGCTACGAACCGGGTTCTAAGGCGTACCGTGTCTACGACCCGGTGGCGCGGCGTGTCCATATCAGTCGCGATGTGGTGTTCCAAGAAGAGGCGCAGTGGAGCTGGGGTGAAGGCCACTTCAACGACGGCAGGGACTTCGTCATCGAGCAGTTCCCCACAGTGTCGCCCGAGGTGATCACCACCACGACGTCGACGACCACACGCACATCGACTCCAGGGGCGAGTTCGTCTACATCGTCCTCTTCGACACCACCACCAGGCTCGCCGTGGCACACAGCCGGGAGCGCGACGCCGGGCACGCACACGCAGCTGCACACGGACCCGGTCGAGTTCGTGTCACCACCGGGTGCTGGCGCATCGCAACACTTGGACGCGGACCATGACGATGATGTTCCCCTCCGGTACCGAGGTGTCGACAACATCTTGGGGTCGGTCACACCACCTAGGGTGGCCGCACGAGAGCTGGAGGAGCAGCTGCTGCTGGCGAGCGAAGTTGAACCTATAACGTTCGAGGAGGCGCTGAAGCATGAAAATTGGCGCCACGCGATGCTCGACGAGTTCACCTCCATCGAGGCCAATGACACTTGGGAGCTGGTCGAGCCGCCGCTATGGACGCGCCCCATTGGCCTCAAATGGGTGTACAAGACCAAGAGGGATGAGGCTGGGCTGATCACCAAATTCAAAGCCCGGCTCGTCGCAAAGGGCTATGTGCAGCGACAAGGCTTGGACTACGACGAAGTTTTCGCACCAGTGGCTCACCCTGAGTCCGTGCGTTTGCTGTTGGCCTATGCTGCGTGTGAAGGATGGGCAGTGCATCACATGGACGTCAAGTCCGCGTTCCTCAACGGGGAGCTACTAGAGGACGTCTACATCGAGCAGCCACCAGGCTTTGTGCTCAAAGGGCACGAACACAAGGTACTTCATCTCGTCAAGGCATTGTATGGTCTGCGCCAAGCTCCTCGTGCCTGGTACTCCAAACTGGACGCCTCATTGCTCAAGCTTGGGTTCACAAGGAGCACTTCAGAGCATGCTGTGTACCTGCGTGGACAGAGTGATCGGCGTCTAGTTGTGGGGGTCTATGTGGATGACCTGGTGATCACCGACGACAACCACTCCGACATCGACAAGTTCAAGGAGGAGATGAAGTCGACGTTCCAGATGTCTGATCTAGGACTGCTCAAATACTACCTCAGGCTGGAGGTGGTACAGGCTGAAGATGGGATCACCCTGTGCTAGAGAGGGTATGCTGCGAAGATCCTTGAAGGAGCCGGTCTCGCCGGCTGTAAACCAAGCAAGACTCCCATGGAGCCATGGTTGAAACTGAGTAAGTTGAGCACTGCCCCTGCTGTTGATTCAACTCAGTACAGAAGCATTGTGGGATCTTTGCGCTACTTGGTGAATTCAAGGCCGGATTTGGCATTCTCAGTGGGTTATGTAAGCCGGTTCATGGAGAACCCAACCACTGAACATATGGCAGCTGTCAAAAGGGTGCTCAGATACATTTCTGGGACCTTACATTATGGCTGTCAGTACAAGAGGAAGAGAGAAGCTCAGCTGATGGGTTACAGTGACAGTGATCATGCAGGAGACATTGATACAAGGAAGAGCACCTCAGGAGTTCTTTTCTTCCTCAGCAACAATCTGATCACCTGGCAATCTCAGAAGCAAAAGGTAGTTGCACTGTCTACATGTGAGGCAGAATACATGGCTGCAACAACAGCTGCTTGCCAGGGAGTCTGGTTGGCACGCCTCCTCGCAGAACTCAAAGGCAAGGAGTCCAGTGCCATCAGCTTGAAGATTGACAACCAGTTGGCATTTCAGCTCAGTAAGAATCCTGTGTTCCATGATCGCAGCAAACATATTGATGTTAGATACCATTATATTCGCGAATGCATTGAGGAAGATAGGGTTAAGGTTGAGTCCATTGGGACTGCTGAGCAGCTGGCTGATATCTTGACAAAGGCTCTGGGATAGGATCGTTTTTGTGAACTTCGTTCCAGGATCGGTGTCATCAATGTACAGAACCTGCGCAAGACTTAGGAGGAGTATTGTTAGTAATTCTTGCGCAGGATTAGTTGCAAAAGATAGGCATGTTTCCTTTTCTATTTTGCATGTGCCGAGCACCAACCTGTGGTTAGCCGCACACTTAGGAGGCCGTGGAGCTGGACTAGCTCGCCCACGAGCCTGGGATCTCGGTTGTGCACGACATCGTGGGTGTGGGGATGGACACACCAGAGCGCGATGCACGGGCTGCCGCTGAGACCTCCGTTCTTTGTAATCCATTTCAATAAAAGGAAGAAAGCAACTCAGAAAAGTTGCGCTTTCAGGCAGCACCAAAAAACCACCATGCATCGTCGTGCTCGTGACCTCCCGCCGGCATCAACCGCCGTTCGATGACTAACAGCCACTGCCCAGCGTCGGTGACACCCTCATTTTGGGATGTCAGACATTAACAGCAGCATCTAGAGATAAACAGTTGGGGACGACAGAGGTCAAACAAAGTTGAGTTCTTATGTGTTTGAGGGTAGCCACTGCTGGGTTTGGTGCTCCACACACGCTGCAAATGGTACTGGTACGTAGGCTTGACCCAAAGTGTCACACCCCAAAATTTTTCAATTTTAGATTATGCATAGAAAACACTAATTAAAATAAACATTTTAATATTTGGATAAAATTTCCTAAGTTTATTTTAATTTAGCCCAATTAGTTATATAAAAAATGTGAATCTTCAAACTTTTCTGAATTAATTTGATGGGCTTTTACTTGATGTGATGTTTGCTTGTTGCTTGAGTTTTGTGCTTTTGTGTGTGGTAAGTTTTCAAAATGCGCTTAGATGTCATTGTCACGGGGTCAGAACCGCGTCAAGCATTGTTGTTCGTGGTAGTGTCAGAGTGCATAGAGGGGACACAATGGTTTATCCTAGTTCAGGCCAATCGATGCCCTACGTCCAGCAGTTGATGATCCATGTACTCAAGACCACCCAAAATCTAGGGGTAACAACAGAGTCTATAGGAGAAAGAGAGAGATTTGGTAGGGGATCGCTCGGTGCTGATCCTAAGGTTGCCTCGCCGCCGGTGGAGCCTTCCCCCTCGCCGGAGAGGAGGAAGACGACCGTTGACACCTATGGTGGAACACAGAGACAAAATCCGCAAGGCTTAGAGTATGAGTAGAGAGGATTCCTATGGTTATGACCCTATGCAAAGCAAGGCTTATGATTCTAGTGTTCACTTTGGGACACTGCTTAGCCAGTAAAGCACCGCTAATTGATAACTCTACCGACGTGACTACGGTCCTACTATTTAAGAACCTGCTCAATTCGGAGTGGACTACAGAGGATAGATGGGGCTATCACCACCCACTACTACCACGCAACCAGGGAGCAGGGAGCGAACACAGGTAGCCAATAGCCTAAGAACCACGCTTATGATAACGATTACTACTCTAATCCAGCTAGCAAGAACTAGAGTACTCAAAAGAACTGTGAACCCGTGAATAAAAGAACACAATACTTGCAAAAATCAATTACCAAAAGTATCGCAGATGCAGACTTGGAGAAGCCTGGATCCGCCAAGGTACAAGCTGTAGAGAAAGTACTGATAGGCCGATACTTCCTCCACACTCTTCCCTCACTCTTTGTTTATTGTGTACAAAGAATAGATCCTAACTAGAGGACTAATCTCTGTTGAATGCGATGCCCTGATCCTGAGATGAGGATACGAATTAGGGTTTCAGAATGGCTTCAGGGAGGGGGTAGGGGCTGCTATATATAGGGAGAACCATCAATTCTGAGCCCTCGTATCAAACCGACTTAAAACAATGGCGTAGATTTGATTTTTAAGGCGGTGGAGAACCGACGTTTGAAGGACAGGCTGACACGTGGGACCAATAGGCTGGCTGGCCTACAAGTAGGGCCGGCTGCCCCCCCCCCCCCCCCCTTTCAGTCTCTTGGCTCGATCTTCAGTGGAGAGTCTTCTGGAATCTTTTTGAGTTGTTTTCATCGCTGATAAACATGATTAAATATGACGATTAGATCCTCCTAGACGGATTTCTGGATAAACCCTGCTAAAAAGACATATTCACCAAAACTCGTAGAATTTATTAGTTTAAACCCCTAGACCTATGTTTGGTAATGGAATTAAGTATATATGAAGGTTATATTGATGGTTTATGATTGATGTTAACTACCATCAACAAGCTCCCCCAGCACTTAACCTTTGCTAGTCCCTGAGCAAAGCTAAACTTGAACAATGGATCAGGAGTTGCATCAATGTTCTCACTCCTCAAAAGTACACATGCATTTAATCAAAAATTCTCCTCCGGATTAGAATAAACTGATCTGACTTTCAAACTTACCCATATTACCTTCAATCATGGGGCTTCTTTAGCCTTCACTTGGGTCTTGAGCAATTGAAAGACAGAACGATCAAGTCAAGCACTATGTCTCAAGTTTTTTGTTCCACCATTGTTCCTAGAGTTTTTATAAGTTTTCAAAATAAAACTTAGAGATTCCATTGTATAACACTCTCAAGTCTATCAATATATGTGGTATTTTTGGATCCTCACCAAGGCAATAATGATGACATGCCTTTTCTTTTCCTACAACTAAGGCTTATGTGGAGCTCATAGGAGTGGAGAATAGCATGGAAGAGCATACTTGCAATACAAATATTGTAATGTCAAACCTCAGATCCAAAGAGAGTTGAGTCATACAATCTAGTCAAGAATGTGCATGTGTGTGGATGTATGGTGGATATATATATGGTGGCTAACCTAATTCTACTTTGCTCCTTGAAAACATATCTCTCTTTTAAAACTTGGAAACATTTTGCAAGAGAACATGGGCTATCTTATTCATCCCTTTTTTTAGGCGAGCATCTGAGGACCCATTGTTTTCAATATCTCGGACACTTGTCCACTTTTTTCAATTCTCTTTTTAATTTTTTATGAATAACTTTTGCAAAGCACATGCTTCTTTTCTACAACAAAGCTTTTGAGAGATAACAACAAGAACTTGGAGCATTGATTTTGAGTGGAAACCTAACACGCTTGTTTTTGTGTTCACCCCCTAGTGTAGGAGTATAACATTTTTGGGTGGATCTAAATGGAAGACATGTTTTTGTGCCTACCCCCTAGTGTAGGAGTAGTGCATATCTAGTTGGTGTGTACGTGATCTTGATTTTAAGAGCATGACAAACCTCTCATAAGGGTCAACTAAGCTTAACAAAACTCAATGCAAAAGCAAGCATCATATATGTGCAAGTTTTTCTAGCCTAAATAACATGTATGGCTCTAGCGGGAATTCAAGTTTTGTCATACAGGAACTCATCATGTAACATTTTGTGTTTTTCAAAAGATAAATCTCTAGAACTTTAGTGTGACTTGGAATAAGATAAACAAGCATCTCAGACCTTCTCATATCATACTCTGTCAATTACCTAGACTTAGATCAAGCATATGCTGCCCACGAGTTTCAAGTTCAGAGTAAATCCTTATATGAAAATAATTTTATCCAAAAGTCGGGAGAATCCAAGGCTGAAAACTAGGTACTTGAAAGGAATGACAATAGAGCAACTATTCATCATTTCCATTTTAAGAGATTATGTTCAGAGTCCCTTTTTATTTATTTAGCTCTTAAAGGAAATTAAAGCAAACTAGACACTACTCTTTTTATTTTATTTTCATTTGTTTACTATTATAGGGATAACTATTTATTTTGTTTTTAGTTTTACATTTTTTATAAAGCAAACTAAATATAATAAAACAAAGTAAGAGAAATACTTAGCCGGATACACGAGGGTACCTTCTCCCCCAAGCTGGTTAATGGTAAACCTAGCCGAGGACGAAGTGCAAGGCTAGCAGACCCAAGACAGGTCGGCCTACCTTTGTCGTGGTTCTTTCATCGTTTGTCGATGTCGTGCTTTGCTTGGGAGGTTTGCCTCAACCACACTTGAATTATGTTACCTTGCATAAACAACATGTGGAGACAAGCACCAACAAAAGACTATAGAGATCCTAGGCGATACTTTATTCGAATGTATATATAGATAGCTTAGCAGGTGGACATGTTTTTTAAAAGGTTTTTCACTAGAGTAAAGAAGAAGAGATGAATCGAAAATGTTACTTGAATTCTATATAGTTAATTATATCCAATTCTTCTTGCTGGCAATTGTGTGTCATGGAAAACTTTTAAACGCTGACCATTTACCTTGAAAAGCATACCTTCATCATTTTGAAGAGTGACCGCTCCATGAGATGATGTGCTAATTACATTCTAAGGTCCTTCCCATTTGCTTCGTAGTTTTCCATGTCCAAACAACTTTACTCTAGAGTTGAAAAGCACCACATTGTCACCTGGTTTAAATTCTTTCTTTTTCAATCTTTTGTCGTTTGTCATTCCTCTAGCTCAGAGAGTTGCATTTTTCTATTCTTCCCAGTGCTTCAAAGTCCATGTTCCATCTTTTTATGTCCCAATGTGGTTTGAATTCCAACTCAATAGGTAAGTGACATGTCTTCCCGTAGACAAGTTGGTATGGTGATATTCCAAGAGGTGTTTTGTAAGCTATTCTGTAAGCTCATAGTGCTCCGTGTAACTTATCCTTCCATGCTATCCCCATCTCATTAACGGTCTTCTACAGAATGTTCTTGATTTGCTTGTTTGACGTTTTTGCTTGTCCACTAGTTTGAGGATGATTATGGTGTTGCGATGTTATGATGGACCCCATGATCGCATAAGAAGCGTCGAACTTTCTATCAATGAAATGAGGCCCTCCGTCACTAATTACCATGCGTGGAACTCCAAAGCAGTGGAAAGATGGTCTATGAAAACATCCTGTTGGCAGTTATTGGAGTCTGTAGCTCTACAAGATCGAGCTTCAACCCACTTTGAAATATAGTCGACTGCCACCAGGATGTATTCACACTATTGGGATTTAGGAAATAGTCCCATGTAGTCGATTCCCCAAATATCAAAGAGTTCTAACTGGAGGATGGTGGTGAGTGGCATGGCGTCTATTGCATTGATACTCCTGTGTTTCTGGCATGGGGTACACCTCCATATGAAGTCTTTGGTGTCATCGTACATGGTTGGCCAAAAGAATCCACTTTGCCAAATCTTAGAATTAGTGCAGAATGCCCCATAATGTCCTCCATATAGTGATGAGTGGCATCTTCGATGATCTTGTTTGCTTTCTCAGCCGGAACACATCTCCTGCTTTCTCAGCTGGAACACATCTCCTGAGTAGTCCATCGGAGCAGACTCAGTAGAGATGCGGTTCATCCTATAGGTGGAGGCGACTTTCGTGGTTGAACTTCCGCTTATTCTCCCCTGGTGGTACATAACCTACAACCATAAAAATAAAAATATTCACATACCAAGGATCAGATCCTACGACCTTTAGGAGCATGTTGTCCCATAGAAAATTATTGATGGGCATCTCCTATGGATTCTTGAACTGCATTCTTGACAAGTGATCAGTTATAGAATTTTCTATTACTTTCATATCTTTAATTTCTAAATCAAATTCTTGAAGTAAAAGAATCCATCTTATAAGCCAAGGCTTAGCATCTTTCTTAGTAAGGAGATATTTAAAAGCAGCATGATCAGTGTAAATAATAACCTTTGCTCCTCTTAAGTAAGATCTAAACTTGTCAATTGCAAAAATAATAGCTAGGAGCTCTTATTCAATTATTGCATAATTAAATTGAGGTCCTGATAGAGTTTTACTAGCCTAAGAAATTGCATGATGCTTTCTATATTTTGATTGACCCAAAACTTGCCCCCACAGCATAATCACTAGCATCATACATGATTTCAAAAGGTAGCGACCAATCAGGGGGTTGAATGATTGGTGTAGAGATGAGTGCTTTCTTAAGGATTTGAAAAGCATTTAAACACTCATCATCAAACTCAAAGGGAGCATCATTGGCTAACAAACTTGTAAGGGGTCTAGCAATATGAGAAAAATCTTTTATAAAATGATGATAGAACCCCATATGACCAAGGAAACTTCATACCCCTTGACGTTTGTAGGAGGAGGTAGATATTCTATTACTTCTATCTTAGCTCGGTCTACCTCAGTCCCACATTCGGACACCAAATGTCCAAGCACTATGCCTTCTCTAACCATGAAATGACATTTTTCCCAATTAAGGACTAAGTGCTTTTCCTCATATCTTTGCAAAACTTTGTCTAAATTTTCTAAGCAGTCATTGAAAGTTTTTCCATAAACAGAAAAAGCACCTATAAAAACTTCCAAGATTTCTTCTATCATATCAGAAAAAATAGACATCATGCACCTTTCGAATGAAGCTGGAGCGTTGCACAATCCGAAGGACATCCTACAATAATCATAAGTTCCATAGGGACAAGTAAAAATAGTTTTACTTTGGTCATCAGGATGGATCAGGATCTGATGATAGCCAGAATACCCATCAAGGAAACAGAAGAAAGAATGCTTTGCAAGCCGTTCCAACATCTCATCGATGAAGGGTAAAGGAAAGTGATCTTTCTTTGTTGCCTTATTAAGTTTTCGGTAATCAATGCACATCCACCATCCTATGATAGTTCATTGTGGGATTAATTCATCTTTTTCATTTTATACCATAGTCATGCCCCCTTTCTTTGGTACAACTTGCACTGGGCTTATCCACTCACTATATGGCATGGGATAGATTATCCCGGCATGCAAAAGTTTCAAAACCTCTTTCTTAACAACTTCTCTCATCGTATTGTTAAGCCTATGTTGGGGCTCCCTAGAAGGTGGATATGCTAGATCTATGGGAATGCTGATGGGTGCAAAGGGTAAGGACTAATCCCCTTGAGGTCTTCGAGTGAGTAGCCAAAAGCATAGCGATGTTTTTCTAAAACTGGTAAGGAGCCAGAGGGTCTCGTCCTTAGAGAGTTTATCACTAATAATCAGAGGAGACTCCCTATCATTGTTTAGAAAAGCGTATTTCAAACCTAAAGGAAGGGGTTTGAGCACAATGGGGGGTTTTGGTGGCTCTTTAGTTTCATCTAGAGGGAAAGGATCTCACGGTTCTTCTTCATCTTGGATGAAATCCTAGGCATCTTCTTCGAAATCTTTGTCGGAAAGCTTCCAGGAGCGAAGCTGCCATAATCTGCTCCATTGGATTTTGCTCGGTACTCAACTCTGCCTTAACATGTAATGAGCAAGTGATGGGAATAGATAGGTTTATGCTTTTCCCGAGACTTACATTTATACTCCCCTTTTTTCCTTTATGTAGAAGTGTCTCTATTGGATGCCCTATCAAAAGATCAAACTCCCAAATATAGAAAACATAAAAACTAAGATACACCTTGGTTTCGTCTACTTTGATAGGGATGAGGTGAAAAATTCCTTCACTAGGAAGGATTTGCCCTGAGAGACTTTTTAGAAACTTGGTTGTTGGAGTTAAGTGCATATTTTCAGAAAGGGTATGTGCAAAAGAATTAGACATAAGATTTACTCCTACAACCGGATTATAAAAAGCATCGAAGGAGGTTTTATGAATCTAACAACGAATGGAGGTAGAAGGAGAATCTAAATGAATAACTTTAGGAGAAAGCTTGGATTCTCCCAACCACTCATTGCTTATGATCGTTGTCAACTCCTTCATAGTCTTTTTAAGGAACTTCTCTTCGGTTGGGTCAGGAAGATGCTGGTTAGGTGATAATGGTGCTGAAGATTTCCTTATTGCATAATAATTTGAGGTGTTTCCAAAGTTAGAGAAAAGATCTTCCTCGAATTCAAACATATTTTCCAAAGGCAGAATTTCTTCCTTCTTTGGTGGTTCAGGAATTTGGAGGACAGTTGAGGCTTCAAGTGGAGTAGCTAAAGGCTCAGGCTCGACTATCACAGGTTCTTCCTCAAGAGTTTTCTCAATTACATCTTCTGGGCTATCATCAAGAACGCTGGTGTAGGGGGTGTTATCTAGGATTTTTCTTCCTTCACTAGCGGAACAATGTAAGAAAGCACCTCCAGAAGATGAATCAAGAAACTATGCGGTCTCCCCACTAAGACCCATATAAAAGTGTTGTAAAAGCCAAGGGTCATGAATGGCAAGGTCAGGGCCATAATTGACTAGGTCATTAAAATGTGCCCATGCCGCACCAAGAGATTCTTTTTCTTTATGTTTAAAGGATAGAACCTCTATTTGAAGGCTAACCACTCCAGAGATGGGAAAGAAAGATAAGCAAAAGCTAGAACATAAGGCTTCTCAATCTCCTTGTACACTCCCTATGGTTCGTGTATACCAGTGTTTAGCTGTTCTCGTCAATAGCTTCCACTTTAAGGTTCCATGTGACATGCCTACGATATGCACGCATGCACAAGTTTGCTCAAACTCTCGTAGGTGGGTATATGAGTTTTCAGTGCCTTCTCCTGAGAAGGATTGTTCTTGGACCAAATTTATTAAAGACGGACGTAACTCATAGCTAGGTGTAAGGATAGGTTTTGAAGATTCTAGTGGCTCTAGTTGTGCGCCCGTGGGAGCAGCGAATTGATTAATAGGAATGATGTTATCCATGCTAAAAGATACAATGACAAACCTCATTTGACAAACCTCGTTCGACACAGAGACAAAATCCGTAAGCGCACGGGTATCAAAGTAGTTTTCAACAAGAGTATTATCGAGTATCATATCCATGGGGAAACGTGTGTGTTGTCTAATTACTAGTTTGTCCAGGGATAGCAATCAAGTTTTCAAGTACGAGTAGAGAGGATTTCTATGGTTATGACCCTATGCAAAGCAAGGCTTATGATTCTAGTGTTCACTTCGGGACACCACTTAGACGGTAAAGCACCGCTAATAGATAACTCTACCAACGCGACTACGGTCCTACTTTTTAAGATCCTACTCAATTCGGAGTGGACTACAGAGGATAGATGGGGCTGTCACCACCCACTACTACCACACAACCAAGGAGCAGGGAGCAAACACATGTAGCCGATAGCCTAAGCACCACGTTTATGCTAACGTTTACTACTCTAATCCAACTAGCAAGAACTAGAGTACTCAAAAGAATTGTGAACCTGTAAACAAAAGAACACAATACTTACATAAATCAATTACTAGAAGTATCTCAGATGTAGACTTGGAGAAGCCTGGATCCGCCAAGGTACAAGCTGTAGACAGAGTTCCGACAGGCCGGTACTTCCTCCACACTCTTCCCTCACTCTCTATCTATTGTGTACAAAGAATAAATCCTAACTAGAGGACTAATCTATCTTGAATGCGATGCCCTGATCCTGAGATGAGGATATCAATTAGGGTTTCAGGATGGCTTTAGGGAGTGGGGTAGGGGCTGCTATATATATGGGGAACCTTCAATTCTGAGCCCTTGTATCAAACCGATTTAAAACAATGGCGTAGATTTGATCTTTAAGGCGGTGGAGAACCGACATTCGAAGGAGGGGCTGACACATGGGACCCACAGGCTGACCGGCCTACAGGTGGGGCCAGTCAGGGCCCCCTATCAGCCTCTTGGCTCAATCTTCGATGGAGAGTCTTCTGGTGTCTTCTGGAATCTTCTTGAGTTGTTTTTGTCACAGATAAACATGATTAAATATGACGATTAGAGGTAGCACTGAAACTTAACTGCCTTGCTCTCAATTTATTATTTGGGAAAGTGGGTGCCACTGCAGGTGTCTTGTGAAGCACATTCAGAAATAGTCTTTGTGGTTTGTGCACTAGTTAAATATTAGCAAGTAATCATAAGCACCATAGAGAGATTGGGTTTGGTAACTCTGTTTGTGTGGTCAAGTTTCTTTACGGTTTTTGGATAGTCTGCACATCGAGCTTGCAGACTTTCTGTTCCATTGAGCTTGCAGATTTCTGATATAAGTTTTCAACTTTAAATAAATACCTGGTTGTTTTCAAGAGTTTTTTCTTTTGTAACTTTGCTCTTGCAAATAGCACTTAACTCCCAACTAGCTTCTAATAGCTGTTGAACTGTATGTCTTGCAGGTGATCTTCATTCTGGTGATGATTTACTTCGGGGTAGGCCCTCTCTCTTTCATAATCACAACTAAATAATTCAGTGTTGATAGATTGGTGTTCTAGTAGTATAGGCTGCTGTAAAATTCAGTGTTTTATCTATGTTGTAGAACAGGCATGCAACTTGCTCTACTTTGCACCAATTTATGGCTGCCTCTCTATAATTGTTCTCGTTAATGCTTCTATGTAGTACCAATTAGCAACCATTTATGTTCAGATGGTTCGCAAAAAAAAATAGTTATGTTCAGATAATAACCTTACTAACTGGACATGATATGGACTGATGATAGATGCTAATGTTTGCTCCAGAGGTCTATTTACATGTTGCCTACGTGCCAAGTAATTATTGTACTGTTTTGTTAGGTTTCCCATTTGTTTCTTGGCATGAATTTAATGTAGTGTGCTAATTGAATGTGTGTGGAGTTCAAATTAAACTTAGTTACCTGTACACCTAGTTGTGTTGCGCACTGAACTTCAGCTTAGTTACCTGAATTTAAGTACATCTGGATGTATTCCACTCGCTGTTGCAATCAGTAGGATGAAGTTGAGCATTTAAAAATCACTTTCAGTTAGTTACCTGAATTTGAGTATACGGTTGTATTGCACACTTGCTGCTGACTGCTTTGTTTAGCCTTTTGCATTTTCATTCAGTGTCTCTTTAGTGTTCTGTATGTTTCCACCTCGCATTCAGTTATATATATGAATATTGCTATGCTTTCCACGTTGATTAGTAAAGTTCAATTTTCTTGTGCACGACTGCGTTGCTGCAATGGTTTTTTTTATTTGGATTGTTTGATAAGTGCGCAACAGAATGCAAGTAACATTCTGTATATGGGCCATCCTCGAACTTTGTCTTCCAAAGTAATTTACTCTGCTGTAATGAATTCATCTATTACAGCGCTGTAATGGATGAATTCCAGTTTATATTTGGGCTGTAATCTAATGATTATTAAGCTGAAATTTCTGCTGTATTTTATTGACGAAATGGTGTTTTCTTTGACGAAATGTGGCCAGCTTTGAGCGGTCGCCTGGAAAAAAGTGATACCTGCTCAAATCAAAATTTGACACGTGGACCAATTAAAACTTGCCACATGTTCGTATAGAAAATTGACATGTGTACTAACCAGAATGAGACACGTGGTCAAATCAAAATTTGACACGTGGACCAATTAAAACTTGCCACATGTTCGTATAGAAAATTGACACATGTACTAACCAGAAGTTGACACATCAGCTGACACGTTGCACCATGTCAGCTTGCTATAGCCAGTCTATAGCCATTGCCATGTCAAGCTATAGCATATCTATATCCACTGCCACGTGACCTGCTAGCGTGGCAAACACCGCCACGTCACCTGCCAACATGGCAAACGCCGTCACGTCACCTACTAACAGCTTGCCAAAACAGTTCTATGATGGTCAGTTTTTCGTCACAGATCAAGCCACTTTCTATGACGAATTTGTAGATTCGTCACGGAAGTTCAAGTATGACGCCACATCTATGACGAGCCGTTTTTCGTCATAAATTCATCATAAATCTAAAATTAAGACAAATTTGGCTTCTTCAGTGAAACGAAAGCTGTTCATCATGAAAGTGCAGATTCCTAGTAGTGATCATCACCGCCGGATGGTACGCCGGACCGACGTTGGTGTCTTCTTCATGACCGCCGGATGGTACGCCGGCCCGGCAACGATGGTTCCCTCATTACAGACGGACGGTATGCCAACCCGACATCGATGATTCTAGTATCGTCACTAGATGGTACACCAGACCGGCGTCGATGGTTCCATCATCACCGCCGCATGGTACGCCGGTCTGGTGCTGATGGCTCCATCACAACCGTGGGATGGTACGTCGGCCCAGCGTCGATGGTTCCATCATTACCGCCAGTTAGCACGACAAGCTGGCATTGATGTGTACAATATCAGTGCCGGCCTATGAGTTAGCCCAGTGGTGGTCATGAGATCATCGCCGCCGGATCATGTGTTGGACCGACGATGGTAAATATCGTCACCGCCAGCATGCAACCTGTAGAGATGAAGCTTGCAGAACACCGCTGACTTTTACCAAAGGGGCGAAAAACCGTCGGTAAAGGGGGTTCTAGAGCCGACGGTGATAAGCTGTCTGTAGTAGTGGAAGCACCAACCAGATGTGATGGTACGGAGAAACACCTATTGGTAGCAAGTCCTCCATTGGTTGGGCTCAACGGTTGGGGTGGATTATGTAGCCCTTGGTGGTGATGCCAGCAGGAACCACCGTCGAGAGGGGAGGGGAGGGGAGGGTGCACAAATCAATGAACCATGTCCTTTATTTATACTAGTCACACGGATGGCCAAGATTGCTCCAGATGATACCAGGCAGTCACCGTATGAAGCATTGATTTTATTAGAACAAACATCCATTGACCTGGTCATTCTTAAACAGTTCTAATTCATTAAGTCACATGATCTAAAACTAATTCATATATACAGTTTCACAACTAATCCAATCTGATTGGAATCCTCGATGTTGGAACAAGGATACCTCTTCTGATTCCTTGATGGAGGCTCATCGTGGGCATGCTCCTCCTCCACCTCACTATCCTCAGCCTCCTCGTCCTCGTCCTTCCCTACCTCCTCTCCTGCTTCTGCTCCTCCACCTACTCCTACTCCTCCGTGTCAATGTACTAAAGCTTGTGTTTTGTCGTCCCTGGAGACCTAGGCGTTCTGTCATCGATTGAGCCATCATTGCCATCACTCTCAGCACTGAGACTCTTCCTCACTTGAGGAGTCATTGTTGGGGATCTTGAAGCCCATCATAGTTACAGGGGAAGGAATGGAGTGAAGAAAGAAAAGTCGTGGTCTCCATAGGGTGGATGGTGTCAGTTTCTTGAGAATTGGGTGAACCTCTTCGGCTTCCCGGTAGCATTTATGATAGAGCGGGTCTCGGTACTCGGTGGACACCAAGTTTGAGAAGGTAGGGAGATAAATCACAAACAGTTGTGATGATACACGAATGCTAATCCATGCTTCCTCTCTTTCAAAGGCCGGCCTACTAGGCCCCAAAAATGGGCACAACTTATCTCATTTTGTCGTAGCTAGCCTTGTTTTGTCTGTCGGCTCATCAAGAGATTTGGTGGTAAAATAATGTTAACTGTTAGCAATAGAACCATCAATTGTGAGCCTATGGTGAAAGCTTTTTTTATTGCCGGTCAAATATCATTTG
Organism: Miscanthus floridulus; assembly: GCF_019320115.1. Classification (NCBI taxonomy): domain Eukaryota; kingdom Viridiplantae; phylum Streptophyta; class Magnoliopsida; order Poales; family Poaceae; genus Miscanthus; species Miscanthus floridulus. Next base: position 46,330,085 of record NC_089589.1, read on the forward strand.
CGCCCTTTCAGGCCGACGGTCAAAATTTCCTAGACGGCCGGCTCGATTACGGTCCAATGGCGAAAGCCACCCCGATTATCAGTTGCGAATCATATGATGAGACAGCAATGAAAGCTCTTTTCACCTCCAGTTCAATTAGCCACTACAGCTTACAGGCCCTGGAACCAGCGGTGAAATAGTTTGGCCACCGGTTTTGTAATAAATGATGGTGATAAGGGTGTCTCCATGACCATTTTTAATGTAGTTTCTCTCAGTACATTCTCACATGGAGGGGGACAGGATGTGTGTGCCGTCCCCTATATGGGATGGCACAGAGGAGGCCAGGACACAATTGTCGTTCGCATGTGAAGGCTCGCATGGAGGAGGGCGCTATGGCAGCACTAGGAACAAGTCACCCCCGTCTTTGGCAACGTTGGGCCTTGCACCCCTTCCAAGGGACAAAACTACCTTCAAAACAAGTGCAAACAAGGGCACGGAGGTAACTAGAATGGTTATGAAAGTTTAGGGTTAACAAATCTGGTTTGGAGTTTGAAGTGCAAAATCAGACTACATTGATGAGTTTGTATAGACTTGTATCTTTTTCAATATATTTGGGAGGTTGGGTAAGCCCATTCCAGACCTGAAGCGTGCTGAAGGTCTAAAAGCACTGCCGACACAAACTCGACATTTCTTTCAAGTTAGATTAGGTTTGTCGTGCTAGGTGGCCCATGAAAATGTATATATCTAAACATGAATCATTTTTTAATTTACCTCAACACCAAAATCTTCAGCCATGCCAAAAAAGAGCTTCAAAGCTTCCAAGTACATCTTCTAGTTCTTTCAAGGTTCAACACAAGTATTGTGGAAGAAGTTTTGTCTCCTGGTTTTTTCTTTAGTTCTTGTTAAGATGTCAAGCTAGAGACCTAGAGTCATTGGAGAATAAACTCTCCATATGACAAGTTGTGAAGTAGTGACATTGACATCAGGGCCCATGTCCACTCCTTGAACACTGATTTTGTCACGACAGCAAGATCGAATAAGTGAATGGGTGCAGCCACCATCTTAAACATTTAACCTCTTATTTCATTGGATGCATATACAGTCCTTAAGGGAGAACGTATGCATCATATGTACTTAGTGACTACACCTTTTACTGAATATCCTTCCACCAACACTTCCATTGTACGCACGAATAAACCTTTCCTGATGTGAAACTTATAATGGAGATACATCAGCATTAATATGGAGGGTTCAAGTTGTGTAATATCAAGATCTAAGATGTGTTGCATCTATTTATTTGTTGGTAGAAGATATAAAATCATACAGGCAAGATAGTACAACATTAATATATGAGGATACATATATCTCTGTTGTGGAAACCTATATCTATATTGTGGATACATATATCAACATTAAGCTGTGCCACTGCAAGTATACTAATTTATCTCTATTGCGGATACATATATCAATATTAAGATGTGCCACTGCTTGTATCCATATATCTCTACTGTGGATACAAATTATATATTAAGATGTACCGCTGCATGTATACATATCTCTATTGTAGATACATATATCAGCCTTAAGATGTCCCACTGCATGTATATAAACCGGACCGAACAAGGCAATAAGCGTACCAGAACACAAGTTCAACAAATATACCTCCAACAATACTGATCCTCCCCACTTGCCACTCGTACTCAGCAAGGCAATGAGGACTGAGTGCGCTGCTCTTTGCATTGTCCTGGTTATTATGTTTTCAACCATCCCATCCTGTCGTAAGTTTGTATCTTCTTCTGTACTTACAATAATTCCACTCATGCGTGGTTTATAAAGTCAAGTTGTGGATGCATGCAGTTCCCGCATTTCATCTGCCTTTACCTGGATGCACTGAAGTGCTTTGCAACAAAAAATGCTGGGAGTATGCCAATAGCTATAACATAGTGGTAAAGAACTCCATATGTGAGAAGGCGGATCTTTGCCACTGTGAGTGTGCTGTCAAGCAGCATCTGCCGCTTACCACTGAAGTCATGGGATTAGCTGATGCAGAGGACAATAATGGAACTTTTGTTTGAATTTAATATATAGGGTTAAAAATGTCACCAACTATGGATAGCATGGTTACATGGAGGCAGACAATACCATATTGCTACCTCTTGCATGTACTTTATCCATGACCTGTTTCCATCCAATTATAATAAAATGATTGTGCATCTTTCCTATACTTTTGTTCCACCCAATGTATTCGATCCACCGTTTTGGTTACAGCTAAATTATTTCGGGCCATACTGAGTTTGGTACATTCAAAACAGGCCCGGTGATTACTTGGGTTTGGTCGAATTATGCAAAACCTGACCAAGAAATCCTTTGCACGAGACAACCCTATGAATCAATCGGACTATTGTGCACCACGTTGCCGTTCTCCCTAACAAAAGGCTAATGGGGCATGGCTCTCTGTCATGGCCTGACTGCTATGGCTCTAACGGATTGGGATACGTCTGGGGAGAAGACTTTGAGCCTCACATAGCTGAGGGGTGACTGCCCAGCGTGAACTTTAAAACAAGACATCTTACCCCCTGAACTCTCAAAACCTTCCAAATTATGTCCATGATTTTGAGTGGTTCTGAATGTGGTTTTATCTGTTTTACTTAAAAATAATTCAGAAATAATTGATATATTTAAACCCGTAGAAAATGTCTCTAAACTTTTATAATTTTTTATAAAATGGAAAATTTTGTTGTGGGACACTCCACTTATGTGAAATTGGCTGTAGGACACCGTGCAGTGTACCTAGAGCAAAGAAAACAGTGCAGTGTCCCACAACAATTTCACGAAAGAATAGACAAATCTGAATAAAATATTTAGAGGTAATAAAAATATCTTTATAAATTTCAAATAATTAGGTTTAGCTCTACAAAAATGGGAAAATATCAAGAAAAATCTAGAAAATTCTAACTAATCCATAAACAAGTTTTAAAAACATTGCACAACAAAAAAATATGAGTTGAAACCAACATAAATGTAAAAATACATTAATGTGGAATGATTTCATGCTATGCATTCGTGCTTGTTGCATAACATGTTTTCTGTTGAGAAAAGTTTTCAAAACACATTTACATATCAATTAGAATGTTGCAAGATTTTTTTTATATTTTATGGATATTTGCCAAAGTTTCTACAACAACAACAAAGCCTTTAAGTACCAAACAAGTTGGGGTAGGCTAGAGTTGAAACCCAGCAGAAGCAATCAAGGTTTAGGCACGTGAATAGCTGTCTTCCAAGAACTCCTATCTAAGGCTAAATCTTTGGGTATATTCCATCCTTTCAAGTCTCCTTTTATTGCCTCTACCCAAGTCAACTTCGGTCTTCCTCTGCCTCTATTCACGTTACTATCCTGGCTTATGATTCCACTACGCACCGGTGCCTCTGGAGGTCTCCGTTGGACATGTCCAAACCATCTCAACCGGTGTTGGACAAGCTTTTCTTCAATTTGTGCTACCCCTAATCTATCACGTATATCATCGTTCCGAACTCGATCCCTTCTTGTATGACCGCAAATCCAACGCAACATACGCATTTCCGCGACACTTATCTGTTGAACATGTCGTCTGTTCGTAGGCCAACATTCTGCACCATACAATATAGCAGGTCTAATCGCCGTCCTATAAAACCTGCCTTTTAGCTTCTGTGGTACCCTTTTGTCACATAGGACACCAGATGCTTGCCGCCACTTCATCCACCTTGCTTTGATTCTATGGCTAACATCTTCATCAATATCCCCAGCTTTCTGTAGCATTGATCCTAAATATCGAAAGGTATCCTTCCTAGGCACTACTTGACCTTCCAAACTAATATCTTCCTCCTCCTGAGTAGTAGTGCCAAAGTCACATCTCATATACTCAGTTTTAGTTCTACTGAGTCTAAAACCTTTGGACTCCAAAGTCTCCCGCCATAACTCTAGTTTCTGATTCACTCCTGTCCGGCTTTCATCAACTAGCACTACATCGTCCGCGAAAAGAATACACCAAGGGATGTCCCCTTGTATGTCCCTTGTGACCTCATCCATCACTAAGGCAAATAAATAAGGGCTCAAAGCTGACCCTTGATGTAGTCCTATCCTAATCGGGAAGTCATCTGTGTCTCCATCACTTGTTCGAACTCTAGTCACAACATTATTGTACATGTCCTTAATGAGCCCGACGTACTTCGTTGGGACTTTATGTTTGTCCAAAGCCCACCACATAACATTTCTTGGTATTTTATCATAAGCCTTCTCCAAGTCAACAAAAACCATGTGTAGGTCCTTCTTCTTCTCCCTATACCGCTCCATAAGTTGTCTTATTGAGAAAATGGCTTCCATGGTTGACCTTCCAGGCATGAAACCAAATTGGTTCATAAAGATCCGCTTTATTGCTCTCAAGCGATGCTCGATAACTCTCTCCCATAGCTTCATAGTATGGCTCATCAACTTAATTCCCCGGTAATTAGTACAACTTTGAATATCCCCTTTATTCTTGTAGATCGGTACCAATATACTTCTCCTCCACTCATCAGGCATCTTGTTTGATCAAAAAATCAGGTTGAACAACTTGGTTAGCCATACTATAGCTATGTAATAGGTACTGAACTATTTCAGTACGGGGGTTGGCCCCATCTTCACGGCAGTAGGTCACGATCAAGATAACTTGCAACAAGGCAGCAGAATAAAAGGGGTAACTTGCTGAAGAACAGTGGAGTAACTAGCTTTATACCTGACCAAGGTTGGATGCGACCAAGCGACGGGGAGAGAGACACCGATACCATGAAGACTTCGACTTGATCTTCGAACGACCGCAGAACCACAACCGGAGCTAATCCACACAAGGCGGGGCAGCCGTACTAGAACCCGCAAAGCACAAACTAGTGGATTCCAGAGGAATCTCTTCACAAGTCCAGGAAGAACAAGGAAGAACAAGGGTTTGAGTAAGCACTCGACAGCTCGACTGCAATATCACTGGAATTATCAAATCATCAAAAAGTACTTTTCTAGTAGACTAGAGGTGGTATTTACACTATGAGAAGTCTCTAAGATAGATGTGAACTGAAGAAACCACGTTGGGAGGTGGAAGGTCAACTGACTAGAGCTTTTATGAGGTGGTCTTCAGTTCCTGCGCGTCTTCTGGGCTTCTGTGTAGTCTTTAATATTTTGGTCATAACTCCTTCCTTCATAGCTTTTGGGAGACAAAAGGTATGACTGTTTCATCTGGATGGTTCTATCATGCTGGGTTGACTCGAACATAGCTCTTCTTTCTGATCCATCCTTGATGTATCCTTGTCTTACTCCTCGGAGAACCTGAGTAATAACAACATGCACGACTTAGGTAGTTCGAAATTACCATCAATGTTTAATTGAAATTCACAAAGTAGCGCGTGCACCTCTTGCTGTATCTTTTAGGCGCTGCTATGGGTGATTGGTCTAGTAGGGACTTGGAGTGGTGTATCAGTTGGTGAGGTGGTTGAAGAGGTCACCGAGGTCGGTGAAGTGGTCAGAGAGGTCACCGAGGTGGTCGAAGAGGTCGGTGAAGTGGTCGGAGAGGTCGTCGAGGTGGTCGGAGTGGTCGGTGAAGTGGTCGGAGAGGTCACTGAGGTGGTCGGAGAGGTCACCGAGGTGGTCGGAGAGGTCCCAGACGCTGGCATGGTCACATCATCCTCCCCCCTTGAAAAAGAGTCATCCTTGACTCTTCCAATCCAAAGAATGGAGATAGGTCAGCCACATTAAAACTGGTACTCACACCATAAGTACTAGGCAGATCAATTTCATAAGTGTTGTCGTTGATCTTGCGTAGCACTTTGAAAGGACCATTAGCTTGGGCTTGCAACTTGCTTTTGCATTGTTCAGGAAATTTGTCCTTGCGTAGATGCACCCAAACCAAGTCTCCTAGTTCAAATAACACCTTCCTTCGACCTTTATTGGCGTGCTTCTCATACATCTTTGTCATCTTTTCAATGTTTGTCCGAGCTCTATCATGAAGGTTCTTGACAAACTCAGCTCGCTTGCTTTCTTCGAAGTTTACACGTTCCTGCATGGGTAAAGGCAAAAGATCTATGGGAGCAGTGGGTTTAAACCCATATACAATTTCAAATGGACAAAATTTAGTGGTCGAGTGTACTGCCCTGTTGTATGCAAACTCGACATGTGGCAAACTTTCTTCCCAAAGTTTCAAGTTCTTCTTGAGGATAGCTCATAGTAGCATTGAAAGAGTATGGTTCACAACTTCAGTTTGTCCATCCGTTTGTGGATGACACGTCGTAGAGAACAGCAACCGTGTTCCAAGTTTTCCCCACAAAGTTTTCCAAAAGTAACTCAAAAATTTGGTGTCACGATCAGAAACAATGGTTCGTGGCACCCCATGTAGTTGTACAATTTCTTTGAAAAACAATTCAGCGATGTGACGCATCATCACTCTTGTGGCATGGGATAAAATGTGCCATTTTGCTAAAACGATCAACCACAACAAAGATGGAATCCCTTCCCTGCTTGGTTCGAGGTAAACCAAGAACAAAATCCATGGAGATATCTTCCCAAGGCACAGTAGGGATAGGTAGAGGAGTGTATAATCCATGAGGGTTCACATGAGACTTAGCTTTGTGGCATGATTCGTAGCAAAGAACATGTCTCTCCACATCTCTTCTCATCGTTGCCCAAAAGAAGTGGTCGGTAAGGACTTGTTCTGTCTTCTTGGCGCCAAAATGGCCCATGAGTCCTCCTGCGTGGGCTTCCTGCACAAGTAAAATTCGAACTGAGCACTCTGGAATACATAGTTTGTTAGCTCGAAACAAAAACCCATTATGCACATGAAAGTTTTTCCATCCTTTGCCATCTCGACACTTGGAATATGGTTCAGCAAAATATGAATCAGTTGTATATAAACCTTTTATGTTTTCTAATCCAAGAATCTTAGTGTCAAGTTGGGTTAGCAAAGTGTGACGTCGAGATAACGCATCTGTCACAACATTCTCTTTTCCTTTCTTGTACTTGACAATATAGGGAAATGATTCAATGAATTCACACCATTTTGCATGTCTTCTATTCAGTTTCAGTTGTCCTTTAAGGTGTTTCAATGATTCATGATCTGAATGTATCACAAATTCTTTAGGAAAAAGGTAATGTTGCCAAGTTTCCAAACTCTGAACAAGAGCATATAATTCTTTATCATAAACTGAATAATTTAGAGTTGGACCACTTAGCTTTTCACTGAAGTATGCAATTGGCCTTGTCCTTGCATGAGCACACCTCCAATCCCAACTCCACTTGCATCACATTCTATTTCAAATGACTTACCAAAATCTGGGAGTGCAAGGACTGGGGCTGTTGTTAACTTCATCTTCAATTCTTCAAATGCCTTCTGTTGTGCTTCTCCCCACTTGAAGAGCACTTCTTTCTTTGTCAGCTCATTGATTAGTGTAGCAATAGTGCTGAAATCCTTCATGAACCGCCGATAGAAGCTAGCAAGTCCAAGGAAGCTTCTTACTTGGCCCACTCTCTGTGGAGGCGCCCAGTCCTGTACAGCCTTGATCATTTCTTCATCTACCTCCACTCCTTGTCCTGTAACAACAAATCCAAGAAAGACTACCTTGTCGGTGCAAAAGGTGCACTTCTCAAGGTTAGCATACAATTTCTGTTCACATAGGACAGCAAGCACACAATGGATATGTTCAACATGTTCATCAAGAGACTTGCTGTAAATTAAGATGTCATCAAAGTAAATGACAACAAACTTGCCAATGAAAGCTCTAAGCACATGATTCATCAATCTCATAAATGTACTTGGTGCATTGGTTAACCCAAAAGGCATTACCAACCATTCATACAACCCAAATTTTGTTTTAAAAGTTGTTTTCCATTCATCTCCTTCTTTCATGCGAATCTGGTGATATCCACTTCTTAAATCAATTTTAGTGAATATGATAGCACCACTAAGTTCATCAAGCATATCATCCAGCCTAGGGATGGGGTGTCTATACCTTATGGTAATGTTATTTATTGCTCTGCAATCCACACACATCCGCCAAGACCCATCTTTCTTAGGAACTAAAAGGACAGGAACAGCATAAGGTGACAGACTTTCTTGTACGTACCCTTTTCTCATCAATTCTTCCACTTGTCGCTGAATCTCCTTGGTTTCTTCTAGGTTGTTGCGGTAGGCAGCATGGTTTGGGAGTGAAGCTCCGGTCACAAGATCAATTTGATGTTCGATTCCTCTCTTAGGTCGTAGTCCTGGTGGCACTTCATCTGGAAAACACATCTTCGTATTCCTGTAACACATCAAAAACAACACTAGGCAAAGTAGAGAATAAGTTGTTAGTGACAAGAAAATTGTCCTTGTACAAGAGTACATAGAACACAGCATTGGGTTCACTCAATTCTTTTAAATCCCCCTTCCTAGCCATCATCACTAAACCCTCTTTTCCCTTTGGCTCAATTCTTTGCAGCTGTGGAGTTTTATTTGGCTTTGGAAACACTCCTTCACTATGTTTGTGTGTCATTCGTAAGTGGTTCTCGCTTGCTCGCTGTTTTCTTTTCAGATCATCTCTCACAATCTCCTCTGGTGACAAGGGAAGCAAAGTGATGCGCTCTCCTTTGTACATGAGAACAATCTTGTTGGTGCAACCGCAAATCTGAGCATCTCGGTCATACAACCAAGGTCTTCCTAACAGCAATTGGCATGCTTCCATTGGAACCACATCACACTCCACATGATCATTGTACCGCCCAATGGAGAAGGGAACGGTCACAATATTTGTTATACGCAGCGCACCACAATCATTTAACCATTGCATCTTGTATGGAGAAGGGTGGCGCCGCTATTTCAGTCCCAATCTTTCAACTAATTCTCGACTGGCAATATTATTGCAGCTGCCATTGTCAACAATGATTTGACACAACTTGTCCTTGATCATGCCCCAGGTGTGAAAAAGATTGTGCCGCTGATTATTCTCTTCTTGGACAGCAGTAACACTAAGCACTCGGCGAGAAATGAAGCAATTGTTGTCTCCATCATCAGGTTGAATTTCATCACCTTTATCTTGCATAATTTCTTCATCATATATTGGAGCTTCTTCCTCAGGTTCACTTTCAGATTCCCATTCACCTTACTCATTTATAACCATGGTCCTTCGACTAGGACATTGAGCAGCAATATGTCCTCGACCTTGGCACTTGTGACAAATAATGCCTCGGGTATGGGAAGAAGAAGCAGCAGCTGATGCAACAGAAGGGGTTGCTATGCTTGCAGCAGGACGTCGCTATTCTTGCTGAATTGTAGGTGAAGAAGCAGTAGAAACCGTTGTCTTTGCAGCACCAATGGATGGAGAAGGCCTAGTAGCAACTCCTTGTGATCTTCCCCCACCAATAAAGGTACCGGACTGCTGCCGACGCCATGGGGCTGAAATTGATTGGCTCCCATAAGACCTTCTTCGTCCCTCTTGCTAAATTTTTCTCTCCGTGCACATAGCTTGATCAACAAGGTCTTGCAAATTATGATATGGAAACATCTCAACAAAACCTGAAATTTCTTCATTGAGACCATTAAAAAATCTTGCCATTTTTTACTCTTCATCTTCTCTAATTCCATATCTCACCAAGAGTAACTCCATCTCCTTGAAGTAGTCATCAATAGATTTTGATCCTTGTCTCAATGTTTGTAACCTATTGCGGAGATCACGCTGATAGCTTGATGGCACAAAGCGTCTTCTCATCACTCTCTTCATCTCAGCCCATGTGTTGATATGATCACGTCCCAACACACGCTGATTTTCTTGAACTTGGTTCCACCATGTGAGAGCATAACCCGAAAACTCAACAAAGCAAGGTTGACACGCCTCTGATCAGAAAGATTGTGCACTCTAAAAATCTGATCACATTGCTCCTCCCATTCAAGATAAGCATCAGCATTTTCTTTCCCTGAAAATTTTGGGACACTTAACTTTACATGAGCAATGCTATCCGGATCATCTCTATTGCGATGACCACGATAATTTTCCCCATCAAGACCAGCACCACGACGATGTTCATGTGGCTGTCCAAAACGCCCATGATGACCAAAAGGATTTTCATTATCATCAAATCCCGCCTCATACTCATCATGAACCTCATCTTCATCTTCAAATCATACACAACGATCACATCCACGTCCTCCTCCACGCTGATGATCAAATTTAGCATGCCGACCACCACCGCGCTGATCAAAATCAGCACGACGCCTTCCACCCTGACCACCTTGACCATCGCCGTCGCGGCCATGAAATCCAGCACCCAGACTAGAATTTTCATCACCAAATTCTTCACGGTGATTGTCTTCATGTTGATGTTGTGGACCTCGACCACCCATTGCAGGGAGACATTCATTGAACATCCTCTCCATCGCTTCCAAGAGTGAGTTGGCCATTTGACGTAGCTTCGCCCATGCAACAGGGGGTTCTTCATCTCCATGGTTCCCACCATGAACACTCGAATTGGATCCTACCATGTTAGACCAGTTGCAAGAAAAAAAGTGGGATAGGTAAATTTGTGGAAACACACAATCTCACCTCTTACTTACCCAAGTTCTTTCCTGATCTCAAAGACCATGACGTTGCTGGTGTGGCAGCTTCAACGGAGGTGGTAGAGAGGTCGTCAGGATTACGAATCGAACGTCCCGGTTCAGGTTTTTGGTGGAGCTATAGGTGGCTAACAAGGAGGGCTACGGTACTACCAACCGAGTGGTTTGATGTGCTCAAAGATATGACGTTGCTGCTAACAAGATCACCACCAACTCAAATATGTAATCTGACATTTTTAGCAATACACCGCAACACAGATCCTTCAAATTCTTTTCACTTCTCTCTCTCTTTTTTTTTTGAAACTAATCTTTCTTTCTTCCTTTTTTATAACACCGACAGCGGTAACGAACGACACAACTCAATTTATATATAAATGGTGGTGACTAGCAACTCGATGAACACAAAACACAACGTAACAGTACCGCGAAATGGTTATAGGTATTTTTTGTGTGGCTTTGGACTGTAGGATATGAATAAACACAAATATATTAAGTAGATTAAACAAGGATAACGATGTGGATGATGGCAAGACCTACCGTGTCAATCCGAAGCTCTGATACCAGATGATAGGTACTGAACTATTTCAGTACGGGGGTTGGCCCGATCTTCACGACAGTAGGTCACGATCAAGATAACTTGCAACAACGAAGCGGAATAAAAGGGGTAACTTGCTGAAGAATAGCGGAGTAACTAGCTTTATACCTGACCAAGGTTGGATGCGACCAAGCGACGGGGAGAGAGACACTAAGACCACGAAGACTTCGACTCGATCTCTGAACGACCACAGAACCACAACCGGCTAATCCACACAAGGCGGGGCAGCCATACTGGAACCCGCAAAGCATGAACTAGTGGATTCCAGGGGAATCTCTTCACAAGTCCAGGAAGAACAAGGGTTTGAGTAAGCACTCGGCAGCTCAGCTGCAATATCACTAGAATTATCAAATCATCAAAAAGTACTTTTCTAGTAGCCTGGAGGTGGTATTTATACTATGAGAAGTCTCTAAGATAGATGTGAACTGAAGAAACCACGTTGGGAGGTGGAAGGTCAACTGGCTAGAGCTTTTATGAGGTGGTCTTTAGTTCCTACGCGTCTTTTGGGCTTCTATGTAGTCTTTAATATTTTGGTCATAACTCCTTCCTTCATAGCTTTTGGGAGACAAAAGGTATGACTATTTCATCTGGATGGTTCTATCATGCTGGGTTGACTCGAACGTAGCTCTTCTTTCTGATCCATTCTTGATGTATCCTTGTCTTCCTCCTCGGAGAACCTGAGTAATAACAACATGCACGACTTAGGTAGTTCGAAATTACCATCAATGTTTAATTGAAATTCACAAAGTAGCGCGTGCACCTCTTGTTGTATCTTTTGGGCGCGGCTATGGGTGATTGGTCCAGTAGGGACTTGGAGTGGTGTATCAGCTGGTGAGGTGGTCGAAGAGGTCACCGAGGTCGGTGAAGTGGTCAGAGAGGTCACCGAGGTGGTCGGAGAGGTCGGTGAAGTGGTTGGAGAGGTCGCCGAGGTGGTCGGAGAGGTCGCCGAGGCGGTTGGAGAGGCCGCCGAGGCGGTCGGAGAGGTTGCCGAGGTGGTCGGAGAGGTCCTCGACGCTGGCGTGGTCACATCACTATGTCCTCGAGGCATCTTCGCACCTCGATTATGATACCATCTGGTCCCATCGCCTTACCTCCTTTCATCCTTTTCAATGCCTCTCTAACCTCAGATTCTTAGATTCTCCGCACAAAGCGCCTATTGGTGTCATGAGAAGAGTCATCCAACTTAAAGGTTATGTCCATATTCTCACCATTGAACAATTTGTCAAAATACTCTTGCCATTGATGTCGGATCTCATCCTCCTTCACCAAGAGATGCTCCCTTTCATCCTTAATGCATTTAACTTGGTTGAAGTCCCTTGTCTTTCTCTCATGAACCCTAGCTATCCTATAAATGTCCTTCTCTCCTTCCTTCGTACTCAAATGTTGGTAAAGATCCTTGTACGCTCTACCCTTTGCCACACTTACAGCTCACTTTGTAGTCTTCTTTGCCCCCTTGTACTTCTCTATGTTGTCCACACGCCTATCATGGTACAAGCGTCTATAGCATTCTTTCTTCTCCTTAATAGCCCTTTGGACTTCCTTGTTCTACCACCAAGTATCTTTAGCCTCACCTCCACTTCGTTTGGTTACTCCACACACCTCTGAGGCCACCTTCTGAATGTTGGTTGCCATCTTCTCTCACATGTTGTTTATGTCCTCTTCTTCCTTCCATTATCAATCAAAACTCCTACTCCATTTCTATTCACAACTATCCCTGTGTACCAAAGCTTGAAACCTGTATTGTCCACCTCCTTCACCTTCTGACCCTTCCATTTAGTCTCTTGAACGCATAATATATTTACACGCCTCCTAGTCATGGTATCAACTAATTCTCTTAACTTACCTATAAGCGACCCTACATTCCAACTACCTAAACGGATCCTAGTTGGTTCGACTAGCTTTCTTACCCTTTGCACCCGTCGACTCAGATGCGACGACCCATGCTCATTTGCACTACACTCGAGCGCCGATATAGCGCGCCACTAAGGATGCGATGACCCGATCCTTGCTCACTTGACACCATGCCCAGATCATGACACGGTGAATCATGGGGGTGATGACCCAGCCCTTGCTCATTTAACACCATACCCGGGTTCCGATATGGCGCATTGCTAAGAGGGTTACGCCCCAACGGTTTTGTTTCGGGTTTCATCTCCATTAGAATGGCTAGATTTAATGTTGGCTCGCCACGCCTATCACAACCCTCCTCCTTTGCCAAAGTTTCTAAAGCTAAATATATTATTAAGTATCTAGAGTTATTTTTAGCTCCAAATATTTTAATTGGATTGTGGTTTCGCAATGTATCTTCAGAACTTTTTGAAACATTTGAAGCCTTGAAACATTTTCTGTTTCTTAAAAACCTTGTCAACTATTTAAGAATTGCTAACTACAAAATGGACAAAATTGCATTCAAGACTGTAACACCCTAAAATTTTGATTTCTAAAAACAGTTTAATTTAGATTTTATTTTGCTTTTTGTGAGCATTCAAACATAACTTTGTTGAATTCAAATCAACTATAAGGTTAGGAACATGTTTTTGCATACATGCTAGTGCATATGAGTTTCTGTACTGTCTGGGTTTTACTCAAACTCAAACCAAATTTGAAAACCCATTTGAAAATAGACTTGAAAAAAATACATAGAAAAGAAATAGAAAACTATAGAAAGTTCTGTCCCCTCCTTTCTTCATCTTTGGCCCACTCATCCTGCAACCTCCCCTTCCCTCTTCCACTAGTCGAGCCTCACCAGCATGCCTAGCTCGCGCCCCGGCCTAGCAGCTTGCGTGGGCGCTCTCTCCCCTCTCTTGCTTTGGCTCGCTGGCAGCCCAGCCCCGCGTCCCATGCCACTGCCACCCTAGTCCCGCATGTCAGCGCCGTCACCCACCTCTGTCGTCCCATAGTCGGACTCTATTCCGACATGGTTTCTGCCACTAAGCCAAATCCTTGGCCTAGGCATGCGTGCCATGTCTCTCCGCTCCATAAATAGGAGCCCTGCTATCACGCCGCCTCCACCCCAAACCCTAGCTCGCGCTACCCTTGCCTAGAGTTCGCAGCCACTGCAACCCTAAGCACCGCCGCCGACAAGCTCGGTTTTGTTGATTTGTAGCTCCATCACCGTTTTCGTCCCTGTACCGAGAATCATGTCAGGTTTGCGGAGTCGCCTAATCCCATACCTTTCTTTTTCTCGATCATGGACGCTCATTAACTATCGCCGTCGTTGCATAGCATCGCCACCTACTATTTTGAGCCGCCTACCATCCTTCTTCTGCTTCTGCCCTTGAAAACCCTCATGGTGGGTTTGCCATCACCTCCTCTTTCTTCCTGTGCAGATCCCGAGCCAAACCGTGGCCTCCAGGGCCAGTTTTGTGCGTGGCGGTGAGGTTTTCTCACCGCTGGCCATGTCAGCCACGCGCCAGTCCTATTTCGGCCGGCCAAACCCCCTTCCCTCTGTCTCCCTTCTAATATGGTCCACCCAAATCAGATCCAGCGGACCAGATCACACCATGCCCCTTTGGCTGGTGCTTTTGCTAAAGAGCCCCTCCACTTTTCAGTATTCTCACCCACCATCCTCGGTTCAGATTTAAATGCTGAATTTATTTATTATAATTCGATAATAGCTCACGTTAATTACAGATCTATCATCCAGAGCCCGATTTCATCATATCTTCTCCGTTTTAGATGCGATTTGAGTGTAGTTTGCGTCTATGTGATTGTAGCAATGCATAGATTAGATCTAAAGGCTTTTCAACATATTTTTCCACTGTTGGTGTACTATTCTAATCTATAGACTTTGTTTTCTATGCATGATTTCCTCTGGATGCTTGTGCGTTGCTATGATGATGGAGTAGAGATGGTGAGGAGTACATGGGTGACTAGGAGTACTTCGTCGATGACCCGGAACAGTAGGAGCCTTTTGAGCATGGCAAGTATAGCATGGGACTACCCTTGTTATCTACACAACTTTTAATCATTATAATCATGTTGCATGTGTCTAATTTTGTCATCCTAAGGATTGATCTAGTATTTTGTTAGTTTGAACCTTGACACCTATGGGTCTACTTGCATATTGGTGGATTTGCAAGCGCTCAATTTAAATAATCATGATCTTAATGTTGACTAATGTTTATGCAACAAAGGATAAAACTTGCTTTTTAGCAACACGAATATAGGGTGAGGGAGCTCTTGGCTTTTATACGTGATGCACTTGGCCCTCCCTAAGGACTTATCTATAAGCAAAATCTAGGACTTACAGTACAACCATGAGGGCTACATGGCTTTGGATTTGGTTGAGCCGAAGGACCTTTTCTAGCTTGCTAGTGGTTACCGAAAGGCACAAAAGGGGTGTGTTCCAAGTTGGGTATAGTGCGGCCTTAGTTCTTAAGTGTATAGCCTATGTGGAGTGTGCCTTAGGAAAGGAGAGCTCTAAATTTGTTGGGTACAGAAACCTAGCGGCTAGTAACTTGTTAAACAAACCATTGAAAGACTTCAGAGTGTACCATGCCTGCTCACCTTGGAAGTGTTTTGGTTGTAATTAACCCAGACATATGGGCAACATGACTCATGGGTAAAGATGTACAACATCTACAGAATGTTAAAAATAGTTATAACAGCCATGCTCACGGACACAAGCGGCCTGAAAAACTTATTTGGAATATTGCTCACGTTATGATGTTGTTTATATGATTAAAATTTGCTCTCATATATGATCATGTGGTTTAATTGGAGCTTAAGCACAACTATATGCTAATTTAACATTAAAATTGTGACTCATTAAAATGCTAACCATAGTAAAACAATGTCATCCTTTTGATCTTCGTAACCCCATGTTACTCTTGTTGAGTATGAGATATACTTACCCTTGTTTATTTTCACGACTTGGATAAAAATCCCACATGGGTAACAGATGGTAATGCTTTCACAAAGTATCCTGAGGACTATTAGGATTGATGTCCACCAGTTCCTGTCCCTGTGGCTTATAGTGGAGTTTATCAGAGTGTCTAGTTATCTATTTTGTTTCCACTGAGACTTTGATATTTATGTAATGGATTATTAAAAGTGATGTAATAAAGCTTTATGCTTGGTACTTTTTGTAATTTGTCTCATTATGTTTGTGATTGATCTCTAGGCACACATATAGCTTTATACCTAGTTTTGTCATTAAAATTGGGTATGACAAAAGCCACTTAAAACTAGGGCAAGTAGGTAATTTGAATGGTTTTGAAAGGGGTAAGATTTCTAATTTTTGAGCTTGTGAAGGCAAATCATACTATGAGTATAGTTCACAAACATAGCATAGAAATTTTCATTTTAAAAAAAAAATTGGTAGCCATGTCGGTGCATGCAAGATCTGATGTTTGCTCATAGTCACAAATGACAGCCCATGCAAACTAAACCTGTCGCCCATTCATGCGCACCAAGAATTCTTTGGTAGTATGCATTGCAGGCGGTTACCTAAAGCAGCATGCATGAAGTGACCTTTCACTAACTTCTGGCGCCATACCATCCCTAAAAGATGAGCGAAGGGACTACTAAGAAGGCCTCAAGCCCTCCACTTGTTCCAAGTAGTGGAAGGGGCTAGGACGTCAAAAGATTGGAAAGCACCTAGATGTAGCCCTATGCACGTCCTTAGCCAGGAGAGGTTAACGACTATGGCGCACAGTGTTGATAAGACGGTGGGATAAAGGTAAATGACAACAAGAAGGGATGAAAGCTAAGGAGTGTGGCAAAGCTAGTGTGCCCAGAGATCAGTCACACACATAAGCCAACAAATTTTGAATAATATCATCACCAGTGTTTATTACATCATGAATAAGACAGAGTCTTCACATAAATGTAGCGGAAATAAGAAAAGATCTCTTGTGGAAGCTCCATATCATAGGGACATCGACTGGTTGACCACATGTCTAGAAGTCCTCCGGAAAATCATCATTACCATAGCCATCTGTTACCCATCCGAGATTTTCATCCAAATAATGAAAATAAACAAGCGTAAGTACATGTCATACTCAACAAGTGTAACATGGGGTTCACGAGGCTCAAAAGGCATGACACTGGTTTAACAGCATTAAGCTTTTAGTTGTCACAATTTTAGCTTAAGAGTAGCAACAAGTTGTTTCAATTCCCAATGCAAAACACATGATCAATGTAAACATGAATAATGAATAGCATAAACAGATAATTCTTAGTGTTCATCTATTCCATAAATGTTCTAAGGCCGCTCGTGACCGTGAGCACGGCTGATATACCAGATTTACACTCTGCAGAGGTTGTACACTTTCACTGTGAGTCATGATACACATATGCCCGGGTTTGCAACTCCCAAAACACTTCCAAGGTGAGCCAGCATGGGTCACTATGAAGCCTTTCAAAGGTTCGTCTAACAAGTTAGGGCCATTAGTTTCACTCAGTAAATAGATATAGGAACCCCCTGTCGAATGGCACAATTCCATCGCGGCTATACACATAAGAGTAGAGGCTGTCCTATACCCGATTCGACAAGCCATTCTTATGCCAATAAATGTAACCACTAACAAGCTAGAAAATGTCCTCATACTAAACTAAAGCCAGAGCCATGTTGCCCTCACAGCTGTACTATAAGTCCCGGATGATCACTTACAGATAAGTCCTTAGGGAGAGGAATCTGAAGCATTTAGAAAGTAGCTAAATACTACAGCCCCCTGTTTCCAATTTGCTAAACAATCATATTTTAATGTTTATTGTATATACCATTAGTCAAGTTACAAGATCATGGTTTAATTGAGCTCTAGCAAAGCTACCCAATGCATATCCCGTAGGTGACAAGGTAAAAGTTCAATTCTAGGGAATTCCTATCAAGGTGACACATGCAACATGAATTTAATGTATTGAAGTAAATAGGAAACAAGGATGATCCCATGCTATACTTGCCTTGAGCAAAGTACTCCTACTGATCCGACTCATCAAAGTAATACTCTTGGTCACCCACGAACTGCTCACCGTCTATACTCGATATTCACAGCAACAAGAATCCAGAAGCAATCATGCAAAGCAAACAAAAGCTATAGATTAGAATAGTACACCAACAGCATAAAATCAAGATGAAAAGTTTGAAAAACGAATCTATGTCTAGCTATGAACACACAGACGCAAAGATCACAAAAATCAGAGCTAAAATGAAGAAGTTATGAATTAAACAAGTTTCCCTTTAGTAAAATAATAGATTAAATATAACCTCAAATTTTAAAAGTTGAAAACATGTCCAATAGTAGTATGAACATGTAGATTACTTAATTACGAACCTAACGCAACTTGAACGGATCAAATCGGAGTTAAAACGTAGATTTTATGGCTAAAACAAATCTAGTGGCAAAACTGTAAATAGCTGAAAATGTATTTTAGATCTACCCGTAGCAAAATACGCTTCCAAAAGAAGAAAACAGAATCTAAAAAGGCGCTATGGACCGCGGGTTAAGACTCAAGTACTTATAAGGCCTCTTTTGCAAAATTCCAAAACGAGGGGGTATCCTTCATCCTGGGCTGTCGGATTAGATTTGAACGGCCAAAACTAGATTGGGCGGATGAAAAAAAAAACGTGGCCGCCTGAATAGTACCGGCAGTGAGGTAATTGGCAGCGGCGCCATGGCCGGCACACTGGAGCTCTCGGATCTTGGCCTATGGAGCATGGTTTTTCGAACGGGAAGGTCCGGGAGAGAGAGGGGGCGACGGCGGGCTCACCTTGGGTCACCTCAGCGATGGAGAAGGAGCAAGGCGGGCACGAGACTTGATGAGGCGGCGGCTCTCGCAGTGGCGCTTGGGCTGGCTACCTCAGCTCGCGCAGGGCGGCGCTAGCTATCGGGTTGGAGGCGGTGGGCATGGGCGACATTTATGGGGCACGGAGACTTGGGCGGCACGGCGCACGAGGCATGGCGGGGACGGACATGGGCGGCGTCGGTGCGGTGCTGTCCAAGGTGGACATGAGACAGAGGAGGAAGGAGAAGCGCCTGACGGGTGGCCCTGGCACGTCAACGGGCAGAGAGAGGTCAGGGCGTTTGGCTGGGCTAGGCGCTCGGCTGGGCCACGCGAAGGAGCGGGCGCGGGTGATGGCCAGCGCTAGAAGCAGGCCGAAAATAAGGAAAGGGAGAAAGGAGGGAGGGAAATTCATTTTTCCTTTTCTAACTTTTTCCAAAGCAATACAAAATGAAATTTCAACAAAATTTGAAATCCGACTTCAAATCAAGCAATACAAAATATTATGCAATAGCATGAATGCACACCCATGGTCGTTGACCTATATTTGATTTTATTTTGATAAAAAATATTATTTTTCTAAATTCAAATGCCCACAAAATTGCATATAAATCAAATTCTCCTATTTTGAAAATGTGGCAAATTTTAGGGTGTTACAATTCTACCCCCCTTAAAATGAATCTCGTCCTCGAGATTTGGACGATGCTTACTCAAATAACTATGGGTATGTTTTCCTTAGATCCTCTTCTCTTTCCCAAGTAGCCTCATTTTCTGTATACCGATTCCACTGAACCTTACACATCTTTATAACTTGGTTCCTTGTAACTCTTTCTGCCGTCTCCAAAATCCTTACCAAAAACTCTTCATAAGTGAGATCTTCCTTAACGGTAAGCTTGTCTAATGGTATCTGCTCCTCAGGTACCTGTAAACACTTCTTTAGCTGAGACACATGGAACACATCATGTAAACCTGACAAACTCTCAGGCAATTCCAACTAATAAGGTACTTCACCACGTCTCTCTAAAATCTTGAAAGGCCCAATATACCTTGGTGCTAACTTTCCTTTCATGTTAAACCTTCTCACACTTCTCATAGGTGACACCTTCAAGTAAACATAATCCCCTACTTCGAAAATCAATTCTTTTCTCCTAGTGTCGGCATAACTCTACTATCGAGACTGAGCCACTCTCAAGTTATCTCTGATCATCCTTACTTGCTCTTCTGCGCCTCTCAAAACATCTGGTCCGAACACTTGAGTTTCTCCTATTTGATTCCAAAATAACGGGGTTCTACACTTTCGTCCATACAAAGCTTCAAAAGGTGCCATATTGAGACTCTTCTAATAACTGTTGTTATATGAGAACTCTGCATAAGGCAAACTCTTGTCCCAACTTGTACCGTACTGCAATGCACAAGCTCTCAACATGTCCTCTAATATCTGATTAATCCTCTCAGTTTGCCCATCTGTCTGAGGATGATATGCTATACTAAAATTCAACTTTGTTCCCAACAAACAATGCACTTGCTGCCAAAATGCGATGTAAATTGAGTACCTCGACTAGACACAATTTTCTTGGGAACTCCATGTAGACACACTATTCTCTCCATATATAACGCAGCCAATTGGGGACCAGTATAGGTAGCCTTGACCAGCAAGAAGTGAGCAACTTTAGTTAACCGATCCACTATTACCCAAATCAAATCATAGCCTCTCTGAGTGCGTGGTAACCCAACTATAAAATCCATACCAACTTCTTCCCACTTCCACTCGGGTATCTTCATTGGTTGTAGCAACCCTGCAGGTCTTTGATGTTTAGCTTTGACTCTCTGACATGTATCACATAAAGCAACATACTCAGCAACATCTCTCTTTAAGCCATACCATCAATACTTCTCTTTCAAATCCAAATACATCTTGGTGCTCCCAGGATGAATAGAGTAAGCAGACTCATGTGCCTCATGAAGAATTGCTCCTCATATAGCCTTATCCTCAGGCACACATAGTCTTTTCCCAAACCACAGAGTTCCATTATCATCCATATGGAATCCTAGTGCCTTGCCAATCACTATGTTCTCCGCTATCTCTTTCAACTTCGCATCCTATAACTGGCCCTTACGTATTTCTTGCTCAAATTTAGGCTCCAACACCAACTCTACCAACTTAGTGACAAAGCCCAAATTTAATCGCTTGAATTCAGCACACAACTCACTTGACATAGGTGCCACTTGCACCTTATTGGCATAACTCTTCCTGCTAAGAGCATCGGCAACAACATTCACCTTTCTAGGATGATAGTGTACCTCTAGGTCATAATCTTAAATCAACTCTAACCATCAATGCTATCTCATATTCCAATCAGTCTGAGTGAAAATGTACTTTAGACTCTTATGATTAGTAAAGATGTCACTCTTGTGTCCAATGAGATAGTGCCTCCAGATCTTCAAAGCATGAACCACTGCTGCTAACTCCAAGTCATAAGTAGGATAATTTAAATCATGCTTTCTCAACTGTTGGGATGCATAAGCCACCACTCTGCCTTCTTGTAGAAGAACACATCCGAGACCTTGATGAGATGCATCACAATAGATCGAAAAGCTCTTGTTCAAATCTAGTAAAACCAACACTAGAGCGGTAGTCAACCTCTTCTTCAACTCTTCAAAGTTAGCCTGGCACTTCTCAGACCACACAAATTTGGCATTTTTCTCCAACAAAGCTATCATAGGCTTGGCAAGTTTAGAGAAACCTTCTATGAACCTTCTATAGTATCTAGCTAATCCCAAGAAACTATGAATCTCTCCCACATCTGTTGGTGGCTTCCAATTCAACACATCTTTCACCTTGCTTGGATCTACTGTGATTCCACCATTAGAGACAACATGGCCTAGGAAAGAAACTTCCTTCAACCAGAATTCACACTTGTTTCGCTTAGCAAACAACTTGTGTTCCCTAAGCTTCTGCAAGACCAACCTTAGATGATCAGCATGCTCTTCCTCTATTTTGGAGAATACCAATATATCATCGATGAATACCACCATGAACTTATCCAAAAACTCCATGAACACCTTATTCATTAAGTACATAAAGTATGCAGGTGCATTGATCAAACCAAAGGACATAACGGTGTACTCATACAAACCATACCTCATAGGAAAAGCTATCTTGGGTATGTTAGTTGCACGAATCTTCAACTAATGATAGCCAGAACGAAGATCAATCTTAGAGAAAACACAAGCACCTCTCAACTGATCAAACAAGTCATCAATTCTAGGTAACGGATACTTGTTCTTGATAGTAACCTCATTGAGTGACCGATAATCAACACACATCCTCTGAGAACCATCCTTCTTGTCAACAAATATAACCAGTGCTCCCCAAGGTGATGAACTAGAATGAATAAAACCTTTCTCCTGTAACTCCTTTATTTGTTTCTTAAGTTCTTCTAGTTCATTAACCCCCATTCTATATGGACGCTTAGCTATAGGTGCAGTTCTAGGTAATAATTCAATAATAAACTCAATGTCACGGTCGGGTGGCATACCTAGCAAGTCATTGGGGAACATATCCGGAAATTCATCCACCACTGGGTCCTCCTTGTTGACGCTATCATCAAGCTGGTTCACTGTGGATGTCGGCTATGCTTGTACTACCACATCAACACTGATTCTTTCCCCATTCGGTGCAGTCACAACAACTACCTTCTCCTTACACTGAATCATTGCTTGTTGTTGCATCATCCAATCCATACCCAGAATCACATCAATACTAGATGCTCTCAATACAATGGGGCTCACTTTGAACTCTACCCCCTTAAGAATAGACTAGTTGGAAGAAAACGATATGAAGCTTGCATACTACAACCCGGTGAGTTTACTAATATGGGATTTTGCATGGCACATAAGGGTATGCTATGGTTTCTAACAAATGCTTGTGATATGAATGAATGCGAAGCTCCAGAATAAAAAAGAACAGTGGCAAGGCTTGAGTTGACATCGAACGTACCGAGCATGACTTCTGGTTCCATAAGTGCCATCTCGGTAGACACATGGTTAACCTTTCCTGTGTTGGGTGCTGGCTTCTGCGGCGTTCCCTTCTGATTACTATGCTGACCCTGGGGGGTTTGTTGATTCTACTTCCTAGAGCAATGGTTAGCATAATGCCCAACTTCTCCACAATGATAGCATATGTTGGGGGTACTAGGTGCACTGGTCTTCATGGGAGTGTTGTTAGGTGTTCCCTGTCGTGGTGTCTGATGACCACTCTGCTACTAGGGACGTTGATTACCATTCGGTTGCACAGAGGGTACTGACCACGATTCCACTGATTGGGTGGTCCCTGGAACCTCTGCTGGAAGCCTTGCTGAGGATTGGTGCATGGATGAGTATTGCTCCTAGAGGCCTGTCCCTGAAGCCTCCTCTTCTTGGCCTCCATTTCTTTGCACTTATTGTCAATAACAATGGAGCGATTCACTAGCATTTGAAAGTTGGGGTATGTATTGGACATAAGCTAGAGTTGCAGACCATCATACAGACCCTTGCGAAAGCGGCGTTGCTTATCAGCATCATTAGCCACCTCATTTGGAGCATAACGTGACAACTAAGCAAACTTGTCACGATACTCAGCAACGGACATGGATCCCTGCTTTAGAGCTCTAAATTCCTCCTGCTTGAGCTCTATCAATCCTTTAGGTATGTGGTAGGATCTAAAATTCTCTCTAAACTCCTGCTAGGTGACAGGAGGAGCATTGGCAGGACGTCCATACTCGAATGACTCCCACCAGTCTTAAGCTTCTCCCTAGAGCTGTCCTGAAGCATACAACACTTTCTGCTGATCATCACACTGCGCTATGTTGAGTTGCATTTCCATTGCACGAAGCCAATCATCTGCTTCTAGTGGATCAGTGGCATGAGAGAACACTAGGGGATGGCGCTTCAAGAATTCACCATGATTATCACGCGGTGCACCACCAACTGGTTGGTTCTGCTAATTCTGCACCAACGCTTGCTTGAGCTATGTCTGGACTACCAGAAGTTGCTCAATTGTCAGTGGCGGTGGTGGTGGTGGATGTGGGGGAACACCTCCATAACCTCGGCCTCTTCCTCTTCCAGACATCTACCATCCAACACAAATATTCAAGATTTTAGAGATTTCCCAGTTAGAATATATTCTGAAAATTTTCTAGACGAGTCTCAACATCAGCAGCTTGGTAAAACAGTCATATCTCGAGTTTCAGATATCCAAAAGAGGCGTACTTTATACGGTTGGAAAGCATAAGAAAGTATCTACAACTTTAATTCAGACCACATTGCCAGATTCTGTCGTTAGGTTACTCAAAATAAGGATACAACCGAAACTATTTCCAGAATCCAGACTGCACAGAAACTTTATCTTGAAACAGCGATATCTCACAAACCAGGTCAGATATGAGGGTGATTCCAGAGGAATTGGAAATATACTTAAGTCTATTTATTCCCATAAAAATTTCATATTTTTATGTCAAGTAGATGTTAATTGGCATGGAGATAAATGCAGACTGCTCTGAAAATCAGATTCCGAGAGAACAAGATATACTAAACCCAACTATTTATTTATTGACCCAAGCTTTAATATTCTTAACTATGGAACTTGCGGACATGCCCACAAAGTTCCAGCACACATTACAAAAATCTAACTCACACATAAACATAATAACAAATCAACTAAGCACACCAATGTTCACCCTGCACTAATAGACTCGACTAGACTCAACTTGACTCGTTCTACTATTGTTTTGTTACATAAAAGGGATTCCAACATCTATGGCGCGAGGTTTATGGGGAAGCTCTTCATACATCTTTGGCAGGTTGAGGCACACCATTTGCTCATCTATCACCTGTTGGTGTCTCTTGATGGTTTTCTACTGTGCCTTCAACTAATCCTCCAGTCGGCGAATCTTTGCTACGGACTCATAGCCAAAGTGTACCATCACTTGGGTTGTTGGATCTGTGCCCTGTGGGTCCATCATTGCCCATCCTAATTCTGGGTGTTGGTGAGTGAGGAATCGATATTGGTCATCCTTCATATCCTCAAACGATGACCATGGAGGCCTATGCAAGCTTCAGCGGCTGCATCTTCTATGCTATCCGCCATGGTGGCACAGTGAGCATGATGCGCATAGTTTGAATCCAGCTAATATGCGCCCTTCTGTTCGTCCTTGATGGAGATGCACACCCTAGTCTTCCAATAGGTGTCTTCTAGAGGGTGCGTATGTTCATTGCAGACGTACTCCACAGCTGCATCCCAATCTCCATAGTAGGTCTGAAGAATGCTCATGAGTCGGTGGTGTGAAATGGAGGATTCACATCCCGGCTTATACCAAACCTTTGTCGTCCATCCTAGGGGCGGGATTGGCTCATCCTCTTAAACGACATCTTCCTCATCATCATCGTTGGACAGTTGGATGACCTCGACTTCTTCGGGTTCCTCCTGGACTGGCTCAGGCGTAGGTACAAGTGTTGGCGAATCAAATTCTTGTTCTTGGGGTTCCTCCTCCTTAGACTCCATGGACAAACCTCGAGGTGGGTAGTAACCTCCGGTGCTGATGCGGGCAGTCTTACTATCACGAGGCATCTACAGAATTAGATTTAGTTAGATTAGAAGCAACGATTTTCATAATAGAGTAAGGCAAAAGAAGCATAAAACTTTAGCAATTAACAAGGGTGAGATGAAAAGCATAAAATGAGTGAAGCAAAAGAAGCTAAAATGACCATTGCTAACTAGGCTTGCGTCCTACAGTCAACACAGCTCTGATACAAATCTGTCACACCCGATTTTAAGGATAAAATGGGATGCAAAATCTTATGTGCGCCTAGAGATCAGTCACACACATAAGCCGACAAATTATGAATCGTATCGTCACAAGTGTTTATTACATCACGAATAAGATAGAGTCTTCACATAAATGTAGCGAAAATAAGAAAAGATCTCTCGTGGAAGCTCTATATCATAGGGATGTCGACTGGTTGACCACAAGTCTAGAAGTCCTCAGGAAAATCATCATTACCATAGCCATCTGTTACCCATCAGGATTTTTATTCAAATAATGAAAATAAACAAGCGTAAGTACATGTCGTACTCAACAAGTGTAACATGGGGTTCATGAGGCTCAAAAGGCATGACACAGGTTTAACAGCATTTAGCTTTTAATTATCACAATTTTAGCTTAAGAGTAGCAATAAGTTGTTTCAATTCCCAATGCAAAACACATGATCAATGTAAACATGAATAATGAATAGCATAAACAGATAATTCTTAGTGTTCATCTGTTCCATAAATGTTCTAAGGCTGCTCATGACCGTGAGCATGGCAGATATACTAGTTTTACACTCTGCAGAGGTTATACCCTTTCACTGTGAGTCGTGATACCCATATACCCAGGTTTGCAACTCCCAACACACTTCCAAGGTGAGCAGGCAGGGGTCACTATGAAGCCTTTCAAAGGTTCGTCTAACAAGTTAGGGCCATTAGATTCACTCGACAAACAAATATAGGAACCCCCCTGTCGAATGGCACAATCCCATTGCGGCTATACACATGAGAGTAGAGGTCGTCCTATACCCGATTCGGCAAGCCATTCTTACACCAATAAAGGTAACCACTAACAAGCTAGAAAATGTCCTCATACTGAGCCAAAGCTAGAGCCATGTAGCCCTCATAGCTGTACTGTAAGTTCCGGATGATCACTTACAGATAAGTCCTTAGGGAGAGGAATCGGAAGCATTTAGAAAGTAGCTAAATACTCTAGCCCCCTATTTCCAAGTTGCAAAAAGTCATATTTTAATGTTTATTGCATATACCATTAGTCAGGTTACAAGATCATGGTTTAATTGAGCTCTAGCAAAGCTACCAAATGCATATCCCGTAGGTGACATGGTAAAAGTTTAATTCTAGGGAATTCCTATCAAGGCGACGCATGCAACATGAATTTAATGTATTAAAGTAAATAGGAAACAAGCATGATCCCATGCTATACTTGCCATGAACAAAGTACTCCTGCTGATCCGACTCGTCAAAATAATACTCTTGGTCACCCACGAACTGCTCACCGTCTATACTTGATATTCACAGCAACAAGAATCCAGAAGCAATCATGCAAAGCAAACAAAAGCTATAGATTAGAAAAGTACACCAATAGCATAAAATCAAGATGAAAAGTTTGAAAAATGAATCTACGTCTCGCTACAAACACACAGACGCGAAAATCACAAAAATCAGAGCTAAAACGAATAAGTTATGAATTAAACAAGTTTTCCTTTAGTAAAATAATAGATTAAATCTAACCTCAAATTTTAAAAGTTGAAAACATGTTCTACAGTAGTATGAACATGTAGATTACTTAATTATGAACCTAACACAACTTGAACGGATCAAATCAAAGTTAAAATGGAGATTTTATGGCTAAAACAAATCTAGTGGTAAAACTATAAATAGCTGAAAATGTATTTTAGATCTACCCGAAGCAAAATATGCTTTCGAAAGAAGAAAATAGAATCTAAAAAGGCGTTATGGACCGCGGGTTAAGACTCAAGTACTTATAAGGGCTCTTTTGCAAAATTCCAAAACGAAGGGATATCCTTCATCCTGGGGCCTTTGGACTAGATTTGAACGACCGAAACTCGATCGGGCGGATGAAAAAAAATGTGGCTGCCAGAATAGGACCGACAGCGAGATAATTGGCGGTGGCGCCATGGCTGGCTCACCGGAGCTCTCGGATCTTGGCCTATGGAGAAGGGTTTTTTGAACGGGAAGGTCCAAGAGAGAGGGGGCGATGGTGGGCTCACATAGGGTCACCTCGGCGACGGAGAAGGAGCAAGGTGGGCGAGGGACTCAACGAGGCGATGGCTCTCGCCGCAGCACTAGGGCTAGCTACCTTGGCTCGAGCAGGGCAGCATCGGCATGGTGGTGTCCGAGGTGGACATGAGATGGAGGAGGAAGGAGAAGCGCCTGATGGGTGGCCCCGGCATGTCAATGGGCGGAGAGAGGTCACGCGCGGCGCGGGCGTCTGGCTGGGCCGGGCGCTCGATTGGGCCACGCAAAGGAGCGAGCGCGGGAGATGGCCAGCGCTGGAAGCAGGCCGAAAACAAGGAATGGGAGAAAGGAGGGAGGGAAATTCATTTTTCCTTTTCTTACTTTTTCCAAAGCAATTCAAAATGAAATTTCAACTCAATTTGAAATCTGACTTCAAACCAAGCAATACAAAATATTATGCAACAGCATGAATGCTCACCCATGGTCATTGACCTATATTTGTTTTTATTTTGATAAAAAAGTATTATTTTTCTAAATTCAAATGCCCACAAAATTGCATAATAAATCAAATTCTCCTATTTTGAAAATGTGGCAAATTTTGGGGTGTTACATTTATTCTGCCACTCACTTTTTTATTTTAATCTTTTTCTTTTCCCTACTTAATTTATTTTTTATTTTATTTTTGTTTATTTTTATTTTTTCTTTTTCTTCTATTTACTTCTCTTTTCTCTTTTTATGTTTCATGTAAGTTTTTTTTTCATTTTCATTTTCATTTTTATTTTCTATTTCTATTTTACTCCAATTATTTTTAATTCTAATCATTTCCATGCTTTAGTTTTTATTTATTTTTTTTCATTTTGTATGTTAGATTAGATACATGTCATGTTTGTGTAATCCATGTGATGTTTTTTAATTTTCTTTTTCTTTTTCTTATTTAAGTTATTTATTTTTTTATATTTAGAATTTGTTATTTTTTTATTTCTACTTTTGTTACTTTACTCTATTTATTTACTTTAATAATTTTATCTTTTACTCTTTTTATTTCTAGTTACATGTGATATTCACATATATAAATGAGACATTCTATGATATATTTTTATGATATTTTATGATTTATTTTATCATGCTCATATAGTATACATATGATGTTCTGTGTACTTTGTGATATTCACGCAGTATATATGTGATGTTCACGTAGTATACATGTGATGTTCTATGATATTTTTTGTGATGTTCAGTAAGCATACATTGATGTTCTAGGATATTTTTGTGATGTTCGGTAGCTTTTTTTCTTTTTTTTATTTGACCCTAATTAATTAATTCACTAATTTATTTTTGGATTTTACATTTTCATGATGTTTGTGATATTCACGCAGTATATATGTGATGTTCACATAGTATATATGTGATGTTTATGATATATTTTTGTGATGTTCACGTAGCACGTGATGTTGTACTATATTTTTTGTGATGTCTAGTAAGCATATGTTGATGTTTTATGATATTTTTTGTGATGTTCGGTAGCTTTTTTTCTTCTTTTTATTTTACTCTAATTAATTACTTCACTAATTTATTTTTGTATTTTACATTTTTCATGATTTTTGTGATGTTCATGTAGTATACATATGATGTTCTATGCTATATTTTAGTGATGTTCGTGCAGTGTTAATACGATGTTCTACGATGTATTTGCGATGTTCGGTAGTATATGATGCTATAGGATATTTTTTTTATTTTTACATTTCATGATATATGTGATGTTCATGTTGTATACATATGATGTTCTATGCTATTTTTTGTGATGTTCATGTAGTATTAATGTGATGTTCTATGATGTATTTATGATATTCCGTAGTATATATGTAAATAGTTTTTTTTTCTAAATATATCCAAGTGGGATCTTGATTTGAAGTATTTAATATAAGGAACATAGTGGCACAATCAAAAAATAATTTGGATGTATATTTTGATAGTTACAACTTTTTAAAGTTTTTAAACCACTAATGCATGCAACTGTGGAGATGATGGGGCTTACATGTCTCTAGGTGGGCTGCCTGCTGCCATAATTATTCTGTTCTCAGCACTACTAGAGAACAGACTTTAGAACGATGTCCCAATTTGGCATTAGCCTCGGCATTTTTTGCCCCCGGAACTAAAGGACCCTTTAGTCCCGATTGGTAATACCAACCGGGACTAAAGGTCCCTGCCCAACGGTCGTCCGCGGGGTAGGGGCCTTTAGTCCCGGCTGGTAATACCAGCCGGGACTAAAGCTTTTAGTCCCGGTTTGGGTGATGCCCTGGGAATAAAGATTAATCTTTAGTTCCGGTTTGGACCCCTAACCAGGACTAATAATCCCGGCCTATAATTCAGCTCATTTCTTCCTCCCCGAGCCCGAGCCATTCCATTCAAACTCACTGCCTTTGTTTTTCAGCTTGCTATTGTTCTTGCTCTCTCCCCCTCCATTGGTGTTGCTCTTCGATTTTGGAGGTAACAAACTTAATCCTCTTATGTTTTATCAGTAGCTTATCTCATTTTGCAATGTAGATGCATGTGTAACTTTATATGTTGGACTTTATTATGATTTTATATGTAAACTTAGAAAATTGTAGAAAATCCGTACTAGTTGAACTTGCGGACCGTGTTCAAGTCAGCGAGCATGTTCTCTGCCGAGCGGTAACGGACGTCAAGGAGGAGCTTTGATTCTATGAGGGAGAGCGGCAACGGTCGTGGAAGACCGTGTTCCCTTTCTCGTAGAATCGGAGCTCTTCCTTGGCCTAGTACGGTGCCGTCCGGTGGAGAAATGCTCGCCGAGTTGATCACGTAAGCAAGGTCAACTAGTACGGATGGTTATTTATTGAAACATGTTTTTGAGCTATAACTTGATGGATATTTGATAACTTCAGACCTACAAATGTCATCTACAAATGTTACTATCCTCGGCAACCTAAACGTCCGCGAGCTCGCCGATATCGAGCAGGTCACTTAGAATTATTTTTTCCATGAAATGAACTACTTAGAAATCATGCCTTTTTTTAGAATTAAATTTTCCATGAAATGAAAAACTTAGTAAATAGTTAGAAAATTATAGAAAATCCATACTAGTTGAACTTGCGGACCGTGTTCAGCTCGGCCAACATGTTCTCTGCCGAGCGGTAACGGACGTCAAGGAGGAACTTTGATGCTACGAGGGAGAGCTACAACGGTCGTGGAAGACCGTGTTCCCTTTCTCGTAGAATCGGAGCTCTTCCTTGGCCAAGTACGGTGCCGTCCGGTGGAGAAATGCTGGCCGAGATGATCACGTAAGCAAGGTCAACTAGTACGGGTGGTTATTTATTGAAACATGTGAAATCCGTACTAGTTTTGTTTAAATATATCATTTTAGAAAATATGAAATTTACACTAGTTTGCAAAAATAAGTATAGAAAGTAGATGACAACTGGTACCGGATCATCGGCCTCTTGTTCGGTTGCGAAACGACTGAGGCCAGAACTCCCTCTCATTATCTGCGGCAAGTGTAAGCAGAAGATTGTGATGGAGTACCGAGTCAAGAGACAGGGACCCAACAAGGGCCGTGTTTTCTACCAGTGCCCGGATCACGATGTGAGTTTCTTACGCATTTTATCTTTATGGCTAATTGACCTGCTTTTCTTGAATATTTTTGACTAAATATTTTTTGGCTTTAATTACAGTGGGAGGGCAATGGATGCGATGGTTGGTACTGGGAGGAGAAGCTTATTGATATTCAACAGAAGAATGATTTGTCTATTTTAGTTGCGTACGATCACGAAATAATTATGTTACTGAAGTGCATTGTAGTTTTAGTTTGTTTAGTGATAGTTGGGATTGCTTACGTTGTAGCCAGACTTAGTTAATTAATCAACCGTGTGTGTGTCATTTATGTTGTGTAATAAAATACTAAATTATGTTCAAGGTTTTCATAATTTGTCGTGTAATACATATTATGTCACGCCATTGGATGTACAATGCCGATCGCCGCTCCCAAGACTTTATTGAGGGCTTGCACTATTTCTTAGGTGTGGCCGAGGCAAATAAGCGGGATGGTTTCATGTGCTGTCCATGTGCCCTATGTAAGAATTTAAAGGAATATTCAAGCTCAATGAGTCTTCATTCACATTTGCTTAAGTCAGGTTTCATGTCAAACTATATATGTTGGACTAAGCATGGAGAAAGCGGGGTCATGATGGAAGAAGGTGAAGGAGAAGATTTAGACATTGATGACATTATTGCTCAGTATGGTGCCTTTGATGATACTACAATGGGGGGAGATGAAGAAGAGGTAGCGGTAGAAGATGATCTCGGTGATGCTCTTGGCGATGCCATTCGTGATGCACAACAAGAATGAGAAAGTGAAAAAGAGAAAGTTAAGTTCGAGCGCATGCTTGAGGATCATAGGAAGTTGCTATACCCGACGGCCGAAGAGGGGCAAAAAAAGCTGGGTACAACACTGGAATTGCTACAATGGAAGGCAAAGAATGGTATATCCGACAAGGCATTTGGGAATTTATTGAACCTCATAAAGAAGATGCTTCCGAAGCCAAATGAATTGCCCACCACTACATACGAAGCAAAAAAGGTTGTCTGCCCATTGGGATTAAAAATCCAGAAGATACATGCATGTCCTAATGACTGCATCCTCTACCATGGCAATGAATACGAGAATTTGGATGAATGCTCGGTATGTAAAGCATCGCGGTATAAGATCAGGCGCGATGATCCTGGTGACGTCGAGGGTGAACAATGTCCTAGAAAGAAAATCCCTGCCAAGGTTATGTGGTATGCTCCTATAATACCACGCTTAAAACGTTTGTTCAGAAATAAAGACCATGCAAAGTTGTTGCGGTGGTATAAAGAAGACCGTAAGGTAGACAATATGCTGAGACACCCAGCTGATGGGTCCCAGTGGAGAGCGATAGACAGGGAATTTCTAGAGTTTGCAAATGAGGCTAGAAACTTAAGGTTCGCCTTAAGTACAGATGGTATGAATCCTTTTGGAGAGCAGAGCACTAGTCATAGCACTTGGCCAGTTACTCTATGTATCTACAACCTTCCTCCATGGTTATGTATGAAGCGGAAGTTCATTATGATGCCGATCCTCATCCAAGGTCCGAGGCAACCTGGCAACGATATTGATGTCTATCTAAAGCCATTAGTTGAAGAACTTCTAGTTTTATGGAACAAACCAGGTGTACGTGTGTGGGATGAGTACAAACAAGAACACTTTGACCTACGAGCAATGTTGTTCGTAACAATCAATGATTGGCCTGCTTTAAGTAATCTTTCAGGTCAGACAAACAAAGGATATAATGCATGCACACATTGTTTTGATGACCTTGACAGTATATATTTGAAAAGATGTCGAAAGGTCGTGTACCTTGGCCATCGTCGATTCCTTCCATTGAATCACCAAGTAAGAAAGAAAGGGAAGCATTTTAAAGGTAAGCCAAACCATCGGAAGAAGCCTCATAACCGAACCGGGGAAGATGTACTCGCAATGGTCAAGGATGTAAAAGTAGTATTTGGAAAGGGACAAGGCAGTGAATCTGTTCCCAAAGATGCTAAGGGACACGCATCCATGTGGAAGAAGAAGTCCATCTTTTGGGAGCTACCCTATTGGCAAGTCCTAGAGGTCCGCCACGCAATCGACGTGATGCACCTAACAAAGAATCTTTGTGTGAACCTGTTAGGATTCATGGGTGTGTACGGGAAGCCAAAGGATTCACTTGAAGCACGCCAGGACTTGCAGGGCATGAAAGAACGAGACAATCTTCATCCAGAGAAGACAGATGATGGACGTCATTACTTAAGTCCTGCTAGCTACACGCTTAGCAAAGAAGAGAGGGACAACATGTTTGAATGTCTAAGCAGCATCAAGGTCCCATCGGGATTCTCCTCCAATATAAAGGGTATAATAAATGTGCCAGATAAGAAATTCCTAAACTTAAAGTCCCATGACTGCCACGTGCTTATGACGCAATTGCTTCCAGTTGCTTTAAGAGGAATTCTACCTCCACATGTACGTCTAGCCACCGTGAAGCTATGTGCATTCCTCAATGCAATTTCTCAGAAGGCAATCAATCCAGTGGAACTAGCTACTCTATAGAATGATGTGGTTCAATGTCTTGTTAGCTTTGAGTTGGTGTTCCCTCCATCCTTCTTTAATATCATGACACACATCCTAGTTCATTTGGTGAAGGAGATTAGTATTCTTGGACCTGTGTTCTTACATAACATGTTCCCCTTCGAGAGGTTTATGGGAGTCTTGAAGAAATATGTGAAAGTCCATTCTAAGCCTGAAGGAAGCATCGCCTAGGGCTATGGAACAGAGGAGGTCATTGAGTTCTGTGTTGACTTTATTCCTGACCTTGCCCCGATTGGTGTTCCTGAATCACGACACGAGGGGCGACTCAGTGGTAAAGGAACTTTAGGGAAGAAAACATATATCGGCATGGAAGACGATTATTTCAATAAAGCACACTACACAGTTCTTCAGAACTCGTCATTGGTGCATCCGTACATCGAGATACATAAGGAGTTCTTACGATCCAAATTTTCAGGGAAGACTGAAGCTTGGATTAGGCGTCAGCACATGGAAAGTTTCAGTGGTTGGTTGCGAAAAGAATGTCAAGGCGATGACAATATTGATGAGCAACTGTATTTGTTGGCTAGGCAGCCATCGTGGCATATCCTCACGTACCAAGGGTACGAGATAAATGGGAATACATTTTACACAGTTGCCCAAGATAAAAGGAGCACCAATCAAAATAGTGGTGTTCGCATAGATGGAACAGATCCAAATGGGAATATACAAACATATTATGGCCGCATAGAAGAGATATGGGAACTAGACTACGCACCTAATTTTAAAGTCCCTTTGTTCCGGTGCCAATGGGTGAAGCTGACCGGAGGAGGGGTAACAGTCGACAAAGAGTATGGAATGATAACAGTGGACCTCAACAATATTGGGTACAAAGAGGAACCATTCGTCCTTGCTGCCGATGTGAGTCAGGTGTTCTATGTGAAAGACATGTCTACAAAATCAAAGAGAGGAAAAAACGAAGACATCAACTCAATGATCAATGAGCCAAAGCGCCACATAATTCTTTCTGGGAAAATAAATATAGTGGGAATTGAAGATAAGTCAGACATGTCAGAAGATTACGAAAGAAATGTCCGAATTCCACCCTTCATAGTGAAGAAAGATCCAAGCATCATGTTAAATGATGAAGACACTCCATGGTTACGACAAGATCATAACCAAGGGTCATACGTCAAGAAGAAATTCACTGTTGTGCCCGCATGATACAACGATGCATGTTTAATATATTATGTTTTAGAGACGGATATTATGTAATATGTTATGACTTCACAATTGTAGATATTGCTAAGATGATCAAACTTGGTATTCAGAGTTTTCGGGACCCTAGATTATCTCAAATTGAAAAGTTTTGAATACCGAGTTTGTTAAGCTCATCAATATATACAATCCTTATATAGGCCATTTTTTCATTTGAGAAAGCTTGAACAAAATGTAGTTCAAATTTCATAAGTGTGTGACATAGTTTTAGAAAGTATATATGAGATTCAAGAAGTTGTGACTAGTGTTTGATAAAAATTTCTCAAATGGGAAAATGAGCTATATAACAATTGTAGATCTTTCTGAGATGATCAAACTTGGTATTCAGAGTTTTTTCATCTGAGGTCATTTAGTGTCTCATTTGAGCAAGTTTGACCAAGTCAAATTTGGTCAAATAAAAAAACAACACTTTGACTCTAGTATTATGAACTCTAAATGACTTCAAATTGAAAAGTTTTGAATACCAAGTTTGTTAAACTCAAAAAGATCTACAATTGTTGTTTTGGTCAACTTTCCATTTGAGAAAGTTTGGATGGTTCAAATTTTTGATTTTTAAATTTCGACGCCTACAAACTAGTTTTCGGGACCCTAGATTGTCTCAAATTGAAAAGTTTTGAATACCGAGTTTGTTAAGCTCATCAATATATACAATCCTTATATAGGCCATTTTTTCATTTGAGAAAGCTTGAACAAAATGTAGTTCAAATTTCACAAGTGTATGACATAGTTTTAGAAAGTATATATGAGATTCAAGAAGTTGTGACTAGTGTTTGATAAAAATTTCTCAAATGGGAAAATGAGCTATGTAACAATTGTAGATATTTCTGAGGTGATCAAACTTGGTATTCAGAGTTTTTTCATCTGAGGTCATTTATTGTCTCATTTGAGCAAGTTTGACCAAGTCAAATTTGGTCAAATAAAAAAACAACACTTTGACTCTAGTATTATGAACTCTAAATGACTTCAAATTGAAAAGTTTTGAATACCAAGTTTGTTAAACTCAAAAAGATCTACAATTGTTGTTTTGGTCAACTTTCCATTTGAGAAAGTTTGGACGGTTCAAATTTTTGATTTTTAAATTTCGACGCCTACAAACTAGTTTTCGGGACCCTAGATTGTCTCAAATTGAAAAGTTTTGAATATCGAGTTTATTAAGCTCATCAATATATACAATCCTTATATAGGCCATTTTTTCATTTGAGAAATCTTGAACAAAATGTAGTTCAAATTTCACAAGTGTGTGACATAGTTTTAGAAAGTATATATGAGATTCAAGAAGTTGTTACTAGTGTTTGATAAAAATTTCTCAAATGGGAAAATGAGCTATGTAACAATTGTAGATCTTTCTGAGATGATCAAACTTGGTATTTAGAGTTTTTTCATCTGAGGTCACTTAGTGTCTCATTTGAGCAAGTTTGACCAAGTCAAATTTGGTCAAATAAAAAAACAACACTTTGACTCTAGTATTATGAACTCTAAATGACTTCAAATTGAAAAGTTTTGAATACCAAGTTTGTTAAACTCAAAAATATCTACAATTGTTGTTTTGGTCAACTTTCCATTTGAGAAATTTTGGATGGTTCAAATTTTTGATTTTTAAATTTCGACGCCTACAAACTAGTTTTCGGGACCCTAGATTGTCTCAAATTGAAAAGTTTTGAATACCGAGTTTGTTAAGCTCATCAATATATACAATCCTTATATAGGCCATTTTTTCATTTGAGAAAGCTTGAACAAAATGTAGTTCAAATTTCACAAGTGTACGACATAGTTTTAGAAAGTATATATGAGATTCAAGAAGTTGTGACTAGTGTTTGATAAAAATTTCTCAAATGGGAAAATGAGCTATGTAACAATTGTAGATCTTTCTGAGATGATCAAACTTGGTATTCAGAGTTTTTTCATCTGAGGTCACTTAGTGTCTCATTTGAGCAAGTTTGACCAAGCCAAATTTGGTCAAATAAAAAAACAACACTTTGACTCTAGTATTATGAACTCTAAATGACTTCAAATTGAAAAGTTTTGAATACCAAGTTTGTTAAACTCAAAAATATCTACAATTGTTGTTTTGGTCAACTTTCCATTTGAGAAATTTTGGATGGTTCAAATTTTTGATTTTTAAATTTCGACGCCTACAAACTAGTTTTCGGGACCCTAGATTATCTCAAATTGAAAAGTTTTGAATACCGAGTTTGTTAAGCTCATCAATATATACAATCCTTATATAGGCCATTTTTTCATTTGAGAAAGCTTGAACAAAATGTAGTTCAAATTTCACAAGTGTACGACATAGTTTTAGAAAGTATATATGAGATTCAAGAAGTTGTGACTAGTGTTTGATAAAAATTTCTCAAATGGGAAAATGAGCTATGTAACAATTGTAGATCTTTCTGAGATGATCAAACTTGGTATTCAGAGTTTTTTCATCTGAGGTCACTTAGTGTCTCATTTGAGCAAGTTTGACCAAGCCAAATTTGGTCAAATAAAAAAACAACACTTTGACTCTAGTATTATGAACTCTAAATGACTTCAAATTGAAAAGTTTTGAATACCAAGTTTGTTAAACTCAAAAATATCTACAATTGTTGTTTTGGTCAACTTTCCATTTGAGAAATTTTGGATGGTTCAAATTTTTGATTTTTAAATTTTGACGCCTACAAACTAGTTTTCGGGACCCTAGATTATCTCAAATTGAAAAGTTTTGAATACCGAGTTTGTTAAGCTCATCAATATATACAATCCTTATATAGGCCATTTTTTCATTTGAGAAAGCTTGGACAAAATGTAGTTCAAATTTCACAAGTGTACGACATAGTTTTAGAAAGTATATATGAGATTCAAGAAGTTGTGACTAGTGTTTGATAAAAATTTCTCAAATGGGAAAATGAGCTATGTAACAATTGTAGATCTTTCTGAGATGATCAAACTTGGTATTCAGAGTTTTTTCATCTGAGGTCATTTATTGTCTCATTTGAGCAAGTTTGACCAAGTCAAATTTGGTCAAATAAAAAAACAACACTTTGACTCTAGTATTATGAACTCTAAATGACTTCAAATTGAAAAGTTTTGAATACCAAGTTTGTTAAACTCAAAAATATCTACAATTGTTGTTTTGGTCAACTTTCCATTTGAGAAAGTTTGGACGGTTCAAATTTGTGATTTTTAAATTTTAACGCCTACAAACTAGTTTTTGGGACCCTAGATTGTCTCAAATTGAAAAGTTTTGAATACCGAGTTTGTTAAGCTCATCAATATATACAATCCTTATATAGGCCATTTTTTATTTGAGAAAGCTTGAACAAAATGTAGTTCAAATTTCACAAGTGTATGACATAGTTTTAGAAAGTATATATGAGATTCAAGAAGTTGTGACTAGTGTTTGATAAAAATTTCTCAAATGGGAAAATGAGCTATGTAACAATTGTAGATCTTTCTGAGATGATCAAACTTGGTATTCAGAGTTTTTTCATCTGAGGTCATTTAGTGTCTCATTTGAGCAAGTTTGACCAAGTCAAATTTGGTCAAATAAAAAAACAACACTTTGACTCTAGTATTATGAACTCTAAATGACTTCAAATTGAAAAGTTTTGAATACCAAGTTTGTTAAACTCAAAAAGATCTACAATTGTTGTTTTGGTCAACTTTCCATTTGAGAAAGTTTGGACGGTTCAAATTTGTGATTTTTAAATTTCGACGCCTACAAACTAGTTTTCGGGACCCTAGATTGTCTCAAATTGAAAAGTTTTGAATACCGAGTTTGTTAAGATCATCAATATATACAATCCTTATATAGGTCATTTTTTCATTTGAGAAAGCTGTAGAACAAAAAATACTATATTTTCTCTATTTTTATAGGTTCAACAAAAAATTCCTGTCAATTTTGGTCAAAAACCGAGAAAAAATTGAAACATTGATGTAACAATAATGTGATAATAAATTTCCTATCGAATAATATTAGTTTTATTAATTTTAAGTTAGAAATATATTTTTGCATTAACAAAATACTTAGTATTAGTAACATTTATATTCTATATTCATAAAAGAAATTAAAAACTTTAGGTTACAAAATTTTCCTATTTACAATAAATAATTAGTTAATCAATAGTATTTTTTAAAATAAATATTGCAAAGTATTGAAGTTGCTATGGAATTAATTGATTAACCTAGTATTAAACAAAAATAAAATTCTAGGCCTTTCCAATTACGCTGGCGGGTTGGCAAATTTTTCAGGGCTTCAGTCCCGGCCCATACCAAGAACCGGGACTAAAGGGTGGGCGGCAATTTCGGTGCCCGCCAAAAAATACCTTTAGTCCCGGCTGGCAACACGAGCCGGGACTAAAGGACATTTAGTCCCGGCTGGTAAGACCAACCGGGACTAAAGGGTTGGACCTTTAGTCCCGGTTGGTATTACCAGCCGGGACTAAATGCCCTGTAGTCCCGGCTGGTGTTACCAGCCGGGACTAAAGGGTCACAGGCTATATATATCGAACGTCTGTTCTGTTCATCTT
Organism: Miscanthus floridulus; assembly: GCF_019320115.1. Classification (NCBI taxonomy): domain Eukaryota; kingdom Viridiplantae; phylum Streptophyta; class Magnoliopsida; order Poales; family Poaceae; genus Miscanthus; species Miscanthus floridulus. Next base: position 46,369,632 of record NC_089589.1, read on the forward strand.
CGATCTCGCCTCTGTCGCTCAGTCGCCCGCCTGGCCGCGCCATCCGCCGTCGTCGAGCTCGTCTCTGCCGCGCCGCCGTCGTCGTCTACCCCCGCCCGGCCGCGCCATTCTCTAGGCCTGCATCGCCGCATCCCGTCTCCGCCGCCGCACCCGACCCCACCATCCGTCGCCGACGCTTCCCGCGCGCCCACGCCGTACGGCCTCCGTCGATCGAACTCGATATGATCTGCTGCTCTTGATCGGCTTTTTTTTTAGATTTTTTTTACAAAGTCTCGGCTGTATGTTAGATTAAAATAAGTACATGTAGTTTATTGTTAGTTTTTTAGTTATTTTTAGATAGTTTTTGATATATTAGATTTAAATGTATTAAAATTTAATTAGTATTTTATTTAGATAGTTTTTTTAGATAGTTTTTTATTATAGTTTTTGATATATGTTAGATTAAAATGTATTATCTTACTAGTTTATCTAATTTCATGTTAGATTTATTTAATTGGATTTAGTAATTATATATTCTATCTCTCTATATATATTATATCTAGAGATAGATTCTATATGTATACATATGTACTTAATTATTTCTATATGTATATATACATGTACTTATTTTCATGTGTTGAGAGAGAGAAAATTGTATCTAGAGAGACATTCTATGTGTATCACATGCATATCTAGAGATATAGACATATGCACTTATTTCTATGTGTTGAGAGAGAGAAAATATATTGTATCATTCTATGTGTATATATATACATGTACTTATTTCCATGTTGATGAAATATTATGTGTTATTATATTTAATTGGATTTAGTAATTCTATATGTGTTATCACATGTACTTATATTATGTACCATAGCAATTCTATCTATGTGTTATCTTGAAGATATAAATGGCTGCTCCGAATGATAACTTGAGTAATGACATAATGGCGGATATTATCAACGCCGGCACCAATGTGGATGTAGATGACACGAGTCAGTACTTTGCTGATTATGAGGATATCCTGAATATGCCGGTGGTTGAAGATCAACAAATTGTCGCGCAAGAAAATACTGGCGAGGTATATTCGATTATCTATCATCTCTTATAGATGCATACGTATGTATATTTGTTGTTAATCGTTGTGTTTGTACTCATGTAGCCGGTCTCTGGATCTACATCAACCACCGACAAAAGTAGGAAAGTCCGAGGGCCAAAAAAGCCATTAGAGGGCCGTTTCATAATATCAGAATTCGACACCGACACCGGCAAACCATTGGGACCACATGCTCAGACATATGTTAATCAATGTGGGTTCATTGTAAGGGATAGGATCCCAGTTAGTGCTCGTGAATGGAAGCAGAAGATATCCGCTCCTAATGTTAGTTTTGTATCTGATCGTGACAAGAACCTAGCTTGGAGTGATATCACTCAACATTTCACATTACAAGCAGATGATGCTTTGAAAGAGCTAGTGAGGGATTGGACAATGAAGAAGATGGCAACATTGTTCCAGAGTTGGAAGAAGACATTGTATAAAAAGTTTATCTTGAAGAATGCTACGCCGAATTTCAATGCTAAGGCGTTTGTCAAGTTGGAGTCCCATTGGGATGCCTTCGTAGAATACAAGACATCCCAAGACAGTGAGGAACGTGTGATGAGGAATCGGTAGAATGCCCGACAGAAGCAATACCATCATCGTATGGGATCAGGTGGTTATAAGAGTGCTATTCCCAAGTGGTAGAACCTAGAAGCAGAGATTACTGCCAAGGGAATCATACCTGAAACAATAGAGAAGAATTGGTCTCAACGCGCGAAGAATTGGTTCTACGCTCATGGGAGAAGCCTAGACCTAGACACTGGCAAGCTAATTTTCGGCCAAAAAATTGAGAGAGCAACACAGAGACAAGCTCATGCTAGGGAAGAAGCTGATAGTGGTGTTTTCAAGCCCAACAGAGAGAAGGATGAATTGACATATGCACTAGAGAATCCCGAACACAGTGGTCGAACAAGAGGCTATGGGGCAGTTCCGTGGCTACACGCATTCCCAGCAGACAAGGATACCTACAGAAGCCGCCAAAGAAAGAAGGATGAGGAGGCAGAACGAATTCGTGCATTGGAGCAATTTGTTGACGAGTCACGACAAGCATTGCTTGAATCACGTGAACGAGAAAAATCTCTTGAGGCAAGAATGTAGAAGGAGATCAAGAGGCAAGTGCAGCTAGCAATGAGTCAAATGCAATCGCAATCAACGCCAGGAGTCACCATTAGCCCTGTTGGTCAGATGAAAAGTAGTTGTGCTTCTACGGAGCTGCCAGTTATTCAAGACGACGCTGGGTTGCGCTTCCCTGTTGATGACATTACCGAGCCTCTAACAACATGTGAGCTGCACATTCCAGATGGTAATAATGCATCAATCATGGTGGCTGTCGGGGTTGTATCTCCAATAGACCGAACGAAGACACCAAGAATCCATGGGTCAGTTATTCAACCTGGATATGCTAGCATCTCGGTCGATAGAGTGCTCAAAGGTTACAGCAATGTTCCTCTTGACATTGAAGGCGGTGATGGGGAGAAGACACTAGGAGAAGCAGAAAAGACATTTATTCAATGGCGCAAACGCTTCATCATCATTCTTGGGGCGCCACCGCTTCCCCTACCTCACCCTAGGTACGAATGAAAGTGAATGAAATATTATTTTCCATTAATTTTCTATTGGCTTAAAAAATAATTGACACACAACTTGTTTTTGTAGCAGGGTCTCCCCCCAGCCTAGCCTAATCATTCATTCCCCATCTCATCACAGCGTCGCGGGGGGCGAGACGACTTCATCCCCATGACGATCGCCAACTCCTACACCGGCCCCATCGCCTCCACGACGATCTCCAACTCCTACACCGGCCCCACCGCCTCCACAACGATCTCCAACGCCTCCACGCCAGTCTCCACCAACACTGGCCACATCGCCTCCACGCCGGTCTCCAACACCGCCCCCACCCCCTCCACAGCGACGCACTACAAAGACGTCTAAGGTCCCGGCGGCAAAGAAGACCCCGAGAAAAAGAGTTATTTCTCAAGAAATACTTTCTGAAAAAACTGATGAGCAAATAGCAGCTGAAGAAGACAAAAAAGTGAAAGATTTTTTTATAGATACCAAAAAGAAGAGTCAAGCGAAGCTTAAGGAGAAGCCGTACTTTTACCTACCACGAGAGGTGCTGAGGCAGAAGGTCGATGCTCACAAGAAAAAGATGATTGAACTTCGTAAGCCTTCGCCACTATCAGACTATGACCGCTCCCTCGTGAAGTCACATGATGCAGATAAGAAAAGGAAAAGAGCATCAGGGAAGGATGTCCCACAGCTCGGACAACAGAAGCAACCAATGCAAAATCTTGTTGTTGCTAATCAATATGGATCCAACATAGAAGTCTATCGACCAGACAACTCTGGAGAAGTGTCGGTTCAAGCCCTTAATGCTTTTTTTCAAGATACTGGTTTAACCTTGGATCAATTGACGGGCAAAGCTCCAATCCAGAACCTGGAAGTTGATACCTGGAAGACTTATAAATATGGCAAAAGTCTGTACAACCCTGCAGCTCTGAATGAATTGGGTACGCAAATGTACTTGCTCAACAAGTGGTACATGCAGGCGTGTGGCAGGGGTGAGCAGTGGATCTTTGTCAGATTTAGAGACCATCATTACTTCCGTGGCGATGACATCTTACATATTAGTTTCGAAGAATTGCATCAACTATACCACATGGACGCTCTGGACAAATCAATCATTAGCTCCTTTTGTTTGTAAGTGATTCTTACTTTTATTCAATAAACTCACTTCCATGCGTACGTGTATATAATTATCCTCACATGTAACTTATATTTATATACAGATTCCAGATGTCAGAGCTCCAAAGAATACAAGACACCAGTGTTGGCTTCATTGATCCTTATATCGTATTCAAAACCGGTATTATTGTCAAGGAGCGATGGGTATCTGAAGCACAGGAGAATATCATGATGTTCTTCGTGAAGCAGCACGACAAGACAACAATACTTTTCCCGTACAACTTTGAGTAAGTGTTAATAATAATGTAGTCTACACATTTTATGTAATATCAATACAACTTATATGCATGTACGTGTGTGTATAAACCAATGCAGTTTTCACTGGATACTCATTGTCATTGAGTTAAACTCAAGTCGGTTACTAATCTTTGACTCGTTGAGAAAAGAACGGGCACTATACCAAGATATGATAGACATTATCCAGGGGTAATTTCGATCTCTCGCGCACAACTATTATTGAATAGACTTTGCCATAATTTATTAACGATCGTACATTATTGGTCGCACAGGGTTTGGAAAGAGTTTATTCGGCAACATTGTAAGGATTGCAAGGCACCACTTAATGTAGTTGAAATACCAGTAAGTTGTACTATATACACTTCCCCACGTGTTTAATTACTATATCGTACTTCAATTTACGTGTGAGATGATGAGAATAATCTTCTTCTCGTACAGTGGTGTTTGCGGCAGGAACCAGGTAATAACTTGTGTTGATACTACGTTTGTGAATTTATCACTGCACACATAAGAAGAACTCCTGAAGATGTCCTCAGAGTACGTATATATCAATTTTTATTTATTTTTAAATGAATATATATACATATATGTGTATTAATACTTTTCCTTTTATTTCAAATGCAAGACTGAATGGTTGAAACGAAGGGTCATGCAAAAAGACCATCTGAAAGCAGTTCAAGAGTCAATAGCATGATATCTTCTAGAAAAAGTACTAAATCCCAACGGCGAGTTCTACTTTGATCTTAAGGAATAAATGATGTAAATTAAATGTTTATTGATATCGTTATTTTCGAGAACAAGATTATGAAAGTGTTGTATATATACATATATATATATATATCTATAATATATATAGTTTCATACTTTATTCGAATATAATAATGCTCAAGATGAGAATTAGATGTAATTATACGCATGCGTGTATTTATATTAGCAGCGTAGAATACGTATATAAAAACATATTATATATTAAACAAATACGTGTAACTGAACTGAAAACAAATTAAACAAAAAAAAAAGAAAAAGAAAAGGAACCTTTAGTCCCGGTTGGGGTTACCAACCGGGACTAAAGGGTGAACCGTTAGTCCCGGTTGGTGTTACCAACCGGGACTAAAGGATGCGCCAGGTTCGCTTGGCTGGAGGGCCTTTAGTCCCGGCTCGATGACCCGGGACTGAAGGTTCCACCTTTAGTCCCGGGATCGTTCTCCCGGCGCGGTAACCGGGACTAAAGGCTGTTACCGCCCGGGACAACAAGTCCATTCTGTAGTAGTGCAGCGTGGGGAAGCGGGAGGGGAGGGAGGGTGGTCGGTGCAAGGTTTGTTGCCACCAGGTTGGCAGCCAGGCATCTCCAACAAAGTGGGGGTATTTATGTGATAGCATTTGGCCACCATTAGGGTAGGTGGGTTGCACGCCGCAAAAAGGCTACTCGAAGTCTGGAGGAAAAGTGGAAACATTTATAGGGGCTTCTAATATATCTAGGCCACTAGGTTGGCCCATGGCATACCCCAAAATTTGTTTGGCTTCAAAATGGAAGTCCACACAAACTCAACATGCCTTAAAAGTCAGTCCAGGTTCATCGTGTCCAGTGGCATAGCAGTCTAAGTAGAAACACCAATGTCCATATTTACCAAAGCCCCAAAAATCTCCAAACATGCATATAGCCCCACTATGAACCGAGAAATGATGAATCCCTTCGCTTCATGAGAGCCACAAAGTTGCCTAACATTTTCCAATTCTTTCGATTCAACAGAATAACCATGGAAGAAACATCATGCCTCCTGAGAAAGTGTGAATTAGGGAATACTCGATCGTATTGATTAGTGACAATCAGTGAGTACATATGGGCACGATGGGGAGCCTGGTCGGCTGGCCCATGCATAACCCATGGGTTTACACTCTAACACACCCCCACAGTCGGAACTATGAGCACTGGGAACATTCAGACTGGACCTAAACTCTGTAAAAACGGATGTCAGCAATCCTTTGGTGAAGATGTCAGCGTATTGGGAAGATGTAGGAACATGCAGGACACGAACTTCACCAAGGGTGATGTATTCACAGACGAAGTGTAAGTCAATCTCCACATGCTTGGTTCGCTGGTGCTGAACAGGGTTGGTGGAGATGTAGAATGCACTGATGTTGTCACAATAAACAATGGTGGCATGTCCGATAGGGCAGTGGAGCTCGCTCAGAAGCGGGCGCAACCAGCAGGCTTCAGCGACGCCATTGGCCACTGCACGATACTCGACTTCAGCACTTGGAGGACCATGAAATGAGATTATCCCCAAGGAAGATACCATAACCAGAGGTGGATTTCCATGTGTCAGGACAGCCAGCCCAATCAGCATCAGAGTAAACTATAAGGTCGGTAGGCGAAGTCTGGTAAAGATAGAGGCCGAGATTCGGAGTGTCCTGTAAATACCGCATAATCCGCTTTATAGCAGCAAGGTAGGTTCTCTCGGGTCATGAATATGTAAACAGACTTATTGAACAGCACAAGAGATATCCGGATAAGTAAAAATGAGATACTATAGAGAGCACCAGCAATGTCTCAAGGGTGATAATCTGTCTCGTATGACTGCTTGTAGAGTAGTGACAATGACATCAGCACCAACTAGAAACAGTGGTAAGGTACATCTATGTTATGAACATTATCCGCGCCCATGTCTACTTTATGAATACTGATTTTGTCACTATAGTGAAGATCCAATCAGTGAATGGGTGTAGCAGCCATCTTGAACATTTACCCTCTTGTTTCAATGGATGCATACACAGTCCTTAAGGTAGAACGTATGCATAATATGTACTCAGTGACTACTCTTGGGACTCCATATTCCTCCACCAATGCTTCCTTTACACCGACGAATAAACCTTTCCTGATGTCATCCTTACAATGGACACACCTTAGCATTAATTTGGAGGATTCAAGCCGTGTAAAATAAGATCTAAGATGTGTCTCATTTGATTATTTATTGGTAGAAGATATCAAATCATACATATATCTCTATTGTGGATATACATATATCTACATTAAGATGTGCTACTGCATGTATACATATATCTCTATTGTGGATATATACAAGTATCAACATTAAGATGTCCGCTGCAAGTATACGCATATCTCTATTGTGGATACATATATCGACACTAGCTAAGATGTACCACTGCATGTATATAAACTGGACCGAACGAGGCAATATGCATACTAGAACACAAGCTCAACAAATATACCAATACTGTTCTTTCTCCACTTACATCTCATAATTAGCAAGACAATGAGGACCGTGGGCGCGGCTCTTTGCGTTGTCCTTGTGATTATGTCATCATCCCTCTCATCGTGCTATGATTGTACGTATATAACTTCTCATGTTCTTACAAAAATTTTATAAACGGATGGTTTGAAAAGCCAGCTGTGTTTCATTTATGCATGCAGTTCCGACGATAGGTATCCATTTACCTGGATGCACTGCTGCCATTTGCCTAACGGAATGCACGAAGATTGCCACTAGGACTGGCAAAGTGTTACGGAGCTCCAACTGTGAGAAGAAGGATAATTGCTGCTGCGTGTTTCATCACCAATTAGCTGTGTTTCATCACCAATTATCAAGGCACACAACACCATATTGCTCTAGCATGTAATTTAACTACATCTGGCTCTGTTAAAATAATTACACAGCTTTCCTATACTTTCGTTCATCCAATGCATCCACCATTTTGGTTACAAGTAAATTATTTCAGGTCGTACTAAGGTTTGTACTTTCAAACAGACTTGGTCATTCCTCAGATTTGGTCGAGTTGTGCAAAACCCGACTGTGAAATCATTAGCATTAGACCACCCGTGAATCTATCTGACTATTGTGCATGATGTTGCCTGTCGCATCCGGTTTTAAGAATAAAAACCAGATACACACCATATGTGAGCCCAGGAAGTCAAATCTCACATATAGCTACAAATAAGGGTAATATCAATAACCAGTGCTCAATATATAACGCACTAGTATAAAGAATATAACCTTAGAGTATAGATAGCAGAAAGACAACTCCGATCTTCAGGCAAAGACTCCAAATCCACAGGGACAACTGACTGGTTGACCACAAGCCTAATTCCTCCAAACTCTAGCAATCTGGTACCCATCCGGGATTTTTCCAAATATGTGTAAAATAAAGCAAGCGTAAGTACATGTCGTACTCAACAAATATAACATGGGGTTCATGAGGCTCAAAAGGCTGACACTGGTTTAACTGCGATTAGCTTTTAATTATCATAATTTTAGCATAGGAGTAGCAATAACTTTATCACAAGCCCATAAACACATGATCAGGTAAACATGAATAATGAATAGCATAAACAATTAACCATTAGTGCGCATCTTCATCATCCATATCATTAGTGTCCATCATCTATTCCATAAGGGTTCCAAGGCCGCTCGTGACTGTGAGCACGGCTGATATACTAGTTTCACACTCTGCAGAGGTTGTACACTTTCACTGTGAGTCGTGATTTACCCTTTCGCCTGAGCAGCCTCTTGACCCACTACCAAGGAAGGTCGGCAGGGTTCACTATGAAGCCTTTCAAAGGTTCGTCTAACAAGTTAGGGCTATTAGATTCACTCGGCAAACAGATGTAGAGCCCCCTTTCCCGATGGCACATTGACACGCAGCCTATAGACATGGGGACAGAGGCCGCGCTATGCCCGATTCGGCAAGCCATTCTTACGCCAATAAAGGTAACCACTAACAAGCTAGAAAAGGTCCTCATACTGAGCTAAAGTCAGAGCCATATAGCCCTCACAGCTGTACTGTAAGTCCCGGATGATCACTTACAGATAAGTCCTTAGGGAGAGGAATCTAAAGCACCATAAAACAGCCTAATGCTCTAGCCTCCTTGTTCCATGTTGCTAAAAAGCATCTTTTAGTGTTTATTGCATATACCATTAGTCAAGTTACAAGATCATGGTTGTAGTTGAGCACTAGCAATGCTACCCAATGCAATACTCCAATAGGTATCAAGGTACAAGTACAAAAGACTAGGATATCCTTAGTGGTAGTCAAGGTAGACACATGCAGCATGAATTAAATTATTAAAGGTGTATAGGACAACAAGGAAGATCCCATGTTATACTTGCCTTAAACACCGATCCTTCGGTAAGCTTTAATCTTCAACGCTCTTCTTCTTCTTCTTGATCACCACGTATATCTCACCTGACTGGACATAATCATAAGCACCACACAAGCATCCGTACAATCATACACGATGCAAACAATAGATCTAAATTAGAACAGTACACCAATCATAGAAAAATAAGTAAAAGAGTTTGAAATACGATTCTACGCATCACCTACGAACACACAGTCGCGAGAAGCACACTAATCGGAGCTACGGTTGGAAAGAAACGACTACAGACTTTTATATTATAAAAGAAAAGAGAAGACTATAATCTTGATTTATGTTAATTAGGAAAAAACTATGTGAGTAGCACTAATTTAGATTAAACAAATCATATTTATACTTAAAGGCTGAGTTGAAGCTAATCATATTTTATTTATAAATATTTTGATCTCATTTATACCGATTCAACTTTAACTTGCAAATACTAAACTGACATGTGAGAACATCTAATCAAATTTGATATGTGTGTTTAGACTAAACATATTATAATTTAGAAACATATTTATGTTAGCAACTAATCATGTTAAAAATTATTTGCAAAAGAGCATTGTATATAATTATGTTGCTTTTATTTATAAAAACTAGTTGCATGCATATTAACCAAATTAATATTTAAACATATATATAAAAGTCACAAAGCTTGGACGTTGGACCTTAAAAATCCATGCCATTTCAAGCCGGTCATTTCTAGCTCTTCCTACTATCACTTTTGTCCCGTTTTGCCCGCGTCTCTGATTTTGGTCGATTTTTAAGATGAAGGTTAATTAGCCTGACGCAACGAATCACTCAGAACCGAGCAGCAAGGGAATATCTTGGGTGGACGCTAGTACTAGTATATATATATCATGGTACATACTGAAGAAACCAGCAATTAACTGGCTTTCAGTTTCAGGCGAAGCAGCAGATTTCCAGCATGATCCAGTCGTCAGCACTCAGCACAATCCATGGAGCCTGGAGTTATTAATACTTATACTAATTTGGCGCGCATTGACCACGACATGAAAAACGACGACACTAGCATGTAGATCACATCGATACGAATCTAACGCAACTGTAACGACTCGAAACGGACTTAAAACGAATATACGACGACGATATTACGAACCAGGTGGTAATTTCGTAATTACCTCGTCTTCATCCTTTGGCCTCCCGTACAGCCACCACACGGCCATGACAACAGCAGCTGCGCAGGGGTGAGCTCGACTTGTTGCACGAAGAAGAGGATGACCTGGGTCGGGCAGCGCGGTAGGCGACAGCGACGGCGACGGCGAGGGAAGGAGGGAAAAATATCATTTACTACACGAGGGATTTCCCAAACTAGGGGCTCCCCTATACGGTAGTTTTGGTGTGCTTTGCCCAAGGGGTTGGTTAGATTATATATAGGAAGAAGAACTCCCCACATCCACATCAACTAGCGATATGGTACTAATTGACGTTGCACCATCCGCCTGTACTAATGGGCCTAAATAAACATTAAAGCCCATTAGTAAATAAATGCATGGGTCTTTGAGATTTACTAGGAATATTGCACATGGGCTTTGAGCGTTGGAAAAAATGAGAGATTTATTATTTTCGAAATTAATTAATTTCATGGATAAAATAATTCTAGAAAAGTCCAGAATTAATATTTAAGCCACGAAAAATACTCCGAGACTTCCGAAAATTTGGGGAAAATTCTCAGAGACACTATGGAACATGATGAACCCAAATAAAGTATTTGGAGCTCATAAAAAGATTGTTAGAATCTTGGAACATAAAGATTAAGGTGAAGGAGGTAGGAATTAAATTCCAGAAAGAAGCTGAAAATTCCTAAAGATAGATATTCGTCTCCTAAACGTATAAAAAACACACATTTTGCACATAGAAACACGAGGTGCGACCGGCATGAATGCAACAAACACGTTTCTACCTTATGATAAATTTTAAATTAATAAAAATTTTTATTTTCCTATGTTTTCATGTGCACAAAAATTCACAAATAAATCATTTTAACTCTATTTTCAAAAGTGGCAAATTTTAGGGTGTTATAATTCTACCCCCTTAAGATGAATCTCGTCCTCGAGATTCGAAAGACGTCGACTAAGATATAAGGATACTCCGTCTTTGGATTCTTCTTTACTTAATCGTGTAGTTGCATCGTCTTGATAAAAGATCCCACTTTACTTTGCATACCCATGAATCTTACTCCAAGTCACTTACCAAACCAATTCCAAGATTCTGATAGGTGCTCCAAATAATACTCAGGTAACTCCAATCACTAGGCCGCTTTTCCTATTATACCTATTCTCTTTCTTAAAATATCCACCTTCCAACGAAGCCTGACGAATCTCTTAGTCAGAAGGAAATTCTACCACCAATCTTCAAAATATTAATGTCTCCAGTCAAGTTGCTCAAACTTGAAATACAATTCTTAATTCTTGGTGTCACCCGAACCTTCTTAACACAATTCTTCATTGCTAAGGTCATTGGCCATGACTTTTGCTTCTCCAAGTGATAGCACTTTTTCCAAGTCATAATCAATTTCATTCCAACGAGGATAACACAAGCTCAAAACCAAATTAGTGAAGATGTCCTGTAGATTCTTGTGATCCACCAAGATGTCACTCTTACTTCTAAAAAGATAGTACTTCCATGCTTCATAATAGATAACTTCCAGATCATGTTAGGTAGTTCAACTCATGCTTTCTTAATTGACTTAATGAACAAGCCACTACTTTTCTTCTAGTTTAAGGACACATCCCACACCTTGACAAGGTGCATCCTTGTAGATATGAAGCTCTCGTCCGGATCTGGCAAATCTAATATTTATGTTTTACTTCAACCTCTTCTTGGACTCCTTCAACACTTAGCTGAAATTTCTTTATCCAAACTAACTTGAAAACTTCTCCGGTAGCTCTACCATAATCTTGATGATCTTGGTTAAACCTCCCTTGAACCTTTAATCAAACCTCATTGAGACTCTAAACTTCTTTCACATCTTTGGGTACCACCACGCTTTCGCTGCGCAAACTAGAACGTAGGATACTTCATCTTGTAAATTCTTCAACTTGGCTACCCCCTTAAGAAAAGATAAACTAGGGGACACTAAAGTATAACTTGCATCTCCTTCTAGATGATCTAACTAGTATCACAACTTTCTGACATCCCAATGATACTCTTGTATATAAGCAGAAACAAGAAATCTGAAATTCCCCACGGGATGGAAAACAGCAGCGTAGTAAAACAGTTGTAACTCTTATTCTGTTAATCCAATGAAGCTGTAGCTTATACCGTTGGAAAGCTTATAAAATTATCCACAACTTCCTTATAGAACATTTTTCCAAATTCCTCAGTTTTCTTGGTCGAAAATAGTGCACAACAGAAACTGTTCTAGGTTCCAAACAGCACCAATGCATCGTCTTGTGATTTTCGTATCTCCGTAACCAAAATAGCTATCAGGATGATTCTTGTGCTCAGAGAAAGATATTCAAGTCTACTATTGTCCAAAATTTTCTCATGATTTTTGGTCATCCAAGATTAGAGATATAAGCCGAAGAGTGCAGATTGCTCTGAAAGGACAGGATAGGGAAAACAGAAGAAAATCATGCCCCAACTATTTATGGCACTAATCCTTATACCTTAGGCCTATAAACTAAATGAAATTATGGGAACACCCAACAAGATCATTGCAATCATTACAAAGATGCAAAACAATCATAAGCATAATGATAATTAAACAAGCAATAAAGATTCACAATTCAATCATTGACTCAACTTACGATACTATCGTCCTCATTATGTAAGGGGTAACAATCCTAAGACTTATCTTTAGATTACACAAGAAGGGGTTGAGGAACAATTCTAAAAGCATATCAAATCAAGGAGTGAACAAAGACTTTAAAATAAGCACCAAGGTAGAGATGAATAGCAAGCGTAAAGATATAGTAGAGAAGAAAATATCAAGATTTATAGAACAAGGATTTTATAGCAATTTCAAAACCTTAAGACGGCCAATTTCTAACAAGGCTTGCGTCATACAGTTAGCATTGCTCTGATACCACTTGTAACACCCGGTTTTAAGAATAAAACCAGATACACACCATATGTGAGCCCAGGAAGTCAAATCTCACATATAGCTACAAATAAGGGTAATATCAAAAGACAATGCTTAAATACATAGCGTATTAGTATTAAGAATACAACCTCAGAGTATAGACAACGTAAAGACAACTCCGATCTTCAAGCGAAGACTCCAAATCCACAGGGACAACTGACTGGTTGATCACAAGCCTAATTTCTCCAAACTCTAGCAATCTGGTACCCATCCGGGATTTTCATCCAAAGATTTAAAAAGTAAAGCAAGCGTAAGTACATGTCGTACTCAACAAATATAACATGGGGTTCATGAGGCTCAAAAGGCTGACACTGGTTTAACTGCGATTAGCTTTTAATGAGTCATGATTTTAGCATGGGAGTAGCAATAAGTTTATCTCAAGCCCATAAACACATGATCAGGTAAGCATGAATAATGAATAGCATAAATAGTAATAATTAATGAGCATCTTCATCATCAGTATTCATCATCATTAACCATTAGTCCATCATCTATTCCAGTAAGGTTCCAAGGCCGCTCGTGACCGTGAGCACGGCTGATATACCAGTTTTACACTCTGCAGGGGTTGTACACTTTCACTGTGAGTCGTGATTTACCCTTTCGCCTGAGGTGATCAGCCTCTTGACCCGCAACCAAGGAAGGTCGGCAGGGTTCACTATGAAGCCTTTCAAAGGTTCGTCTAACAAGTTAGAGCCATTAGATTCACTCGGCAAACAGATGTAGAGCCCCCCTTCTCGATGGCACATTGACACGCAGCCTATACACATGGGGACAGAGGCCGCTCTATACCCGATTCGGCAAGCCATTCTTACGCCAATAAAGGTAACCACTAACAAGCTAGAAAAGGTCCTCATACTGAGCTAAAGCCAGAGCCATATAGCCCTCACAGCTGTACTGTAAGTCCCTGAATGATCACTTACAGATAAGTCCTTAGGGAGAGGAATCTAAAGCACCATAAAACTAGCCCTAATGCTCTAGCCTCCTTGTCCATGTTGCTAAAAAGCATCTTTTAGTGTTTATTGCATATACCATTAGTCAAGTTACAAGATCATGGTTGTAGTTGAGCACTAGCAAAGCTACCCAATGCAATACTCCAAAGGTATCAAGGTACAAGTACAAAAGACTAGGATATCCTTAGTGGTAGTCAAGGTAGACACATGCAGCATGAATTAAATTATTAAAGGTGTATAGGACAACAAGGAAGATCCCATGCTATACTTGCCTTAAACACCGATCCTTCGGTAAGCTTTAATCTTCAACGCTCTTCTTCTTCTTCTTGATCACCACGTATATCTCACTGACTGGACATAATCATAAAGCACCACACAAGCATCTGTACAATCATACACGATGTAAACAATAGATCTAAATTAGAACAGTACACCAATCATAGAAAAATAAGTAAAAGAGTTTGAAATACGATTCTACGCATCACCACGAACCCACAGTCGCGAGAAGCACACTAATCGGAGTTACGGTTGGAAAGAAACGACTACAGACTTTTATATTATAAAAGAAAAGAGAAGACTATAATCTTGATTTATGTTAATTAGGAAAAACTATGTGAGTAGCACTAATTTAGATTAAACAAATCATATTTATACTTAAAGGCTGAGTTGAAGCTAATCATATTTTATTTATAAATATTTTGATCTCATTTATACCGATTCAGCTTTAACTTGCAAATATGAACTGACATGTGAGAACATCTAATCAAATTTGATATGTGTGTTTAGACTAAACATATTATAATTTAGAAACATATTTATGTTAGCAACTAATCATGTTAAAAATTATTTGCAAAAGAGCATTGTATATAATTATGTTGCTTTTATTTATAAAAACTAGTTGCATGCATATAACCAAATTAATATTTAAACATATATATAAAAGTCACAAAGCTTGGACGTTGGACCTTAAAAATCCATGCCATTTCAAGCCGGTCATTTCTAGCTCTTCCTACTATCACTTTTGTCCCGTTTTGCCCGCGTCTCTGATTTTGGTCGATTTTTAAGATGAAGGTTAATTAGCCTGACACAACGAATCACTCAGAACCGAGCAGCATGGGAATATCTTGGGTGGACGCTAGTACTAGTATATATATATCATGGTACATACTGAAGAAACCAGCAATTAACTGGCTTTCAGTTTCAGGCGAAGCAGCAGATTTCCAGCATGATCCAGTCGTCAGCACTCAGCACAATCCATGGAGCCTGGAGTTATTAATACTATACTAATTTGGCGCGCATTGACCACGACATGAAAAACGACGACACTAGCATGTAGATCACATCGATACGAATCTAACGCAACTGTAACGACTCGAAACGGACTTAAAACGAATATACGACGACGATATTACGAACCGGTGGTAATTTCGTAATTACCTCGTCTTCATCCTTTGGCCTCCCGTACAGCCACCACACGGCCATGACAAGAGCAGCTGCGCAGGGGTGAGCTCGACTTGTTGCACGAAGAAGAGGATGACTGGGTCCGGGCAGCGCGGCGGCGACAGCGACGGCGACGGCGAGGGAAGGAGGGAAAAATATCATTTACTACACGAGGGATTTCCCAAACTAGGGGCTCCCCATACGGTAGTTTTGGTGTGCTTTGCCCAAGGGGTTGGTAGATTTATATAGGAAGAAGAACTCCCCACATCCACATCAACTAGCGATATGGTACTAATTGACGTTGCACCATCCGCCTGTACTAATGGGCCTAAATAAACATTAAAGCCCATTAGTAAATAAATGCATGGGTCTTTGAGATTTACTAGGAATATTGCACATGGGCTTTGAGCGTTGGGAAAAATGAGAGATTTATTATTTTCGAAATTAATTAATTTCATGGATAAAATAATTCTAGAAAAGTCCAGAATTAATATTTAAGCCACGAAAAATACTCCGAGACTTCCGAAAATTTGGGGAAAATTCTCAGAGACACTATGGAACATGATGAACCCAAATAAAGTATTTGGAGCTCATAAAAAGATTGTTAGAATCTTGGAACATAAAGATTAAGGTGAAGGAGGTAGGAATTAAATTCTAGAAAGAAGCTAAAAATTCCTAAAGATAGATATTCGAGTCCTAAACGTATAAAAAACACACATTTTGCACATAGAAACACGAGGTGCGACCGGCATGAATGCAACAAACACGTTTCTACCTAATGATAAATTTTAAATTAATGATTTTTTTTTTATTTTCCCATGTACATAAAAATTCACAAATAAATCATTTTAACTCTGTTTTCAAAAGTGCAAATTTTGGGGTGTTACATTGCCTGACACCGATGACCTGGTCCCAGTTTGTCCCCCCTAATAGAAGACTATTGAGCCAAATCTATTTTTTGTAGAGATCTTTTTTCTGGACTTTTTTTAGATTTTTTTGGAAATGTTTCCATTTTCATAGAGCGAAATCTACTATTTTCTAGAGATATTTTCTTGAGCTCTAAATATTTTATTTGGATTGTTGTCAGGGGCTTGCTAGGGGTGTGTGTTAGGGGCGGCTAGGGCAGCCGGGGCGGCAGCGTTGGGTGCGGCGGCCGTGGGTGCAGGGGCGATGGCAGCGGCATGGGTGCTGGGGAAGGCGGCGGCGGCATTGGAGGCAGAGAGAGAGAGGGAGAGAGAGAGAGAGAGAGAGAGAGAGAGAGAGTTGTTTAAAGAGCAATGCTCTATTTCCTTCTTGAGTTTGATTAGTTACAATGCCCCTATATTTATAGTCCCTATTGGACTTGCACACCAAACAATCTATCAAGGAGTCTTGATAGATTTAGACTCCACTTCCCTAAAACAAGAACCCTCTCTTTTCCTAAGAAATATAATTTCCTTTCCTTAATAAAATCTCTACCTATTATTTATATTTTTGTCCAAAATATATTTATTCTCCTAAATCATCTCGGACTCGGGATGACATGGAAGTGGAGGGGCACCGCCCTCTCACACCGTGCCCTCCTTTGGTGCGTGTGGGGCACCCCCGGCCTAGGCCACCGTCTGGCCTTGCACTCCTACCGGCCCGCTAGGTCCCCTGAGGGGGGCTCTATTTGGGACTATGACATCTCCGCACACATCTCCGCTCGGCTCGTCCCTGAGCCGAATCATTAACCAAAAACAAAAGGATGACCTAATCTCTTCCTTGATACAAACTAATGAGAGTCAAACATAGTGGTATGTTAATTCCCTGGGAGAGAAGCTCCGAATTGACAAATCCTGGGGGCTATACCCATCTGGTATATATGATCGCGCGCACCCTGTGGACGGAGGCGGTTGTTCTAAGCGTGCATCTCCTAAAATTAATTTACGGAGGCGGACATCTACATCAAAAAATAATTCATAACTTTTTCATACGAACTCGGATGAAGACAAAATTTATATGAAAATTGTTGCATCGGCAGAATCTACAACTATTTAGTTAAAATGTTTTTGAATTGAAACTATTTAGGGTCCCAAAATGTTATGGTGAGTTTATAGATTTTGAAATTTGAAATTTAAAATTACCAAATAATCTCGGATGTTGACATGATCTATACAAAAGTTATAGTTCTCAGTAGAATCTACATGTTTGTAGCCGAAAAGTTTTATATTTGAAGCTGTTTATGTAGCACCTAGTTTTAAGAACAAAACCAGATACACACCATATGTGAGCTCAGGAAGTCAAATCTCACATATAGCTATAAATAAGGGTAATATCAATAGACAATGCTCAGTATATAATGTACTTAGTACAAAGAATATAACCTTAGACAGCAAATAACGGAAAGACAACTCCGATCTTTGGGTGAAGACTCTAATTGTACAGAGATAACTAACTAGTTGATCACAAGCCTAATTTCTCTAAACTCTAGCAATCTAGTACCCATCCGAGATTTTTCTAAAGATTTAAAAAGTAAAGCAAGTGTAAGTACATGTCGTACTCAACAAATATAACATGGGGTTCATGAGGCTCAAAAGGCTGACACTGGTTAAACTGTGATTAGCTTTTAATGAGTCATCTTTTAGCAATTGGGTGGCAACATGGTTATCCACAAGCCCATATAAACACATCATCAGGTAAACATGAATAATGAATAGTATAAACAATTAACCATTAGTGAGCTTCTTCATCTTCCATATCATTAGTGTTCATCATCTATTCCGTAAGGGTTCTAAGGTCGCTCATGACCATGAGCACGGCTGATATACCAGTTTTACACTTTCACTGTGAGTCATGATTTACCCTTTCGCTTGAGGCGGCCAACCTCTTGACCCACTACCAAGGAAGGTCGGTAGAGTTCGCTACGAAGCCTTTTAAAGGTTCGTCTAACAAGTTAGGGCCATTAGATTCACTCAACAAACAGATATAGGAACCCCCCTGTCGAATGGCACAATTCCATCATGGCTATACACATAAGAGTAGAGGCTGTCCTACACCCAATTCGTCAAGCCATTCTTATTCCAATAAAGGTAACCTCTAACAAGCTAGAAAAGGTCCTCATACTGAGCTAAAGCCAGTGCCATATAGCCCTCACAGTTGTACTGTAAGTCTCGGATGATCACTTACAGATAAGTCCTTAGGGAGAGGAATCTAGAGCACCATAAAATAGTCTAATGCTCTAGCCCCCTTGTTCCATGTTGCTAAAAAGCATCTTTTAGTGTTTATTACATATACCATTAGTCAAGTTATAAGATCATGGTTGTAGTTGAGCACTGGCATCATACTACCCAATGCAATACCCCATAGGTAACAAGGTACAAGGTACAAAGTACTAGGAAATCTTTTGGGTGGCAGTCAAGGTAGACACATGCAGTATGAATTAAATGATTAAAGGTGTATAGGACAACAAGGAAGATCTCATGCTATACTTGCCTTAAACTTAGATCCTTCTTCAAGTCCAAAACTTCAAAGATCTGCTTCCTGATTCACCACGTATAACTCACCGACTGGACAAGATCATAAAGCACCACACAAGCATCCATGCAATCATACACGAAGCAAACAATAGATCTAAATTAGAACAGTACACCAAACATAAAATCAAGATGAGAAGTTTGGAAAACAGATCTATGTCTCACTACGAACACATAGACGCGAAAAGCACGCTAATCGGAGCTTCGGAGAAAAAGATACATCTACCGAAAGATTTGCTTCATACGTGGAAACGAAAATTATAGGATTCATTTATTTTAACTATATAAAAGCTTATATATATTGAATTAAATCGAATTTAGATTTGATTTATAAAACTAAAGTAAAACAAATCATATTTTATCTATAAAATCTAGTTGCATAATTATTATTTAAATTAGAGTTTAAACCATGAAATTCTAGAAATAGTGACATGGTAACCACTATTATTAACGTGTAGATCTCGTCGCTATGAATCTAACGCAACTTGGATGGGCTAAAACATAGTTAAAACGTAGAAGATATGATTTAAACAAGATTTCCTTCAATAAAATAATAGATTAAATCTAACCTTGAATTTTAAAAGTTGAAAACCTACTTAATAGTATTATGAACATGTAGATTATGAAATTACGAACCTAACACAAGTTAAATGGGTCAAATCAGAGTTAAAACAGAGAAGTTATGGCAAAAACAAAATCAGTGGCAAATCTATAAATAAGTGCAAACGTATTTTTGAAGTCAACCAAACAAAATACGCTTTTAAAAGAAGAAAGCATAAACTGTGAAATACGGAATGGACTGCGGGTTCTATTTTGAAGAAACTGAGGGGCTCTTTAATAAAAGTGCCAATGAAAAGGTATCTTCTAATCTGGGCCACAAATCTCAGATCGGACGGTTGAAATTAATTGGGAGGGGAAGACTTGGCCGGCGCTATAACCAACGGTGGCGCCATGGCCGGGAAATAGAGGATATCGCCGGCGTTCACGAATCTAGTGATTTAGACCACGGTTAGACTCGAGAGAAGTACGAGGAGCTAGAGCAGTTGATCGTGAACTCAATAGAGGGATCGAAGAGGGTCGCGACGTCACAGTGGCGACGCCGCACTTAAATTGGCGGCTCGAGCTCGCCGACAAGGCTTCGGTGAGTCGGAGAGAGAGATAGAGACTGAGAGGGCAAGCGTACGAGGCTCCTATGGTTTACTTACCTCCAGGTGAAGCTCAGGGATGCAAACGAGGAAACTGAGGAGCGACAGAGTGACGAACGCGACGGCGGCAGATCCCCTTCGGTGGCTATGGCTCGGAGGCAAGGCAGAATAGAGAGGCGATGCAGGCTCGAGCGGTATTTATGAGGCGCGAAGGCTTGGGCGGCATGGCGCACGAGGTGTAGTGGAGCCAGACACTGCGGCGTCGACACGGTTGTGTTCAGAGCGGACACGGCGCGGAGGAAGAAGACGCATCCGACGGGTGGGGACGGACTGTCAGCGGGAAAGGGGAGGAAAGAGGAGCATGGGCGACTGGGCCATCAGCAAAACTAGGACACTACAAAAGAACAGAAGGAGAGCTAGGTCGCGCTGAAGCAAAGGAACGCGGGGCACAGGCCCAAGCCAGAGGAGAAGGTCGGGCCACGGGAAGAAATTGGATGTGCCGGCGCTGGAACTGGGCCAACAGGAAAAGAAGAGAATTGGGCCGGCTCAGGAAAGACCTGAGGAGAAGGGAAGAGGCCGTGCCTAAAGAGAGGGAGGGAGAATTTTCTTCTTTTCTTTTTCCAAATCCCCCTTTTTTCATAATTCAAAACAAATTCAAATACGAACCGAATCAAGTATAAATATGATTTAAAATACACTTTTCAATTCAATTCAAAATGAACAATTTTGGTAGGCTTTCAAAAATAAATTTTACAACTTTTTAAATTCTTTTATTTTCTAATTCTCTTTTATTTTATTTCAAAACCATTTTTAATTTCATTTGCAAAAGAAATTTAAACCATTTTGAATTTTCAATCAAAACCACTCAACCAAATAAATCAAATGCAATGGCATGTATGCTCAAACACGTTGCTACCTTATGATGAATTTTAATTTAATGAAATTTTTTATTTTCCTATGTTTTCATGAGCAAAAAAATTCAAAATAAATCATTTTAATCCTATTTTCAAAAGTGCAAATTTTAGGGTGTTACAGTTTAGAGTCACAAATATGTGTAAGAAGGTTATAGATTTTGACATTAAAATTTAGAAATTCTAAAGGATCTCGAATGTTCACGTAATTAATACCAAAGTTATTATGGCCAACCTGAGCTACGTGTTTGCTGCTAACAATTTTTTTATTTGAAGTCATTTAGAGTGTCAAATATGTGTTTTAAATTCACATATTTAGAGTGTCATTCAGATGGAGATACAACCTATACCGAAGTTGTAGTAGTTGATAAGATTTAAAAAATTTCTATTAATTTTTTCATTTTAGTTCATTTAGTAGCCAAAATATTGAATATAACATTATGAAATATTGACATAAAACAATAGCATGTTATATATCGATATCAATGAGTGTGCAGTCCAGTAGTACAGATGATGTAGTGCTGAATGTTGGGTAGCGCTAATGGAGGCAGGCATATTTTATGGTGCCCGCCTACGCCATGCCTGCCTCCGTTAATAAAAAACAACCACCTCTGAAAATGATTTTAGTAGTAGTGAAAGTTTCTTCACAAATGTTCTAATTCTTTCAAGGTTCAAGACAAGTATTGTGGAAGAACTTTTGTCTCCTAGTTTTTTCTTTAGTTCTTGTTGCAATTTCAAGCAAGAATCATTGGAGAATTAATATTGAGGATTCAAGTTGTGTAAAATCAAGATTTAAGATGTGTCGCGTTTATTTATTTGTTCCTACATGACATAAAATCGTACAGGACAGATATATAGTTCAACATTAACATTTGAGGGATACATATATCTCTGTTGTGGATACATATATCTATATATATTTTGGATACATATATCAGCATTAAGATGTGCCACTGCATGTATAAATATTTAACTCTACTGTGGATACATAGTATACATTAACATTAACACTACTACAAGGATGATTTGTATGGATGGTGTGTAGGGGAGGTTTGTCCAGCCACCCCTACACAGGTGCCTCTACAAATCACTTATTTGTAGGGGCGGCTGACAATTTGAGCTGCCCCTACAAATCCATTTCCAGAATTCTCAAATCCGGGCCAAAAAATAGCCAATTTTTTTAATCCCGAAAGGCCCCACCGAAATGCACGCTTCGCGGCCACTGGAGTCTGAACCCGCGACCTCAGCTTCATGCGTTACTCCCTCTAACCACTCCACCCCATACTATATTATGCTCAACTGAATTTGAAATGACTGTTTGGGACTCTAAGCGAATTCAAATGAAAATGTCGTTAACTACAAAGTTGTATAACCTTTCAGCATCTACAACTTTGGTGTTGCTCGTTTCTTCATCCAATGTCATTTAAAAATTTTGAATTTTGAATGTAGCAAATTGAGATGTAATTATCCTTAACTAGATACTATCAAATGAAAAAAAGTTGTCAACTACCAAGTTGTTGAACTTTTTGAGATCTACAACTTTCGTTTTTGTTGTTTCTCCATCCGAGGTCGTTTGAAAATTCAAATTTCAAATGTGAGAAATTCAAGCATAATTTTTCATGCATAGATGATTTCAAATAAAAAAGTTGTCAACTATAAAGTTGCATAGCTTTTCGAGGTCTATAACTTTTGTTTTGGTCATTTTTTCATCCGAGGTCGTTTGAAAAATTTGAATTTCACTACGTAATTTTACTATTGAATGACCATTTGTTGGGGTGGCTCTAGATTCGGCCACCCCTATAATTCCATTTGTAGGGGCGGGCTGGATGTAGAGCCGCCTCTACAAATAGTGCTTTTTATAGTGGGGTTGAAAATACCAACAGCTCCTTGTAGGGGCGGCTCATTTTGGAAACCATTTTTAGGGGAGGCCCCTAAAAAATGAGCATTGCAACAAATCATTTTTGTAGCAGTGAAAGATGTACCGCTGCATGTATACATATATCTCTATTGTAGATAGATATATCAACCTTAAGATGTGCCACTGCATGTATATAAACCAGATTGAACAAGGCAATATGCATACCAGAACACAAGTTCAACAAATATACCACCAATGCTTATCTTCCACACATGACACTCGTGCTCAACAAGACAATGAGGACCGAGTGCGTTCCTCTATGCATTATCCTGGTGATTATGTCTTCAACCCTCTCATCCTGCTATATTATCCGTCTACCTGCATGCACTCCGGCACTTTGCCAAACAAAATGCTAGGAGTATGCCAATAAGCATGGCGTAGTGGTAAAGAACTCCTACTGTGCGACGGCGAATGCTTGTGTATGCTCGTTAGCTCCCAAACATCGTCTGCCCCTTACAACCGAAGTCAAGAAGGGATTAGCTGATGCAGAGGACGATAATGGATCTTTTGTTTGAATATAATTCATAGGATTAAAATTGTCACCAACGATGATGCATAGCGTGGTTACATGCAGTCAGACAATACCATATTACAAGCTCTTGCATGTACATTATCCATGACCTGTTTCCATCCAATTATAATAAAATATGCCTATATCTCTATTTGTAGATACATATATCAACATTAATATATGAGGATATAAACAGGGCAAGATAGCTCAACATTAATATATGTGGATACATATATCTATATTTGTAGATACATATATCAACATTAAGACGTCCCACTGCAAGTATATATATTAATCTCTATATATGAGGATACATATATCTATATTTGTAGATGTGCCACTGCAATATGGAGGGTTCAAATTGAGTAAAATCATTTCTAAGGTGTGCCTCATTTATTTATTGCTAGAAGATACCAAATCATACAAGCAAGATGGTTCAACATTAATCTATGATATCAGGATACATATATCTGTGTTACGGATACATGTATCTCTTTTTTGGATACATATATCAACATTAAGATGTGCCACTGCATGTATCCATATATATATGTATATATGTATTGTGGATACATATATCAACATTAAGATGTGCCACTACATGTATCCGAAAATATCTCTACTGTGGAAACATATTATATTATATATTAAGATGTGCTACTGCATGTATATAAACAGGACCGTACAAATCATACAGGCAAGATAGCTCAACATTAATATATGAGCATACATATATCTCTGTTCTGGATACATATATCTATAATGTAGATACATATATCAACATTAAGACTTGCTATTGCAAGTATATATATATATATATATATATATATATATATATATATATATATATATATATATATATATATATATATATATATATATATATATGTTGTGGATACGTATAGCATCAATAAGATGTGCTGCTGCATGTATATAAACAGGACCGTACACAGCAATATGCATAGTAGAACACAAGTTCAACAAATATACCCATATTGTTCTTCTCCCCTTGCCAATCGTAATAAGCAAGACAATGAGGACCGAGTGCGCAGCTCTCTGCATTGTCCTGTTGATTATCTCCTCAACCATCTCATCTGGAGATGAGAGTAAGTTTATAACTTCTTCTGTACTTACAATTGCTCTATTCGCTTGGCTAATAAGCCATGACTGAAAGTACTGTTGGCTGATTTGTTGTTAGAGAAAAATACTGTTCGTTGGCTAAAAAAGTACAGCTTATAAGCCAAGCGAACAGGGTGATGACAGTCAGCTTTCAATGCATGCAGCGGTAAAATTCGAATTACCTGAACGATGCACTGACGCGTTTTGCCGAGCAAAATGCTTGGCGTTTGCCAAAAAAGGGTGGCCAATGGGTAAAGCTATCCCACTGCGCGAACGCGTATGATTGCTACTGCACATTAGCTCGCAGACAACATCTGCCCATTACCACGGAAGTCAGGGGATTACCTGTTGCACAGGACGATAATGGGACTTCTGTTTGAATATTAGGATTAAAGAGGACACCAACGATGGATAGAGTCGTTACATGAAGGCTGACAATACCATACTGCTAGCTCTTACATGTAATTTATCCATCAGCTGTTTTCATCTAAATCTAGTAAAAAAATTGCGCACCATTTCTGTACTTTTGCTGTACTGAGTTTTGTACTTTCAAATAGACCTGATTATTCCGTGGGTTTGGTCGAGTTATGCAAACTCAATCGAGAAATTCTTAGCACGACCTTGATCAATCCGACTATATTGTGCACGATGTTGGTTGACACCCACAGGACCCGGTGGCAGTTTGTTTTTCCAATTAGAAGACTAGAGGGCGTGGCTCTCGGTCTTGGCCTCACTGGCTTTTTTAGTGCCAAACATCTAATATTTTCATAGTAGCGCATATTGACTAAATTTCTAGAAAGTAGCCCTTTTGGTCTCGTCAAATGCAATGGCACAACTCGTAATTGCGACGTCCACATGCATTTGCATGACAGATGGTGCTACAGTTGCCACGGTTGACTGCAGCCATGGTGGAGCTGATGTGGCAGTTTAGTCGACGCAACTCAGTGAGATTGAGTCCAACGGCACGACTGAGTCACACTAGTGTCTTAGGCAGGACTCAACCGCATATAAATGTCAGGCCTTCTTCCTTCCCCCCTTCACTCTCCTCTTTCCAGCTAGCTCATAGTAGCTAAAATTGTAGTGTCCTGGGTTCGAAACCACGGCAAGTATTGTGTTGTTTGTCAAGGGGTCGATCTATGGCCCTCCGGTGACTTAAGCACTCAAGACACACTCAAGGACAAAAGAAATTTATTCTGTTCGAGCTTCTGAGCTCTACGTCTAGTAGTTTATGTTATTTGTGTTAGGAATGCTCAAATGAGAGTTCTTATAGTCAAGATAGAGGTGAGGGGACTAGCGCTATGCTTACCTAGGTTTCTTGGTGAGATCCACGGACGTACGGATCTCGGTACGGTGCAATCTCGAGATCCTCTCAAGGAATGGCCCGGAGTATGACTCCCACGACATCGACTACTACTCTTCGTCCCGTGAGTGCTTCCTCATCGATGGCGACAACCCCGCCGATGACGCCCCCGAGCTCACGTTGCAAGACCAGAGTCCCCGCAGCCGTGCAGACTACCTTCAAGAGAAGGTGGCGTGCCTGTAGTCCTGGCAAGCGGACCTGGAGGCCACCGAGGCAGAGCTCGAGCGGCAAAGGGTGGAACTTGCACACCAGCAGGCAGCACAAACTGCCGACGATGATGATCACACGGGGGCTCCCTGCATGCTTTGCTTCCCCCGCACGGCCTACAACATGGCGGTCGCCGCCTGCCACCTCGACAACATCTACAATATGCCTGACCCGAAGACCAACGAAAGGCTTCATGAGGCAAAGTGGCTCCTTCGCTTCACCCTCGAGCAGCAGGCCAAGAGCTCGGCATCACGGAGCCACGCTGTCCCCTCCAGGCCATCCTAGCTGATGCCCACCATCAACGTGGACTGCTGCGATGCACGTGCCATGCCGATCATAGGAGACAGTGACGACACCTCCAGCAACAGCTTTGATTGCCCGAGGACTAGGGGGCCAAGCCCCGGCAAGAGCGAAGGCCGAGCTTTCCCCTCGTCGTCTGCCCACGAGCAACTGAATCAGTGACGACCGTGACGTGTGCGAAACCATCGAGGCCAGGCGCCACACTTAGGCTCAGTCATGGACTCTTGAGCAGCAGGAAGGAAGCCCTACCTAGGATCGGTTCGGCCCCCTATCCTAGATTTTTCAGACACTGCACATCACCAGGTACGATGGTGAGACCAACCCTAACCATTGGCTCGAGGACTACCATGCAGTACCTACCCCTACTCCTGTCGAGCTCAAAAAGTGGTTGGCCCCGACAGCATCTGCTGCGATGGCAACCTCCGCTCAACCTTCATCGGACACTTCTAGGGCACGTATACTCGACCTGGAAACTCATGGGACTTGCGCAATTGCCGGCAGAGGGCCGACGCCCTCCAGGAGTACATACAACGCTTCTCCAAGAAGCACAATGAGCTTCCCAATGTCACTGATGCTGACGTGATCAATGCCTTCACCTGCGACACGACGTGCGAGGCGCTTGTCCACACGCTTAGATGCAAGGCCCCTTGAATGACCCGGGGTCTTCTAGATGATGCCACCAAGTATGCAACAGGCAAGGAGGTTGTCTAGGCCAACTTCAACGGCAAGGCCACGGCCGCCGCCCGCCTCAGTGGTGGTGACGGTGGGTGACGACCTTGCTATAGCCCAATGCTGCCACGACAAGAGGGCCTAGGACAAGAAGCGTTATAGGGAGGAGATAGTGGCCGCGGCCGAACGTGCCACCCAACCTCAACCCCGTGGGAGGGGTCCATGCCCCGAGCACTTTGAGGAGGCGCTCGAGGCCCCTTGCCCGTCCCATGGGGGATAGGCAAAGCATCTCCTCAAAGACTGCACGACCATGAGGGGCTACTTCTGTGGCACCCTAGGCGAGCCGAACAAGGCCTAGAAGCCTACCCAGATGACCGGTGCGGCGGCGGGTGGCGCCCAGGAGGAACACAGCAAGTTCCCTAGGCCAAGCAGTGCCTCATGTTCTTCGGGGGCTCCTAGGTGTACGAGTCCTGCCGCCAGCACCGCATCACCGAGCAGGAGGTGAACATTGTTGACACCCTAGCCATCCAACGTAGCTCCAGTGGTCGCAGACGGCCATCACCTTTGACCAGGGTGATCACCTTGATCGCGTCCCCCATCCTGGGCGCTACCAGCTCGTGGTCAACCCGATCATGGGCACCATGCGCCTGTTCAAGGTGCTCATGGATGGAGGTAGCGGCCTCAACATCCTCTATGCCAGCACCCTCGATTGGAGAAGATCCCTCGGAGCAGCCTGTGCCCATGCAATACGTCATTCTACGAGGTCATCCCGGGTAAGGAAGCCGTGCGACTCGGGCGCAGCCGGCTCAACGTCACCTTCGGCCAGCGAGACAAGTTCCAGAAGGAGCTGCTCACCTTCAAGGCGGTGGACTTCCCCGGCACCTACCATGCGCACCTCGAACGGCCATGCTTCGCCAAGCTCTTGGCTATCCCCAACTACACCTACTTTGAAGTTGAAGATGCCTAGCTCGAACGGGGTCATCACCGTCGAGGGAAGTTTGGAACAGACCTACTATTGTGAATAGGACTGCATCGATCAGGCGGTTGCATTGTCCACAGCATGTGGCCCCGTTGGCTATGGCCACAGCGCGGGGAAAGCACTAACAGGAGAGGAGGCTCTAGCAATGCCGATGCTCGATCGACCGAGCTCTGGCAAGACACCCAACACAGCTGGCAGCTACGACGGCTCGGCTGGCCCCTCCATCCATGCGCTCGCCCCCCTAGAACTGGCTGACCCGATCGAGGTGACTTCTGATCATTCCCCAGAGGGAAGGTCGCTGTCGAGCCCCCCCGCCCACTAGCTCAGCGCCCGCACGAAGGCCAGCTTGCCCGTCCTCCACACCGATGAGGCACCCAGCTGGCCCAACCTCTGTGTTCTTTGTGTTCTTGAGTCCACCCGAGCCACCAGAGACCTCACACTCAGTGACATCCGACGAATAACAATGCTTGCCGCGGTTTCGACCCCGCGACACCGAGGTCAAACAAAGTTGAGTTTTTATGTGTTGGAGGGGTAGCCACGGTTGGGCCTGGTGCTCCACACGCTGCAAATGCCACTGGTACGTAGGCCTGAGCCAAAGTGAATCGCATATTTTTTTGGGTAAAAAGTCCCCTCTATCTCCCTAAACTATAGCGAACTTTAAAACCAAATATCTTACCCCTTGAACTCTCAAAACCTTTCAAATTATGTCCCTAGTTTGGAGTGGTTTTTAATGCGGTTTTATCTATTTTACTTAAAAATAAAAAATAATTGATTTATTTAAAACCAGTAGTATAGTGCCCGTGCTAACGCCACGGCTTTATTTTAGAGATGCACATGAAAGCAACCAAATGATGTTATTTTTTTCCGTGCTAACACCATGGCAACCTTCGGTAGTACAAATCAAACATTTAAAAGATAATATATGCATTGGTAACAAAGCATAGTTGTGGTATGTTTATGATTCACTAAAAAACAACGATACATAGAGTTTGATACTTTAGCACTGATCTCCTTTGAAATACATTGATAACTTCACAGGACACTCAAAGGGTTAGAACTACAATAAGTATGTTTTCTGCCAATCTTCTTCTGTACACTAGATACAGAGGCCCAAATAAGTATGTCTTGGTGGCAGTGATCGCCGTGGCAAATCTTCTGCAAGGTGTGTGCAAAGCACCTTTCTACCAAATCTTCTCTGCAGCTAGCAAGCATGAGATGGTCCAGACAATTGCGGATGGATGCAGCTATGTTGCATTGAAGAATGAAATTAGCCTGTTCTAAACATCACACTTTAAAAATAGAGGAAGTATTAATCAAATAGACTATATGAGAATTATTTATTGGGAACTTACAATTCTACTTTCTTGAAGGATCTCACGAGAAACTGGGAAACTGCAGAGAAAGATACATTTAGTAACTTAATCATGCCAACTGTCAGACACCACAATCATGCCAACTCTTAGTAGACACCACAAAGTGTATGATGACAAAGAATGTTTAGATACTAACAAAATAGTATATTGCCCATGCTAATGCTACGGCCACATTAAATCCCATGTTAATTCTAGGTTAAATATAAAACATGCATCGGACCCATACGTTACACATTATAGCCTATATTGACCGTAGCGTGACGGACCAAGTTAAGTCCAAAGTTAATTTGGTATCCATGCAGAACATTCCATAAAGGCTGCTTTATTCCTGAACAAATTAATGAAAACTGTGAGATTGCAAGATTTAGTAAAACATAATTAATCATGCCATTGTCAGGACATTTATAATTTGTGCCAATGCAAGATATGAATCTCTCTCCTTTACAAACCATGATATAGCAGCTCCAAGTGATACAAATTATTTTTTCAGGTAACTAACGTAAGCTCAAGAGAGGAATTTGTACAAACATTTTAGCATGGTAACTACACCTGTATGTGCTTCCCTGCATGGGCATTTTTCTCAGTTGCTTGGCACCTACCAAAGAGACTGGCTCACTTCGTGAAATGTTGATCAAGCAGTAACCTGACCTTGATGGATGAGCCAAATGCCATGCAGGTCTCTCCTTCTAACTTTACAACATCAGCCAAAAAGGAATTTGAGTTTAGGTAGAATTGGTTTATAAGAGGCTACATTAAAAAATAAAAGAAAATGACAATGGTGAGAATAGCTTCATTGTTTTCAATTGGAATAGTTAGATCTCATCTGTTTCATGCTGTTTTGTCAACTTTACTTAACCATACTTCTTTTTTTTTTATCAAAACAGTAGGGAAGGCCCCTACCTGATATTTTTTTGGATTTCAATTAAAAGAAAGAATGGTCTGTACACAAGAGTAACAGAAGAAGATAAAGTACAAGGCCATAATGCCCAAAGGAGAAAAGAAACGAAAAAACGAAAAAACGAAAAAACTAAGTGAAACTCTCCTTCCAGTGAATTAGCGCAGTCTGTCTACTTGGCCTGGCCTTAGTACAAACAAGGTCAAGCTCCTCCTTGAACTGTCTTTTCCAATTGCTGAGGTTGGCATGCACATTGTCAAATATGACTGCATTTCTTGTTACCCAAATGATCCAGCATGTAGTGATGAAGATTTCTCTAAAAATTGGGCTTCCAAAGGTTGTTCTGGCATCAATAATCATATCTAAAGGTGGCAAATTTTGGTTCCAACATATAGGGATGCTGTTCCAACATGCTGTACTGAAGTTGCATTCAAAAAACAAATGCAAACTAGTTTCCTCACAGTCAGCATTACACAGAACACAATTGTAATTTTCAAGAAGCATGTTCTTCCTCAAAAGATTCCTTGTGTTGATTCTATCCCTGAGCAAGAGCCAAAAGAAAAACTTATGTTTACCAAGGTTGCTAGAGCCAAAAGATTCCTTGTATTGAAAGAGGGGAGAAGTTGTTGTGTGACCATTCATAATTTTGTAAGCCTTCTTACTACTGTATTTACATGATCCCCAAGAATAGCACCATATGTCCTTTGTATCTGCATTCCAAATTCTCTGCTGGATGAGAGTTTGCAGTTGTACTAGCTGATTTGCAGCTCGTGTCGACAAGGGCAGGCTAAACAATCTGCTTTCATCTTGAGTCAGAAAGAAACAAATGGAACATTTCTTCTTTCTAGTAAAGGAGAATAATTGGGGGAACATATCTTGGAGCTTTTGATCTAACCAATTATTCGCCCAGAAAAGAACAGACCTTCCATTGCTTGGATTGCACTTGGCAAAATCTCTGAATTTATGAAAAAGAGTCATAATGTCTTTCCACCAAAAGGATCCAATTGGACTTCTAGCATGTGGTGGTGTCTGAGAGTTAGAGTAAAATTTGGACCATGTCATGGATACCCAAGGTATGTCTACCTCATTGTAGAATTTGTCCAAAAACTTCATGAGTAAAGCATTGTTCTGACTCTTGATATCAATTATACCCAGCCCACCCTGATCCTTTGGTTTACAGACTATTTCCCAGGCAGCAAGACAAGTTCCTCTCCTGTTGATGTCTCCCTTGCTCCATAAGCAGTGCCTTCTATAGATATCAATTTGCTTAATAACCTGAGCTAGAATTTTAAGACTGCACATGTAGAATGTAGGAAGAGCTGAAAACACAGAGTTTACTAGAATGAGCCTTCCATCATAAGATAAGTGTTTACTGACTCCACAAAGTCTTTTCTCAATCTTTGTCAACAGAGGTGTAAATTCTTGCTTAGTAGGCTTGGTTAGTCCAAGTGGGAGCCCCAGATATGTGAAAGGCATAGATCCTATGCTGCAACCAAAAGTTCTAGATAAATGAATGACCTTGTCATCTGCTAAGTTGATGGGCACCAAGAAAGATTTCCTGAAGTTCACATGTAAACCACTGGAATCAGAGAAGGATCTCAATAAGCACTTGAGGTTAAAAAGAGTTCTAGCATCTCCAGGCAAGATGAGAAGAGTGTCATCAGCATACTGTACAATTGGGAAGTCACCTCCAAAGGAATCACTAAGTGGGTGCTTGAGGATGCCCATCTGCCAAGCTTTGTTGACAACAGATTGAAGAAGATCAGCTGCTAAGACAAATAACAG
This sequence comes from Miscanthus floridulus, assembly GCF_019320115.1. Taxonomy (NCBI): domain Eukaryota; kingdom Viridiplantae; phylum Streptophyta; class Magnoliopsida; order Poales; family Poaceae; genus Miscanthus; species Miscanthus floridulus. The sequence goes on from NC_089589.1 coordinate 46,402,011, forward strand.
GGGTGAGAGTGGGTCACCCTGCCTGACCCCTCTTTTACATTCAAATCCTTTACTAGGAATACCATTCAGTAGCACAGAGGAAGTACCTGACCCCAAAATATTTTTGAATCCAACTTATCCATCTTGAAGAAAATCCTTTGTATTTAAGGATTTGCAAAATGACCTCATGCTCTAGTTTATCAAAGGTCTTTTCAAAGTCCAGTTTTAGAATAATGACTTCCTTTTTTGAGTGATGACAGAGATGAAGGAATTGGAATGCCCATGCTAGACAATCTTGGATTGTTCTTCCTTTGATGAATCCATATTGATTGGTGTGTACTAGTTGCAGGATCACAGATTGCATCCTAGTTGAGAGCAGCTTTGTGATGCACTTAAGACTGTAATTCAAGAGAGAAATAGGCCTATAATCATCAACTGTTTTAGGATTGTTCTTTTTAGGGATTAGCGTAATGAAGGAGGAGTTCACACTCTTTAAGTCTGTATTCCGATGATAAAAATCTCTGAACAATCTTGTGAAGTCACCTTTGATTATATCCCAACTCTTTTTAATGAACAATCCATTGATCCATCTGGTCCAGGGGCATGGTCATTTGGCAGAGATGTGATGACAGCCTCAATTTCACTTTGACTGAACTCACTGTCTAGAAAATCAAGATTATGCTCTGCCAATAGGGAGCTGAGATCATAATGTATGTTAGAAAATTCACGGATTCCCAACCTTTGCTTATAAGATTCCAATAGCAAATTTTCCTTGTGCCCATGCTCTGTGACAATAGTACCATCAGGATTTATAAGTGATAAAATGAAATTTCTCTTGTGTGTTATAGTAGCCATAATGTGAAAAAAGGTACTATTTTCATCCCCAAATTTCACCCATCTTACTTTGTTTCTCTGTTTCCAATATATGCTCTTAGATTCCAATAGAGATGCATGGTGCTCCTTGACCAGTCTTTTGAAGGCCTTTTCTAGATATGAAAGTGGTCTTTGCTCCTCAAGACCATCCATGAGCAGTAGAACCCAATTGCAGTTATAAATTAGCTTGCTTAGTTTGGAGAGGTTCTTACTCCATTTTCTTAGACCAGCTCTGACATGTTTGAACTTTGAAGACAGGTTTTTGGATGCATTGGCATATACTGGTGAATTATTCCAATGAAGATCCACAATGTTTAGAAAATCAGCATGATCCACCCAATAATTCTCAAACCTGAAAATATTTGATCTGGGGATTGAGCTTCCAATGTGCAGTACATAAGGGATGTGATCAGAAATTGGTCTTGACAAAGATTGTACATGTGTAGCAGGATAGGAGAGGGTCCAGCCAGAAGATGTGAAAGCCCAATCCAACTTGACAAGAAGAGGGTCAGATTGCATGTTGGTCCAAGTGTAGCTTCTGCCATTGAAAGGTATTTCAAGTAAGTCCAAATCAGAAATAATTTCATTAAACAAATTCATTTCTAACAGATCACCTCCTGGTTTGTTTGTATTTTCAGGTTGCCTGATCAGATTGAAATCCCCATCAAGTAACCAGTCATCAAACTCACTGGTATCAAGATTCATCAGCCAAGTGGCAAAAGCTTGCTTCTGGTTGGACTGTGAAGGGCCATATATGTTTGAAATATGAAAAATCTTGTTATCAAGCTTGTTTCTCATCTTAATAGTGATGGCATAAGAGTTTATCTGGATTACAGAGCCCTCAAACACACTACTGTTCCAAGCAGTTAAGAGACCACCTGCAGCTCCAACTGAGGGAGAAAAAGCAAACTGATCGAAATTTCTGGGGCAGAATTTTTTAATGTAAAAGATGTCAAAAATCTCTCTTTTTGTCTCCTGAATACAAATGATTTGACAAGCACTCTCTATAATTTTCGCTCTTAAAGCATCCACTTTTCCTGAGAATTAATGCCTCTGATATTCCAAAACAAAATTTTACTGTATCTTCTGCTATCCATAGACACAATGTATGTAAGAAAGACAAAGTTTGTTCATCCAAATGACAAACTGGATCAGCCAACTTCTGTATCTGTGGGGATGTGAATGAAGCCTATGTATGTCTGTGTTATAAACCATGCACCCAACTTTACCATTTCGACAAATGTTAGCATGATTACAAAAGATTAGAGTAGAGGGCAACTTTACCATCTCGAGACTCACATAACCAAGCTCAGAGATAGGAGTCAAGTCCACAAAGAAATGAAAAGCATTAACAAGGAACACAAGCATCAGAGACAGGTAACCGAAACACTTCCCAGGTTTATTAAAGTAACAAAGGGTGCAATAGTACATGAACTTATTTTTCCAGTACACCGACTGGAACCTGGGACTAGATAAGTGACAGACATCTAAACTTAGATAACTCTGGAGCAACAAAAGCAGCACCTTTGCAGGTGCACATAGGGACAAGTCTGTGTTACTACTCATCTATATTGTCTTTCTCAAGAAGAGCAGCAGAAGCAACCTCAGGCTGGATCTGTAGAAAACCAGTTGCAATTCCTTCCAGAATCGCTTTTGAGAGATGTGGTGCAGCTCCATAGGTTGAGGGTCCAGGTATGATAGCCAGAGGGGTGGGATCAGCAACAGCTTCCTCAACAGTGACTGTCTCCTTAACCTGTTTGGCTGCCTTGGCACTTGCAGCATCCTTGTAGCCTCCAAGCTTGTTTGCAATTCTTCTGCTACACCTCAGAAAGCTATCATCCAACTTCTCCTTAACCTTCAAGCTCTTTCTCTTGCGTGGAGTCTGGAAAACAGCAGGAGCTTCATCCAGGATCTCTACTTCTTCGTCCTCATTTTCAGTTTCTGCCTCTTCTTCTCCAAACTCTGCATCAGCATTTCCAATTACTGTATCAACCTCTTCATCATCAGACGAGACGTAATCCAAGACAATCTTTTCCAAGGATGATCCCCCAATCTGTGGAGATAGAAGGAAGGCAAGATGTATGAGGAGACGTTGATCATTAAAATATGTGGGTATCAATGTGCCATGATCAATAACTAACAGATTGAGGAAGGAAAGAAAGTTAGATGCAGGTGTGATAGATATGAAATTCAGTACCTCTTTCAGAATGGATGGAACCACCGCAATGAGGGGATCAGAGGGCACACTAGGACCATAGATATCTGATCTAATTATGGGAGCCTAGAACTGCACAATAGCATTAGCTGGAGTGGGACTTGGCAGGTTCTGAAAGCTCCTCAGTTGAACTGACCCAATGCGCACAGCCTATGCATTGTGCACACTCTGAATATCTAAATATCTTGGTGCAACCTGCTCTTGCCATCGGCTTGGCCCTGCTGCTTCAAGATTCATAGCAGAAACTCCATTGGAGGCAGTTGGGGTGGCATCAGACAGTATAGGTGGGGCAAATCCCATCCAGCGTGGAGGCTACGCTGGACGAGGATGCAGAGGTCCAAAAGAAATGAACGCATCTTCATCTTGTGGCTCGATGACGCGCTGCTTTTTTAGAACATAGCACGGGACAGTCTAGGAACGCCCCTTCTGTGGTAAACCTCCATTCACCTTGACAGAATCTAGAATTTTAGCATCGTCATTGAGGTACACCTTGACAACCACCCTAGCTAGAGTTTCTGGTCCATGCCAGTGCACCATGATTCCAAAACCAGAAACAGCTCTAGCTATCATCAGAGCATTGCGCAAATCTTCTGGAAAACCAACAAGCATGATCCAGGCCTCACGATCCAAATCAAAAGTACGGGCATTATCACTTTCATCATGCTTCACAACATTCATGGTGTAGTTGCCTAGACTGAACTCAGGGCCAAGAAAACGCTCTCTCTCTAGTGGGGAGATAAAACGAACATAGGCATCCCCAAGAGCACAGGGTTGTACCTCGATGATTCCAGCCTGATGAACATCCTGGAAGAAGTAGCTTAGTGCAGACTCCATGCTGGCGAAATCTTCCTTGTGGACTTGGGGCTGGAGCTTCACTATCGCAAGATCTTCATTGGATAGGGTGTAGCACCCAGTCACATACGCCTCGAGACGGAGCGGCGGGCGTGGCACGGGGTCCTCCAGCGCGAACCCCTTGGGGACGTGCGGCAGTGGATCGCAAGCCCAGTTGGTCATGGGAGGCGAGGAGCTGGGTTTCTGCATAGTAGGCAGGGGAACAGAGGAGACGGAGGCTTCGAGGGTGGGAGACGGAGCCGAGTTTATAGCGTTTTTCTCAATTCCATCGCCCAGCCGAGATATGGGCCGAAAATGCCGATGTTTCCGGGCCTTCGAGCGACAGACAGAAAATATATGTCCATAGTTGAAGCAGCAATTGCATCTTACCATGTTAGTGCAATCTTTCCGCAAATGATTCGGGCCCAGGCATCTGTAACAGTACCGGTTATTCGAAAGCAGGTGACGGGCCTTAAGCGATGACGTAATTTGCAGCAATGATTGAGTATGCAGTAAAGTAACAGATTCAAAATTCGAAAACATCGATGCTTTGGGCTTGGGCTTAGGCATGAAATGTGCCAGAGAGGCCGGGTACTGGTGAGCTCCTATCTGCAGCTTTGGGATCCAGCGATGAACAGATTTTGGCCTCAGAAAAAACTTTGAATCAGATTGGTTGCCAGAATGCACATGAGTAGAACGTTTCTGGAAATTGGATGGAGTGAGGCGTTGAAAAACAGATTTTTTCACAAAGGGAGAGGAACGGGCAATTTCAGCATAGCTTTTTTTAGATTTATGATTAACCAAGGTCCATTCAGCCTCTTGTTCTAAGCACCAGAAATCATACTCTTTCTGCCAATTAGCTCCACCATCCCTCCACAGAAAGAAGAAGATGGCAAAGGATTTGCAAGAAAAACTTTTCATCTTGTGAACCATAATTCCAACTTTTTTACAAGAAACCGAGAAACCAAACATCCAACCAGAGAGGTGGAAGACAATGAAATCCTTAGCTACACCACCCAGATAGGCTTGTAGAATCAAACCGACAGAATCTTCATTCAAACGAATCGAAGAACGGCCAAAACTCACAACTAGATGGAAAGCCGTTGAAGGAGGCGATGTGGAAGGACTCACCGAGCAACCAAAGCGCTGTGAAACCACCTTGGCAAACTCATTTCCTAGCTCGTAGCACAAATCAGAGAGACCACCCATGATCGATCGGGAAGGACACCAGAGGGATCACCAGGGAGCGCCATGGATAGAGGGAACACCGGGGAAGAGGGTGGGAGAGCGAGGGAGGATGGTGGGAGAGGGAGTACTCATGGTACTGGTGTAACCATACTTCTTTGAGTGCAGGATATAAAAACTAAATTTATCAATGTGTCCCCAAACATAAAATGCACCAAACATAAGTAACTGGCCTGAAACTGTAAAGATGCATAAACATACCAATGCAGAGAAGAAAAGCCGACACGCTGCTGCAGTACTGCAATTTTGGAGTGCAGAAAACAACAAGGCAGAGATCAAGGGATCTCTGGGCAGCACCTGCATGAAAGGCAGAAATTAAACTTCTGGAGTTTGGCGACCAATTTGGCCAAGTACAGTCTGCAACCAAAGAAATCGAGGATAACTCTCAAAGCTATGACAGATATCCTTTCCAACTAAACTTCATTTTGGCATGCCCAACAAACTGCACCCAAGTATATGTAACAGTGACAGAAGCAAATATGATCTAATGCCACCCAAGTATTCAACAGTCAATTAAGTACGTGTGAGTGTGACTTATCTCTTGTTGCGATTAAGATCACCATTGTCACCTTCAGCACTCACTACGGCAACTTCTTACCAGAATCGCAAATCCAAACAAATTAGTGCATAAGTCAATGACCTGAAGAACACATCGCACATATGGGAGTCAAATTTGTAGCAATCACTCAAGAGTTGAAGAAAAATAGAGCAGAATTTTCTTTCATGAGGAGAGCAAAAACAATATTCCACTGAAGAAAATTAAACTATGTAAAAAAGAAATAGACAGTCAAAAAATTGAAGAACACAAGAACGCCATGCGGAGAAGGGCTCAGGATGGAACCTGACCCTGGGAGACTCAACACGTCACCAGCCGATATGATCTTGGGCGCAAGTCATCCCCATCCCCATCCCCAGCCCCAACTCCCGGACCTGCTCGTCCGCTGCTAGCCTGGAGGTCGACCAGGGCATGTGCAGGCGCGGCCGCGTGGGGCCGGCTGGACGCCCACGCTCCGGCCTCCAGATCCGGGCGCTCCAGGCAGGTCCGCCGCCCGCCGGCCACCTCCCGCCGACCAACCAAACGCCCTTCCCTGCTGTCCCCATCCGATCCCACCCTCGTGCGTCCCCGAACCACGCGCAGCGTGGCGAGCCTGCGGCCGCCGGCCGGGTCACCACGAAAAAGAATCTGCGATTTTTTTGGAACCGGCGCCGGTGGCTCCGCCCGCCGCCCACCGTTCCCACCGCCACGGCCTCTATTTCTCCCCACTCCCCCCTTGGATGCTCTACTCTTCGCCGCCACCTCCTCCCTCCCCCAGGTGATTGTGACTCCCTCAGGCGCCCGAATCTCCTTCTCGCTCCCCACCCGCCGACTCCACCACGAGATCTCTGGCAGCCCGGGCCATGGTCGCCGCCTCCGGCCACGCGCTGCTGTGGGTGGCCGCAACCTGCCCGGGGCGAACGCGTGGTGGTCGGGCGGTGCACGGGGCGGCGTCGACGCGGCTGGAGGGCAGGGGTGTGGGTAAGATGTGCGGCCGCAGGGTTTTTTTCGCTTTTCTTTTTTTCCCCGGAGGGAGCAGGGATGGAACCTTGAGCGTTGCGTGTCGGATACGTGCGCGAGAGGGATGCAACCTATTGGTTTGGCTGTGGCTTTCGTAAATGATAATAAATTTTTAGTCGGAACAGTATTTTTCTTTCACACAAACCAGCCAACAGTACTTTTTCACGAACCAGCAACGATATGAACCTGTCAACCGAACAGGCTGATGGACGCGTGGCTTGCGCCGCAGAGGATAAGGACGTTGACACACACGATCTCCACCGTTGGATTTGATTGAGTAGTGAGACAGAAGGCTTTCAAGTAAATCAGGATGGTTTGTTTCAAAGGTTTTATATTTAGCAAATAAAAAATGGTGAATAAGTAGGATACATAGATATAAAATGTCTCTAAACTTTTAATTTTTTTATAAAATCCATAAATAGATTGGGACAAATCCGAATAAAATATTTATAGGTAATAAAAACATTTTGTAAACATCAAATAATTTGTTTTAGCTCTACAAAAATGGGAAATAAATATCTAGAAAATTCTAATTAATCTATAAACAAGTTTTAAAAAAACATTGCATGGCAAAAATATGAGATGAAATCAGCATAAATCCAAAAATACATTAATGGAGAATGATTTCATGCTATGGATTCGTGCTTGTTGCATAACATGTTTTTTTATTGAGAAAAGTTTTCAAAACACGTTTAGATATCAATTATAATGTTGCCCGATTCTTTTTTATTTTATGGATATTTTCCATTTTTCTAGAGCTAAATATATTTTTTTAAGTTTCTAGAGTTATTTTTTAGCTTGAAATATGGTATTTGTATTGTGGTATCGCAATGTATCTTCAAAACTTTTTGGAACTTTTAAAGCCTTGAAACATTTTCTGTTTCTTAAACACCTTGTCAACTTTTTAAAAATATTTAACTACAAAGTGGACAAAATTAGCTTCAAAACCACTCGAAACTAGGGCAAGTAGGTAATTTGAATGGTTTTGAGATGGTTAAGTTTTCTAGGTTTTGAGTGTTAGAAATTTAGGCATTTTCATTATCAGTTTAATCCAGAAAAATAACATCAGCGGCTTCATGATGGCATATATGTGCATGTGTATATCTTTAACGAATGCTACAGCATGCACAGATGACATACAGATAGATACAGTGAAAGCACAGATTACAGTAATCAGAAAGATTAGACTGTACCCAGCGGAGGGTCCTATGCCGAGGGCATCAGAGGCTCCCTTCGCACTAGTCGACATAGTGCGTTGCTCGAAGTCGCGGACCACAGTCAGTGCAGGACGATGTTCGCAGTGCAGTCCCACGAACGGATCACCAGGAAGAAGACGCCTTGATGTTCCGCAGGCAATCACCAGGAAGAAGACGTAAGTGGACGAGCAGTCACGGATCACTTCCCAAAAACCTAATCGTCGCACACCCCGTGCAAGGTTGTCAAGCGGACGAGGGTTCTGAAGGCACCTGCTCTCCCGCTGCTCCGTGCGCACAGAGGTATAGGACAGGGAAGCTAGAAGGCTGCTGAGATGTGGTTTCTCTTAGGAGCGGTTGCGGAAAATAGAGATCTGGACTGATGGAGAACTGCGGATATATGGCTGCGACGGGAAGGGAGAGAGGCAGCGGAGAATCCTATGAGACGAAGAAACGGAAGCGGAAAGGACGATAACTGATGCAATCAGTTCGCCTCCACCATCAAAGGGAGTAACTCCCGTGATTATGTGGATTAAGTGGCAAAAGACTGGCCACGCCCGTCCATTCGCTCATCGCCTGCCTGCCTCTTCTCGCCACGCCACGCCACGCCACGGCCCGGCCATGGCTCGGCCCGGCCCAGCCAGCGGCAGCAGCGGCGCACGTGCGCCCGTGTGGCACACCTTTATCCTTTTCTCAGCTTCTCAATTTAGATGAATAATTTCCATCCATATAAGCTGAGTTAACGTTCAGTCAAAATCCCGTATGGTATTAAACTATACAACGCTTAATATTGCGTACCATAGAGTTTTATTTGATTTATTAAATATTATATGGGCCAAGCCCATATTATATCCAACAATCCCCACCAAACTCTAAGGTTTATAACAAAGTAGTCTCAGAACCACATTTCTTTTATATACTAGTGTTTCGATGGAGACTGTTAAGTTCAACATCCATCTAGAGCAATAGTTTCACCCAGTCACAACTGAACAATGGACTAGGCTTTAAATTACTAGTTTTGTGTGAGGTGAATGTCACTAAAGTCCTTAGCTGATACTTGGCTGCAAAAGGCATCCCCTCTAGTTGAAGCATATAAGTCATACTCCAGTGCCTTTCATGAGTATTTAGATATCACCCAAATCTCATAGACTGTGACCAGCAGCCTAACTCATATAAGTGTGCTCCTCAAAAGATGTTCTGTAGGTCAACATCTTTGCTTTAGCAAGCCGCTTGGAACACTTTAAGGTAAAAACCAACCTGCCTTACAGATAGGAAAGATGTGCATCAGAAATGAGTCTTACTAAGGATCTTTCCTCACAATTTACTACTAGCTTGTTTCACCATTCTACTTCACAGGATCTCCGATCATATAGAACAGGTTACCACTATAGTAAATTTCAAGTGGGTCTCAAACCCATCTCTCTCGATGCACTTTCTATCACATTGCGTGACAGACCCTTAGTGAATTGATCTGCCAGATTGTTAGACGTGTGAACATAGTCCAATGCTATTACTCCGGAGTTTCTCAATTTTCTGACAGATTTTCAGTCATCTCTTAACGTGTCTTGTGGACTTCATGTTATCCTTAGAACTATTAACCTTCGTAATCATAGTCTGGTTATCATAGTTCATAGAAATAGCCGGTATGGGTTTTTCAACAACCGGTAAATCCATAAGCATATCACGAAGCCATTCGGCCTCAGAGTAGTGGTGTCTAATGCTGTGAGTTCTACTTCCATTGTAGACTTTGTTAAGATAGTCTGTTTGGAAGACTTCTAGGAAACAGCGCCACCTTCAAGCAAAAACACATGTCCACTTGTGGCATAAAGCTCATCAGCATCAGAGATCTAGTTGGCATCACAATAGCCTTCCAACACTTTTGGATGTACGGTATAATGAATACCGTAGCTCATGGTGCCTTTTAGATAGCGCAACACCCTCTCAAGAGCACGCTAGTGATCATCTCCCGGGTTTGACACAAACCAGCTCAGCTTGCACACAACAAAAGAGATGTCAGGCCTAGTTGCACTAGCAAGATACATGAGCGAACCAATGATTTGGGAATATCTCAACTGATCCCTTGCTATTCTCCAATTTTTCCTCAATAGCACACTAGGGTCATAAGGTGTAGGAGCAGGTGCACAGTCACTAAATCCAAAGCGACTCAGTATGTTTTCCACATAGTGGGATTGTAACAGAGTTACCCCAGCATCACCTTCTCTTAGAAGCTTGATATTAAGAATAACATCAGCCTCTCCCAAATCTTTCATCTCAAAATTATTGATTAAGAATTCCTTCACCTCCTCGATCACTTTGAGGCTGGATTCGAAGATCAGTATGTCATCAACATATAAGCACAAAATGACTCCACCCCCACCATACCGATAGTACACACATTTGTCAGCTTCATTCACAACAAAGCCAGCAGATGTTAAAGTTCTATCAAACTTCTCATGCCACTGCTTAGGAGCTTGTTTCAGGCCATATAATGACTTTAATAATTTACACACCTTGCCTTCTTGACCATTTGCTACAAATCCATCCGGCTGATCCATATAGATCTCCTTCTCCAACTCTCCATTTAGGAAAGCTGTCTTAACGTCCATTTGATGAACGATAAGACCATAAGAGGCTGCCAGGGAAAGCAAAACTCGAATTGTGGTCAATCGGGCAACCGGTGAATAAGTATCAAAGAAATCCTCACCTTCCTTTTGAGTATAACCCTTGGCCACAAGAATTGCCTTGTATCTCTCAATAGTACCATCAGGCCTAAGCTTTTTCTTGAACACCCATTTGCACCCTATAAGCTTGCACCCATAGGGACGATCAACAATTTCCCAAGTTCCATTAGACATAACAGAATCCATCTCACTCCGTACTGCTTCCTTCCATAAGTCAGCATCAGGAGAGGAATATGCCTCTTCAATGGTCGTTGGTGTGACATCCACAAGGTACACAATATAGTCATCACCAAAAGACTTTGCAGTCCTCTGTTTCTTACTTTTCCTTGTGACTATAGTGTCATCCCCCTCGGGATTTTGCATATAGGGTTCCTCAGTTTGTTCTATCAGAGTAAAATTTTAATGCTCATGGGGAACTATAAATTCATGACTAGTCGTGCCAGGTGCATTTTTCATGGGAAACTCATTCTCAAAAAATGTAGCGTCTCTAGATTCCATGATTGTATCAACAGCCATCTCAGGAACACTAGAGTTTATGATTAAAAATCTATAACCCATGCTATGAATAGCATAACCAAGAAAGACACAATTAACAGTCTTTGGTCCAAGCTTTTGCTTTTTGTTTATTGGCACATTCACCTTTGCCAAACAACCCCAAGTTCACAGGTAAGAGAGATTTAGTCTCTTCTTCTCCCATTCCTCGAATGGTGTAATTTCTTTGTTCTTTGTGGGCACTTTATTCAGGACATGACATGCTGTCAATATAGCTTCACCCCACCATTCCTTAGATAGTCCCGTAGTCTCTAACATGGCATTTAGCAAATCAGTTAGAGTGCGGTTCTTTCTCTCTGCAATCCCATTGGACTGTGGTGAGTATGGTGGCGTCCTCTCATGAATAATTCCATGCACTGCACAAAACTCAAAAAATTCATTTGAGAAATATTCTCCCCGCGATCAAAACGCAAACGCTTGATTTTCTTCTCAAGTTGATTTTCTACCTCAGCTTTATAGACCTTAAAATAATGCAACGCTTTATCTTTAGTTTTCAATAACTACACGTAGCAAAATCTAGTACAATCATCTATAAATGTCATGAAGTATCGTCTAACGCCTTTAGTCAATTCGCCATTCATTTAACATAAATCAGAATGAACGAGTTCTAATGGTGCCAAGTTCCTCGCCTCAGCAGCCTTGTGAGGCTTGCGCGGTTGCTTCGATTACACACACACCTGGCACTTAGAATCTCTGACCAAGTTAAATTTCAGGATTAAATTCAGATTTGTAAGCCACGTGAGACAGCCAAAATTAATGTGACAAAGTCGTGAATGCCATATATTCAACTTATCCGAAACATTAACATTGTTCACCACTTTATTACACGCGTCATCAAGCAAAGATAAGCAGAACAAGCCTCCACAATCATAACATTTTCCAACAAATGTTCCATGTCTCGACACAACACATTTATTGGACTCAAGTACAATTTTAAAGCCATCGCGACACATCTGAGAAGCGCTAACAAGATTCTTCTTGATGGATGGGACATGCTGCACGTTCTTTAATAGCACCGTCTTTCCCAAAGTAAACTTTAAAACGACTGTACCAGCACCAAGAACACGCGCATGCAAACCGTTTTCCATCAGCAAGGCTCCAGTCATATCAGCCTGATAGGAAGTAAACAAAGAAACATCAGCACACACATGAATATTAGCACCGCTGTCCATCCACCACTCAGGTGAAAGACAAACTGAGAGAACAAAAGGTAAAGAATTATCATACCCAAATGTTCCTCCTCCAGTCTCTCTAATTACCACGTTTGCTGATTTCTTTTCTTGCTTATATTTGCGGTCTGGGTATGCACTTGCCCAATGCTCATCACTCCCGCAAACAAAGAACCTCCACCCTTCTTGTTGTTTTTCTTCTTAAACTGTGCAGTTTGCTTAGGCTTTGCATTGGTGTTCTCTTGCATGTTCTTCTTCTTTTTGTTACGAGATGCAATTGAGTTTTTCTTCTGCACCATATTGGCGGCGGAAGACTCAACTCCTTTTCCATGGTTGTCTTTTACTCTTGCCCTCTCCTCAACATCAAGATATCCAATAAGCTCAGCCACGCTAAACTCTTGTCTCTTGTGTTTTAGAGAAGTAGCAAAATCCCTCCAAGAAGGTGGCAACTTAGCGATTATACAGCCGACCACAAACTTGTCGGGCAACAAACATGGGAAATGTTCTAGTTCCTTTGCCAGCGCCTATATCTCATGAGCCTGTTTGACCATAGAATGGTTTTCAACCATTTTGTAGTCATACAGCTGCTCCATAAGGTATAGCTCACTGCCAGCATCAGAAACTCCAAACTTTGCCTCAAGAGCATCCAATAACTCTTTGCCTGATGTGCAAAATATGTAGTTTTTCTCATACTTGGGATGAAGTGCACTGATTATGGCACCTTGAAATAGGTTATCGACGGCCAAGAACTTTTCTCCTCCTCAGGAGTAAACTGTTCAGGCTTCCCCTATGCGGCGTGATAGCAGTTCATCGCAGTTAACCACAATACCATCTTGGCACGCCATATCGTGAAATTCTTGCATCAAAATTATTTGGCTTCAAAGCCACAGCAAAACCACTGACAGAAAATTGCCTAACATTAGGTTTTTGAATTATTAGAAATTTAGGCATTTTCATGATCAGTTTAATCTAGAAAAATAACATCAGCACGTTCATGACGGCATATATGTGCATGTGTATATCTTTAACGAACGCTACAGCATGCAGAGATGACATACAGATAGATACAGTGAAAGCACATATTACAGTAATCAGAAAGATTAGACTGTACCCAGCGGAGGGTCCCATGCCAATGGCAACGGAGGCTCCATTCGCACTAGTCGACATAGTGCGTTGCTCGAAGTCGCGGACCACAGTCAGTGCAGGACGATGTTCATAGTGCAGTCCCATGAATGGATCACCAGAAAGAAAATGCCTTGATGTTCCGTAGGCAATCACCAGGAAGAAGACGTACATGGATGAGTAGTCACGGATCGCTCCCCAAAAACCTAATCGCCGCACACCCTGTGCAAGGTTCTCAAGCGGGCGAGGGTTCCGGAGGCACCTGCTCTCCTGCTGCTCCGTGCGCGCAGTGGTATGGGACGGGGAAGACTGCTGAGATGTGGTTTCTCTTAGGAGCGGTTGCGGAAGACAAAGATCTAGACTGGCGGAGGACTATGGATATATGGCTGCGACGGGAAGGGAGAGAGGCAGCGGAGAATCCTAGGAGACGGAGAAATGGAAGCGAAAAGGACGGTAACTGACGCAATCAGTTCGCCTCCACCGTCAAATGGAGTAACTCCTGTGATTATGTGGATTAAGTGGCAAAAGACTGGCCACGCCAACCCGCCTCGTCATGACATGGCACAGCCATGGCCACGGCGGCGCGCGCGTGTGGCACACCTCTGATCCAACGGCCTCAATCGGTGGATACCCCTTCGCGTGGCCGTTTTGCTAAAGAGACCCCACGCTTTTCAATAATTGAACCCGCAGTCCAAAACGTTTTTCCCAGAGTCCGTTTTCTTCTTTGGAAAGCGTATTTTGTTTCGGTAAAGTCCAAAATACGTTTTCAACTATCTATAGAATTGCCACTGATTTTGTTTTAGCCATAACTTCTCCGTTTTAACTCCGATTTGATCCGTTCAAATTGCATTAGGTTCATAATTTCATAATCAATGTGTTCATACTACTGTTCAGTATGTTTTTAACTTTTATAATTTGTGATTAAATTTAATCTATTATTTGATTAAAAGAAATCTTGTTTAAATCATATCTTCTGCGTCTTAGATCCGTTTTAGTCCATTCAAGTTGCGTTAGACTCATAGCGTCAAGATCTACGTGTAGTAACAGTGGTTATCATGTCACTAATACTAGAATTTCATGGTTTGAATCATATCTTAAATAACAATTATGCAACTAGATTTTATAAATAGAATATGATTTGTTTCACTTTAGTTTTATAATTCAAACTTAAATTTGACTTAATTTATATTACCTATAAAATATCCTATATATGTTTTTATATGAAGCTAATAGTTTTATGAGTAGATCTTTCGGTAGTTGTATCTTTTCAACCGTAGCTCCGATTAGCGTGCTTTTCGTGTCTGTGTGTTCATAGCGAGACATAGATTCGTTTTACAAACTTTTCATCTTGATTTTATGTTTGGTGTACTGTTCTAATATAGATCTATAGTTTGCTTCGTGTATGATTGTATGGATGCTTGTGTGGTGCTTTATGATTTCATCCAGTCGGTGAGATATACGTGGTGATCAAGAAGAAGAAGAAGAATGCTGAAGATTAAAGCTTACCGAAGGATCGGTGTTTAAGGCAAGTATAGCATGGGATCTTCCTTGTTGTCCTATACACCTTTAATCATTTAATTCATACTGCATGTGTCTACCTTGACTGCCTCTAAGGATTTCCTAGTGCTTTGTTACCTTGTACCTTGATACCTATGGGGTATTGCATTGGGTAGTATGATGCTAGTGCTCAATTAAAGACCATGATCTTGTAACTTGACTAATGGTATATGCAATAAACATTAAAAGATGCTTTTTAGCAACATGGAACAAGGGGGCTAGAGCATTGGGGTGTTTTTATGGTGCTCTAGATTCCCCTCTCTAAGGACTTATCTGTAAGTGATCATCCGGGACTTACAGTACAGCTGTGAGGGCTACATGGCTCTGGCTTTAGCTCAGTATGAGGACCTTTTCTAGCTTGTTAGTGGTTACCTTTATTGGTGTAAGAATGGTTTGACGAATCGGGTATAGTGCGGCCTCTGTCCCCTTGTCTATAGGCTGCATGTCATTATGCCATCGGGAAGGGGGGCTCTACATCTGTTTGCCGAGTGAATCTAATGGCCCTAACTTGTTATACAAACCTTTGAAAGGCTTTATAGTGAACCCTGCCAACCTTCCTTGGTAGTGGGTCAAGAGGCTGATCACTTTGGGCAAAAGGGTAAATCACGACTCACAGTGAAAGTGTACAACCTCTGCAGAGTGTAAAACTAGTATATCAGCCGTGCTCACGGTCATGAGCGGCCTTGGAACCCTTACGGAATAGATGATGAACACTAATGACATGGATGATGAAGATGCTCACTAATGGTTAACTGTTTATGCTATTCATTATTCACGTTTACTTGATCATGTGTTTATATGGGCTTGTCATAAACTTGTTGCTACTCAATTGCTAAAATCATGACTCATTAAAAGCTAATTGCGGTTGAACTAGTGTCAGCCTTTTGAGCCTCATGAACCCCATGTTATATTTGTTGAGTACAACATGTGCTTACGCTTGCTTTATTTTGCACATATTTGGAAAAATCCCGGATGGGTACCAGATTGCTAGAGTTTGGAGGAATTAGGCTTGTGGTCAACCAGTCAGTTGTCCCTGTGGATTTGGAGTCTTTGCCTGAAGATCGGAGTTGTCTTTACGCTGTCTATACTCTGAGGTTATATTCTTTATACTAATACGTTATGTATTTAAGCATTGTCTATTGACATTACCCTTATTTGTAGCAATATGTGAGATTTGACTTCCTGGGCTCACATATGGTGTGTATCTGGTTTTGTTATTAAAACCGGGTGCTACAAAGTGGTATCAGAGCAATGCTGACTATAGGACGCAAGCCTAGTTAGAAATTGGCCGTCTTAAGGTTTTAAAATTGCTATAGAATCCTTGTTCTATAAATCTTGATATTTTCTTCTCTACTATATCTCTATCCTTGATATTTATCTCCTCCTTGATGCTAGTTTTAAGCCTTTGTTCTCATCTTCACTCCTTGATTTGATATGCTTTTAGAATAGTTTCTCATCACCTTCTTACGTAATCTAAAGAAGAGTCTTAGGATTGTTATCCCTAGTATAATGAGGACGATAGTATCGCAAGTTGAGTCAATGATTGAGTGTGCACCTTTATTGCTTGTTGAATTGTCATTATGCTTATGATTGTTTTGTATCTTTGTAATGATTGCAATGATCTTGTTGGGTGTTCCCACAATTTCATTTAGTTTATAGGCCTAAGGTATAAGGATTAGTGAAATAAACAGTTGGGTTATGGTATTCTTCTGTTTCCTCTATCCTGTCTTTTTGGAGCAGTCTGCACTCTTCGGCTTATATCTCTATTCTTGGACAACCAAAAATCATGAGAAAATTCTGGACAATAGTAGACATCAATATCTTTCTCTGAGCGCAAGAATCATCCTGATAGCTGTTTTGGTTATGGAGATAAGAAAATCACAAGCCGATGCATCTGTGCTGTTTGGAACCCAGAACAGTTTCTGTTGTGCACTGTTTTCAACCACCTAAACTGCAGAATTTGGAAAAGTGTTCTATAAGGAAGTTCTGGATAATTTTATAAGCTTTCTAACGGTATAAGCTACAACTTCATTGGATTAATAGAATGGGATTTATAGCTGTTTTACCATGATATTGTTTTTCTGCTCGCAAGGAATTCCAGATTTCTTGTCCTTGCCCATACACAAGAGTCTCATTGGGATGTCAGGACATCGTGATACTAGTTAGATCATTGGGAAGAAGATGCAAGCTACCCTTCTTGTGTCCCCTAGTTTATCTTTTCTTAAGGGGGTAGCTAAGTGGAAGAATTTGCAAGATGAAGTATCCTACGTTCTGGTTTGCGCAGCGGAAGCGTGGGTGGTACCCAAAGATGTGAAGGAAGTTCAGGGTCTCAATGAGGTTTAGTTAGAGGTTCAAGGGAGATTTAACCAAGATCATCAAGATTTTGGTAGAGCTATCAGAGAAGCTTTTAAGTTAGTTTGGATCAAGAGACCTCAGCTAAGTGTTGAAGGAGTCCAAGAAAAGATTGAAGTAAAATCTAAGTATTAGCTTTGCTAGATCCGGACAAGAGTTTTATAGCTATAATGATGCACCTTGTCAAAGGTGTGGGATGTGTCTTTATACGAGAAGAAAAGTAGTGGCTGGTTCATTAGGTCAACTAATGAAGCGTGAGTTGAACTACCCAACATGCAACTAGAGTTATCCATTATGGAGCATGGAAGTACTGTCTTTCTGGAAGTAAAGGTGACAATTAGGAGGATCATAAAAATCTACAGGACATCTTCACTAAGTTGGTCTTGAGCTTGTGATATCCTCATTGGAATGATATTGATTATGACTTGGAAAAGTGCTAACAGTTGGAGAAGTAGAAGTCGCAGCCGATGCCCTTAGCAATGGAGAGTTGAGCTAAGAAGGTTCGGGTGACACCAAGGACTAAGAATTGTATTCCAAGTTTGAGCAACTTGACCGGGATCATTAATGTTTTGAAGGTTGGTAGTAGAATATCCTTCTGAATAAGAGATTCGTCAGACTTCGTTGGAAGGTGAATATACTAAGAAAGAGAATTGATATTACGTTCTAAAAAGGAAAGATGGCCTAGTGATTGGAGTTACATAAGAATTGTTCAAGGTATCTGTCATAATCTTGGAGTTAGTTTGACAAGTTACTTGGAGTAAGATTTACATGTATGCAAAGTAAAGTGGATTCTTATCAAGACGACGGAACTAGACGATGAAGTAAAGAAGAATCTAGAGACGAAGTACCCCTATCTCCTAGTCGACGTCATTCGAATCTTGGGGACGAGATTCATCTTAAGGGGGGGGTAGAATTGTAACACCCCAAAATTTGCCACTTTTGAAAATAGGTATAAAATGATGTGTTTCGGAATTTTGTGCTCATAAAATATAGGAAAATAAAATTTTTCATTAAATTAAAATTCATCATAAGGTTTAGCAACATATTTGTGCATACATGCCGGTGCATTTGTTTCTTTGTATTGTGTGGATTTGAAGCAAATTGAAAACATTTGAAATGCTTTTGGAAATAAATTAAAAATGGCTTTGAAGAAAAAGAAAAGAAAGAGAAAGGGAATTAGGAAATAAAAGCATTTAAAAAGGTGTAAAATTTGTTTTTGAAAACTTATCAAAATTTCTCATTTATGTTTGAATTGAAAAGAGTATTTGAAATCCTATTCAAGTTTGATTTGGTTTACATTTGAATCGGTTTTGAAAATGAAAATAGAAAAGAAAATTTGGAAAAGTATTTTTCATTACTCTCCCCTCCTATTCGGCCCACAGCCTGCTGTCGGCCTGCTTCTCTCTGTTGAGCCGGCCCAGCTCTCCATTTCCTCCTCCCACCGGCCCACTTTCTCCCCTTTCTTTTTCCCTTCTCCATCCGCGCGACCCTTTCTTCTTTTTCCCACTTTGGCCCAAGCAGCAGCGCGGCCCGTCCTCCTCCCCGCGTGAAGCCATTTTCCTCTTCCCACCACAGGCCGGTCCAGCCAGGCCGCAGCCCAGCAAGCCAAGCCCGCGCGGCCGCCCGCGCTCTTCCTCTCTCGCTGGGTCTGCCAGGTGGGCCCCGCTCATCAGCGCGGCTCGTCTTCCTCCCGTCGCAGCGCCGGACTCGTGCTGAGTGTCCATGTCCGCCCCGGCCCTGCCGTTTGCCGTGCGCCCCATGCAAAGCGCCCTATAACATGAAGCCCCGGTGCCGCACGCCGCCCCTATCCCCTAATCCTAGTGCCTAGATGCCTCGCCCTAGCCCTAGCCGCGCCGTGCACACTGGTCGGATCCGTCGTGTGGAGCTCGACGCCGCTGAGTCGGCTCTGTGCCTTCTCCGCTGCCGTGATCAGCCGTAGTATGTTCGCCTCGACCACCTCTTCTCTACCATGTTATTCCTGGCGAAAACCATGCTCGGTAGGGCAAAAACCGTGAGCTTCGCCACTCTGGCAATGGCGCCGCCGCCGCCAGGTTCGCCGACGGTGCTGTCCGGCCGACAGCCTCCTCCCTCTCCCTCCTCGGTTGAATCCTGGCCTCCCAGATCTGATCCAACGGCCTCAATCGGTGGATACACCTTCGCGTGGCCGTTTTGCTAAAGAGACCCCACGCTTTTCAATAATTGAACCCGCAGTCCAAAACATTTTTCCCGGAGTCCGTTTTCTTCTTTGGAAAGCGTATTTTGTTTCGGTAAAGTCTAAAGTACGTTTTCAACTATCTACAGAATTGCCACTGATTTTGTTTTAGCCATAACTTCTCCGTTTTAACTCCGATTTGATCCGTTCAAATTGCGTTAGGTTCATAATTTCATAATCTACGTGTTCATACTACTGTTCAGTATGTTTTTAACTTTTATAATTCGTGATTAGATTTAATCTATTATTCAATTAAAAGAAATCTTGTTTAAATCATATCTTCTGCGTCTTAGATCCGTTTTAGTCCATTCAAGTTGCGTTAGACTCATTGCATCAAGATCTATGCATAGTAACGGTGGTTATCATGTCACTAATACTAGAATTTCATGGTTTGAATCATATCTTAAATAACAATTATGCAACTGGATTTTATAAATAGAATATGATTTGTTTCACTTTAGTTTTATAATTCAAACTTAAATTTGACTTAATTTATATTACCTATAAAATATCCTATATATATGTTTTTATATGAAGCTAATAGTTTTATGAGTAGATCTTTCGGTAGTTGTATCTTTTCAATCGTAGCTCCGATTAGCGTGCTTTTCGCGTCTGTGTTGTTCGTAGCGAGACGTAGATTCGTTTTACAAACTTTTCATCTTGATTTTATGTTTGGTGTACTGTTCTAATATAGATCTATAGTTTGCTTCGTGTATGATTGTATGGATGCTTGTGTGGTGCTTTATGATTTCATCCAGTCGGTGAGATATACGTGGTGATCAAGAAGAAGAAGAAGAACGCTGAAGATTAAAGCTTAACGAAGGATCGGTGTTTAAGGCAAGTATAGCATGGGATCTTCCTTGTTGTCCTATACACCTTTAATCATTTAATTCATACCGCATGTGTCTACCTTGACTGCCTCTAAGGATTTCCTAGTGCTTTGTTACCTTGTACCTTGATACCAATGGGGTATTGCATTGGGTAGTATGATGCTAGTGCTCAATTAAAGACCATGATCTTGTAACTTGACTAATGGTATATGCAATAAACATTAAAAGATGCTTTTTAGCAACATGGAACAAGGGGGCTAGAGCATTGGGCTATTTTTATGGTGCTCTAGATTCCTCTCCCTAAGGACTTATCTGTAAGTGATCATCCGGGACTTACAGTACAGCTGTGAGGGCTACATGGCTCTGGCTTTAGCTCAGTATGAGGACCTTTTCTAGCTTGTTAGTGGTTACCTTTATTGGCGTAAGAATGGCTTGATGAATCGAGTATAGTGCGGTCTCTGTCCCCTTGTCTATAGGCTGCGCGTCATTGTGCCATCGGGAAGGGGGGCTCTACATTTGTTTGCCGAGTGAATCTAATGGCCCTAACTTGTTAGACGAACCTTTGAAAGGCTTCATTGTGAACCCTGCCGACCTTCCTTGGTAGTGGGTCAAGAGGCTGATCACCTCAGGCGAAAGGGTAAATCACGACTCACAGTGAAAGTGTACAACCTCTGCAGAGTGTAAAACTGCTATATTAGCCGTGCTCACGGTCACGAGCGGCCTTGGAACCCTTACGGAATAGATGATGAACACTAATGACATGGATGATGAAGATGCTCACTAATGGTTAACTGTTTATGCTATTCATTATTAACGTTTACCTGATCATGTGTTTATATGGGCTTGTCATAAACTTGTTGCTACTCAATTGCTAAAATCATGACTCATTAAAAGCTAATCGCAGTTGAACTAGTGTCAGCCTTTTGAGCCTCATGAACCCCATGTTATATTTGTTGAGTACGACATGTGCTTACGCTTGCTTTATTTTGCACATATTTGGAAAAATCCCGGATGGGTACCGGATTGCTATAGTTTGGAGGAATTAGGCTTGTGGTCAACCAGTCAGTTGTCCCTGTGGATTTGGAGTCTTCGCCTGAAGATCGGAGTTGTCTTTACGCTGTCTATACTCTGAGGTTATATTCTTTATACTAATACGTTATGTATTTAAGCATTGTCTATTGATATTACCCTTATTTGTAGCTATATGTGAGATTTGACTTCCTGGGCTCACATATGGTGTGTATCTGGTTTTGTTCTTAAAACCAGTGCTGCAATTTATTAATTTATTTATTGGTAGATGATATCAAATCATACAGGCAAGATAGTACAAAATTAATATATGAGGATACATATATCAATGTTGTGGATACTTATATCTATATTGTGGATACATATATCAACATTAAGATGTGCCACTGCTTGTATACATATATATCTCTATTGTGGATACAAATTATATATTAAGATGTACCGCTGCATGTATACATATATCTCTGTTGTAGATAGATATATAGCAACCTTAAGATGTGCCACCCCATGTATATAAACCAGACCGAACAAGGCAATATGCATACCTGCGCACAAGTTCAACAAATATACCACCAATACTGATCTTCCCCACTTTCCAGTAGTACTCAGCAAGACAATGCGGACCGAGTGCACTGCTCTTTGCATTGTCCAGGTGATTATGTCTTCAACCCTCCCATCCTGCTATCCTCGTAAGTATATAACTTCGTTTTTTACTTAAAATAATTCCACTCATGCGTGGTTTATAAAGTCAAATTGTGGATGCATGCAGTTCCGGTCGCATTTAATTTCCATTACCTGGATGCACTGAAGGGCTTTGCCATGCAACATGCTTGGAGCATGCCAATAAGTATAATAACCAAGTGGTAAAGAGCTCCCATTGTGAGAAGCCGGATATTTGCCACTGTGAATTTTCTTCCAAGCAGCATCCGCCGCTTACCACCGAAGCCATGGGATTAGCTGATGCAGAGGACCATAATGGAACTTTTGTTTGAATTTAATATATAGGATTAAAATTGTCACCAACGATGGATAGCATGGTTACATGGAGGCAGACAATACCATAAATTGCTAGCTCAGTAGCTCTAGCATGTAATTTATCCACCCATTGGATCCACCGTACAGGTTGCATGCCGTGATATGATGACGATCTGATCTCCGATGGGATACAGGACCAGGGAGAAAACTCTGGGCGTGGGCTTAGCCTCCCATGGCTAACGGGCAACTGCCGCAGCGTCGGTGACACCGTGGTTTTGGGATGTCAGCCATTAACAACAGCATAAATGCCGTGACATGGTTTTATCTTTTTTTCACTAAAAAATAATTCTGTAAATAATTGATATATTTAAAATTATAGAAAACTGTCTCTAAGATTTTACAACTTCTTAAAAAAAATCTATAAATAGATTGGGACAAATCTGAATAAAATATTTGGAGGTAATCAAAACATCTTTATAAACTTCAAAATAACAGGTTTAGATCTACAAAAACGGGAAAACATCTAGAAAATTCCTCTATAAACAAGTTTTAAAAACTTTGCACGACAAAAATATGAGATGCAACCAGCATAAATGCAAAACACATTAATGTTGAATGATTTCATGCTCTGCATTCGTGCTGGTTGCATAACATGTTTTTGGCTGAGAAAAGTTATCAAAACACGTTTACATATCAATTAGAATGTTTCATGATTTTTTTATATTTTCTAGATATTTTTCCATTTTTCTAGAGCTAAATCTATTTTTTAAGTTTCTAGAGTTATTTTTTAGCTCTAATACCATATTTGGATTGTGGTATCCCAACGTATCTTTAGAATTTTTTGGAACTTTTAAAATCTTTGAAACATTTGTTGTTTCTTAAAAACCTTATCAAGTATTTAACAATTTTTAACCACAAATTGGACAAAATTGCATTCAAAACCACTCCAAACTAGGGCAAGTAGGTAATTTGAACGGTTTTGATAGTTAGTAGGGTAAGATTTCTAGTTTTTGAATTCCAAGAAATAAAATCATACTATGACTTTTTCATTTTTAAAAGTATTTTGGCAGCCAGGTCGGCGCATGCCAGATCTGAAGTTTGCTCATATAGTCTCAAATGACAACCCGTGCAAACTCAACATGTGTTGGGGAAAAGCACTTTCAGGTCGACTCCCTTTTGCCCGTTCATGAAATTGCTTCACGTCGAGAGTTCTTTTGTAGGATGCATCGCAGGAGGGTAACGTGAGGCTGGTGTGCGCGAAGTGACCTAGTGACTAACCTCCACCACCATACCAGCCCAAAAAGATGAGCGAAGGGTTTGCCAAGAAGGCCTCAAGACCTCCCCTCGTTCCAAGAAGTGGAAGGGGCCAGCACGTCAAAAGACTGGAAAGCACCTGGGTGTAGCCCTATGCAGTTGATGATAATGGTTAGAAATTGCAAATATAAATATGTTCAATTGGGATGGGAAAGTCAAGTAACCATCTCGGCACGGGTCTTCGTGTTGGTTGTTAGCAATGGGCTGTGGTGACAATCACTAGTCTATGAAGCCAAGGCTTTTGCATGGGAATGGAGGAAGAGGCACCAACCATAAGTGATGGAGGGAGAAACACCTAGATGTACCAAGTCCATAGGTTGGGCACAACGGTTAGGGGTAGATTATGAAGCGCTTGGTGGTAATGTCAGTGGAACCACCATCGTGATGGGAGGTGAGGGCGCATGAATCAATGAATTGTATCCTGTATTTATATGTGTTATACAAATGACGAAAACTGCTCCAGATGAAGCGAGCCAGTCACCATATGAAGTGCTGATTTTATTGGAACAAACATCCTATGATCTGAGATAGGTTGCATGGTAGAATTGCTTGAAGCCATTACCTTGACGCAACCTTTACCCCTGCACACCCGTTGTTAGGATAGACGCTCGCTGACTACTTGCTACTTACTCTCTCTCTCTACTACGCATTATGTCTGTGATGTGATGCCTGGTGGAGGATTAGTTGTGAGTGGATAAGGCACTTGGTGCCGATAATATGGTATAACAACTGAGGAGATCTTGGCGTGTGTCTTGGGTGTGTGGTGAGGGTCGAGTCGACTGGACAGGATTGTATGACGAGCCTTGGTGCTAGTCTTGCCGGAGTGTGACCTGAGCGCTCCTTGATAGGTGTACCTGTGGCGGGTACTGAATTGTGGTATAGATTCCAGGGAGGGGGGATGATTCCCCATAATAGAGGTGCTATTGAATCACGGGGTGTTGGATCCCCTTGTGAAGATGTCTTGTCTGGTCACCCTAAGGACTGATATGTTCTAGGAATCGGTTCATAGGAACTACATGCCACTTGCTCCATGGGATCAGGAGATGATGGTAGACTAACCTGGGGTGATGCCATTACTGCTAGGTTGTAGTTGATAGTGTAGGAGGTGAGGGCATTCTAGATGCGTAGCACCACTGCTGGGCCTGGTACTATGTCTCATAGTCTCAACGTGCCAGTGTTCGATCCGGGGTGCCTCAGTGCTGAGTGGCAGGGTGGTATCATTCTAGTTCAGGAAGCAAGAACGGGATCTGCTTAGACGTGTGATTAGCGTCTATGATGGTTACCTTGTGGATTGTGTAAACCTTTGCAGAGTTTTGGTTCGTCGATCGATACATAAGCCACCTTTTCATGGCTATGGACCTTTCCTATGTTACTACTTCACATGACTAGAGAGATGAGTCCTTTCTTCTTCTTCCCCTTGGGTTGTTGTTGGATTTCGGCATGAGCTGTTGAGGCAAGGTACGAGAGGGAGTTGTCCTTGCCGCCAAGAGAGTGAGATTGTGGTGAGATGTGTGTGATGGGATGGGTGAACGTGCGGATGAGATGGCTTAAAACTTGATGCACTATTATAAAATATTGATGAACTTGCATAGGAAAACCTACAACAGTATATTGACCTTTTTCTCTACCCTTGCATTCCACTTACCACAAAAGCAAACACAAAGCAAAGGGTGGGAGCCAGTGGCCAGTACAAATCATACTAAAAGATATTTGGCAGGTTTTGGATGCCGTCGACGATGACAGCAATGAAGATTAGGAGTAGATGGTCTCGTTCCTGCACTCAAGTTTGGTTGAAGAGATGAAGATGAAGTCTACGCTCGCTGAGGATCTACACCTACTCTGATGATAGTCCGTGAAGGAGGAGCCTTCACCTGCCGGCACACTACGCCTACTCTGATGAAGCCCCATGTGCGCTTTTGCTAGTACAACGATGTAATTAGGTGTGTTGCCAAGTGTTGTAATACTTTGTAAACTTGTCCTTCCGCTATGTATGAACTATGATATCAGCTGTTATCTGATAATGTGATGTCTAGATCTCTTGGACTGTCACATTATAATTCAATTATGTGGATTGTCCCTTCGCGGAAAATCAGGGAACATTACATAAAGCCACCCCGATTATCGCCACCAGATCATATGATGAGATGGTAGTGAAAGCTCTTTTCCCTACTAGTTCAATTGGCGACTATTCCTTACTGACCCTGGAACCGGTGTTGAAATAGTTTCGCCAACGGTTTTGTAACAAATGGTGGTGATAACCTAAGGTTGCGGCGATGACCATTTTATAGTAGTGTCTCTCAGTTCTAACATGGAGGTGGACAAGGTGCACATGCCCGTCACTGGAGGACGCGACACAGATGAGGCCAGGATACATGTTTCGGTCACCTGTGGAGGCCAGCACGGAGGAGAGAGCTATGGCAGCGCTAGGACCTCACCCCGTCTTTGGCAATGTTTGGCCTCGTGCCCCCTCCAAGGGACTAGTACCACCCTCAAAGCAAGTGCAAACAAGGGTAGGGAGGTAACTTGAATGGTTTTGAAAGTTTAGGGGTAAGAATGTAAGATATATCATTTTGGAGTTTGAAGAGGAAAATTCAGACTATGGAGAAGAGGTAGAATAGACTTATATGTTTTTCAATATATTTGAGAGGTTACATAAGCACATGATTGAAATCCTAGATCCGCCACTACTAAGCCCATGCCAGACCTGAAGATTGCTCATAATCTAAAACCATAGCCAACACAAACTCTGACCTGTCTTTCAAGTCATGAATCGTTTCTGTATTTACCTCAACAACAAAATCTTCAGTCATGGCATTCTAGGAACAGACAAATCACCAGACCCTTCTATTCATATCTAAAAGTGCTTCAAAGTTTCCTCACACATGTTCTAATTCCTTCAAGGTTCAAAACAAGTATTGTGGAAAAAGTTTCGTCTCCATGTTTCTTCTTTTGTTATTGTTGCAATGTCAATGTTAGAGTAATTGGAGAATAAATTCTCCTAATTTACAAGTGTCTCATGAGTGATAGCCTGTCTCGTATGCTTTGCTAGGGAAGTAGTAACATTGACATCAGTGCATGTGTCCACTCTACGAACACTCATTTTGTCACCACAGCAAGACATTGGCATAAGTGAATGGGTGCAGCGGCCATCTTAACATTTAACCTCTTATTTCATTGGATCCATACACAGTCCTTAATGGAGAACCTATGCATCATATGTACTTTGTGACTACACCTTTGACTGCATATCCTTCCACCAACACTTCCATTGTACGCACGAATAAACCTTTCCCGATGTGAAACTTATAATTGAGATACCGCAGCATTAATGCGGAGGATTCAGGTTATGTAATATCAAGATCTAAGATGTGTCGCATTTATATTTATTTATAAGTAGAAGATATCAAATCATACGGGCAACATATATAGTTCAACATGAATATATGAGGATACAGATATCTCTGTTGTTGATACCTATATCAATATTGTGGATTACATATATCAACAATAAGATGTGCCACTGCAAGTATACATGTTTATCTCTGTTATGGATACATATATCAATATTAAGATGTGCCACTGCCTGTATCCATATATATCTCTATTGTGGATACAAATTATATATTAAGATGTATCACTGCATGTGTACATATATCTCTATTGTAGATAGATATATCAACTTTAAGATGTGCAACTGCATGTACATAAACTGGACCTGAACAAGGCAATATGCATACCAGAACTACAAGTTCAACAAATATACCACCAATATACTGATCTTCCCACTTGCCACTCGTACTCAGCAGGACAATGAGGGACCGAGCGCGCTGCACTTTGCATTGTCCTGGTGATTATGTCTTCAACACTCATATCCTGCTTTCCTTGTAAGTATATAACTTCTTTTTTACTTACAATAATTCCACTCATTCGTGGTCTATAAAGTCAAATTGTGGATGCATGCAGTTCCGGTATGTCATTTCCATTTACCTGGATGCACTGAAGCAGCTTTGCCAAACAAAATGCTCAGAGTATGCCAGTAAGGTTAACAAAGTGGCAAAGTAGCTCCAGATGTGATAGGCCGGATATTTGCCACTGTGAGTGTTCTGCCAAGCAGCATCTGCCGCATACGACCGAAGTCATGGGATTAGCTGATGCCGAGGACGACTAATGGAACTTTTGTTTGAATTTAATATATAGGATTAAAATTGTCACCAACGATGGATAGCGTGGTTGCATGGAGGCAGACAATACCATATTGCTAGCTCTTGCATGTACTTTATCCATGACCTGTTTCCATGCAATTATAATAAAATGATTGTGTATCTTTCCTATACTTTTGTTCCATCCAATTATAATAAATAGTTTTGGTATGACTAAATTATTTCAGACCATGCTGAGCTTGGTACTTTCAAAATAGGCCTGGTGATTCCTTGGGTTTGGTCCAATTATGCAAAACCTCACCAAGAACTCCTTTGCACTGAGACCACCCATGAATCAATCGGATTCAATCCATCTAAGTGCTTCGGTGTATAAGAATTCAGTATGACAGTTTCCTTGCATAACATAAATGTAGTTGGACAACAAGCCATTAGAATTAGGGGCAACTAGCTTCAAAGATGGTAGCTGTTGAAGCACGGGGTGTTGGATCCCCTTGTGAAGATGTCTTGTCTGGTCACCCTAAGGACTAATATGTTCTGGGAACCGGTTCATAGGAACTACATGCCACTTGCTCCATGGGATAAGGAGACGGCTTGTGGACTAACTTGGGGCGATGCCATTACTGCTAGGTTGTAGTTGATAGTGTGGTAGGTGAGGGCGTCGGAACCCGATCCTTTCTAGATGCGTAGTACCACTGTTGGGCCCGGTACTACATCTGACAGTCTCAGCATGCCGTTGTTCGATCTAGGGTGCCTTAGGGTTGAGTGGCAGGGTGGTATCATTCCAGTTTAGGAAGCAAGCACGGCATCTGCCTAGACATGTGATCAGCGTCAATTATGGTTACCATGTAGATTGTGTAAACCTCTACAGAGTTTTGGTTGATCGATCAATACATAAGCCGCCTTTTTCACGGCTATGGACCTTTCCTATGTTACTGCTTCACTTGACTAGAAAGAGGAGTCCTTTCTTCTTCTTCCCCCTGGGTTGTTCTTGGATTCCGACGTGAGCCATTGAGGCAAGGCACGAGAGGGAGTTGTCCTTGCCGCCTAGCGAGTGAGCGTGTGGTGAGATGTGTGTGATAGGATGGGTGAACGTGTAGATGAGGTGGGTTAAAATTTGATGAACTATTATAAAATATTGATGAACTTGCATAGAAAAACCAACAGCAGTATATAGGCCTTTTGCTCTACCCTTGCGTTCCACTTATCACAAAGCAAACACAAAGCATAGGGTGGGAGCCAGTGTCCAGTACAAATCGTATTGAAAGATATTTGGTTGGTTTTGGATGCCGTCGATGATGACAGCAATGAAGATTAGGAGTAGATGGTCTCGTTCCTGCTCTCAAGTTTGGTTGAGGATATGAAGATGAAGTCTACTGCCCGCTGAGGATCTACGCCTACTCTGATGATAGTCCATGAAGGAGGAGCCTTCAGCCGGCCGGCGCACTACGTCTACTCTAATGAAGCCCCTATGCGTTTCCGCTAGTACAACGATGTAATTAGGTGTGTTGCAAAGTGTTGTAATACTTTGTAAACTTCTACTTTCGCTATGTATGAACTATGATATCATCTGTCATCTGATAATGTGATGGCTAGATCTCCTGGACTATCACATTATAATTGAGAATGTGCCTGCTCACAGTAAAAAGTGGCTTGTTGCAACTTTCAAAAAATGGATTGTGGCATATATTCGAACACACAAGGGTTGAGATTTTCAGCATTACTGACTTGAATCCAGTAGTATTCAAGAATATTAAGAAACATAATTCTGAATTGCAAACTGAATTAAATCAATGCTCAATCAAACCCTTGAGACCCAGTTGAGGGCTAATTTTGCACAAATAAACCTAACATGTTCAGTAGAATATCAGGAAATGTGGGAGCTGCAGTTCTCTCGCACTACAAGATTTTATCTTATGTAATCATAATGCTTTTCTAGCTGTTCTTACACAGGCATATCATATACAATATCTGATGTTTTATCTGTAGCCTTGTCGGTCTCAAGGTTAGAGAGATACGATGCTATAGACTAGTGGCCTTGTTTGATAATACTGAAGATCGATAACCTATAGGAAAAATGTAAGCTTGACTTGAATTACAATTAATTTTTAGTAATATGGAGATAGAAGGTTGAATTATACCTACACAACGATTGACTTTTTGATCTATCTCCACCACAAGCTATTGAATGGACCATATGAACCCAAATATTTTTTATGTAATTTTTTCAATCTTATTAAAGGTACACATAGTTCAATTTGGAATTTGTTTCAATTGGTATGCAGAAATTCATTTAAACTATAAAAAATAGTGAATTATTTCCAAAATTCCAAATCCATATTTCCTCAACTTGTGGTAAATGTAAGGTTTTGTCAAATTTTGATCTAAGGTGTCCAAACTTCAATTTCCTTGGTCAATATATTTCTTGTGTCCCGCATTTCGATTAATTTCACAGGCAATCTCCATAACCGACAAGAAAATGCATAAACTGACAGAACAATTGCACATTTCATTGGTCAATTATCGTGTCGGTTACACACACTCACAAGGTCAATTGTAATTATCCTGTTGGTTATTTAGTTTTCCTATGTGAGTTTTCTGGAAACCGCCGAGAAAAATATATTATCCTGTCGCTTATGTAAATTCCTGTGTGTTTTCTGAGAATCCTCAGGGAAATTCGGGTTTCCAGTAGTTTGTGTCCACTCCATAAACACTGATTTTGCCACAACAGCACGATCGATTATGTGAACGGGTGAAGCAGCCATCTTATACATTTAACCTCTTATTTCATTGGATGCATACACAGCCCTTAAGGGAGAGTGTAGGCGTCATATGTACTTAGTGACTACACCTTTGACGACATATCCTTCCACCAACTGACGAATAGAAACCTTTCCTGATGTGAAACTTATAACGGAGATACCTCATCCTTAGTATGGAGGGTTCAAGTTGTGTAAAATCAAGATCTAAGACGTGTCACATTTATTTATTCATTGGTACAAGATATCAAATTATACTGGCAAGATAGTTCAACATTAATATATATGATGACACTTATATATCTGTTGTGGGTACATATATCTACATTAATATGTGCCACTGCAAGTATACATGTTTATCTCTATAACGGATACATATATGAATATTAAGATGTGCCACTGCTTGTATCCATATATATCTCTATTGTGGATACAAATTATATATTAAGATGTACAGCTGCATGTATACATATATATATCCCCATTGTAGATAGATATATCAACCTTAAGATGTGCCACTGCATGTATATAAACCTGGACCGAACAAGGCAATATGCATACCAGAACACAAGTTCAACAAATATACCACCAATACTGATCTTCCCACTTGCCACTCGTACTCAGCAAGACAATGAGGACCGAGTGCGCTGCTCTGTGCATTGTCCTGATGATTATGTCTCCAACCCTCTCATCCTGCTATCCTTGTAAGTATATAACTTCTTTTTGTACTTACAATAATTCCACTCATGCTTGGTTTATAAAGTCAAATTGTGGATGCATGCAGCTCTCGTATTTAATTTCCATTTACATCGATGCACTGAGGCGCGTTGCCAAACAAAATGCTTGGAGTATGCCAATAAGTATCATCTAGTGGTAAATAACTCCCAATGTGAGAAGCCAAATCTCTGCCACTGTGAGTGTTCCTGCCAAGCAGCATCTGCCGCTTACCACTGACGTCATGGGATTAGCTAACTGCAGAGCACGATAATGGAACTTTTGTTTGAATTTAATATATAGGATTAAAATTGTCACCTAACTGATGGATAGCGAGGTTACATGGAGGCAGACAATACCATATGGCTAGCTCTTGCATGTACTTTATCCATGACCTGTTTCAATCCAATTATAATAAAATGTTTTGGTTACAACTAAATTATTTCAGACCATGCTGAGTTTGGTACTTTCAAAATAGGCCTGATGATTCCTTGGGTTTGGTCGAATTATGCAAAACCTGACCAAGAACTCCTTTGCACGAGACCACGTACCCATGAATCAATCGAACTATTGTGCACCATGTTGCCTAATACCAACGTCCTTGGGGCAGTTTGTTCTCCCTAACAAAAGGCTAATGGCCATGGCTCTACCAGATGGGAACCGGACTCCGGAGAAAACTTTGGGCGTAGGCTTAGGCCCCCTACTCCCATGGCTGACGGGCTACTGCCCAGGGTCGGTGACAGCCTCGTTTTGGGATGTCAGCCATTAGTAGTAGCATGTGGGGATAAGCAGTTGGGGATGAGCGAGGTCAAACAAGTCAAGTTTTTATGTGTTGGACGGTTCCCACTATTGGGCCATCAGTAGTAGCACGCTGCAAATGCTACTGGTATGTCGGCTTGAGCCAAAGTGAACCGGATTTTTCGTCTTGTAAAAAGTACCCTATATCCCAGAATTATTGCGGTGGTAAGATTTTCCTCCTTCAACTTCAAAACTTGACATCTTAACCCCTGAACTCTTGAAAACTTTCAAATTTTGAGTGGTTTCGAATGCGGTTTTGAATGAGGTTTTATCTCTTTTACTTAAAAACAATTAGGTAAATAAGCGATACATTTAAACCATGCAAGATGTATCTAAAATTTACATTTTTTAAATAAAATCCATAAATACATTGCGACAAATATGAATAAAATATTCAGAGATCATAAAAACATCTTTATAAACTTTAAAAAGCATAGTTTTAGCTCTACGAAAATGTGAAAATATGTAGAAAATTCTCAAAATACTAATTAATCTATAAACAAGTTTTAAAACTTTGCATAGTAAAAATATGAGATGCAACCAGCATAAATGCATAAATACATTATCGTTGAATGATTTCATGCGATGCATTCATGCTGGTTGCATATCATGTTTTTGTTAGAAAATTTTTTCAAAACATGCATGTTTTACATTTCCCTTCACAGAAAATCGGGAACGTTACATAAAGCCACCCCGATTATCGCCACCGGATCATATGATGAGATGGTAGGGAAAGCTCTTTTCCCTGCTAGTTCAATTGGCGACTATTCCTTACTGACCCTGGAACCGGTGTTGAAATAGTTTCGCCAACGGTTTTGTAACAAATGGTGGTGATAACCTAAGGTTGCGGCGATGACCATTTTATAGTAGTGTCTCTCAGTTCTAACATGGAGGTGGACAAGGTGCACATGCCCGTCACTGGAGGACGCGGCACAGAGGAGGCCAGGACACACGTGCTGGTCACCTGTGGAGGCCAGCACGGAAGAGAGAGCTATGGCAGCGCTAGGACCTCACCCCGTCTTTGGCAATGTTTGGCCTCGTGCCCCCTCCAAGGGACAGTACCACCCTCAAAGCAAGTGCAAACAAGGGCAGGGAGGTAACTTGAATGGTTTTGAAAGTTTAGGGGTAAGAATGTAAGATATATCGTTTTGGAGTTTGAAGAGGAAAATTAGACTATGGAGAGAGGTAGAATAGACTTATATCTTTTTCAATATATTTGAGAGGTTACATAAGCGCATGATTGAAATCCTAGATCCGCCACTACTAAGCCCATGCCGGACCTGAAGATTGCTCATAATCTAAAACCATAGCCAACACAAACTCTGACCTGTCTTTCAAGTCATGAATCGTTTCTGTATTTACCTCAACAACAAAATCTTCAGTCATGGCATTCTAGGAACAGACAAATCACCAGACCCTTCTATTCATATCTAAAAGTGCTTCAAAGTTTCCTCACACATGTTCTAATTCCTTCAAGGTTCAAAACAAGTATTGTGGAAAAAGTTTCGTCTCCATGTTTCTTCTTTTGTTATTGTTGCAATGTCATGTTAGAGTAACTGGAGAATAAATTCTCCTAATTTACAGTGTCTCATGAGTGATAACCTGTCTCGTATGTTTGCTAGGGAAGTAGTGACATTGACATCAGTGCCTGTGTCCACTCTACGAACACTCATTTTGTCACCACAGCAAGACATTGGCATAAGTGAACGGGTGCAGCGGCCATCTTAACATTTAACCTCTTATTTCATTGGATCCATACACAGTCCTTAATGGAGAACTGCATCATATGTACTTTGTGACTACACCTTTGACTGCATATCCTTCCACCAACACTTCCATTGTACGCACGAATAAACCTTTCCCGATGTGAAACTTATAATTGAGATACCGCAGCATTAATGCGGAGGATTCAGGTTATGTAATATCAAGATCTAAGATGTGTCGCATTTATATTTTTTTATAAGTAGAAGATATCAAATCATACGGGCAACATAGTTCAACATGAATATATGAGGATACAGATATCTCTGTTGTTGATACCTATATCAATATTGTGGATACATATATCAACAATAAGATGTGCCACTGCAAGTATACATGTTTATCTCTGTGATGGATACATATATCAATATTAAGGTGTGCCACTGCTTGTATCCATATATATCTCTATTGTGGATACAAATTATATATTAAGATGTATCACTGCATGTGTACATATATCTCTATTGTAGATAGATATATCAACTTTAAGATGTGCAACTGCATGTACATAAACTGGACTGAACAAGGCAATATGCATACCAGAACACAAGTTCAACAAATATACCACCAATATACTGATCTTCCCACTTGCCACTCGTACTCAGCAGGACAATGAGGACCGAGCGCGCTGCACTTTGCATTGTCCTGGTGATTATGTCTTCAACACTCATATCCTGCTTTCCTTGTAAGTATATAACTTTTTTTTTACTTACAATAATTCCACTCATTCGTGGTCTATAAAGTCAAATTGTGGATGCATGCAGTTCCGGTATGTCATTTCCATTTACCTGGATGCACTGAAGCACTTTGCCAAACAAAATGCTCGGAGTATGCCAGTAAGGTTAACAAAGTGGCAAAGTGCTCCAGATGTGATAGGCCGGATATTTGCCACTGTGAGTGTTCTGCCAAGCAGCATCTGCCGCATACGACCGAAGTCATGGGATTAGCTGATGCCGAGGACGATAATGGAACTTTTGTTTGAATTTAATATATAGGATTAAAATTGTCACCAACGATGGATAGCGTGGTTGCATGGAGGCAGACAATACCGTATTGCTAGCTCTTGCATGTACTTTATCCATGACCTGTTTCCATGCAATTATAATAAAATGATTGTGTATCTTTCCTATACTTTTGTTCCATCCAATTATAATAAAAAGTTTTGGTACGACTAAATTATTTCAGACCATGCTGAGCTTGGTACTTTCAAAATAGGCCTGGTGATT
The DNA here is from genome assembly GCF_019320115.1 of Miscanthus floridulus. NCBI lineage: Eukaryota > Viridiplantae > Streptophyta > Magnoliopsida > Poales > Poaceae > Miscanthus > Miscanthus floridulus. Next base: position 46,437,110 of record NC_089589.1, read on the forward strand.
CCTTGGGTTTGGTCCAATTATGCAAAACCTCACCAAGAACTCCTTTGCATGAGACCACCCATGAATCAATCGGATTCAATCCATCTAAGTGCTTCGGTGTATAAGAATTCAGTATGACAGTTTCCTTGCATAACATAAATGTAGTTGGACAACAAGCCATTAGAATTAGGGGCAACTAGCTTCAAAGATGGTAGCTGTTGAAGCACGGGGTGTTGGATCCCCTTGTGAAGATGTCTTGTCTGGTCACCCTAAGGACTAATATGTTCTGGGAACCGGTTCATAGGAACTACATGCCACTTGCTCCATGGGATAAGGAGACGGCTGTGGACTAACTTGGGGCGATGCCATTACTGCTAGGTTGTAGTTGATAGTGTGGTAGGTGAGGGCGTCGGAACCCGATCCTTTCTAGATGCGTAGTACCACTGTTGGGCCCGGTACTACATCTGACAGTCTCAGCATGCCGTTGTTCGATCTAGGGTGCCTTAGGGTTGAGTGGCAGGGTGGTATCATTCCAGTTTAGGAAGCAAGCACGGCATCTGCCTAGACATGTGATCAGCGTCAATTATGGTTACCATGTAGATTGTGTAAACCTCTACAGAGTTTTGGTTGATCGATCAATACATAAGCCGCCTTTTTCACGGCTATGGACCTTTCCTATGTTACTGCTTCACTTGACTAGAAAGAGGAGTCCTTTCTTCTTCTTCCCCCTGGGTTGTTCTTGGATTCCGACGTGAGCCATTGAGGCAAGGCACGAGAGGGAGTTGTCCTTGCCGCCTAGCGAGTGAGCGTGTGGTGAGATGTGTGTGATAGGATGGGTGAACGTGTAGATGAGGTGGGTTAAAATTTGATGAACTATTATAAAATATTGATGAACTTGCATAGAAAAACCAACAGCAGTATATAGGCCTTTTGCTCTACCCTTGCGTTCCACTTATCACAAAGCAAACACAAAGCATAGGGTGGGAGCCAGTGTCCAGTACAAATCGTATTGAAAGATATTTGGTTGGTTTTGGATGCCGTCGATGATGACAGCAATGAAGATTAGGAGTAGATGGTCTCGTTCCTGCTCTCAAGTTTGGTTGAGGATATGAAGATGAAGTCTACGCCCGCTGAGGATCTACGCCTACTTTGATGATAGTCCATGAAGGAGGAGCCTTCACCGGCCGGCGCACTACGTCTACTCTAATGAAGCCCCTATGCGTTTCCGCTAGTACAACGATGTAATTAGGTGTGTTGCAAAGTGTTGTAATACTGTGTAAACTTGTACTTTCGCTATGTATGAACTGTGATATCAGCTGTCATCTGATAATGTTATGGCTAGATCTCCTGGACTATCACATTATAATTGAGAATGTGCCTGCTCACAGTAAAAATGGCTTGTTGCAACTTTCAAAAAATGGATTGTGGCATATATTCAACACACAAGGGTTGAGATTTTCAGCATTACTGACTTGAACCCAGTAGTATTCAAGAATATTAAGAAACATAATTCTGAATTGCAAACTGAATTAAATCAATGCTCAATCAAACCCTTGAGACCCAGTTGAGGGCTAATTTTGCACAAATAAACCTAACATGTTCAGCAGAATATCAGGAAATGTGGGAGCTGCAGTTCTCTCGCACTACAAGATTTTATCTTATGTAATCATAATGCCTTTCTAGCTGTTCTTACACAGGCATATCATATACAATATCGATGTTTTATCTGTAGCCTTGTCGGTCTCAAGGTTAGAGAGATATGATGCTATAGACTAGTGGCCTTGTTTGATAATATGAAGATCGATAACCTATAGGAAAAATGTAAGCTTGACTTGAATTACAATTAATTTTTAGTAATATGGAGATAGAAGGTTGAATTATACCTACACAACAATTGACTTTTTGATCTATCTCCACCACAAGCTATTGAATGGACCATATGAACCCAAATATATTTTTATGTAATTTTTTCAATCTTATTAAAGGTACACATAGTTCAATTTGGAATTTGTTTCAATTGGTATGCAGAAATTCATTTAAACTATAAAAAATAGTGAATTATTTCCAAAATTCCATATTTCCTCAACTTGTGGTAAATGTAAGGTTTTGTCAAATTTTGATCTAAGGTGTCCAAACTTCAATTTCCTTGGTCAATATATTTCTTGTGTCCCCATTTTGATTAATTTCACGGCAATCTCCATAACCGACAAGAAAATGCATAAACTGACAGAACAATGCACATTTCATTGGTCAATTATCGTGTCGGTTACACGCACTCACAGGTCAATTGTAATTATCCTGTTGGTTATTTAGTTTTCCTGTGAGTTTTCTGGAAACCGCCGAGAAAAATATATTATCCTGTCGCTTATGTAAAATTCCTGTGTGTTTTCTGAGAATCCTCAGGGAAATTTGGGTTTCCAGTAGTTTGTGTCCACTCCATAAACACTGATTTTGCCACAACAGCACGATCGATTATGTGAACGGGTGAAGCAGCCATCTTATACATTTAACCTCTTATTTCATTGGATGCATACACAGCCCTTAAGGGAGAGCGTATGCGTCATATGTACTTAGTGACTACACCTTTGACGACATATCCTTCCACCAACTGACGAATAGAAACCTTTCCTGATGTGAAACTTATAACGGAGATACCTCATCCTTAGTATGGAGGGTTCAAGTTGTGTAAAATCAAGATCTAAGACGTGTCACATTTATTTATTCATTGGTACAAGATATCAAATTATACTGGCAAGATAGTTCAACATTAATATATATGATGACACTTATATATCTGTTGTGGGTACATATATCTACATTAATATGTGCCACTGCAAGTATACATGTTTATCTCTATAACGGATACATATATGAATATTAAGATGTGCCACTGCTTGTATCCATATATATCTCTATTGTGGATACAAATTATATATTAAGATGTACAGCTGCATGTATACATATATATATCCCCATTGTAGATAGATATATCAACCTTAAGATGTGCCACTGAATGTATATAAACTGGACCGAACAAGGCAATATGCATACCAGAACACAAGTTCAACAAATATACCACCAATACTGATCTTCCCACTTGCCACTCGTACTCAGCAAGACAATGAGGACCGAGTGCGCTGCTCTGTGCATTGTCCTGATGATTATGTCTCCAACCCTCTCATCCTGCTATCCTTGTAAGTATATAACTTCTTTTTGTACTTACAATAATTCCACTCATGCTTGGTTTATAAAGTCAAATTGTGGATGCATGCAGCTCTCGTATTTAATTTCCATTTACATCGATGCACTGAGGCGCGTTGCCAAACAAAATGCTTGGAGTATGCCAATAAGTATCATCTAGTGGTAAATAACTCCCAATGTGAGAAGCCAAATCTCTGCCACTGTGAGTGTTCCGCCAAGCAGCATCTGCCGCTTACCACTGACGTCATGGGATTAGCTGATGCAGAGCACGATAATGGAACTTTTGTTTGAATTTAATATATAGGATTAAAATTGTCACTAACGATGGATAGCGAGGTTACATGGAGGCAGACAATACCATATGGCTAGCTCTTGCATGTACTTTATCCATGACCTGTTTCAATCCAATTATAATAAAATGTTTTGGTTACAACTAAATTATTTCAGACCATGCTGAGTTTGGTACTTTCAAAATAGGCCTGGTGATTCCTTGGGTTTGGTCGAGTTATGCAAAACCTGACCAAGAACTCCTTTGCACGAGACCACCCATGAATCAATCGAACTATTGTGCACCATGTTGCCTAATACCAACGACCTTGGGGCAGTTTGTTCTCCCTAACAAAAGGCTAATGGCCATGGCTCTACCAGATGGGAACCGGACTCCGGAGAAAACTTTGGGCGTAGGCTTAGGCCCCCTACTCCCATGGCTGACGGGCGACTGCCCAGGGTCGGTGACAGCCTCGTTTTGGGATGTCAGCCATTAGTAGTAGCATGTGGGGATAAACAGTTGGGGATGAGCGAGGTCAAACAAGTCAAGTTTTTATGTGTTGGACGGTTCCCACTATTGGGCCATCAGTAGTAGCACGCTGCAAATGCTACTGGTATGTCGGCTTGAGCCAAAGTGAACCGGATTTTTCGTCTTGTAAAAAGTACCCTATATCCCAGAATTATTGCGGTGGTAAGATTTTCCTCCTTCAACTTCAAAACTTGACATCTTAACCCCTGAACTCTTGAAAACTTTCAAATTTTGAGTGGTTTCGAATGCGGTTTTGAATGAGGTTTTATCTCTTTTACTTAAAAACAATTAGGTAAATAAGCGATACATTTAAACCATGCAAGATGTATCTAAAATTTACATTTTTTAAATAAAATCCATAAATACATTGCGACAAATATGAATAAAATATTCAGAGATCATAAAAACATCTTTATAAACTTTAAAAAGCATAGTTTTAGCTCTACGAAAATGTGAAAATATGTAGAAAATTCTCAAAAATACTAATTAATCTATAAACAAGTTTTAAAAACTTTGCATAGTAAAAATATGAGATGCAACCAGCATAAATGCAAAATACATTATCGTTGAATGATTTCATGCTATGCATTCATGCTGGTTGCATATCATGTTTTTTGTTGAGAAAAGTTTTTCAAAACATGCATGTTTACATGCTAGTTACCTTTTGAGCTCTAAATATTTTATTTATATTACGGCATCCCAATGTATCTTCAGAATTATTTGGAAATATTAAAAGCTTTGAAACATTTTCTGTTTGTTTAAAACCTTGTCATGTATTTAACAATTTTAACTATAGAAAGGACAAAATTGCCTTCAAAACCACAACAAACTAGGGCAATTGCGTGATTTGAATGGATTTGACAATAAGACTACAAACTAGCGGATCCGGTCCCTGTCTCAGCGTGGACATGAGCAGCTCCGCTGCGGCTTCGCGGGCGTGCACGAGCAACACAGCCGGCGCAGGCGCGAGCAACTCCGCCATGGCCCCCACGGGCGTGCGCGAGCAGCTCCGCTGTGGCCTCACAGGCGTGGGAGCACAGCTCCGCCACGGCCTCGCAGGCGTAAGCGAGTAGCTTCCCCACAATGCCACTAGCGCATGCGACCAGGACTCCTTAGGGCGTCCCCAGCCATGTTTCTGCCGCCCTCAGTTGCACTCGAGCGTGGGGAGGCCCAAGTGCCACCAGCTGTCGCTGTTGGGGCCTCCAGCTGGCCGAATCACACCAGCCCTGGCGCCAGCATGCCCCTGCTCTACTCTTGTTGGGGAGGAAGGGCAAGGAAGTGAAATAGAAACAAGGTCATGGGGCTAAGTGAGAAGGATAAGACCTGTATGAATAGTGATGCACAATGTTGACTTACTGCAAGCTAATTCAAAACAATTCCAGGGTCTATAGCGCAAAGTGTTTGTCCTTTATGGATTTTCTTTTTTACTTTGTTTTAAATCGGTTGAAACTTCTAAATTCAATAGAAATTCATTGGGAACTCATAAAATGGAAAGTTTAGTTTTGTTGAACTCCTCGAGAGCAAATCTATGCAGCAGACATATAATATGTGGTGGTTTAGTTAAAAGTTTGTGTTGTAGCCCTTTATCTTTAGTAAAATGCTATTGTTCTATTTATGTGAACCATATCACTTTGATGGATGAAAAACTTAGAAAATTTATTTTTTTCCTTCCCAAAATTGTCATTTACAAGCAAATTAGTGAACATATTAGTTTTTTATGAGCAATTTGCATATAAACAGTCCGCCAAGCCTTTAGGGGCATTACAGGTATTTTTTCCTTAGCCTACGGTTTCACAGCTGGTCTAACTAAACGAGCTTCCGCTTTTCCCACACAAGTTTTCACAGCTGCTTTGTAACAACCCAAATGTATATATGTATATATATTTTATATGCTATTTAGACAATGAATCTTGAAAGAATTTACATAAAGAAACTAACGTGGGCTATGAGCCTGACTAGCCAGTCCTCCTGTGGCCCAACAGCCCAAAATGCCATGGGGAGAGAAAGGGTCGACCCCTCCATCTATCCTAGAAATTTATCAAAAAAAATCTATCCTAGAACCCGTTCTCACGCATGACTCCTCATCTCCCTTCACTTTTCACATGAAAACTCCTATCCCGTCCTCCTTTGTGCTGTGGTCGAGATCCATGGAGGAGAGCAGAGATAACCAAGAGAAGAGGTGAAAACGCGTTGGGAGATGGGGTGGACCAATTAGAGGTATGTAGTGACATCTTTCGCATATCTTCCCTCTAAGAATTCTGTAGGAAAACCCTAGGTGAGGCCTTAAAATCCTGTGGCACTGTAATTTTAGTTGTAGTTGGGTTGCTTGATGGCGATTAGAGGCAAGATTCCATTGGAGACTGTTGATTGATCATTTTCTGGACAGCAGGAATTTTCAGAGAGTATGGTCATCTTTCTCTCGAGTTTTCCCATTGATTATATGCATGTTAAATTAGGACAAAATTGATATTGTTGTAGTATACTCTGAGAGGTTTCCGTGAGGTCCAAGTTTATGATTTTACACCAAACGAGTTAGGAGTTATGAAATTTTGAGTTTGGCTTTCAGAATCAAATGAAATTCAGAACAGTAGTAGATTAAACGTGTATTTGATGGCCTTACTGACAGAATTTGTGGGGTCAATCTGAATCAAATTTGTATAATTATTTCCATTCTTTCCATCTTGGTAAAGTATGTAATTGTTGGGCAAGTAGAACTCCAGATAAGTTTTTTTGAATATCGCTGTCATGTTTTACCATCAGAAAAATACAGTTAAGTTCAGAGCTTCAGTACATCATTTTAGGTGCTTCAAATCAAAATAATTATTATACCAAAGTTGTAGAAAATGGTGTCTTCTAAGTTCTGACCAAGTTTGGGAATTTTTGGTTAAGTGGATATTAGTATAACTAAAAGATAAGCGGCACTGCTGTTGTTGATGAGAAGCGATATTCGCTGTTTATGGTCTTTTTTTTGAAGGGACGGGCCATAGGATCGCTTTATGTTCTGTTCATACCTATTTGTACAAGTGCACATTCTGAGTTTATGCTTCCTAACCAGGTGGTGGTGTTTCGGATTGTGCCTAGTGCTGTTCTTTTGTCGCTTCGGCTTTTTGGAGGCAAGTAATTGTAGCGGTGGTTGTGCTACTGTTGTGACATGTTATTTTCATCACTTGCACTTTTAATTCAGAACTAATATACTCTAATTATGATCTGAATATGGTGGTTTCTTCATGTTCAAGCATGTTACTTAATTGTGTTATCTTGGTATTTTGTCTCACATGAGGATGAAGTTGAAGAGTTGTGTTGATAATCATTATCAAATTGCATCATGTCATGTGCACTTTGCATTTCACATGCACTTGAAGTTGATCGCAATCCTATGGATTCGGCTGTACCGGTACATATCATGCATTGCCTGAGGTGGGGTGCGATGTAAAAGAAGTCAGGGCATTGCCTTCATATGCATCGATGTATGGTATTGATTGCTGAGTTGTATTGGAAGATATTATGTAGCTATGCTTCTTGGTGATGGTTTGGATTACAATATGGCTTGCGGATTGATGAAGGTGTTGTGGTTTTGCATTATTTCCATATGCATTCATGGAAGATGTTACAACAATGTATATGGCTGTGGATATAAATTTGGAAAAAAAAAACTATGTCCCATGGATATGAATCTAACTGATGCGTTGATCTCTATGAGAAGAATACTTTAATTTTTATTTGTACCATGATCTACCATACGATTCTGCAGTATGCTAAACTTGACACTTAATCAACTTATGATTCAAATACCTTGTCAAAACAAGTTACTTGCTGAGATTTTAAGATCTCGCCCTTGCTTCACTCTTCCAAGGTAATTGAAGCTTTGCATATGGGAATGGGAAGTAGTAGCACATTGCACCGATCATGATTTTGTCTAATATTTTTGTTGTTGTAATAACAATGAATGTTTAGTTCATGGAGTTATTTTTATTCTTTGCTTAACTGTGTGTCAGAGTTGTTAAGTTTGTTCATCTTCTTTCCTAGTACTTTTGGTTAATCCAACGTGTCACTTTGTTATGCTTTATCTATGCTATGCTTCCTCATTGCTTCTATTTCAAAGGAGGTGTTGCTGAATTTTCTTGTTAAATTCAATCATAGGTTGTGTAGTTGGTAGCATTCTAGGAGGTTGTAGACTGGGGTGTTACATGCTTTTCCACAGCCCAACCAAGATTTATAGTTTTTGAGTTTGTGAACGAAAATCATACTACAAAAAAACCCGATACCACCGCCATGATGGTACTGGAAAAAGCCTAGGGGCGCCTACTACAAGTGTGAGAAGGACAAGGTGGAAAAGACACCTCACAAGCCTTCTTGTAGCACCGTGACCCTCGGGGCACGATACATAGGGGGAGCGAGAAAGGCAGAACCTCACGACTCCGGTGAGCCCCACTATCATGTCGTCTATGACGAGGATGATACGCCGGGAAAGCACGAAGCCTCCTCCACACCTCTCGTAGCTTTCGGCAGTCACCATATGGCCTCCCAATGAGACCATGGTGTACCACTGGGCTATCGATAGGCTTTCGGAGCAAGCCGGCGCTGACCTCCGACCACATCTACCCGATGCGCCCAAACTGCTAGAGTTCAGGCAGCAACGAGGTCACATGGCTACGGAACAGGCCATGATGCCATCTCGCACCCCACTGCTTGCAAGCATTCTTCTAGCACCAGATGCTAGGAGGCATACCGTCGAAGTCCGGAGAACGTAATCGGCCCCTAGAAGGGTGCATCCTATCTTTAGGAGCCCAAACGCACAAGTATGGCGGAAAAGCTTGGCTAAGAATGGCATGAAGCAGATGGGGAAAGCCCCCATTTATAGGACCGCGCATGACTGTACGACGTGTGAGCCTCGCGCTGCGTGGTGCCAGATGGGACGACAAAGAGCATGGCCACATGTGGCTTAAGCCTTTAGATTCCGTAAATGGCTTGAGCTCGTAGCACGACGAGTAGGCTCAACAAGACCGCACAATGTAGACTAAGTCGCCAGGCTCCTAACACATGCAGATTGACTGGCAGACACGTGTGCCGCGCCCCGAGGCATAGTCGACAAGACAACACACAATGACTGCGTCCCGCATTAACTCCATGACCGCACAAGCACCGATCGGAGAGAAGAGTATCTTCATGATTATTTCTAAATCGTAAAGACAGTCGGGGGCTACTGTCGGGGGCATATAACTGGGGTATCCCAAGGCACATATAGAAAAACACTCAAAGCGGCCGAACCGGCCATGGACCAGCAAACGAGGGCCCACCTCGACGACCTCTGGCCCTGACCGCTCAGGAAGGATGGGAGGTGGGTGAGGAAATGTCCCTACCCGGACGGGACGCGCATGCCCACGCACACTCCTCCATTATAGAGAAGGATGACCACCCTTCAAACCACTAGGACCTAGGGTAGAGCGTCACCTATCGGGCCACGCCCTTCTGATGACCAGACTACTCTAGGGCTCGACAACATCATAGCGCGTGGCTCAGCACCATCCAAACCCTGCCTAACTCGATAGAAAGGCATACGACCATACCCACTATGGGTATGGGACTCACGATCGGGAGTCAACTGATGTGGACAAGGCCCAATCTTTCGATAGGTTTGATAGCGTTGATTGGTGAAGACTCGGCATTCACGATCTAGGCTTCGAACTAAGTTTGATTTTCGGACACCCCACAACCGTTACACCACTGCTCCATTGGTTATCAACCATGCACAACACGATTGACCTCACCAAGAAGGCTTTCCTGCAAGCGAATCGAGAACACAAGCAAGAACGGATAAAGGCAATCAGAAATTGCAAATAAATATGAGGCTTATGATTCTAAGAAGAAGTTCAAGTCTTTATTCGAATGGACTAATCGCCATAGGCGAACAAGATCAAGAACAGGGCCCTGGTTTAACAGCAAATGATCTTGGTGATACAGTTGCAGAAACCCAACACTAACGAGAATGATAGTAGGATAATATAGAGTCTTGGGCATCAACCCCAACCTAGATGCGCCCCCTAATAGGCCCAAACATGACACATGGTCCAATGGACCAAAAGACGGTGTCACAGTACCCTGTCAGATTCTGGATGCTAACTTGTTGCGATGATTCCTGTTGACTAAGGAAGAATTCTGACATGAACCCAAAGCTATGAGATATCTTATCAAGTTATCTTTCCAAGCATATCTGGATCGTCAAAAACGGAGTCCGTATGTGCCCTGGGCGTTGATTTTACCCGGTAGTGCTCCTAGAACCCGAGATGGACCCCAACTCGAGTTGGACTGGGCCTCCGCCATGGTGCAGACGAGTTGGACGCCCATGCTGGTCCTCTTCTCCTCCTCGGCATGCACTTGATGGCATGATGTCCTCACCATCCTCCCTTTCTTGAAATGAAGTCATCCTCGATTGGAGTACATTGTCTCCTCCAATGGATGGCAGCAAATGGAACCCCGGAAGTAGTTGTTCATCTTGGCATCCAATCCTTTGCAAAGGTGGCTACCATGGTGGCCTCCCTATTGGGAATTCATCCTCATTCTCTTGCAAAAGGTTAGTACCAACAATGGGCATCGAGCTAGGAGTAGGATCAATTGACCATATAATCGATTTACAAGTTAAAGCATAACGTGGTTCATCATGATCGTCAAAATCAACAAGAACAGATTTTAGAGCACGTAAAACAACTCCTTTCAATTTAATGGTATTTGATTGTTCAATTGCTGGTTTGCTCGAATCTATAACATGTCCATTCTTTTTCTTTTCAACAAGTTCCTTTTCACATTGCACAAATTCAGCGGGAGTTAAGGGGAAGCAAAGCAATGGTCTTTCCTTTATGCATGAAAGTATATCTATTTTATCAACCATGGTGTAAAACATCATTATCATATTGCCAAGGGCGGCCTAACAAAAGTGAACAAGCTTGCATCGGCACGACATCAAAATCGGCATAATCATGGTATGACTCGATAGAAAAATGCACATGTGCAAATTGTGTTACCTTTGCCTTACCACTATTGTTGAACCATTGAACTTTGTATGGATGTGGAAGAGCACGTGTAGTCAAACCAAGGGTCTTGATAAAGCTCTGAACTTACCAAGTTATTGCTGCTCCCACCATCAATTATAGGATGAACACAACAATTGTTCACGATGAGAAACATTTGGAACACATTATGGCGTTGTAGCTTGTCCACTTGCTCAACTTGTATACTCAAAACACGCTGAACATGGATTGATTGGTAGTTTTCAGTGCATGCCACACTATTAATTACCTCATCAACATCGTTAGGGCTATCCTTAATTTTACCCGCATCATGATCAGTTGCAAGTGTAAATTGATTCTCTTCATCACTAGCACTAACATACCCACCATCATCAATAGCAATATATGTGCATTTGCTGGGGCAATCCCTCGCAATATGACCCATGCCCTTGCAGTGGTGGCAAACAACATTAGTAGAGCCGCTCAAGGAAGGTGTAGCAAATCCACTTGAAGAAGGTGCGACAAGCGAGCCATTCTTTACAGGTGTTGGTGTCTGCACATTAGAAAATTTACTCACCTCAGTTGGACGTGAAGGAGTGGACGATGTTGTGGAACCCATAAGTTGTTGCCCCTGTACTTCCCTTTCAGCTTTTAGAGCAAGATGATATAATTGGTGAAACATATTCCAATCTTTATATTCAAGAATGTCTTGTATATCACAATGCAAACCACCCAAAAATCATGAGCTCTTTTGTGTATCATCTTCTCGCATGTTACTATGTGCCAAACCAATAATAAGCTACTGATAATATTCCTCAACACTTTTACTACCTTGATTTAAATGTTGCAGTTTAAATCGTAGATCACGCTGATAATATGGAGGAACAAATCTAGAAGTCATGTGTCATCATTGTTCGCCTAAACGGCCGTTTAGCCCACTTAAACACCATGTAAAGGCTACACGGTGGTGCTCCATTTCTGTTTAATCGTCCGTTTACCCCATTTAATTGTCCGTTTAGCCCGTTTAATGGACTGTTTAGCCCGAATAATGGCTAAACGGTAGGTGACCGACTGTTTACCGTTTAGTGTTTAGGAAAACATTGTGTGTCATGCCCCTGGCCCAATCGACACGGTGCCCGTCGTGACTTAGGATCTTTGTAACGGTCGAGTGACACAAAACACCCCATGTGACAAACCAATGCACATAACACCCAACATCATGTCCAAAGGTTATTTAGCTAAAGGAACTTGCTAAGGATCATTTTTATACAAAGTTACATAAGATAAAGAGTAAACACAATTTTTGAATTTCCCTCCTTGGTTTATCTCTTCGCTTATTCTCTTGGATTCTTATCGGAGTTAACTTGTAGTTCATCTTGGATTCGCCCACTCTAAGGTCTACTATGCAGTGGTGATTAGAGCATGAGATCACATCAAACGAATGACTACACCTACAAAACAACTTAATGGCAGCACCGTGAGTACATTTTGTACTCGTAGGACTTAATTCCAACATATAAGTATTTGGTGGATGCAAGGGTATTATTAGGCATTTGTATATTTGCAGAAAAGCATATGGCATTTCTAAGATGACATGCTATGAATTTATTATTAGAAGTATTAACATCAAAGTTTATGATAACAAGATAGGTGATATGTAAACATCTCATCACATTTGGTTCATTACACTACCATGGGTATAGAGAGTAGGAACAACCATAAAGCTTCATCTCGATGGACTTCAGGCTTTCAAAAACTCTGTATAGTTGTACAAATTGTATGCACACGGAAATATAGGACTAACCACCATACTCCGGATCCAGGAATAAGGGTTGCCTCACAATTTCCAACCTTTCCCTAAACTGGCCCGAGTATCCAATGAAAGGTTTGACTGGTGCCCAATTAATGCTACCACCATCTAACCAGCGCCACCTTCTTTCTAGTCTCTTGGATAAATCGGTCGTGAGTAGTTACTAGGCTTGCCGCCCCCATATGCGACATGTGGTCTGTACGGGTGGTTACTCAGACTCAAATATCCAGGTGCACGGTCCTTAACTGCTCCATGAGCTATGTAACTTGAGACCCTACACTCACAGTGACCTACCCCTCTCTTGAGCAAGAATTACCAAATTGATCATCAAGTTCATATATCAGGGTTAGGTTGGGTCCTTAATCAAAATTAGGGAAGTAAGCAAGTTGTAACCCTCATTCATTTTAGAAGTTCATTAGCCCGGTGTAGCATCCTACATGCACATGACTCATAATGGAACATGATAAGTATCATTACATTTTTAGTGAGTATCAAAATTAATGGAAGTAAACCCATTGATTAAATGAAGGCTCTAATTAATTAGTGAGTAGTTCTAACTTAGTGAAGCATCATTACGTTATTTAACCAAATCTACATGAAATGCATGACTCACAACGGAACATGATAAGTATCCAAAATAGAGCTTATAATAGTGGGGTGCCTGCCTGAAGGTTGTAGACGACAACTCACACACGATCCTCACGCTACTCGACTCCTAAAAGAAGGCAAAGATCAGGATTGAAGATAACCAAGGAAGACTTAAGGATAAAGACTTGGCTTAGAACATGGGAAGAGATGTCTAACTGTGGCTCTACTATTGCCCTATTTGAAACTAAGCTTAACCAGTGTCGTAGGGTCGAAACCGCGACAAGCATGTTGTTTGAGTCAGTGTCAGAGTACGGGGTCTTCGGTGGCTCGGGTGGACTCAGGAACACAAGAATCATGCAGAGAAGTCACAATGGTTTGTCCTGGTTCAGGCCAATTTGGTCCCTACATCCAGCAGCTGATGATCCTTATACTCAAGAACACCCAAAATCTGGAGGTTACAATAGAGTGTAAAGGAAGAAAGAGTTGGTTGGGGGTTAGCTCAGTGCTAATCCTAAGGTTGCCACACTGTTGGTGGAGTCTCCCCCTCATCGAAGTAGAAGGAGACGACGAGATGTGGTCAAGGAGAGGCTCTCAGTGACCCTCTCTGGATTGCCTTGCTCTCGGTGTAGAGCGGAGGCAGATGGAATGGAATGGAGTGTCTAGTGATCGAAGTGGGATCCTCCTCCCTCTAGGTCTGACCTTATCCCTTATATAACAAGATAGGTCAAGTACAAGGTGGTTTGAGGGTTCTAGTCTATGGTCTACATGCGCTAGAGTCTAGGAGGGCCTTGCAGTGGTGCGCCATGGACCGTCGAGGTGTCTTGGAGCCAAAGAAGCCGAGGCGTTGTCCGGCTACTCTGTTCTGACACTCGATGTGTCAGAGGTTGTCAGCTTTGACAAGCCTCCCCTGGGTGAGACCTTCTAGAGTCTTCTTAGTGGTGAAGGAGGTCGGCTCCAGGGGTTGACGTGCGGGCCCAAAAGTCCCTGAGCCCCTAGATGCCGTGGGAAGCTTTGTCTTCTTGTGTCACGCCCTGAACGTGACCCTATCGGAGGAGCAGTTGGCAGGGGTACACCTTGGGAGCGACGCCAAGGAGCCCCCAGGCATTAGTAGCCTAGGGCTTGTCTTCTTGTGCTCAGGCCTTGGCTGGCATCGTTAGCTGGGTAGGAGCCAAGAGCTAGGCTCGGAGGTGCCGTAAATCGGGAGCCCAAGGCTCTAGGCCGAGCCCAAGGCTCGGGGAAGCCCCCAAGCCCTAGGCAGAAGCTGTGGTCATGTCTGGCTCGGTTGGATCTCTTTGCTAGAAGGTGCACGCGAGTGTGCCCGATGGGCATAGCCCTTGAGCCCCCGGGCGATCCTAAAGGGGTTGGTTAGGGGGTCTTCTTTGTTCGGGCATAACATACCTGTATGTTAGGATGTCATCAAGAGCCCCCGAGCCCTTCATAGCCTCACCTAATATGATGGTGATGAAGGGCTAAATTTGATATTTTGGTGACCAAACCCTTCTTGGCAGGGACGGCTTCCGCTAGCGAGAGTGCTATGCCCTACTAGGGGCCTTCTTCTCCAGTGTGATGGATGGTGCTCGGCTGTCGAGGCTGAGCGAAGATGATGTTGATCCCTTTGTGAGTCTATGTCGCATGGGTCTTCAACTCGAGTGAGGGCTCAGCGAGCTCGTCTGGGAGTCGCCAACCGTAGGGCCGGGTTGCCCTCCTTTTTGATCGGAGCCTGTCATGGGCCGGGTGATCAAGAGTGCTGGGCTCTGGCTCGGGGCTATCTGATCATCCGGAGCACCATGCCCTTCTAACGGTTGCGATAACAGGTCCTGATCCTCTCGAGCTAGCCTTTTGGCGCAACCCTCTATAGCCATAGATCATGGAAGTGGGAGCGCGCTGAGGCTTGAACAGAGGCCCTCGTTGGGCCCACCACTCAATGGCTCCTGACCCAACTACGGGGCGTTGGTTGGTTTTTTGGGGGATGCGCCAGCCGAGCGTCCATTGATTGGGGGGGTCAGGCTGCTCCATCTGGGTAGCTGGCACAGTCCCTGAGGCCATTGTGGGGCCTCCTTGCTAGCGAAGGGGGCGGCTTCTAGGCACATCCCATCCGCTAACGCCTTGCGTAGGCGGTTGATGGCGTCTGGGTCGTCGTTCCTGGTGGAGGAGTTTTGACACGCGCGCGTACCCCCGTGCTGCCCTGTTTTGTCTGGGAGATGGGATTCGGGGCCACATGGAGCAGATCTAGTGGAGGAGGAGGCGTGACACTTGTTTCGTGTGGATCTGAGCCGTTGATGATAGCTAGTGAGCCCGGGGGGAGTTAGATCCCCCCAAGTCCAGCGAGGAGGCGAGCGTGGAGTGGGCGGCGCGTGTGGCTCGGCATAACAAGGTCGGGCCGACAGGGAGGCAGCGGTTTGCCTCTGCCTCGGGTTCAGCAACCGCCGCCGCACCGCACGATCGTGGAAGCGTGGCTGCCGCTGCATTCGGTGTACAAAAGAGGAGATGGAAAGGTGGAGATGGTGAGTTACCTTCTGCATCCGGCAAAACTTTTCCTCTTCATGTGACTTCTGCTCCCCCCGCCCCTGCGCAACCGCTTGCTACCCCTTGCCCCCGCCTTCATCCCCATGGTGGAATGGGGATCGTCTGGGGTCACTAAGGCAGAGATCAGGAGGATGGAGGAGAATGGGTTGGCACTGCAGGAGGTTCTGGCAGTTGGCTGGCGCCCCCCTGGCATTGGTGAGCTAGCGCCCACGCTCGGGGACGGGGAGATCATCTCCTTCACTACCTTCCACCATCTGGGGCTTGGCCTCCCCCTGCACCCCTTTGTGCGGGGCCTTCTGTTCTTCTACGGTCTCTGGCTTCATGACTAGATGCCGGAGGGGACCCTCCACATCACGACCTTCATCACGCTGTGCGAGGCATTATTGGGGATCGCTCCCCATTTCATGCTCTATAGGTGGGTGTTCTAGATGGTGCTGTTGTTCCCTGGTGGCGGGTTCCTGGTGATGGGGGGTGCCTGGATCTAGGTGCGTCCGCATGCTGATGGTTGGTACCTCGCCCTTGCTCTCCCACCGGGGTTCGATGGTCAAGCGAACTAGCGGGAGAGCTGGTTCTACCCTCCAACATGGTCCCGGTGCTGCCTTCTTTCATGGTGGTGAGGCCATGAGGCGTCACTCTGGAGTCGTAGTGGCTGTACCCCCTGGTGGAGGAGGCCATCGATGCCCCTACTCTCATAGGGGCTATCGAGGCCCTGAGAGCGCAGGGGCTGATCAGACTAGTGGTGGTGCGCAAATTAATCCATCACTGGGGGTGCTTCCTCATGACGCCTCGGTCACCCTCCTGGCGGAGGTGGTAGAGGTGCTATGGAAGGAACGGGAGGATGCCCTTAGGGCCACCGAGGATGCCTAGAGGGAGGTCGAAGAGGAGCAGATGGCAGTGGCAACGGCGGAGAACATTCGCGATGCAGCCCAGGCAGAGGTAGCTTGTCTGAGGGAGGAGCTCAAAGGTACGGGTTGTTTCCTTCCCTTCTCGCTTCTCGCCGATCCTAGCCCACGGGCCATGCATACAGTTTTAGCCCTAACGCCCCTTGTTTTTGATGGTGCAGGGACGAGGGAGGAGGTCCACTGCTTGATGGAGTAACTTCAGAGGTCCCAAGAGGAGGAGCAGGCTGCAAGCCCTCCTCGAGTCCCAGGGCGTGGAGACGAGGGAGCTTGCCGTGGCCTCTTCCCGCGGGGTGCGCGCGACAACGCTAGGGAGGTGAACGAGCACCTCCGTGCTTCACCGGTGTGCTTCCATGAGGCCATCGAGGATGGCGTCTAGCAGGGGGTGGCCTCTGCACCGGCTGTGGTGCACTTCCACTTCCCCGACCTGGTGCACTTCAGCACGGACTCTTTGGTAAAACCGTGGACACTCCATTGACTCATGTCGACAGCGGATAACGCTCTCATGGGTGTTTTTTTGGGGTTAGCGGACAATCCATCGAGTTGACGGACACTCCCTCTGGCTATCGATAGAACCTATGTTCTTGGGTGATCTTGGGGTTCAAGCTTAGATGTGCTCAGCTATGATCTATGCATGTGCTAGATATCTTTAGGGTAGCTTAGGTGGTTCTCTAGTCTCATGAGCTTCCTATTGCAATGAACGAAAAAGATGATTCAAAGAACAATCCATGAGATTCTTGAATGATTGAGCTAGATGAAGATTTCTTGAACTTACTCTACAAATGATGGAACCACCACCAGCAAGAAATCCTTCAATCTTTCACCAAAAACCACAAATTAGTTCTTGGGAGGAAAATCCAAGAAATGAAAGCTACTTCTCTTGAGCTCACCAAGAACAAGATGGAAGATTTTGATGGTGTCCATGGAGTGGTGATGGTGATTCCTTCCATTTCCTTCTCCTTCTCCAATCTCCCTTCCAATCCTTTCTCTCTCTAGTTCTAGGGTTCATCCTTGTTCTTGGGGTGTAGAGAGAGAGAGGGAGAGTGGCAAATGAATGGGTGAGTGAGAGAGTGGGTGAGAGGGTATAGCTTTAGCTAATGAAATGTCCCAACTCATGCTGACATGTGGGTCCCACTCCTTAAGTAACAAACAACTCATTCCCCACTTCTTACTGCTGATCTGTGTTCCATCGGATGGTCCGGTAGAGCTGGCAGACTGTCTGATATATCTCTGTCTGCCCTAAATTTGCTCAACTATTTGGGTGGTTCGGTACTGGGGATCGTGTTGTCAAGTCTTGTGATAATCTCTGAGATTGAGTTGGTGTCGATGATGTCAATAGGGTGTCTCTTAATCCAACAAGGGTTTCCACCATTGCTTAGATTATGAACCTGACCATGGCTATCCGAAAGTGATTGCGGGTTCTTCTTGGTATATTCTCAACGATCCATCTAGCTCAAGGCATCAGGGATCAGTATAGGAGCTTTGATGATTGCTCACTTGTATGGTAAAAAATGACAGCCTACATTGTAATGAACTTCGGTCATTACAAAACCTCCCCTCCTTAAAATTGAGCTCGTCCTCAAGCTCGCCTGAAGGTTCTTAGGGAAACTTTCTGATGACCTGACATCTTATGATGACTCTTCTAGAAGTATCAAAACTCGGCGACTTTTTCCTCTCTAGGATTCCAAGCATCATCTCATCTCTTTCTTTACTTTGGTGGTTTGACCGATGCAGCTCAGGTCCTCTCCATTTAGTACTCAGTCATAACCTTTATAACTTTCTAAGGTTGGGGTTTTAGGTCCAAAGGACAATGTCTCTAGGCATCCTCTGCATATTGGCGGACGATCCAGTATACGTGCCGGATGATCCGATAACTTCGGAGGGTTGATAATTAACTTAGGGTTTCCATTATCCAACTTGGTGGATGGTTTGATGAAGCTGTTGGACTCTCCAGTTAGTCACGACCTATAAATAGGCCGATAGTGACTGAATGAGTCATCTCATTTCCATTTTTAGCAACTGCCATCGCTGTTGCCTTCTGTGCCACCATCATCGACGTGCACGTGCTCTGAGTGATTTCGCTCGTGGTCCAGGGCTTCCACGTGCTTCTTCATCATGCCTAGAGGGTACATTTGATTCATTTCTCCCCTCCTTTACTTTATTCCCCTCCCTTTTTGTTGCACCTAGGTTACTCCGATCTGTGATTTGGTTAGGGTTTGGAGTAAACCATTTTGGGGATTTGGTACAGCATCTCTAGTAGTACATTTGTGCACGATTTGGTGAGGTAGAATGGCGTGTTTGCAGAGATATGAGGATTCTAAATTTTTCCATGGTTACTGCTCTTATTTGTGCTGGCTTCGATAGTGGCAGATAGTCCGGTGAATTGGCAGGAGGTTCTGCTGAGTCTGTAACTGCTCTTACTGGTACGACCTGTGATTCTGACGGACCGTTCGCGAGATACCGCGGACACTCCGCAAAAATCAATTTGTATGTGCTGTACTGCTTTTATACCGCTGCTTGTATTGGCAGAACGTTTCGGTGCCTCTGGCGGAATATTTCGGTAGCCTCATGCTGCTCTCTGTCTGTCTTTATACTGTAGATCTATAATTCATCGGACTGTCCGTGACTTGGCGGATACTCCGTCAACTATCTGTTACTGTTTTGTTCCAATTTGATCCATTTATTATTCAAACCTTGCAGGGCTTACTTAGATAGCACCTATACCTTGTATATCTACTGGAGTCCACCATTTTTCATCACATGACTTAGAGAGCTCGAATTTTTGCTTGACTACCCATATGTTGCTGATCCTTGGTCGTTCGTGTGATGTTGCAGGGTCTGGTGCAGGTCCTAGCCGCTGGCTGGAAAAGGCTATGCAGGCATCTTCTTCAGATGAGGATGATGGTGAAGAAGTCTTCCCAATAAACATGTCAGCCATTCCCAAGGGGCGCTATCACTGGGTTTCGGCTGAGATTAGCAATGTTGCTTTGTCTAGGCACTTTGGACAAGCTAGGGATTCTCCAACTTCCTTCTTCCACACCAGTGATCAATTCAGGCTGTACCGTGGGGGTATTGACATCAGGCCGATGCATGTAGAACAACAATGGCTGAGTTGGCTGCAACTGGAGTTCTTCGCGTCTATGAGCAGCTTGGTTGACCTTCTCAGAGGCATGGGCTTGAGGAGGATTCTTGAGTTCTGGCAAGATTGGAATGAGACAGTGATCCGGCAATTCTATGGCACGCTGGAGGTTCAAGCTAAAAAGGAGAAGCTGATCTGGATGACTGGCACACGCAGGTTCAAGGCTATGTTCAAGGATCTTGCAGCTGCTGTGAAGTTGAGCTACCATGGCATGAAGCGGGGCAAATTGGTCATTGACCTTCCAGTGTTGAGGGCAGATGAGGTGTCTTGATTCCGCTATCAGGAGACATCTACCTATGGTCCACAGGGAAGCTTGAGGAGGCTTTCGAAAGTGATCTTCGAGATTTTGAGGCACACTGTGGTACCTTCTACTGAAGGTGATGATATTGCCATTGGTTGGCCCTTCTTCGAGATCATCAACATTGTGTTGACTGGTGACCCGATCAACTTGCTGGACTAGATAGTGCATCAGATGTTGGAGTGCAAGCGAGACGTGAATGCTCCCCTGGTCCTTCAGCCGTACATCATGGCTCTAGTGCTTTGCACTATCAAGGACTTCTATGGCACTTGCGATATCATTCATCAGGTCTATTGGCCATTTATTGAGGATGAGGCCTATCTAGCATGGGAGGCATTTCCAATGGCTTGCAGGATTCCAGGCCAAATTCCCCAGGTATGTTCCATTAATTTCCTTTTCTTCTCATGCTGCATCCGGGTTAGTATCTTACTTTGTTGTGATACCTTTAAATTCTCAGTCCGTTATGTGTTGATTATGTAGAGCCTGTGTCTCTTGCCCTATTTGAAACTAAGCTTAACCTAGTATTGCTGACCTCTTGGGTAAGCTTTCTAAATAACTAACACTTACTGTCTTCTTGATGGACTCCCTGACCCATGTGGCGGACACTCTGTTAGGTTGGGCTCTAAGGTGACTTGGGTCTGGGTTGACTCTGTTTGGGTGGATGGACACTCCATCGGGGGTGACGGACACTCCGGTGGTTTAGGACTTAGGCGTTCCTAGGGGTTTCATCATCTATCGGATGGTCCGAGCTAGGTGTCGGAAACTCCGGTAGGAACTAAGAGGTCTTGGGTTTTCTAGGTTGTTGAGTCTATAAATCAACGGACACTCCATGAAGGTTCAAGGATGCTCCACTAAGAACTGGGTGCTCTCGGGTTGTGGGGTTGTTCACTCTTATAAAATCAACGGACTCTCCGATAAAACCGCGGACACTCCGTTGACTCAACACTACTATAGAAAATGATTTTAGGTGATAGTGCCCAAACATTAACGAAGGCGGGCACAAAATCCAGCCGCCTCCTAAATTGCTGGGCTATTAACGGAGCCGGTCTCATTTATTTAACGAGGCGGTCACATTTGCTCGCCTCCTAAAATCAATTAACGGAGGCGGTCAAAATCCAACCGCCTCCTAAAATCGATTTACGGAGGCGGGCGCCTTAAGACAACTGCCTCCAAAAATGGCCTATTTATGGAGGCAATCGTCTTAAGGTGCCCGCCTCCATAAATCTATTTTTGGAGGCGAGCACACTATAAGGCCCATCTCCAAAAAAGACAGGCCCAACAGGCCTAGGCGAGGCCTGATAACCATCTTCGGGTATAAATACATGGAGTTCGGGTTTGTTTCATTCACTCCACTCACTCTCACATCCTCTCCATCCAAAGAAAGACAGCGGCGGTACCCCTCCTCCCTCCCAAGACCGACAGGTCGAGCGGCAGCGTCCCTCCTCCCTCTCCTCGCCCCCATCCTCCTCCCTCACACCGGCTCCCTCTCCCTCCAATACAAAGTGAGCGGCGGCACCCCACCTCCCTCTCCTCACTTCCCTCCTCCCTCTCACCAGCTTCCCTGCGCAAGGGTCCCCTTCTTTGGCGTGAGGGGCGGC
The DNA here is from genome assembly GCF_019320115.1 of Miscanthus floridulus. Lineage (NCBI taxonomy): Eukaryota > Viridiplantae > Streptophyta > Magnoliopsida > Poales > Poaceae > Miscanthus > Miscanthus floridulus. The sequence continues at coordinate 46,458,948 of NC_089589.1, forward strand.
GCGACTCGGTGGCAGCACATCACGGGGAGCGCAGCCCCTCCTCTGGCGGTGGTGGTGGGCTACCTTACTCCTGAGCCCGCCCGTCTCCCTCCCTCATGAGCCCCTTCCTCCCGATCCAGATTGGCAACACAGAGATCCGGCGTGTGTTGGTGCTAGGAGACCGGATCCATAGTGTGCGGCGCAAGGAGGCTAGATCCAATGCTAGGAGGCCGGATCCAACATGTGGCAGCACAGGAAGGCGGAACCCGAACACCACGGCGGCTCCTCCAGGTGGATACAGCGGATTCGTGTCCCTTCCCAACCACCGCGGCGTCCGGGCTCCTCCTCCTGGTGGATCTAGCTCATGGGTTGGAAATTGGCTCGTTGACGAGCTCGGGAACGGGCTCACCAGTGGGCTCATGGAATTTTTTTGTTTTTTAATTGATTAACCAAGGCGGGCATTGTAAGGCACCCGCCTCCATTAATATATTAACAGAGGTGGGCAAAGCAACCACCTCCATTGCTTTGCCTGCCTCCAGAAAGCAAAAACGCTCGTCACCAAAAAAGATTCTATAGTGGTGCATGTCGATAGTGGATAAGGCTCTGATGGGTGGTTTTCTGGGTTAGTGGACAATCCATCGAGTTGATGGACACTCCCTCAGGCTATCAACAGAACCTATGTTCTTGAGTGATCTTGGGATTCAATCTTAGATGTGCTCATCTGTGATCTATGCATGTGCAAGATATCTTTAGGGTAGCATAGGTAGGCTTAAGATAGCTAGGTTTAGAGCTTGGTTTGCTAAGTCTAGCTATAGGTTTAGGAACAAACTTAGAGATAGGAGGACATGAGGATAAACCACTACTACACTCGCACCTTTCATAGCTACATCGTAACCCACATTCGTAGCCCAATTTCAGCCTCGACAATAAGATGTCGATAGTGATGGTCATAGCCTTCATCGTCGGCATCTGGGACCGACTGCGGTGTACACTAACACCACTGATTGGCTTATGATCCATCCGTGATTAGGTCCTTAGTTGGTGCACGACCCGGCTATGGATGTACACTCATTGGCAAATGATCTGATTGTGTCGAGGCTATCAAAATCGTCGTGTGGCCACATCAACCGCCTGTGTAGTGGTCACCAACACCGTCGCCTTGTACTTCGACCCGACTATCAGCGGTGCGACTTCACTGTTGGTTCAATGGCCGAGATGCCTATGTAGAGGTTAACACCACCGTCGCTTCAGCATATGATCCACCAGTACAAAGGTCATGGTCACCATTGCCTTGCACCACGATCCGCTTTTGATGATCATTTAGTCGGTGTCGGGTTACTAGAGGATTCGGCGGTGATATACTTTTGATCCCTGCCGCATCATATGTATAGCGATGGTGACAGAATTTCATCTGGTTTCACAATAGTTACTAATTCAACTGGGCCCTTAATAGCTTCATGAACACAAAGCATACAGATATATAATCATTATATGCATAAATCATGTTCACAAACAAGAGTACTTTTTACAATAACAATGGATGCTACCATAACATCTTTCTCAACCGATGTCCTAACACAAGCTATACATAGAGCATACTAAAGGTACTGATGTATACAGACTTAGATAACATAATGAAACGACGTAGATGTGCTCCTTCTATGTGGCACTCCTACTTGCAAGGCAAAACGAATATAATTAGTGCATCCTTCGGATTAGTAGCCAATGCACCATGGAACCCCTCTTATTCATATCTGATCCACAACCTGAACAAAGTAGCAAAATTAATAATATTGAACATACCATTTCTTTAGTTAACAAGCCAAAATTGGCCTATACATACATAAAATGAAAACAACTGCCTACCTAAACAAAGACTGTCATGACGACGAGATGCAAGAAATGCACCTTTACTGCTCTGCTAATGACTCCATGAACAAGGAAACATAAGGAAGATAGAAAGGCCTGTTCATATGGAAACGCCCTCTTGATCTACAAAAGCAGATGACACGAGCATGGATGACATGACCCTTTCTGCGGTCCATGTCATATGCAATCAGTGTTCTATCATTCCCAACAAGGAAAATGAAATTCTGTTCTCTATGAATTGTAATCACTCTGTACTCCTCATCACAAAGCTTAGAACGAACTTTAATATTCATGCGTCCAAACAGTTCCTCCATGTCCACAACATGCTTCAAACTTCAGTTATTAGTACCATAGTCTTCAAGTATCCACACTAAAAGCCAAGACCTATTGCGAAAATCAGCACAGCACACACACAGGTGACCCTGAGCTTGATGGATGGACATTTCAGCACCACCTGGTTTATGAATTGTCGACCATGTCTTTCCCTCCATAGCCACAACAACTATCGCAGAGTACCCAAGCATGTGCATAAAACCATTAAGAAAAACACTTCTCGATTTTGAACGTAGAACAATACTACCATTGCCTCATTCAGATTCCTTAAAGATCCATGCTACAGTTTTAGATGAGTAGATCTCCATACCTACGCATGCAGCCTCCACCTCAACAAATTCAATCACATGGAAGTGCAAGGACGTTGGGTCAAAACTTAAGTGAGCCTGACCAACAGAACGGATGCTACGCGATAGTACATGCCATTTGTCGGTCATCGGATTGCAGACAACATAGCGACATAATCCATCATGCCCCGCACACCAGCAAAGGACGAGGCCACTGCAACAATCTGAGACTAGGATGTTTTTAAGGGGGGAGGGCAAGAAGGACAAGGAGGGCCATTCACCGGTGATGTTGGTGAAGTGGCGATTGCCCTTCCACCAACTGCTATAGAAGAAGCCGACGATAGTCTGTGAAAGCTTCTTACGTTGATAGGAGTCGGAGATGACGTGCCTCTAGGAGCGATAGACACACTTGCAACACCACAAGGACCGGGCGGGGAGGTAGTGGAAGATGTCAGCAAGCACATCGTCTGAGAGGCTATCCACTGCATTCCTCATGCTGGGGCCTCCTTCATCTGGAAGGACACCAACAGCCGACGAGATGAGGCCGCCCTGCCGTGAAATTGCATCAATAAACATTAGTAAGGAGATGAGTTTTGAGGAGAAGGGATGGCAAAGCAAGTTAGGCCTTATTACACTTGCCTTTGGATCTGGCGGTGGTGAGCACGAGTGGCAATGCCGATGACAGCAGCAGCTCATTCGCTGGTGGATCTATGCGGATGATCCAGCAATGTGCACTGGCGCAGAGCAAGGGCTGAGCAGTGCTGATGAGCAGGAGCTACGATGATGAACCGCAGCAATGAGGAAAAGAAAAGCTATGTGTGTGAGGGGTAGGGAGGGTGGCGGCAAGGTGGGAGGTGCGGGGGGGGGGGGGGGGGGGTTAGGGGGATGTTGGAGTAGGTTACTTGCTCTCTACGTAACTTTTACGGCACACGGGAATCGAACTTTCATTAGTTCCGCATGGGAGGGTTCAAACGCGGGATTGGAAATTTTGCAACTAAACGGCGGTGAATGCACAGTACCATCACCGGCGGCTAGGTCCTAGTAGCACCCGGTGGCCTCCATATGATACGGTGATGAACACTAAGGAACATAATCCCGCACTTAGAAAACTAAGAAAAGCACAATTCCAGTACTCGGATTGAAAGGAAGCCTATGGAGTTTGATGGTGAATAATAAGGCACATAGATTTACATTGAGGCGAAGGCCAAAACACGCACTTAGAAAACATAAGGAATGCACAATGCCAGTACTCTCGGATTGAAAGGAATCCAACTTGAGTTGCATACATTCATATCGAATAAGTAGGTGGACACTACCAAGCTAACAAGCATGCTGAAAGCTAAAACACAGATACTAATTAGGCCGAAAATATGTAAAAGTTAAAAGGTCTTCAATGTACATCATTGGTTGCATAATTAATCATTCTCCATATAGATTCTAGTCGACCTCCATGGGATCATTGTGAATCTCCATAATATCCTTCAGATCATTGTCGACCTCCACGGGATCGTTGTCGATCTCCATGTCATCCCAGCCCTTGACCAGTACAACCTTGTCCACATCCATTGGTACACTTTCATTTAGCTCATCGACTTTGTTCATAAAGCACTGATTCGGTGAACCAATACTGAGGACAATAAGGCTCACAAGCTGCACTCCACGGATATACAAGGCCACAAACTCCAGAACGAGAAGATGCATTTTGATCTGCAGATCCAACAAAATTACTGTAGCTAGGTTGGAGGTGAAAGAGCAGAGAGCACGAGAGAGCAATACAAAGGAATATAAAATCCGGTGAAGGAGCAGATCCAGTGCTGTTACCTTAGATCTGGATGGAACAGAGAAGCAGGGACGGCACGTTGAATATTTGTGCGCCGGCAAAGTTGGAGGTGAAGGAGCAGTGAGCACGCCTTTCGTCTGACACTAGTAGGGTGAAACAGAGCAAGAGAGCAGAGTGGGGAATGGATGGGAGGAAGGTGTGCTAGGACCATAGGAGTGTATATACAGTTCAATAAGTCAATGTGTGCAGCGGCCATCTTAAACATTTAACCTCATATGTCATTGGATCCACGCACAGTCCTTAAGGGCGAACGTATGCATCATATGTACTTAGTGACTACACTTTTGACTGAATATCCTTCCACCAACAGTTCCATTGCACACACGAATAAACCTTTCCTGATGTGAAACTTATAATGGAGATCCTCAGCATTAATACGGAAGATCTAAGATGTGTCTCGTTTATTTATTGTTGTTGGTAGAAGATATCAAATCATGCAGGCAAGATAGTACAACATTAATATATGAGGATACATATATCTCTATTGTGGATACCTATATCTATATTGTGGATACATATATCAACATCAAGATGTGCTACTTCAAGTATACATATTTATCTCTATTGTGGATACATATATCAATATTAAGATGTGCCACTGCTTGTATCCTTATATATCTCTATTAATTGTGGATACAAATTATATATTAAGATATACCGCTGCATGTATACATATATCTCTATTGTAGATAGATATATCAACCTTAAGATGTGCCACTGCATGTATATAAACCAGATCGAACAAGGCAATATGCATACCTGAGCACAAGTTCAACAAATATACCACCAATACCTTTCTTCCCCACTTTCCAGTAGTACTCAGCAAGACAATGCGGACCCAGTGCGCTGCTCTTTGCAATGTCCTGGTGATTATGTCTTCAACCCTCTCGTCCTGCTATATTATCCAGCTACCTGCATGCACTCCGGCGCTTTGCCAAACAAAATGCTTGGAGTATGCCAATAAGCGTGGCGTAGTGGTAAAGAACTACTACTGTGCGACGGCGAATGCTTGCGCATGCTCGTTAGCTCCCAAACAGCGTCTGCCCCTTACAACCAAAGTCAATGGATTACCTGATGCAGAGGACGATAATGGATCTTTTGTTTGAATATAATATATAGGATTGCAATTCACTCCAACGATGGACAGCGTGGTTACATGGAGGCAGACAATACCATATTCCTAGCTCTTGCATATACTTATCCATGACCTGTTTCCATCCAGCTCTGAATAAAATAATTGTGCACCTTTCCTATACTTTTGCTCCACCCAATGTGTCGGATCCACTATTTTGGTTACGACTAAATTATTTCAGACCATGCTGAGTTTGGTACTTCCAAAATAGGCTGGTTGTTCCATGGGTTTGGTCGAATTATGCAAACATGACTAAGAAATCCTTAGCGCGAGGACCACCCATGAATCAAGGACTATTGCGCATTAAAATGATGGTGGCAGTTTATTCTCCCGAACAAATGGCTAATAATGGGCATGGCTCTCTGTCATGGCCTGACTGCCATGGCTAATAACCGGATGGGCTGGGAGAAAACTTTGGGCATAGGCTTAGCCTCCCATGGCTGACGGGCAACTGCAGCATGTGGGATGTCAGCCATTAACAGCTAATATGTGGGGATAAACAGTTGGGGACGTGGGGGAAAAAAATTTATGCAGCGCCGCCGCACGGAGATCCTGCTGCGGCACAGTTTAGATTGACGACGCATGTCCTGCTGGCCCCTTAGATGGACGGCGCGTGTTGCTGGCCCACCAGCGAGATGGCTGAAGCTTCTTGGCCTGCGTGGTGTGGAACGACGAGTGGGCCCAGGGAACATGTGTCACGTAACAACTCCGTATCGTACATGCTTCTCTATGCGACGGTTATATATGGGCATGCAGCCCGGGCCCATGAGCCAGGCATGAGGCCCGATATTTTGGTCCGGCCCAAGCACGGCCCGGCCCGTTGGCCAGCAGGCCCGGGCTGGCACGGCAAGGAGGAGCAGGCCGTGCCTGGGCCGCACCCCAGGCACATGGGCTGGCACGGCCCAACCCGCTCCCCAACAGTAGGCCCGGTGCCAGCCCGCCTCTCCTCCCCGCCGCACCATAGGCCACAGCCCACCTCCCCTCCCCGCCTCCCCACCTCCCCGCTACATTTCGCCCAATGGCCCAGCCCACCTCCCCTCCCCGCTGCACCCCCACTCCATATAAAAAGCAGGCGCCGCGGCAGCCCCCCTCACTCCCCAACCCTAACTCAGAAATCTCCCCACCTCCGCCGCCGCGTCGCTCTCTCTCGCTCTCCCCATCGACCATCGTCCCTAGCTCCGGCGACCTCACCGCTGCTCCGGCGCTCCCCCACCTCAACCTGAGTTCCGTGATCCCCTCCCTTTTCCCTCTCTCTCCTCTGTCCTCTCGGTGACCATGTGAGTTTGTGTCCCCATCACTCCCTCTGCCAGCACTCGCCGTCCTTGCTAATCTGTTCCCTATCTCGTTGCCTCTGTGTGGCCCTCGTCTTCTCCGGCGCCGGGCTCCGGTTGCATAGGTAAGAGCTAACCCTAACCCTAACTCTAACCCTAACCCTTACCCTAACCCTAACCCTAACCCTAACCCTAACCCTAACCCTAACCCTAACCCTAACCCTAACCCTTTCATCCTTCTGAGTTGTGACCTTCTCCTTTTGCAGGTCGGTTGCTGATGCCTCATCCTCTAGCTGCGGCATAGAGTGGGTAAGGCGGCCGCGCGCACCGTTGAGGAACAGGGCTAGAGAGCTACCGTCTGAGGCCGAGGGCCCGATGGCGGATGACGATATCATCTATCCTATCATTGGCAATGAGGACCTGGTCACGGTAGGGCTGTCCCCCGAGCGTGACGACGATGTCCGTGACGCTGCTGCAGCGTTGTTCGGTGTCGACATCGGTAGCGGCCCTACTCCGATCGATCTAGATGGCGGTGATGCAAGGGCGGCGGCGACGGCGACAGGGACGGCGGTGGCCTCCAACACCAACAACACAGACGGTAATGGTACTCCAACCTCTTCTTCTATGGGTAAGCGCAAGTCTGCTATCTGGGTTGATTTTGAGGAGATCTATGAGGAGGTGAATGGTAACAAGATTTGAACTACTGCTATCTATAGAATGTGTAAGGCTGTTTTGAGTGCTAGATCTGCTGCTGGTACTGGTCATTTTATGAGGCACCAAAAATCTTGTAGGAAAAAGGTTGATCATGCTGCTAGGGTTCAGTCTAGGCTTGCTTTTAATCCTGATAGTTCTGTGCATAACTGGAACTATAATCCTACTGTAGCTCATCTGAGTTGTGCCGGTTGATTTCTAGGCTTGACCTTCCATTAGGTATAGGTGAGACAGAGGCCTTCGAGGACTATATTGTTCATGCTCATAATCCTAGATTTGTTAAGTCTTCTAGAAGGACCACCACTAGAGATCTTGGTAAGTTGTTTAATGAACGCTGTGATGTGCTTAAGAATTCTATATTGTCTGCTACTTCATCTGTTGCTTTGACTTTTGACATTTGGTCTGGTAATGCTAAGGAGGACTATATTAGTGTTGATGCTCACTATGTGAATGTTGATTGGGAGTTACAGAAAAAGGTTGTTGGTCTTAGGTTGATTGAAGTGAAACATTGTTGAAAGAGTTGCTGCTGTGGTTGAGGAGTTTGGTCTGATTGATAAGATTTTTGCTATCACTTTAGATAATGCTTCTTCTAATGCTAGGGCTATGGAAACTTTGACACCCATGTTTGCTGGTTATTTGGATTCTGATCCTTCACCTGAGCCTTTAGATTCTATTAAACGTAAGTATACTCTTGTGCATCAACGCTGTGCTTATCATATAATTAATCTGATTGTTAAATCTGGACTAAAGAGGTTGAAACCTTACCTAGAAGATTTTAGAACTGCAATTAATTTCTTGAATTCCTCTATTCAAAGAATTGCTATGTTCAAGAACTTTTGTAATGCTAAGGGTGTTAGGCCTAGAAAGTTTGGCTTGGATATGGATGTTAGATGGAATGCTACTTATCTTATGCTGAAACACTTGGTTTCATATAGTGCAGTTTTTTCTGTGTTCATTTATTCAAAGTATGGATCTGCATTGTTGTCTCCAAATCACTGGTATGTTGCTGAGAAGATATTGGTGTTCCTAGAACTCTTTTATGACTGCACTGTTGTTTTATCTGGTGTTTATTATCCCACCAGTCCACTTGTACTGCACCATGTTTTGGAGATTGCATCTCATTTGCATGCTACTGAAAGAGACCAGAATCTTAGACAAATTGTGTATCCTATGAAGCTTAAATTCCTTAAATACTGGCAGGACATACCTCTGTTATACTCATATGCATTCATTCTTGATCCTAGAGCTAAGATGAGAGGTTTCCATAGGGTTCTCCAATTACTTGCTGAAAGCACTAGTACTCAGTACAATTCATAGTATGCTGATGTGAAAACTAAATTATATAAATTGTTTAACAAATATGAGAGGAAGTTTGGTGCAACTAGGTCTCAAAGGGTTACACAGCCTTCAAACCTTATAGGTAATAGAAAATAGGCTTGGGGAGGAATCTTTGGAGGAGCAGGTGTTGTTGATACTTCCCCTACCACCACTTCATCTTCTTCTACCTCTGCTGCTTCTGAATTCTCAGTCTATTTAGATAGTGACAATGTCACTTCTTATGAGGATGATTTTGACATACTTCTTTGGGGGCGTGATCACAAACTAACCTATCCAATCCTATCTATAATGGTAAAAGATATTATGTCAGTTCATGTGTCTACTTATTCTTCAGAATCTTGTTTCAGCTTATCAGGAAGGATCATTGAAGAACGGCGCCGTTGCTTGTTATCTGCTTGAAGGACTGGGAGTTAGGAGAAAAGAGGGAACAACATGCAGCTGCTGATAACAAAAAGCTTGAAGAAGCATTCAAGAATTTATATCTTGATGAAGATGAAGGTGGAGCTGCTGTTGCTGGTGACTGAGAGTGGACTCGATGAAGATGGAGCTGCTGCTGCTGGTGACTGAGAGTGGACTTGAATACTTGATTAAGATGAAGATGAAGGTGGAGCTGCTGCTGCTATGCTTTTGTGTGAGTTGAGAGTGGATTGTCACTCACTAACTTGTGTAACATTTGCATTTGAACAATGGTCTATAATAACTTAATACAATCTTTAGAGCTGGCTGCACTCTTTTTTCCTTTCTAAGGTTTCTCACAAGGGTGAGTTTTACCTAGAAAGGTTTTTAATGAGGCAGCATTGTACAAACAACTCATTCTGTTATCTAAGTTTCTGTTATCTATGTCGTTCTGTCATTCTTGTGAGTTAATACTTGTTATTTAGGTCAAATTATCGATATCGTTATGTCGTTCTTGTAAGTTCATAAGTATGAAAGTGAAACTGTGAGTTCAAAAGTTACTGTGATCTTTTCTTACTTGGTTGCCAAAGTGTGAAAATGTTTGAGCCTTTGAGGAGATGTGTTCTTTGAGGTGTTTCATGTGAACCAGGCTATGGGCTGGGACGGCCCGCAAATTCTAGCGTGCCCGACGGGCTAGCCCGGCACGAAAAAAGGCCCATAGGGCCGTGCCTGGGCCGAAGATTAGGCCTGTGTGCCTGTTAAGCACAGCCCATAGGGCATGACGTGCCTACTCGGCCCGAACCCCATTGGGCCGTGCCGGCCCGCTGCCCATCTATAGCGACGGTGTCGTAGAGCATTTTTTTTCCCGACGTCGGAGGTCAAACAAAGTTGAGTTTTTATGTGGGAGGGTAGCCACTGTTGGGCTTGGTGCTCCACACACGCGGCAAATGGAACTTTAAAACCAAACATCTTACCCCTCGAACTCTCAAAACTTTTGAGATTGCGTCCCTTGTTTGGAGTGGTTTTGAATGTGGTTTTATCTTTCTTTACTTAACACATTTTTGTAAATAATTGATATATCTAAAACCATATAAAATGTCTCTAATCTTTTACAATTTTTTTAAAAAAATCTATGAATAGATTGAGAAAATCTGAATAAAATATTTAAAGGTAATAAAAACATCTTAATGAACTTCAAAAAAATTAGGTTTAGCTCTACAAAAATGGGAAAATATCTCAAAAATTTAGAAAATTCTAATTAATCTATAAACAAGTTTTAAAAACTTTGCACGATAAAAATATGAGATGCAACCAGCACAATGCAAAACATTAACATGTTTTTTGTTGAGAAAAGTTATCAAAACACATGTACATATTAATTAGAATGTTCCATGAATTTTTTTGATTTTCTGGATATTTTTTCCATTTTTCTAGAGCTAAATCTATTTTTTAAGTTTCTAGATTTATTTTTCTAGCTCTAAAATTTCATTTGGATTGTGGTATCCTGTAACACCTTGAATGTTGACCAAATTTAAACATCACTAAAAATTTGAACTTTTTAAAACTTTGCATAGGAACCCACACATATAATTAATTAACCTAGGAACTAGTATATATAGACTAACATAGGAATAAAACTATAGAAGTAGAATTGAGTGCTTGAGTGTTTGCTTGCTTGTTGAACATATGGTAGTACATCTAGCATGCATTCACAACCAAAATTCAAAATGCATTCAAACTTAATATAGGAAATTTGAGAAAAAGAAAAAGGAAAGGAAAAAGAGAAATGAGCACTGGGCTCATTTCCCTCCCCTCAGCCCACAGCGGTGGCAGCAGCAGCCCACTCCTCCCTCTTTCATCCTCTCCCTCCCTCTCCTATGCCTGGGTCAGCCCATTGCCGCGCCTCGGCCCAATTCGCACCCACCTCCTCCTCTCAATCTCTCTCTCTCTCTGGCGCGTGGGTCTCGGTCGTCAGGCCCGTCGTCTACCTCAGGCCGACGACGCGAATACTGTGTCATTGCTTGAGCGGCCTGGCCCCGCTGCCATCGCCTCGCCCCAGCGAAGTTATGGACACTGGGACGCCCTCGCAAGATTTTTCCCGACCCCACCTTCACCTTCACCTCTCCCCTCTTCTCTCTCTCCCTCACTGCTCCTCCCTCGACACATGGCGGCAAACCCACCCCGCCTTACCACCATGGATGAGCCTGAGCTCTCTCGATCGCACGCGTGGGCAAGCCACAGTCTGGCGAACCGATCTTGTAGATTAAGAATGTGTGCTCGCTGCGGATGAGCTTGGCGGGCGAGAAAAATCTTGCCACTGGATCCGACATGGCCGGCCTATAAATAGGCCCGGCCATTGGCACCCCGACCTCGCCCTCTCCACCACCAACTTCGCCATGAGCTGGAACTCCCCATCTCCCCTCCTTTTCCCCTTCTCCTCCTTGCTCTGCTTTGAATTCCCAAAATTGGGAGTCATTGGCGCCATTGAAGCCTCCTCCCTCTTCCTCCATCTCTATCGTGCCATCGGTCAATTGGGCTAGCAGGTACGTCACCGATCTCCTCCTCTTCCTTTTGCTATAGCTAGTTGAGCATTTATCTCTCTATGTCGCACTGCCACCGCGCCCCGCGCCCCGCCGAGCCACCATGGACACCGGCAAGGCTTGGTTGAGCACCACCGTACCCCTCCACACTCACCACTCGCCCGCGTACACACTCACGTAGATAGTTGATAGGCTCAGGGCCTCTATGGCCATTTCCATCGCACTGTGCCGCCACATTTTCTTCGGCGAGTCGCCGCCACCACCATGGGCGACCACTGCCGTTAGCGACGTCACCACCGGCTACTGCGTGGCCCCTTATACACTATACACACATCCATCACCATCCTCGAGCACTAATGCCACCAGCAAGCCTAACTCTGGTGAGCCCAGCGCCGTTCCCCTGCTCCGCCACCATGACGGTCGCCTCCGTATGGCCACTGTCCTCACCCTCCCCCTTTCTCTCTCACTGACACACGGGACCGGGTGGTAACGACGATGCCGTCACCGTTCCATCCTATCCGTCCCCTCCCCTCTTCCCTTTCTCTCTCTGTTACATGGGCCATAGCCCTAACGCCGTCATCGCATCGACCCCACCTGTCAGACACACACACGCCCCACACACACAGCACTGGGTACACTTAGGAAAATGCTAGGTACAGCCGGTTGGTGTTCACATAGAGTTATAAATCAACTTCCCTAGCTTAGAAAAATTCCTAGAAAATTTGTAAATAAACTAGATGCATTAGGGAATTTAATCATATAGTTTACACCCATTTTCATGCACCAGAAACTACATGTAAAATTCCATTTAGTTAAATTAGCTATAGAATAAACTTATAAAAAGCATAATTTTTGCATCCTAGCTCCTTTTTAGGTGAAACCACTTCTAAGATTCATCTAAAATATAGGTCTATGCATTCATCCTAGTGCCACCATATTGTTCTATGTTTGCTTTCTCTTTTTGTTTTGCGTTTGGAGGTAGTCTTATAGATAGCTACGCCAACAGATGACGGTGACTACTGAGAAAGCGAAGACCCTGACTACGTGAACTTTCCAGAAGAAGCCAACAGCGAAGGCATGTTCTAGCTCCCCCTCCCTCTGGCTTAACTGTCACTAAATGAATAACTTGCTTGATTATTATCCTTGATTATGAAGCCAATAGTGAAATGATTAATGCTGAAATAAGATAAATGGTTATCTTGTTGATTTATGAGCTCTACAATATAGATGAACTTAGGGATAATAATTAATGGAACTTAAAACTTGGTAAACCTAAAACTAAACACCGACAGGGGGTGAGCGGGGATAGCTTATGCGGGATAAGTTATATTGGAGGGAATGCCTGGATAGGGTTCCTGGGGAGATGCTCGTCTCGGTCGCATAAGGACCGGTTCGTAGTCCCTCTCACCTAGTGCGATGTTACATACAGCCACATGTCTATATGGGTAGACTTGATCTCACACCTCATTAGGTAGAAGTATAATTTCTACTAGGAGGCCGGTGATGGCAGCGGAATATCAGGAGCCGACATGGATGTGGATATTCCGTGGTCCGGTTGGCGTGGTTGTTGTGTGATCTTCCACGTTAAGCCCTTAACTTTGGAAACGTTCAAGCCCGTGATTACTATTATTGATTATTTTGATGATTTGGTATCATCGGTACTATTATGTTGGGATGATGTGGCATCATTCGAGATTATATGAAGGGATGATGTGGTATCATCCAAGATTATGAGATGGGATGATAAGGTATCCTCCCGTGTTTTAGTGTGTTTTCCAACCTCTGAGAAGCCATGGTAGCGTTATATGGAAGTCTAGCGTAGCACCCAAGTGGGTACGGGGTCTCGTTAGGCCTATTTCAACCACTGATCATGGAAGGGATTGTGCCTATCATGTAGGGAAATGTGTACACCTCTGCAGAGTTACTTAAGTATATTCGAATAGCCACATCCTTGGAATGGTCAGATGCTAGGATGGGATACTATGATTACCTTTACTTTTATGTGTAATGAAACTAGAAACTAACGTGACATGACACTAACCTGGGGAGTAGTTGGAAGGGTAATGCTCCACTAGGACCCAACACTTAATTATAATCACCACCACACCTCTATTTCCACACTATTGTTAGGGCTTGCTGAGTATGTAAGTACTCACCCATTGTTGACTCCCAGACTTCGGTACTGAGGAAGACCAAGACTATGTCGAGGAAGCACATCACAAAGATTAGGAGTTATGCGAAGAGTCCAAACGTAGGAGATGACATCAAAGCTAGGGTTTCGACCGCGCTCAAGCTTGCCTATGGAATAGGTTATCGCTAAGCTGTAGAATATCATTGTACTAGAGACTACCATGAATAAGGGCCGCCTCGCGGCAGTAGCTTTCAGCTAGTTATGTAAGCCTACAACTAAGCCCTCTGGGCTACTGTTGTAAGACCCTTTTTAGTTATCAATAAAGCTTGGAACCTTTCTCTTTAGCTGTCAACCAATTATGTTGATCTTGTGCGTGATCCTGGCGCAAGTACAGGTGCACCTAAGACTCTCAGAAATGAGGGGCCGACATATCCCAATATATCTTTAGAATTTTTTGGAACTTTTCAAATCTTTGAAACATTTTCTGTTTCTTAAAAACCTTGTCAAGTATTTAACAATTTTTTACTACAAAATGGACAAAATTGCATTCAAAACCACTCCAAACTAGGGCAAGTAGGTAATTTGAAAGGTTTTGAGAGTTAGTGGGGTAATATTTCTAGTTTTTTATTTTGAGAAACAAAATCATACTATGACAATAGTAAATGAAGATAGAGTAGATTTTTTTATTTTAAAAATATTTTGGCAGCCAGGTCGGCGCATCCTAGATCCGAAGTTTGCTCATAGTCTCAAATCACAGCCTTTCGGGTCGACTCGCTTTCAGCCGTTCATGAAATTGCTTCACGTCGAGAGTTGTGGTGACGTGAGGCAGAGTGTGTGAAGTGACCTGCGACTAACCTCTGCCACCATACCAGCCCAAGAAGATGAGCGAAGGGACTGCCGAGAAGGCCTCAAGACCTCAGCTCGTTCCAAGGAGTGAAAGCACCGGGTGTAGCCCTATGCAGTTGATGATGTTGGAAAAAAAATTGCACATGTAAAGATGTACAATTGGGATGGGAAAGTCAAGTAACCATCATGGCAGGGTCTTCATGCTGGCTGTCAGCGATGGGCTGCAGTGACAATCACTGTCCGAGAAGGTAGGCTTTTGCATTGGAACGGAGGAAGAAGCACCAACAAGAAGTGATGGTAGGGAAAAACACCTATTGTTACCATGTCCATAGTTTGGGCAGATTATGAAGCACTAGGTGGTGATGTTGGCTGGAACCACCGTCAGGACAAGAGGCAAGGGCGCATGAATCAATGAGCTATATGTTCAAACTGGGACTTGTATGATGTTAAGTGACATTATTACATATATATGTACCTGTTAAATAAATGAATTAGTGTATATGGCCAATGCTATCTTTTTTTATGTCATCCTAAATCTGTGTATAGATTTTCAACCACTACTACACAAATGATTTTGCTGCCCAAACATTAGCCGAGGCGGTCACAAAATCCAACCGCCTCGTAAAATGCCTGAGGATTTACAGAGGCGGACGTTTTTATTTATAGACTGTCTCACAAAATGTATTTACTGAGGCCGGCATTTTATTTATGGAGGCGGTTAAAAATGACTACCTCGGTAAATCGATTTATGGAGGAAGTCAAAAATATCCTCCTCGGGAAATCATTTACGGAGGCAGGCATTTATAAGGCACCTTTCTCCATAAATCAAGCTGAGCCCACTAACCTAGGGTAGCCCACTCCTGTGCTTGCGTGTATATATGCAAAAGTTAGGGTTTGGGCAATCCCTCAACCACTTCCGTCTCTCTCCCTCATGTCGGCAGCCACGTGTCTCTCTTCCTCACCCCTCACCCCTGCAACTGTACGTCTCTCTCCCTCACCCCTGTTTTCCATCGTCTCCGGCGTCTATGCGCGGCTTGGTGGCCGCACCTCCTCCAGCGGCGCCGATTGCTCAGAGGTCGCCGCGCCTCCTCTGAGCGGATCTAGTGGCGGCGCCCCTCATAACCCTCCGAGCAGGTCGGCGGTGGCACCCCTCCCCACCCTAGTAGCACCGGTGACGGTGCCCCTCCCCACACAACCGAGCTGGCTGGTGGCGGAGCTCCTCCCCACCCTCCAAGCAGTGATGGCAGCGCCCCTCCCCGAACCTCCAAGTAATGATGGCGGCGGCGCCCCTCCCAAGCCTGCAAGCGCAGATCCGGTGGAGGACGGCATGGATCCAGCGACCTGCAGTGGCAGTGGGCGTAGATCTAACGAGGAGCAGTGGTAGTGGTGTGGTGGAGGTCCTCCAAGCTGCAGCGAGCATAAAGAACTGGCAGATCTAGGCGGCGGTGAGCATCTCCAACCAATGGCGAGCATCTCTGACCGGCGAGGAGCGGTGGTACGTGGAACCGGCGGCAGCGGCGGCATTGTCGGAAGCGGGCTTGGCATTGCGCATGGGGTTGGGCTCAACTTCGGGACTAGTTTTTTTTTGTTTTTTTACTAATTAACCGAAGCGGGCGTTCTAAGTTGCCCGCGTTAAGTTTTCTGTACCAGTGAACATTGAATTGGTCTTGAATGCTTGATCCAATGTACAGAGTTTTAGATATGCAAGGTTTTTTTTTATCTTGTTTAATTGAGCCTGATGGATTGTTAGTCGCAATATTAAACCATTTTCAAAATTTTTGAAACCTAATATTTCCTTAACTTGAGTAAATGTAAGGTTTTATCAAAATTTGAGGTGCATACGGGTTCAAATTTGATGTAATGTGTGCAAACTTCAAAGTTTGACTTGAGTTTCCTTGAACTATGTTTGAGGAGTTTCAATTTTGTGAACGATGTGCAAGCATTCTTCATGGAAATCATTTAAAAAATTCACAGCAAGTATATACACCCATAATATGATTCCATGCAAAGTTTTAGATTTTTCAAACCACTTTTAGGTATTATTGAAATCATTTTGTGGTAATCTAGATAGACAAAGTTGAATTATGCCTAGACAACAGTTGAATTTTTCATCTATCTCCACCACAAACGATTGAATGGACCATATGAGCCCAAATATATTTTTTACGTAATGTTTTCATTATTATTAGGGGTACACAAAGTTCAATTTGGAATTTGTTTCAACTAACGTGCAAATTCATTTAGCTATACAAAACATTGAAGTATTTCAAAAATTTCTGAAACCTCACATTTTCTTAACTTGTGGTAAATGTAAGGATTTGTCAAATTTTGAGGTGCATACATTCATTTTGTCCATTTTTCGAAAGTAAGTATGACTTGAATTACACAGAGGTGCCGTTTGGATCCTTTCATTTTGGATGAATTGGAATATACTTAATGGATTAGGCTATTTGGCTTGGAACATGACATTCCACCACTTTCCTAAGTTCACATATAAGCCTATCTTAAATTCATAGGTTAGGAGATGAAAATTGATTCTTTAGATCACCATGCTATGTTTCTACTCTCCAACTTATAGCACACCCTTCAACTCGGTTCCTACAATAGAAATGCAATATGTAAGTATCTTCCTTTTATGGCTAACAATAATATACAAATATATTACATATACAACCATAGTAGCTTAATTAATCGGTGCCCAAATTATAATTATTAGAATGAATTAAATTCCAAGGATCTAAACGGGGCCTGAACTCCGTTTGAGGTGTGTCCATTTTGTGAATGATTTATATGGTCCATTTATTAACAATATTTGAAAACTTTATTGCAAGCATATGCACCAAAGATATGACTCCATGCAAATTTTTAGTTTTCAAACCACTCTTATGGATTATTATAATTATTTTATGGTAATATGGAGATATAAGGTTGAATTAAACTTGCACAACAGTTCAATTTTTAATCTATCTCCACCACAAACGATTGAATGCACCATATGAGCCCAATTATGTTTCTATGTAACTTTTTCAATCTTATTAACGGTACACACAGTTCAATTTAGAATTTGTTTCAATACATACATAGAAATTCATTTAAACTATAAAAATATTGAACTATTTCTAAAATTTTGGAAACATCATATTTCCATAACTTGTGGTAAATGAAAAGTATTGTCAAATTTTGAGGTGCATATGAGTTAAACTTGGATGTGAGCTGTGCAAACTTTAAAGCCTCACTTGTGTTACATTGAACTATGTTTGAGGTGTATCCATTTGCGAATGATGTATAAGCTCCCTTTATTAAAATTATTTCAAATTTTACTACAAGCATATACACCCGAAATAAGACTCCATACAAATTTTTAGATTTTTTTGTACATTTCTTAGGTACTATTACAAATATTTTGCAGTAATATGGAGATGGAAGGTCGAATTATACCTACGCAACAATTGAATTTTTCATCTATCTCCTCCACAAACTATTGACTGCACCATATGAACCCAAATTTATTTTTATGTAATTTTTTCAATCTTATTAAAGGTACACACAGTTCAATTTGGAATTTGTTTCAATTGGCATGCAAAAAATCATTTAAACTATAAAAAGTAGTGAATTATTTCCAAATTTTCTAAATTCTCATATTTCCTTAACTTGCGGTAAAAGTAAGGTTTTGTCAAATTTTGAGGTGCATACAAGTAATATATTTCCTGTGTCCGCATTTTGATTACTTTCCTTGTGTGTTATCTACATAACCGACAAGAAATTGCATAAACTGACAGAACAATGCACAATTTCCCTGTGTGTTATTAGTAAAGCAACAAGAAAATTAATTATCCTGTCGGTTACACGCACTCACTGGTTTACTGTAATTATCCTGTCGGTTAAAAGCAGTCACAGGCAGTCTATTTTTAGGTGTATGCACTAATCAGTTGACAGCTTCTGGAAATCGTGAGGTACTTTTTGAGGCAGCGAGATTTTTTGCTCATCTCTAGAAAGTTGTTGTCTTTTTAAGTCGTTTGTGGAGTAGTGTGAGCCAGGCCATACTAAATTCAAAAGGGATGGCTCCATGGACAACGACTAGTACAAAATCGATTTTTGCCAGTGAAAATCCAATATGTACTGGCGACACTCTTAAGAGAACCGCCAGCGTAAGTACATGATTTCTACATGCGGAAGACTTAAGAAAACCGCTAGAAGAGATACATTTACACTGGCGGTTTTCTAAACCTAGCGCCACCAAAAATAATTTCAAATATTTTTTTAACTTTTTGAATGATTTTAGATGCTGAAACGGTCTAAACGAGCGTTGTAGTCCTTGAAGAGATCCACAATTTTGTAGTTGACTACTTTTTCATTTGAAATTATTTAAGGCTCAAAAATTATGTTTTAAGATTAATGATTTTGAAATTCATGTTTTTTTCAATTTCTCAACTGACCTCGGATGGGAAACGATCAAAAGCAAGGTTGAAGATCTCTAGCCGAGAACCTCCAAGAGAGAAGATTTAAACTTGGTAGAACCCGAGAGAAGGTAAAATCTCCATAAATCTCCGTGGGAAGCTGACAGAGATAATAGGCTCACCAACGTTTTTTTTGAAAAAAAAAGTTTTGCTTATAACAAGTTTCGTTGGTTGCTTTTATTATTACTAGATATAACTACTGGAAACTAAAAAATTCCTGTCGGTTTTCCTTCAACCGATAGAAAAATTATATTTTTTCTGTTGGGACCCAACAACTAATAGAAAAAATACAAAACCGACAGCGAAATTTTATTTTACTATCGATTTTTTTATCACCGACAGAAATATTATTAGTTTTTCTGTGTGTTAGGACTGTACCGACAGAAAAATTAATTTTCACGAAGTGCAGGACTTAAATTGCGTACCGAACATGGGCCTGGGCCAGGTTGGCCTTTCAGCCGGCCAAAAGGCAGCCTGGTTGTGTCCGCGGACATATAAATGGGCCGCGCCCAAACCCTAGCCCCACCCTCAACTTCACACAGTCACACCCTCTCCACCTCACATCTCTCAGCAACGGCGGTGCGCCCCTCCGGCTCGACGTGGAGTAGAGCGGCGGCGCACCCCTACGGCGGCAGGTGGACCTGAGTGGCGCTGCAGACCAGAGCTGCAGCGCCCTCCCGCCCCCTTCCCCCTGACCCCAAGCGGCGGCACAGTCCCGAGGCCACGACGCGCACCAAGGCAGTGGCGACGCGACTTGGCGCTGCCCCAAGACGGTGGTGGCCCGCCTCCAAGGCACTGGCGAGCACCACGGGCGGTGGCGGCGCGGCCCTAGCCCCCTGGCGGCTGCGCATGCCCGAAGCTGCAACCCCTCTCCAGTAGGTTCCCCTCCCTCCCTAACCCTAATCCAATCCATTTGGCTTTGATTTCAATTTCCATGCTGCAGATCCAGTGGAGAAGCGGAGAAGGAGCAGATCTAGTGATGATTTGGTGCCAGGGACTCCATCTGCCTGTAGGGTTCTTGCTTGGACGACTTATTTCTGATGCTTTCTTAATATCAGCCTGCAATGTCTAGTTTGCTGTTCTGTTAGTATAATTTGTACTCTTTAAATTTCCACCATGCCACCATGTCTATGACCCTTTAGAAAATGTTTCTTAAGCAATAAACCTGTACTGCTTCTGTCGCTAGAAACTTATACTCTTTCTATCCTTTTGTGGTACTTGGTAATTAGAGGGACATTATTATTTTGGTACTAGGAATTGTAATTTGTGATCAGCACTAAACTTGAGACATTTTGGTGTTAATTTTCAGCAACCATGGAGCCAAAATCCTCTCTATATACACTGATGTATTGTGCTGTTATATAACTGGTGTCTGTTTTTGGTAGATCTAGTAGTACAACTATTGATTTTATGCATAGTGAGGAAAAAACATAATGGCTTCACTAAACTTATGGCTACACGGATGGAACAACACAAATATGGTAGTTGGTATTTACTATCAGATAGTGAGTGCTGTTGGGCTACGCCCCTTGGCTTTCGCACCCCCTACTGGTGAAAGGGTCAAGCATTTGGCGATCGGCACCTTTCGCGTCCCATTGAGGGCGAAAGAGAGCGCTCGGTGGTAGTGGGCGTTCGCGTAGGGTGTAGGAGCAAGCTCGCTGAGAGAAGGCTTTCGTCCGTTCGGGCGAAAGCCTGGCCATCGGCCGAAATCAATGAAGTCTTTCGCCCTTTTCATCGCCGAGGACGAGACTGCGCTTGGGCCGGGCAGCTACGACTAGCCAACGGGACCACCGGCTTGCGGCAAGGGTAGTTGGAGCCCGAGGGAGGTGGAGGAGGAAAAGACCGGAATGCCCTCAGCAAAATGGAATATTCTTCTGTGGCAGGGTTGTTGTGAGGACAATTGAGTCCGTGTAAGATACTACGGAGTTGTATAAATAGCGCCCCGCTCAGTGTTGTATACGGGGGGAACCCTAATTCCAATTAATGAAATCGAGTCGAGTCGCTTACACTTCGTCACTTTGTTCCTTTCGGCTTTGGTGTTGGGTCGAGTGGCAACAAGGGGCTCTAAGGTTACAGCCTAGAACAACATTGGCGCCCACCATGGTTGTTGCTCTAGCTTATCATGCCATCGAAAAACAAAGCGCCGAAGCCATTGGGGGATAGGGCAGAGCCACCCAAGGCGGCAGCCGTTGCAGCTGCAGAGATAGCTGCACGAGATGGCGCGGCAGCGGTGGCAACGGTAGAACCACCAGCACCCCAAGCGGTGGGAGATGACACGGTGCCTCCCCTCGGCCAAGAGGAGACACCCAAAGGTGAGGGTCAGGAAATCCAACTTGATCAAGGTGGAATTGAAGTACCGGAGGAAGATGAAGACGGTGAAATCACCGAGCAAGCAAGAGACCTGAGGAAGCTAGATCAGTATCAGCAGGACATCATCAGGTTACAGCGCGAAAGGGATCAGCTGGTGCAGCAAGCCGCAGCAAGGAATAAGGCTGAGTAGACTCAGCGAGCGGTCAAACAAGCCGAATGCGAAAGGGAAAGATTGGTCAGGGAAATTCAAAGATTGCATAGGGTAGGCGTGGCAGGCATCGTCCAGCCACGCAGAAACATTGTAACACCCGAAGCACCCGAGCAAGAAGGAGGCTCAGAATTATATGACTCCAACTCTCCGCTGACGACAGAGCTACAACTGCACCCATGGCCGATCGGGTACAAACCACGTATCCCAGCTTTCGACGGGAAGGCTAATCCAAGAAAATTCATTGCAAGCTATGAAACTTCAGTACCTTCGGTGGGCGGGGATGCACAGATCATGGCAAAATCACTCATAATGGCAGTTGAACATATTGCTCATGATTTGTACACATCGCTTAAGCCGCTATCAATTAATTCAAGGCAGCAATTAAAAGCAGAGTTGTTGGCAACTTTCCAAGGTTACCAGCTCGGTGCAAAACCACGAGAAATCTCTTGAACTGCATCCAGCGAAATGACAAGTCATTATTCGAATACTTGGAAAGGTTCATCCAAGTCAAAGCCAAGTACCAAATGTGCCGAAAGCAACAGTCAAGGAGCTATTCGAGATAATGGGCCAGTATGCCAGATTAGACGATGATGTCAAACGGCAAAAAGCTGCCCGCAGTCAGCTAGGACAAACCCCAAAAGCACCAAGACCACCCCAGACACCTACTCAGCGAAATGTGAGGCCTTATCGCGTGATCAATAATTTGCAGGAAGAATCAGGTCAGTCAGTGCCACAACAGCCTCAGCCCAGCCAGCCATAGTTCAACACAAACTGTCCTTTCGATCCAAGATCACTCGGAGGCTGGGGCGGACCCGGGGCGAGAGGAGGACGTGATAACAGAGGAAGAGGCAGAGGTCAAAGATCACCATATTGCGCAGTATGTGGCAAAAATGCCGGACATATAACTAGAGATTGCAAGTATAATAGGATGGCAAAAATGCTTAAGGAGAAGGACGAAGCTTCCAGGAGAAGCGAAGCACCAAAGCACATCTATCACACCGCCCCGCGCATCGATAGCATGCATAGCCAATATTATGGCAGTGAGTCTCACTATCCGCTAGGGTACGGCCTGGCGCAATAGCAAACATTTTCACAAAGCCAAGCTCAGTCGCCTTTTGTGTGGCAACACCAGGCGTACCAGCCTTATCAGCAATTGCCCCAACATCAGCTCTAGTTAGTAGTAGTGTCCTCGCCGGTACAGCCAGAGCGGTAGCAATCAAGTCAACAACAGCAAGCAAAGCAGGAAATCACACGAAAACCAAGTCATAAACAACAAACTCCGGTCATGAGGCCACATTTTTGCCATAACAGGCAGATCCAACCTGTTGCACGAAAGCAAAAGAGCTAGCAAAGATTACGAGAGAAGGGTGCACACCATGTCACCAAGACTGCCTCTGAATTGGCTAGCTTGGTCATTGGTCCAAATCACTTTTGACGAAACTGATTTCCAGCTGCGGGAGTACCCCCATTCCGACGCCTTCGTCGCTACGGCGAACGTAGCTGGATGCACTTTGCACAATATCCTGATAGATAGCGGCAGTTCGTCAGACATTCTGTTCATCAAAGCTTTTGAATCAATGGGTCTAGACAGGCGAACGCTGGAACCAGCAGGCAACTCGTTCTTCGGATTGGGCAAAAAGAAGATAGATGCTCTGGCAAGAAGGCCATCCCGGTTTCATTCGAGGAAGGCAAAAGGGTCCGCACCGAGACCGTCACCTTCAATGTAGTTAACATGGATTGCCCTTACACTGCTATCTTCCAAAGAGGTTTCACCAACAAATTCATAATCAAGCAAAGTTGTCTATGCATGAAAATGCCATCTCCTTTTGGGGTAATCATGGTGCACAGGGATCAGCTTGCTTCAAGGCGAATAGAAGGCAAGCCCATACGAGGATACAGCCTCATCAATGAAGTCAGTAAGAAAAAGCAAGAGGAAGAGCAAAACCATGAAAAGACCATTCACCAAGAGTAGAAGCAGCAGAGGACACCGAAAAGACACCACTGTCCAAGTCCACGCCCGATAAGTGCGTTCATATCGGCACAGACCTAGTAGCACAAGACAAGCAAGAACTCATAGAGTTTTTACATGAGAATAGTGATGTTTTCGCTTGGTCGGCAAGCGACCTCCAAGGAGTTAGCAAGGACTTGGCACAACACAACTTAAATGTGGCAAAAAACGCGAAACCATGAAAGCAGAAACTTAGAAAAAAAATCAAACGAAAGGGCAGAAGCAGCGAAAGCAGAAGTTCAAAGGCTGTTAGATGCTAGGGTCATCAGACCGGTACAGTACCCGAAATGGTTAGCCAATGTTGTGATGGTTAGGAAGAAAAAAGGAAAATGGCAAATGTGTGTCAACTTCACCGACCTTAACAAACATTGCCCGAAGGATACATATCCTTTACCAAGAATTGATAAGTTAGTAGACATTGCTGCTAGCTGCGAAGTCATGAGTTTGCTAGATTGCTTCTCAGGGTATCACCAAATCTGGTTGAACTCAGAGGACGGAGAGAAAACAAGCTTCATCACCCTCGAAGGTACTTACTGTTAACGCTGCATGCCAGAACGGTTGCGAAATGCAGGACCCACTTTCTCTCGAATGACAAACGGGGTTTTTAATCAGCAGAAGGGCAAAAACGTGGGCGCATATGTCGACGACATTGTAGTCAAAAGAGATAAGAAAGAAACGCATATCAAAGATCTCCAAGAAACCTTCACAATCTGCGTAAGAGTGGTCTAAAGCTAAACCCAGACAAGTGCATTTTCAGCATTCGAAAAGGAAAGTTGCTAGGATGTTTGGTTTCGGCCAAAGGGATTGAGGCAAACCCAGACAAGATTTCGGCAATAATCAATATGCAACCACCAACGAACAAGAAGCAGGTACAGAAGTTGGTTGGTAGACTAGTAGCATTGAACAGGTTCATCGCAAGATCAGCCGAAAGGGGGTTGCCGTTCTTCAGGGTATTGAGAAACTCAGATCTATTCGAATGGGTCACCGAGCAACAGTAAGCTTTCGATGATCTCAAGAATTACTTGATGAAACTCACAACATTGACAAAGCCTTCACCAGGGGCAGCATTGTTGCTTTACTTGGCCGCATCGCCAACAACAATAAGCGTTGTTTTGGTAGAAGAAAAAGAATGCAAAAACAAGATGAAGCAGTTCCCATTCTATTGTGTATCGGAAGCGTTGTCAGGAGCAAAGCTCAACTACTCAGAGCTTGAAAAGATAGCATACAACGTCGTCATGGCATCTAGAAAACTGAAGCATTACTTCCAAGCTCATCGCATCAGGGTATTATCAGCTCAACCACTTGAAGCCTTGTTCCGAAACAGCGAAGCGATAGGGCGAGCCAGGGAATGGGCAGCTGAGTTGAACTAATACGCAGTTGATTTTGAACATCGATCAGCGATCGAATCCCAAGTGCTAGCAGATTTCAATGTGGACTGGACCCCTTCCGCTTTCGACACAACTCTACAGTTCGAAGAGCTAGTGTGGACTGTGCATTGTGAAGGAGCATGGGGAGCATCAGGCATAGGGATCACAGCTATTCTAACCCCGCCAAATGGCCCAAAGTTGAGATACGCAGCACGACTACAATTCCTCACTACCAACAATATCGCCGAATATGAAGCAGTTGTGTTAGGCCTGCGAAAGCTCAGAGCACTGGGCGTCCAAAGATGTATCATTAAGTCCGATTCATAGGTGGTCGTCGGACACTTCGAAAAGACATTTGTAGCAAAAGAGCTCGAGTTAGTTAAATATCTCGTGGTAGTAAGAAGAATGGGAGAAACATTTTGCCGGATTCAGTGTAAGGCACGTTCCAAGAGCCAAAACACAGAAGCAGACGAGCTAGCGAAGGTAGAGGCCCAAAACCTACCATTACCCCCTGATGTATTCACCCAACAATTGACACTCAAGGCCATCAAAGAAGATCACCCTACAACAGTGCACATAGTTACCGGCGAAGACTGGAGGTCCCCGATACTTGCATTTCTATCCAAAAGCTATGAGCCACTCGACAAGCACAAAGCAGAAAGGATGAGGGCAAGGGCCAGACAATACTCAATCATGGGCTCAGATCTATACAGAAGCAAGATCGCAACTCCCTTGCTCAAATGCATAAGCAGGCAACAGGGTTTGCAGCTCCTAGGCGAAATTCATGTGAGGTCATGTGGTGCACAAAGAGGACCGCACGAAATTGCTCTCAGTAAAGAGACAAGGTTTCTATTGGCCATGGTAGCCGAAGACGCCAAGCAACTAGTGAGAACATGCGAAAGTTGTCAGATGTTTGCAAGAAAACAAACCTCGCCAGCCAATCCAACCACATCCATCATTCCAACCTGGCCTTTACAGCGATGGGGTGTTTACATTGTCGGGCCATTGCCACCAGTACTAGGCAATCTCTGTTTCGCCGCTATGGCCTTAGAATATTTCTCCAAGTGGATTGAAGCAAAAGCACTAGCAAGAATCACCTCAAGAACACTGATAAGCTTTGTCTAGCAAAGAATCATATGTCATCTCGGGGTACCAACCTACATAATAGTAGACAATGGGAAGCAGTTCAACTGCACGGAATTCATAAACTTTTGTTCTGAGCTCAACATCAAACTCGCTTTCGCCTCAGTCAATCACCTTCAGAGCAATGGGGCCATCAAAACGGCCAACGGCCTGATTTTCACAGCAATTTCTAAGTCACTCTTCGGTGCCACAAAAGGAAAATGAGCTCACGAACTCGTCACGTTGGCCTGGGCTCACAACATCTCATGATCAAGGGCGATTGGTTTCACCCTCTTCCGACTACTATATGGCAAAGAGGCCATTACCCCAAAAGAGCTAAAGCTAGGGTCATTTCGGACACAGATAGAAGCCACAACACCAATGCAGTGATACGTCGAAATCGAAATGATTGAAACATCATAGCTCCGCGCTACCAGCAACCTCGACGCATACCACTCAAAAACAAGGGCATGGAGGGACAAGAAGGTAGTCCAAAAGGAAATCAACCCAGGCGACTTAGTCCTCATCCGTCATCCGGACAAGCAAGGAAGGCTTCAACCACAATGGTACGACCCGTTCATCGTGGCAAGCATGATCAAACCAGGTACATATCGGCTAATGAATGACGATGGGGTTGAAACAGAGCATACATGGAACACAGACAACATGCGTCGCTTTTATCCATAGAATAGTTGTTCGGCGTCCGCAAATTTTCAATTTCAATGTAATCTCATTTTATGCGCTTACTATTCGGATATTGGCACTCTTTTTCCTCATAGGGGAAGCCCTTGCGGAAGGGTGTGAGGTTTTTTAATGAGGCAATCCTTTGTAACCCCTTTTCTAATCAACAAGTAAACTTATCCCCAAGAAAAGAAACCTCACCAAGCATCGAAACAAGCCAAAATGGGACTTGGATATTGACAACCCCATCCAAGAAAAAGGTTGCTCCGTCTTTCATTTCGCAATTAATTGCGGGAGTACTTCACAACCATAAAAGCCTATGGGCTAGCATATACTTCAACCCTCTAAAAAAGAGAGAGGGCGAAGTCCGAAGCCTATGGGCTAGCGCATGCTTTGACCCTCTGAAAAGAGGGAGGGCGAAGTCTAAAGCCTACGGGCTAGCGCATATTCTGACCTTCCAAAAAAGAGAGGGCAAAATCTAAAGCCCATGGGCTAGCTCACATTTTGATCCTCTAAAAAAGAGAGGGCGACTCCAAAGCCTACGGGCTAGTTCACATCTCAACCATCCGAATAAGCGAGAGGGCAAAACCATAAGCCCATGGGCTATTACACGCGTCGGTCATCCAGAAAATAGAAAGGGGCGAAATCCAAAGCGCATAATCTTGCACTTTCCCAAGGCAGTGCGCTTCTCGTTATTGCGAAAATAAAATGAGGCAAATAGCGAAGCACGCCAAACAAGAGCGAAATGCAACCCGGATTCCAAGCAACTACGAACATTCAAATCAAAATAGTAAAGGGTTACGGCCCTAATGCGCGTAAAATGACAAAGCCCATTTAAAACTAAGAATCATACCCAGATAGTAAATACCAAAACCTACCACAACCACCAGAAAGTAATAAAGGCAGCAACACCAAGCCCAATAAATTGAGTACTAGAATTCCCCCAGCACCAAGTAGCAGCCATGAAACCAATTCCAAATGTCAAGCGACAAGTAGGGTTAGCCACCAGCACTGCCGCAGCACATCGCGTTTGGAACAAAAAACTGTGCAAGCATAAAAGGACGAAGTAGCGAAAAGAGGATAGCACGAGAGAAAACGTAATAGCCAGGTAGCATACTATCCAAAAGGAGCAAGTGCCTAGTCTTCATTGTGCGCGGAACTAGAAGATGACACAGTAGGATGAGGATGGTTCACAATGACAAGCAAACATAGACGAGTAGCCGCGACCTGAAAGAGCAGTATCTCTACGCTGGGAAGCAATCAAAAATAGTGAAAACATAGCAATTTAGCTAATTCGCCTAGCAATTTTGCCAATTCGCCCCAACCCAGAATCCAGAACGGTGAAATAGAGCAGCACGAAAAGTAGAAGGAAAACTACCGATTGTACAATTTCTGCCAATCAACCTAGCTTGAACAAGCGAGCACCCGTGTAAATCATTTAGCTCATAAGAAAAACTCCTTTAGCAGGGGCTAACATTTGAGCCTTTCGCGCGTTCGGCATTTCGCATCCCCTTGCCTTAAAATGTTGATTAACCACGCCAAGGGGCTAGCATTCAAGCCTTTCGCGCATTTAGTATTTCGCATCCCTTAACGTTAAAAGTAGGGGGGGCGGTGTCATCTCGATTAACCACACTGGGAGGCTAGCATTCGAGCCTTTCGCGCGTTCGGCACTTCGCATCCCCTCTCCTTAAAAAATTGGGGGACGGCGTCATTTCAATTAACTGTGCTGAGGGGCTAGCATTCGAGCCTTTAGCTCGTTCGACATTTCACGTCCCCTCGCCTTAAATAGTTGGGGGGAATGGCATCATCTCGATTAACCACGCCGAAGGGCTAGCACTCAAGCCTTTCGCGCATTTGGCACTTCGCATCCCCTTGCCTTAAAAAGTTGGGGGGCGGCGCCTTTTCGATTAACCGCGCCAAGGGGCTAGCATTTGAGCCTTTCACACGTTCGGCATTTCGCATCCCCTTGACTTAAAAGTTGGGGGCGGCGTCTTTTCGATTAACTGTACCGAGGGGCTAGCATTCGTGCCTAACGCACATTTGGCATTTTGCATCCCCTCGCCTTAAAAAGTTGGGGGGACAGTGTCATTTCGATTAACCATGCCGAGGGCCTAGCATTTGAGCCTTTTGCACATCTGGCTCTCCGTATCCACAGAAAATAGGTTCATTTTCGCTCAAACAACGTTTAAAGGATAGCTCCTGAGCCAATCACGCGTTCCCTATTTCAATTGACCCTCTCAATAGAGGACAAGAGACATAGCGCCACCTTACCAGCAAAAAGGGACGGTACCGGTTGTTAAGTATCACTAAGTACACGACACGAGGCTACATTTAAAAGCTACACCCACCTCAACCACTCCACCTACCTCACCTAACCAGAAGTAAAAGTCCCAGCACCAACATAAACCCTATAAAAGGAAACCAAAGTCTTGAGGGCACCCAAGTCATAAGAGCATAGGAAACAGAGATGTGGGGAGGATCAAAAACAAGAGAAAGCAAATCAAGAATAGCGAATGAGCAGATTCAGGAGTCAGGAGCGATAGATACTTTTCAGCCTTTTTGCCCATGGAGCAAAAGGTTGTATAGGCATAGACCAGAGCCTTATGAGGTTTCAATACTGCAAGAGACCAAGTAAGAATGAGAGCATAGGCGTTCGGAGAGCGTCAAGCACCTGATTATTGCCACACGCCAAGCCCATGCACCACCGAGCAAACTAAGAGCAATCGGTAGCGAAAAGGGTAGGATGGGGGATACCGCAAGATGCACGAAGCTGCAATGGTTCAAGATGCATGAAGCCACTGTAGCATAGTTTCACCCGTTCGACGTGCACCGCAAGGGCAAAGCACAGTTGCCCGCTCCTCAAGACCTCAAAGTGTCGGCCTTTCGCCCACGAAAGGGATCGGTAAGGGACACGAGATGTTGCGAGCCAAGAGGAAGCAAACAGCAGCAGGCCCTCACATGTCTATCAATACACCCTTTTTGGCAGCCACTTGCGCTAAATTCATCGGGCAAAACACTATAATAAAAACAAAGATGTCCCCATTAAAAGAAAAGAGAGGCGAAATCTCTTAGACCAGCCTCAATGGGTCAAATCACATTGAGTTGTAGTTCCACACATGTACAAGTGCTCGCGTCTTTCCTATTATGATCAAAACCAACACCAGAATACATGCCCTCGCGGCCTCTAAACTAACTTACGCATTTGCGCGATAATAAAAGTTGTAGCAGCGATTTTCCACGTCCAGCCGAAGCTCCTTCGCCGGCTCTTCTTTAACCTCGTCGGGGCTCAAAACCGGTTCCTCTTGAGCATGACAAAGACATCGCCGAAGCCTGTCATATCGCATCAATATAAAAGACGATAATCCCGAGTTCGGAAACTTTTGTCGATGGCGCCTCCACGAAGCGCCACCAACGAAGAAATCCCCGCATCTAATCATCAAGGGACAAACCTTGGCAGGGTGCGCAGGCTCTACGCCCTGCGCACAAGCTTAATTTAACTAACAATGTATCAAACCGTACATCCAACACGTCCAACCTTAATATAGCAAAAGTATCTTTGCCTCCCAGCAGAACTTCAAATGTTTTGAAAATAAAAAATACCTAGGAGTCTACCCTGTCTTTAGCATTGGCGCGTGCTGCCCTAGCGGCAGAGCTTTCGGGGGCTGGACTCGGAGAAGCACCATCGCCATCAGCCATAGCTTTCGCAGCTTCCCGACAGCGCTTGTCCTCCAAAAATGCCAGCACCATTTCCTTTATAGCCTTCTTCTCTTCAGTGCTCTGTTGGAATGAGAAACCCATCCAATACGTGGCAATTAGTAATGAAAAGCAAAGGCTTCACTAAAATAAGCAGTAGAGCGAAGAAGTGACAGTCACGATACTTGACCTCAGCTGCAGACGCCTTGCATTATCACCATTTTGCTCCCTCTGGCATGCCAGAACTCATCAAAGAATCTCTTGCCCAGGACCTTGGCTTTTGACGTGGTTCGCCAATAGTAGTAAGATTCTTTTATGGTGAGGCCTTGCAGGTGAGTGCACCCCCGCATCGACTAGACTGTCGAGTTCCTTTTTAGCTTTCACGAAGGCCTTGTCGGCCTCCTTTCATGGGGCCCGCTCTTCCTCTAGTTTTTTTTCCATGGTAGAGATCTTTTCCTCAAGCTCCTTTATATGTTGGTCCCTCTCAAGCTTATCGTTCTCGAGCTTCTGGCGAATAGCTCCGCCCTGGCGATGTAGGATGCTGCTCTGCACCATGGCCTGCAACCAGCAAAGAAGGAAAAAGGTGATCTTGTCTGCACAGAGCAAACCCAAGCAAACAAAAAGCACGGATAGGGCGAAAACCACTCACACTGGCCAGATAAAAAGAGGCAGCCTCCGCCAGCGCAGAATCATCAACCTGTAAGAGGTCTTGCTCCATCTCGGGGGTGACTAGAGCTTTCTGACATTGTTTGGCACATTTCGTGGTGTCGGGGTTTTCACCTGGAAGTATTGCCAGGTTCGCCTCCGACGCCGCACCTAAAGAATGAGCAATTCGATAAGACTCCTCCCTCGTGGGGTCCATCTCACCCGACGAACTTAACCCCGGA
The DNA here is from genome assembly GCF_019320115.1 of Miscanthus floridulus. Classification (NCBI taxonomy): domain Eukaryota; kingdom Viridiplantae; phylum Streptophyta; class Magnoliopsida; order Poales; family Poaceae; genus Miscanthus; species Miscanthus floridulus. The sequence goes on from NC_089589.1 coordinate 46,490,357, forward strand.
TAGAAACGGGGCTCACCGTAGTCCCCCTCCTTTGCACCCAAAATCGAGGGGCCATGACCCAAAAGCAAACCCTTCGCCAAGCCAGGAGTTAGCCGAGCTGCCTCATGATAAAAGCGGCTCTTACCTTTCTCGGCCCTTGACCGTCAGATCATTTTGCTAGCTTAGCCCTCCTTCTCGCGTCGCTCCTGGCTAGTCCCTTTCGCTTTCTCAGAGTGAGAAGACATTTGCTTGCATTTCTTCGAGCCATCGTCCCGTGGGCGCGGGCCTTCTTGGCATAGCCTTAGGGAAGGCCGGCATCTCCATCAAAGAAACATCATCATCATAAAAAACAAAAGATGTCACAGCGGTAGGCCTTTTCGGCGTCATTCCTCTAGAATTCGAAGTACCCTGAAGAGAAATAGGGATGAAATGATAAATGCGATTAGGAAAAATATAGACGCGCAAGTACTGGCCAAAAAACCCACTCAAACAGCGAAAGCCATCAACTTAGAACTAAAAACGACACCCCAAACTCATGTAACCCCTTCTGTGCCAGCCGCGCCACTACTGCGGTCCGAGCCACCAAGGGTAAACTTGCGGCTTTTCTTCAAAGGCCTCGCCATCTCGCGGCGAAGTCGCACATCGCCAGGCTGCGAAGCCTTGTGTTTCCTAATGACGCGCCTTTGCCCTTTTGCATTGGCTGGTATCTTTTCTTTCATCGGGATGGATTTTTTACTTTTTGCCCTTTCAGCAACCTCATCTTTTTGCTCTGCCAAAATAGGGCAGTCTTCATATTCAACTACCATCAAGTCCAGCATTCGGTTGATATGTCTCCGAGAGCCCAAACTAGTAATCTTGGCCTCTTCCTCCTTGTCCAAATACAGATCGCAAATACAAACAGCCTTCCCTTCGACAAATTCGATGAAAACCTTATCGTTGGGAAAGTGTTTGGGCCGTTCGATATCAAGCGTCGGGCCACAATAATCGCCGCGTTGTACCACATCCCGAAAGCAGGTATAGGTTTGTAGAGGTTTTTGCCCCAAAGCCACCCATTCTCCGATCAAGTCCTAGCTTATCTGAAACTGAGAAGTCAGTGCGAAAGCATCTCCGCTACAAGCTTCTTCTTCTGTTGTTTTTGAAAAGGTGGGCAGTCGGTTGCTTTTCCATTCGGCAAGAGTAGAAACTAGCGGAGATGCCCGCTCCCACCCATTCGCCTCAGCCTCCTGCACATCGTCGTCAGGGCAAACTCGATGATAAAACCAATATTTGGTCCATTGGGGCCACTTGTTTCGATAAGTTGGCACAATGGTAATAGTACCATGCATTTTCTTCGAGACAAAATTCAAGGCCCCGAACTCAATTGGCAGCTTTTTCCCAACAATGGGATCCCAGACTTTGCCCCTTCGATGCTGCGTCTCATAGAATTGTATAAAGGTTTGGCATTCAGCGCGTGGCCTAGCATCTTCATGGCCATAGCGAAAGCACTCAACCAAGTGAAAGTGTTGGGAGTTAACTGATGTAGCTGGATCTCAAATCACCGCAGCACTTCGCTGACAAAATTCTCCAAAGGAAAATCCAAATCTACAACAAAGTAGTCGCGAAACACCACAACCTCATAGCGTCTTGGCCATGGTACTACCTCATTGCTAGGAGGGTGAAATGAACTGGCAGTCAGGGGCATCAATTAATCCTTGTTGACATACTCCAGAATCAACTGGTGGGTCACCTTGGATCGGCCAAGATAAGACGAATAGTTGGTAGGCAGCACCATTGGGGGGTCCCTTCCGAATCAGCTATCGACACATGCTCCGACTAGTCAGAGACAGAAGGATGAGGATGCTCTTCGCCATCATTACCCTTTTGACCAGTCGAACCGGTACTATCCTCCCTTTCACAACCACCTTCTTCCACAGATCGGATCTCGGCATCACTGGCAAGAGAAATTTGGCCTATGTGCTCGACTCGAGTATTAGAAGAAGAACTATCGCTTTCGCTCGATGACTCAGACGGCGAAGATGCAGAGGAAGAGCTCTCTACCGAAGGCGCCATCTAAAGTGGTGGCGAAATTAACAAAGGGAAAAGGAGAAAAGGAAAGAAAAACGCGCGCACGCCAGGCATAAATGACGAAAACACAAACTAGAAAATAAAAAATATGATACCTGAAGCAAAGGGGCAGAATGAAGCGGACCAAGTAGCTCGAAGAAGGTGCACTAGTACTCGTCATGGTGAAAAGATCAGAAGGCCGGAGCTCTGAGCAGGATGCAAAGGATGGCACGGCTCCTCCAAATGACGGGCAGGGTATTTATAGGTGCCCCCAGGCGGCCCCAACCGTCGCGGGCGTGAATCCCCAAATGGCGCAAGTTTCAAAAACAAGCCAACGGCCGCAGGAGAAGCGATTGTTCACCTGAAAAAAATAAAAAAAAAAATCAATCAATCAATATATATATATAAATATACAAAATAATAAATATTTATTTAAACGAGTGCACATCGCGAACAACGCATAGAGTGACGAAAAGATGATACTCACCAAGAAGGAATCACACATATTTTCGCACCTCAATGGGACGGCATAGAGGGACCAGCGAAGCGGTCCCTAAAAGATAGACAAGCCACCGCCACCGTTACCAAAGTCACACGGCGGCGGTGAGGGGCTACTGTTGGGCTATGCCCCTTGGCTTTCGCACCCCCTACTGGCGAAAGGGTCAAGCATTAGGCGATCGGCGCCTTTCGCGTCCCATTGAGGTCGAAAGAGAGTGCTCGGTGGTAGCGGGCGTTCGCGTAGGGTGCAAGAGCAAGCTCGTTGAGAGAGGGCTTTCATCCCATTGGCTGAAATCAACGAAGTCGGTTGAACACTTTAACGAGTCGGCTTTCTCTAATGTTGCAGGAGTCTTTAGCCCTTTTCGTTGCCGAGGAGGAGACTGCACGTGGGCCGGGCGGCTACGGCTGGCCGATGGGACCACCGGCTTGCGGCAAGGGTAGTTGGAGCCTGAGGAAGGTGGAGGAGGAAAAGACCAGAATGCCCTTAGCGAAATGGAATATTCTTCTGTGGCAGAGTAGTTGTGAGGACAATTGAGTCCGTGTAAGATGCTACGGAGGTGTATAAATAGCGCCCCATGCAGTGTTGTATAGGGGGGGAACCCTAATTCCAATTAATGAAATCGAGTCGAGTCGCTTACACTTCGTCACTTTGTTCCTTTCGGCTTTGGTGTTGGGTCGAGTGACAACCAGGGGCCCTAATGTTAGGGCCTAGAACAACAAGTGCCTTTAAATTTCCTGTTAGGATTCAGCTTGTGTCTGCTATAGCTTCCTCATCTGTTCATTTAATTATCTTTACTGAGAACATGGCTACATGTTACAGTCTGAATTGCTATATGCCATTTGTGTCTTTGTCTGAATGTTACAATAAATTTATGTGTTCTTCTATTTATTTAATTTTTTTTTATCCAATTATCTGGTCAGCTGCAGCTAGAGTTTCCTACAATGCCTAACTTTGTTACTTGCATATCTTTGTAGGTTACTCCTCTATCGATGGAGTACTTTGTGGATGCATTTTCTATAGACATCCACATATGGTCCAATCAGCAGCAGCAAAGTACAAGAACGCATGGTATGTAATTCTTGATCCAACCTAGCATGTTACTAATTCTCTTTCTCAGTTTTATACCAGTAGAAATAGTATAGATATTGCACAGATCTAGGTTATTTCAGATCTGAACAAAATTTAATTTTAGACTCGATCATGTGTTTTACTATCAATCTATTACATGGAATTGCTTGTAGGATGACTATATAGCAGGTGGCTGTGAAGTCAGTTCCACTACATAATCCATAGTGTTCTTTCCATGTGGACCTTCTCTTTTTGATCATGAAGTATATATGAGCCTCGAACTTCAGCAGATACGGCATGTTTCTCTCTATAAAAATTAAAACTAAAATATTTGCCTCTTTGTAAAGTGGATGTATCAAACATATGTTAATCCATGTGTACATGAAGGAGCAGCAGTGAACTGCAGGACAACCTAAAACTGAGTTTCACTTCATGAAAGAATAAAACAAATTGAATGCGGCTTTAGTGGGAATGTAGGTTTAGCACTAAGGTAGGCTTTGCAATTGGAGTAACATCTGCATGTTTTAGGGTAACGGCTGCATTATGAACCTGCATAGAATAAATGTAGGTTTGGTACATGATGAGTGTTGTTATTAAGCCATAGTTTTGATTTGTTTATGAATATTCTCATCATATCAGTTGCATAGCTAGGCGCTGGCATTATTGTTTTGTTCTTACATGACTTATGATTACTACATCTACTGCCTTAAACCAACCGACTAACTGCTTTAATTTCTGTCATACATAGGCCAGCCACTGGTTCTTCTCATGTTGCCTCTGAATCGACTAATGAAGACAATGCCGCAGATGGTCACAATGATGAGAATCGCAATGGCGCAATCAGAGTTGCATTGGAAACACTGAACTGCCATAGTGGATACCATGCATGAAGGTGCAAGTCATCACAAACACAATGCATGCACTTTGGGTTCTAAGGGGAAACAGTTGGTAGTAGACACTTATTAGTTTTCTAACCTTTAGATAGTAAAGGTGCAACCAAGAAGATGATGCTAGTTTTTGGGAAAGGCATATCATCTAGGTACTAGTGGAGCTGAAACTAATTAGTGCTTTTGTGAAGTTATGTTGCTGTGTTGATGACAGACCTATATGGACATCTAAATTTATGTGGCTGTTGATGCCAACTGTATTGTGGGCATCTGATCTATATGTATGGCATGTGGATGATAAATTAATGTTATATATATATATATGTGTGTGTGTGTGTGTGTGTGTGTGTGTGTGTGTGTGTGTGTGTGTGTGTGTGTGTGTGTGTGTGTGTGTGTGTGTGTGTGTGTGTGTTCTAGTTGAAAGCATTATAGAATCAGATATATGATGTTTGTGTAGATACTATTGTATGAATGAATTATTGTTTGAAATTGCAAATAAATGAGGCCTTTTCTGTGTACAATTTTCTGTTGGTATGCATAAATTTTCTGTCAGATAAAAGTTGGCGAAAAAATCATTTTTCTGTGAGGCGAAGGTTATACTTTTGACGGTTTAAACTGACAGGAAAATATATTTTCTGTCGGTACATTAGGTTTTCCTATGGATCTAAGACGACAGAGATAACATTGTACACCTAATGGAGGATAATTTCCCTATCGACTACGTACCGACTGGAAAATTCATTTACCGATAGAAAAATTCTTGAACCGATAGAAAAAATCTATTTCTCTGTCGGTGTTTTCCTGTCGGTAAATCGATAGTAAAATTAAGAACCTAATTTTTCTATCTTTATTTTGCATTTCCCTGTCGGTTTCGCACTGTAACACCCCGGGTGTTAGCAGCTTGCTAGGCAGTGGGTTTGAGGTCAAACATGATAGATCAAGAGGCAATCAGGAGCTTTAGTTCCTTATCTCTAAAATGGTGATGAAGGTGTTGAGGTCAAATCTATGAAAATGAGCCCAACTTAAATTTAGACAACACACCATTGCTTACATGTGGACCCTTGTTAAAATTATTCATGATTAATGTTAAAACATGCTTATTTCATGTGCATTACATCAACATGCATCTATAGTGAACTTTGGAAAAGTTTCATGAAGTTTGGAATTAAGAAGTCACATGAAATGAGAAGTTGTAATCTTTTTTGAATTGCTTTATTAAGTGAATTGGAACATGGGATGTCTACCAAACCTTGATACCTTGCCCAAATGACTCTAATTGAACTCTAGAACAAAAGTCATGAAGGTTTGTGTTGACCAAATGTCTAGAAAATGCCTCAATTGGTCGAAAACCCTAATTCTAGGGTTTAACGAGGTGCTGCTTTGACCAAGATGAACCAATGATTTCGGTACTAGTAGTGAAGTTTGACCTTTAATAAAAGTTGAAGTTTGCGTGGAGTACAACAAACTTTATTTCTAGACCAAGCCTTGATTCAAGTCCCAAGTGACTCAAACAGTGGTCTCAAGTCACTAGTAGAGAACAGACCTTTGATCCTCGGCCAAAATGGGCTCTAGTCCCAGAATTTTTTGCCCCCGGGACTAGAAATACCTTTAGTCCCGGTTGGTGGCTCCAACCGGGACTAAAGGTTCCTGCCCAACGGCTACTGCGCCAGACAGAGGTGGCAGGGACCTTTAGTCCCGGTTGGATCCACCAACCGGGACTAAAGGTATACTTTTACTCCCGGTTGGTGGCTCCAACCGGGAGTAAAGGTCTACTCCCGGGCCGTGGCTGCGCCCGGGGTTGGAAAGTTACCTTTAGTCCCGATTGGATCTATCAACCGGGACTAAATGTTCTCCCTTTATAAATCGGTCGTCTCCTCCTTCCTCCCCGAGCCCGAGCTCAGCACATTTTGAAGCTCACTGCAGTAGTGTTCTTGCTTCCTCCCTCCCTCCATTGTTCCTCCATCCATTCTTCGATTCCTCCGTCGATTCTTCAGTTGTAAAGGTTACCAATCTCATACTCTCATTTTTTACCATTTTCTTATACCATTTTATTCACTATATATATTTATGGTTCTTTATTGTGGTTTTTTTTCATTTGTAAGCAATTTGAGCTCAAAATCACTTTAAGCTTGCATATTTACATGAAAGAAGGTTAAAGTATATATAAATATAAAGTTAGAAAATAGTTAGAAAATTATAGCAAATCCTTACTAGTTGAACTTGCGGACCGTGTTCAGGTCGGCGAGGATGTTCTCTGCCGAGCGGTAACGAACGTCAAGGAGGAGCTTTGATTCTACGAGGGAGAGCGATAACGGTCGTGGAAGACCGTGTTCCCTTCCTCGTAGAATCGGAGCTCTTCCTTGACCAAGTACGGTGCCGTCCGGTGGAGAAATCCTCGTCGAGCTAATCACGTATGCAAGGTCAACTAGTACGGATGGTTATTTATTCACATGTCCCGATATCGTCGTAGTAGTCTGTCAATCACCGTACCTAAATGTAGTATATATAAATAAAAACTTAGAAAATAGTTAGAAAATTATAGAAAATCCGTACTAGTTGAACTTGCGGACCGTGTTCAGCTCGGCAAGCATGTTCTCTGTCGAGCGGTAACGGACATCAAGGAGGAGCTTTGATTCTACGAGGGAGAGCGACAACGGTCGTGGGAGACCGTGTTCCCTTCCTCATAGAATCGGAGCTCTTCCTTGACCAAGTACGGTGCTGTCCGGTGGAGAAATGCTCGCCGAGATGATCACGTAAGCAAGGTCAACTAGTACGGATGGTTATTTATTCACACGTCCCGATATCGTCGTAGTAGTCTGTTATGTGTGTACATTCCCATTCTTCTGTTAATTTGCGGAAATATCATATGAATTACTTACCTGCCGCAGTAAAAGACGAGAACACAATGACCATTAAAAATATCATTGTTTAGAGATCTAGATAATTTTATAGTTTGTTAATTTTATTTGTTTATAAAAGAAGAAATTTATAGTGTATTAAAAAATGAGTATAGAGAGTAGATGGCAACTGCTTCCGGGTCCTCGGCCTCTCATGGGTTTCCAAAGCGACTTAGGCCGGGCCTTCCTCTCATTCCATGCGGCAAGTGTCGTGATGAGATGAAGATTGTGATGGAGTACCGAGTGAAGAAGGAGGGTCCCAACAAGGATCGTATCTTCTACAAGTGTCCGGATCGCAATGTGAGTTATTTTATCGTATTTAATGATTATGGTTAGTTTATACCTATTTTCATGATGGTTGTGATTAAAGTTCTAGTTTTTTGTTTTAATTTCAGTGGGATGGCAGTGGACGATGTTCAGGCTTCTACTGGGAGGAAGAGTATGTTGAACTCGTGCAAAAATATCTTGCACAACAGGCAGATACGGCGGCTAATGAGGCAGTGATCCAGCCGAAGAAGCCCAAAGATGTTGCACAATCGGGGGATCTGTCTGTTTTAGTTGAGATTGGTCGCGAAATCCTTGTGCTCCTGAAATGTATTTTAGCTTTAGTTCTTTTAGTGGTAGTTGGGATTGTCTACATTGTAGCGATGCTTTCATAAATTTGTATCTTTTGTGGTGGCACGCATGTTGTATAAATAATTAATTATGATCTAGGTTTTAATATGATATTTATGTCATGTAATGCAGATGAGCCGTCATTGGATGTATAATGCTGATCGCCGCTCACAAGAGTTCATTGACGGCGTGCATTCTTTATTACGTGCGGCCGAGACAAACAAACGCGACGGTTTCATGTGCTGCCCATGTGCCATATGTAAGAATACGGTGGAATATCCTTGCTCAAGGACTCTTCATTCACACTTGTTCAAGTCGGGTTTCATGCCAAACTATATTTGTTGGACAAAGCACGGAGAAACCGGTGTTGTAATGGAAGAAGATGAAGAAGAACAATGGGACGACAATGATATTATTCCTGATGGTGCGTGCTTCAATGATACTGCAATGGGAGAAGCTGAAGAAGAGGTAGCCGCAGAAGATGAGCCGGCTGATGATCTTTGTCAGGTCATTCGTGATGCACAAAGAGAATGTGAAAGTGAAAAGGAGAAGATCAAGTTCGAGCGGATGCTAGAAGATCACAAGAAATTGTTGTACCCAACTTGTGATGCAGGGCAGAAAAAGTTGGGAACCACACTAGAATTGCTGCAATGGAAGGCAAAGAATGGTGTATCTGACAAGGGATTTGGAGAGTTACTAAAAATCCAAAAGAAGATGCTTCCGAAGTACAATGAATTGCCCGCCACTACCTACGAAGCAAAACAAGTTGTCTGTCCTATGGGGCTAGAAATAGAGAAGATACATGCATGTCCTAATGACTGCATCCTATACCGTGGCAAAGAGTACGAGAAATTGGATGCATGCCCGGTATGCCATGCGTCGCGGTATAAGATCAGGCGAGATGACCCTGGTGATGTTGAGGGCGAACGTCCACGTAAGAAAATCCCTGCCAAGGTTATGTGGTATGCTCCTATAATACCACGCTTGAAACGTCTGTTCAGAAACAAAGAACATGCAAAATTGTTACGATGGCACAAAGAAGACCGTAAGGTAGACAATATGTTGAGACACCCTGCTGATGGGTCCCAGTGGAGAGCAATCGATAGAGAATTCCCGGAGTTTGCAAATGACGTAAGAAACTTAAGGTTTGCTTTAAGTACAGATGGTATCAATCCTTTTGGAGAGCAGAACAGTAGTCATAGCACTTGGCCTGTTACTCTAAGTATCTACAACATTCCTCCTTGGTTATGCATGAAGCGGAAGTTCATTATGATGCCTGTGCTCATCCAAGGCCCGAAGCAACCTGGCAATGACATCGATGTGTACCTGAGACCACTTATTGATGAACTTCTCATTTTGTGGAATAAAGAAGGTGTATGTGTGTGGGATGAGTACAAACAGGAACACTTTGATCTGCGAGCATTGTTGTTCGTAACAATCAATGATTGGCCTGCTCTAAGTAATCTTTCAGGACAGTCAAACAAGGGATATAATGCATGCACACACTGCTTCGGTGATATTAGAGGTGTATTCTTGAAAAAATGTCGAAAGGTCATGTACCTTGGCCATCGTCGATTTCTTCCTGCAAATCACCCCGTAAGAAAGAAAGGTAAGCATTTTAAAGGGAAAGCAGACCACCTGACCAAGCCTCGCAACCGAACCGGTGAGGATGTACTCGATATGGTCAATGATGTGAAAGTCGTCTTTGGAAAAGGACATGGAAGCCAACCTATTCCGAAAGACGCTAACGGTCACGCACCCATGTGGAAGAAAAAGTCCATATTTTGGGACCTACCCTATTGGCAAGTCCTAGAGGTCCGTAGCTCGATCGACGTGATGCACCTGACGAAGAATCTTTGTGTGAACCTGCTAGGCTTTATGGGTGTGTATGGAAAGCCTAAGGACACATTTGAAGCACGACAGGACCTGCGTTGTTTGAGAGAAAGAGACAACCTGCATCCAGAGAAGACAGATGATGGACGCCATTACTTACGTCCTACTAGCTACACTCTAAGCAAAGAGGAGAAGGAAATCATGTTTGAATGCTTAAACAACATCAAGGTACCATCTGGATTCTCCTCGAATATAAAGGGTATTATAAATGTGACAGAGAAGAAATTCTGTAACTTAAAGTCCCATGACTGTCACATTCTCATGACGCAATTACTTCCAGTTGCATTAAGAGGAATTCTACCTCCAAATGTACGTCTAGCCACCGTAAAGCTATGTGCATTCCTCAATGCAATTTCTCAGAAGGCAATTGATCCAACTGATCTAGCTAAACTACAGAATGATGTGGTTCAATGTCTCGTCAGCTTTGAGTTAGTGTTCCCTCCTTCCTTCTTTGATATTATGACACACCTCCTAGTTCACCTAGTCAAGGAGATTTTCACTCTCGGTCCTGTGTTCCTACACAACATGTTCCCCTTAGAGAGATTCATGGGAGTCCTAAAGAAATATGTTCACAACCGTGCTCGCCCAGAAGGAAGCATCGCCAAGGGCTATGGAACAGAAGAGGTCATTGAGTTCTGTGTTGACTTTATTCCCGACCTTGACTCGATTGGTGTTCCTGAATCGAGACATGAGGGGAGACTAAGCGGAAAGGGGACACTAGGGAGGAAAACATATATTGGTACGGATGATGATTATTTCAATAAAGCGCACTACACAGTTCTACAGAACTCCTCTTTGGTAGATCCGTATATTGAGACACACAAGGATCTCTTACGATCCGAGTTTCCAGGCAAGACTGAAGCTTGGATTACGCATAAGCACATGGAAACTTTCGGCGGTTGGTTGCGAAAAAAATGTCAAGGTGATGAGAGCATCCATGAGCAACTGTATTTATTGGCTATGCAACCATCATGGCATATCGTCACATACAAAGGGTACGAGATAAATGGGAACATATTCTACACAGTAGCCCAAGATAAAAGGAGTACCAACCAAAATAGTGGTGTCCGCATAGATGCCACAGACCCGAATGGGAATAAGCAGACATATTATGGACGCATAGATGAAATATGGGAACTAGAATATGCACCTACTTTGAAGATCCCATTGTTCAAGTGCCAATGGGTCAAGGTGACCGGAGGCGGAGTAACAGTAGACAACGAGTATGGAATGACAACAGTAGACCTTAGTAATATTGGGTACAAAGACGAACCATTCGTCCTTGCCAAGGATGTGAATCAGGTGTTCTATGTCAATGATATGTCTACCAAACCAAAAAGAGGGAAAAACGATAATGACTCAACCAAAGAGCCAAAGCGCCACATAGTTCTTTCAGGGAAAAGAGTCATCGTGGGAATTGAGGACAAGTCGGACATGTCAGAAGAATATGAAAAGGATGACCGAATTCCGCCCTTCAAAGTGAACAAAGACCCTAGCATCTTGGTAAATGATGAGGACACTCCATGGTTACGAAGCGATCATAACCAAGGGACATACGTAAAGAAGAAGTTCACTGCTGTGCCCACTTGATGATATAGTGATTTAATATAGTGTGTGTTTGAGATATTATGTAATAATTATGAATTCAGATGTTTATTATGTCATATTTCAAATTAAATCAATGTTTGATTTGGTGGGATTTCTCTCTCAAAAAGGTAAATTAGGATACTGAGTGATGAAAAATTAAAATATTAACGTTAAAATGATGTGAAAACAAATTTCCTGTCCAAAACCAATAATTTTAATAATTTTAATTAAACACTACATTTTTGCATTAACGAAATAATAAATATTAGTTACATTATGTTTTATAATTCTAACAAAAAATAAAAAAAGTTAGGTTATCGATTTTTCCTATGTGCAATAAACAAAAATAAAATTCATATTTTTAACAAAATAATTTTATGCCTTTTATTTAATTTACTATGTATTTAATAAAAACTATTGCATTTCTATTGTATTTAACAAGACTATTGCTTAAAACAGGCGGGAAACGAAACTGCAGGCCACCTTTACTCCCGGGTGGGAAGCCCACCCGGGAGTAAAGGTGGGCTGCAGTTTCGTGGCCCGCCAAAAAAAGCCTTTACTCCCGGTGCGTGTTACCAACCGGGAGTAAAGGTATACCTTTACTCCCGGTTGGTAACACGCACCGGGAGTAAAGGCACCTTTACTCCCGGTTGGTAATACGCACCGGGAGTAAAGGGTTTTTACTCCCGGTTGGTGGCTGGCACCGGGAGTAATTCTCCTCTGCTATATAACCTCCAGCGCCTAGCAGATCGATCTGCTCGTCTTCTTCCTCGTCGAACACCGCCGCCCTCTTCTTCGACCTCGCGCCGCGTCCGTTCGCCTTCCGTGACACCGGCGCCGCCGTCTTCTTCCTCGTGCGGCCTCCACCGCGCGCGCCCGTGCCCCTCCTCCGCGCTTGCCCGTGGCCCTCCACCGCGCCCTCCTCCGCGCCCGAGGCCCTCCACCGCGAGTTGCCCCACCGTACCGCGCCGGCCCGAGGCCCTCCAGTACGTACACTGCCGAGCTTCGAGGTGATATATTCGTCGATCTCTTTGTACATTCGTCCGAGCCCTCCACTGCCGAGTTATAGATCACGTCGAAAACTACAACTTTGGTGTAAGCCATGTCAACGGTCGAGGTCGATTGAAAATTCCAAATTTTGAATCACAAAATCTATAGAAACTAAAAATGAATATTTGGAACTCTAAATGATTTTAAATAAAAACATATCTTAAGGCAAGTTTTGAATATTTGGAACTCTAAATGACAAGTATAATTAAGGATCACCAATGAAATTACTTTAGAAATTAATTAGATCGATGTAAATCCATGGCTTGTATAATAAACACGCTATATATTATTTGGAAACAACGCTACGAACCATCCGCTAATGATCCAGCCCATCAACCGCCATATATTCATCACTATATGATATGCCATTATTTCAAGATGCAGTTTCAATAGAAGAATTTTTTCTATCTTCATAGATCAATGTTTGTTAACGAAATTTTATCCAAATATATTCATGTAGGGTCTTTTTTTTTGAAGGATTTGTTGTAGGATATATAATGGTCAAATAGGAACTCAATTTTGATACCCAGTTTATAAACTAAGCGTTTTTTAGTTTATCAAAAATATCACATGTTTCTTCATTTGTGAACTTTGAATATACAAATATAATATATTAATGTTGCTAAAGTAATATGAGCATTACATATTTTTTTCCGGGAAGACTATCTTCAAACTTTATATCATAGCATCAGAGATCGCCTGTAGAAGAAGAAAATAAATTCTTATCATTTCGGAAATAGTAATGGTTATATGAGCAATAAGACACGTATACTTACATTTCATAATGGCTTATACTTATATTATTAACATAGAATTTTCTCATATGATGAATGACTACATGGTTGATCACATGGTACATAGGATCACAACATCACACACCGACACCGCCCCGGCCCGCCTCACGTCGTCGTCGTCGTCAGCACGCCGGCCCGCCTCACGTCATCGTCGTCAGCACACCGGCCACCGCGCCGACACGTATATATACGTCATTTGTATTCATATGCATTTCGTCCATGCGTTTCTATGTATACGGCGGAGCACCGCCGCCCTCGTTCACCCATGTGTACAGACATATATACGGCGGAGTGGAGCACCGCCACTCTTGTCACACCGCCCTTTCTCGTGCCCTAATTCGCCCTAGTACCGACGTAGTTCGTCCTAGTGTGGCGAATTGTGTCCGTGATCGAGGGGCAAGATTTAATAATGCATATTGTTTGTAGATTTTACGCATGTAATAAGCAAAGATTTGACGTACTATATATTGGTTTTGTTTTTTGAAGCTAGATGGCCGACCCGAGAAATATGGATGAGGAGGAGTTGATGATGAATTTGATCAACACTGGCACTCAAGTTGCCGGCGATGATGGTGCTAAAAATAACGTGCAAGAGGATGTAGATGACGGGAGTCAGTACTTAGCTCTTGAACAAAATGAGCAACAACATATTGGCCAAGTATATATTTTTTATTATTAGCTATATATATATATTATCATATGTCTTATGTGTGCTCATGACATTAAAAATAATGTTTATGTTTTGTAGCCCTCTGGATCGACATCAACAACTACAACGAAGAGTAAAAATGTTCGAGGTCCCAAAAAGCCATTGGAGGGTCGCTTCATCATCTCGGAGTTCAATGTGGATACAGGAGAACCGGGGGGCCGAATAAAATGAAATTTGTGCACCACTGTGGTTACCTTGTACGGGACCGGCCCCGATTAGTACCCGTGAATGGAAGAAGAAGACCAATGCTCCTCATATCAGTTTTGTCTCCGATCGTGACAAGGCGTTAATTTGGAATGATGTCTTGGTACATTTCACGCTCCAAACAGATGATTATGATGATATAATAGATGGTGATGAATTGAAGGAGCGAGTTAGGGATTGGGCAATGAAGAAGATGGCCACCCAGTTTCAGACTTGGAAGAAACACCTATACACGACGTATGTCAAGAAGAACATAGCACCAGATTTTACTGTCCCAGGCCCGATCTCAAAGCAGAGGCCCTATTGGGATGAGTTTGTACAGTACAAGACTTTAGAAGAGGGTGTGAGTCGGGTGATAAAGAACCAACGTAATGCCCAACAGAAGACATACCACCATACCTTGGGATCAGGTGGCTACCCGACTGCCATTAAGAAGTGGAACAAAATGGAAGCAGACCTTCTTGCCAAGGGTATCAGACCAGAATCACTCGAGTGGGGAGAACGTGCAAAGAATTGGTTTTTCGCTCATGGGGGAACACTAGACCAGGAGACAGGGAAGTGCGTTTATGGCGCAAGACTGCAAGAAGCAGCAGAAAGATTGTTTTATGCTCAGAGAGCTGCTGCTAGTGGTGCGTTCAGGCCCAACAGAGAGAAGGATGAGCTGACATACGCCATCGGGACTATTGAACATGGTGGCCGAACTAGAGGCAAAGGAAGTGTCTCGTGGGAGCATGGATTCCCTCAGGACAGACCTTCCTACAGAAGTCGCCAGAGAAAGAAGGAAGAAGAGGCACACCAGCTCCAGAGGTTGGAGGAAGCGGTGCGTGAAGCACAGGAGCGGGAAAAAAACCTTGAAGCGAGAATGCAGGAGGAAATCAAAAGGCAAGTGCAAATAGCAGTGAGTGCAAGCAAGCAGGCATCAGAGCCAGGAATCAACATTAGCCAATCTGTTTAGTTGAAAAGCAGCTGCGCTTCCACGGAGATACCAAATCAAGGGGACACAGGACTGCGCTTCCCTGTGGATGACGTCACTGAACCTTGTACAACGTGTGAGCTACACATTCCGAAGGAGAATTCCACAATCAAGGTGGCTATCGGTCTTGTTAATCCTATCGACCGAACCAAGACACCAAGGATTCATGGGAATATAATCCAAGAAGGATATGCCACCATCTCGGTAGATAAAGCTGAAAAAGGTTTTAGTGATTTGCCTCTTGACATTCCTGGAGGTGATGGCGAGAAGACTCTAGGAGAAGCGGAGAAGACATTCATTCTATGGCGCAAGCGCTACATCATCATTCCAGGGATGTCGGCTCCACCTCCTTCTGAACTACCTCACCATAGGTATGTGCGGATGAAAACACTACATCATTAATTTGTATTGGCTTAAATAATTAACAATCTGCTCATAATAATATGTCATTCCTTTTTTTGTAGCAGATCCTCCCCCAACCTAAATCCAATTGTTCAATCGCCAGATCATCATAGTGCTCTGTACGATGACATTGTGTTGGAAGACGAGGCTGCATCCACACCCTCTCCAAGGAGGTCTCCAACGCCACAGCCGCCACCTCCAAGGAGGTCTCCAACGCCGCTGCCAACACCTCCAAGGAGGTCTCCAACGCCGCTGCCAACACCTCCAAGGAGGTCTCCAACGCCTCCCCCGCCCCCGCCTACCAAGAAGCCTAGCAAGAGGCCAGCCCCTCAAACGAAGAATCAGTCCCCGCCTGCAAAGAAAGCCACCGTGAAACCAAGGGCTATTCCCAAAATAATATCTGAAGAGAAGGAAGAAGGAACTGATGCATATAAAAAAGACATGTCTAGATTCTATGACAAACTTAAAATGAATCAAGAAGCAAGGAGAAACCCAGAGAAACCGTACTTCTTCGTAGCTCCGGATATTTTAAGAAAAAAGGTGACTTCTTACCAGCATCAACAGCGGGAATCTCGTAAGCCGTCCAAATCAACGTTATCAGACTATGACCGCACTCTCACCAAGTCAATTGAGGCGGCACAGAAAAAGAAGCGGGCAGGGAAAGGAGTTGCCCAACTCGGACAACAAGCACACCAATCAATCCCCCCGCTAGTTGTTGGTAATGAATATGGTTCGAATTTAGGATTAATGCATCAGGCAAACATACCTCCGGATGTCGATTTGGATCACCTTGGTGAATTTCTTGATGAGACTGGTCTCGACCTTTACCAGATGTTTGGTGATGGAAAAATTGAGAGTGCGGCGGAGGTTGATATTTGGAAGAAAAAATTTGTACTAGGCCAGAGTCTATACAACCCTCAAGCCTTATCTGATCTGGGGACGCAAATGTACCTGCTAAACAAGTGGTACATGCAGGCGTCTACCAGTGGAGACTTCTGCGTTGGTGTCAGAATTAGAGACGAACATTGGTTCCGTGGCGATGATGTTATGTATGTTGACTTTGCAGAATTTCATCAACTATGCCACCTTACCTCTCTGGACAAAGTTATCATTAGCTGCTATTGCCTGTAAGTAATAATTCTTTCGATCTATTATTAAACTCATCATATGTGTGCATATGCATATAAATTATCCTAACAAGTACTATATATATGCAGATTTACAATGACAGAGCTCAGAAAGGAAGGCTGCAATGAAATTGGTTTTGTTGATCCCCATATAGTATTCAAAGACCCAATTACTCCAATGACTAATTGGAAGTCTGAGTCAGAGAGTAACATCATGAACTTCTTAGTGAACCAACGCCACAAGAAGGATATACTCTTTCCCTATAACTTCAAGTGAGTGTTAATCATGTCGATCATAGCCTTAATGGCTCATATGTTGATTCTAGTTAATTAATGAGTGTTATGCGTTATATCCTATAAACACATGCAGCAATCACTGGATATTGATGGACATCGATCTGGTGAAAAGTCACTTGATAATCTATGACTCGATGAGAAAACCACAACAAGACTACCAAGATATGATAGATATTATCCAGAGGTAATTTCGGGATCTCTAGCAACTATATATACACACAAACATGATGATTAACTATATCTGATGATGTGGCAAATTTTTTATTGGGCAGTGTTTGGAAAACCTTTATTGAGAAGCAACACATGGAAAAATGCAAAGCGCCACTGAATGTAATCCCATTGAAAGTAAGTCCCCTGAATCGCATCATCTTTATTAATTAAACATATAGCTTTCACCGGATCACCAGATTGGATGACAAATCTTTTTCTCGTAAAGTGGTGTCTGAGGCAGGAACAGGGGAACAACTACTGTGGTTACTATGTTTGCAAGTTTATCAAGGTGCTCTCCCAAAGAACTCCTACAGAGAGACTCAAAGTACGTTAAAAATACACTATATATTCATTTAATTATTATTATTGATTGTGTTACTATGTCTTTATATATATATATGTACATATATTAATTTATTTTCCTTTAATTCAAACCTGTAGACTCGATGGTTGGAGGAAAAGGTCATACGGCAAGACCAAATCAAAGCAATTCAAGAGTCTATAGCCGGATTTTTTAATGAGCAGGTCATCGATTCCAAGGGCGAGTTCTACTTCGACCCAACACTGCCATTGAAGCCAAGCTAGAGGATGAGAAGAAACTTGTTATATAATGTCACAACAACTATAATGCAATCTTTTGTAATATATGCACATGAAATAATATAATGTAAAATACACATATGCATGCATGCATGTAAATATATATATGATGCATGCATATATATATATATATATATATATATATATATATTTCTATGCTTGAATTGTGTGATTTAATACGTTCATTGTGCTTGAACCGAAACATACTATATGCGCATATAAATGTATAATTAGCAGCGTACAATACGACTTCGAAAACCTATTTTGAAAAGAAAACAAAAAAATGAAAAGAAAAGAAAAAAGAAAAAAACCTTTAGTCCCGGTTCGTATTACCAACCGGGACTAAAGGTGCCGGCCATCGTGGCATGTCAGGAGGCACCTTTAGTCCCGGTTGGTGTTACCCACCGGGACTAAAGGTCCTCCTTTAGTCCCGGTTCCTGACCCGGGACTAAAGGACCCCCCCTTTAGTCCCGGATGCTTGCTCCCGGGTGGGGAACCGGGACTAGAGGGGGTTCCCCACCGGGAGTAAAGCTCGGTTCTCTACCAGTGAGTTTTAATGCAGTGCACCTTTGGGCTCTCAGAAATCTTTCTAAGTCCCTGATTGGCAACAACGAGTTGACATGTTGTGACATTTTTATCTTCCAAATTCATATGGTAACTCAACTGGATTCTTTAATATGAGTTGAAGTACACTTTGTGAAGGAAATAACAAAATAAGTCTGAGCAGATTTGGAGCTCATTTGGTCATTCAAAGGTTCTCTCCAAAATGGCATGTTCACTAAATTCGGTCACACTTTGCTGAAACTCTGAAATCCGAATTTTAGTTTCATCCACCTATTTTTGGAGATTTGTATCTTCCTAACAGAGCTGAACCAGTCCATGATCCTTTAAGCAAAGTTGTAGAGCAAGATGTGCACAACAAACTTTGTTCAATGACTCAATCCTAAATCACCATCTAAGTATGTTAAACAGAGGCTCAAAGATTGAATCTGCTGCTATTTTTAGACTTAGAAATATTCTAAGTCTGGGATTAGTAACCACTTAATTGACATGCCGCGTTCTCATGTTTTTATTAAGAAACTCAAGTTGGGCCAAATATAAAAGTTGGACTGTATGTTTTGGGGAAGAGCATGCAAAAAGATGGCACCAGTTTGACTTCATTTTGACCATCAATTTGGATTTTTGCTCATCGCTATAAATGCACTGACATTATCATGTTTGGGCGCTAATTACTCACTAATATGTTACCCTAATGGCCGACCACCCTAAATATGAGTTGGAGAGCATCAGGAAAGGAACAATTTTTCTTAAGGCCCGAGGCCCAGATCGTACGATAAGCAGCCCAAAATCACGCCCAAGCCGGTCACTTAGTCGCCCGCAACCTGTTCGTTGGAATGGGCACGTGGCCACCATGCTGGGCAACAGCACCCCACCTCCTTGCCGTGTGGCCGTGCCCCTGCTCCTCTATGAGTGGACGCTCGAGCCCTCCCTTGAACTCCCTCACTCGCTCTCGCTCTCCTTGGCTCTTCCCCTCGTACTAGGCGGGTGCACATGGGCACGCCGAGTTCTGCCATGGCTGGCCAAGCGCGAGCTCGTGGCGCCACTGCTATGCTCTCTCTCCATCCCAACCAAGCACGTCATCGCCATCTCTAGCTCAGGCCACCCCTCTTGTGCATCTTTCTTGGCCACCGTGGTCGCCAGAGTGCCCCACCACCGGAGGTGCTGCAGGCATGGCCATCGGCGCACAAGGCCGGGCCACCTCGAGCTGTCTCAGGCTAAGCCGCGAGCATTGGTGGGTGCGCCTAGTGATGGGGATGCTCCCCGCCGCTGCCGGCCCCTGCTGGCCAAGGCCTGTCGACCTCGAGCTCGTCCTCGCCAGCCGTCGGGCCACTTCTGCAGTGGCCGAGCTGCCTCCATCCACCACGGGGTAAGCCACGAGCGCCTGCTAGTGTGTGCGCGCCCCTAGCACTTCGCCGCCACCGCTCGCTGCCGGAGGTCGACTACCTCACCGGAAAATCGAGGCACCATCGACTTCCTCTACTCCAACTCGCATCAGGGACCTCATGCAAGAATTCAAACAAAGGAAAGGGCCTATCTGTAAAATCTGACTCATGTAAATAGTGACTAGAAGGATCGTTTTGCTAGAATATGTTTTCATGAAAGCTCGGGGTCCTCGGTGCAAATTTGTTTTTCTATTATGGCTAAAACTTTGTAAATCATAGAAAAATCGTAAAATAGAAAATGAACATGTTTTGGAATCCTTGTGAGTAGATATACATAGTAGAGTCATAATATGATATGTGTTAGTAGAAAGTGTCTGCTATTTTTATTTATTCTTATAAAGTGCTTTGAAAAATGCTTTTAAGTTGGACAGATACATATCTTGAGTTATAGAAGTCCAAAAATGGTAATTCTAGTTGTGTTAATCTTGTGATGACATGCTCTCGCTAATAAAATATTAAACATGCTAGTTGTGTACTGTTTTTATAATGTTTTGATTTAATCTTTTTAAATAGGCAATTTTAGCTTGTTTTGCTTATTAATCTCATATCTAAAGTTGTGGTGCTCCAATTATTGTGAACTTTTTATGTTAGGCTGCTGATGTCACATGTGTGCTGTGGTCAAAATATGGCTGAGATATTAATTTAACTTGTTTAATGCTTATTAAATGGTTTATAAATAATATAGGTATGTAAAAATGTAAAATGTGGTTCCACAACCTTTGTATGATGTTGTTATGTCATGTTGATACATAATATGGCTATATGTTTACAGAAAATATTGAGTTTTAGATTTATCTTGCTCTTACATGTTTTCTTGCAATAGCAATTTGTCTTTTTCATAGTGATTAAATTATAAAACCTGTGCATGTAATATTTCTACAGTAGCCATGTTTCGATATCACCTATCACCCGTAAAAATTCCAGCTCTCAACTCTATGTTTAAGATATTACCTAAAAATAATATATATATGTTGCATTATATAAGTAGAGGATGAAAAATTGTTAATAGATGCATGTGTTTATGCCATGTAATACTTCTAATAAATGGTGCTAAGTAATGTGATCGCTTGGTCATGATTAGGAGTTGCATGGAGCTGCATATATAGCAACAAAATGTTAGTTGTTAACAACATAAATGATAAATGATATAGTTGTATCTCTGCTGTTATGGCTGGATGTATAGTTTTATTTTGGTGATATTTGCGTGATGCAAATGATGTTTTCTATAGATATATTGAATACAAAAGTTGTAGATAATTTCCTTGTCCTTATTGTCCTAAAATTTCATGATTTTAGGCCCGCCGGTTTAGGAGTTATTGATTTTACAAGTTTGCTGTCATGTGCCCTGAACATATCTGAATGATTGTATTATTTGGCTTATTTAAACATGGAATCATGTATTGGTGATTATAGTAGAGTTGTAGTGCTATTCCTAAGCTTTCTAAAATGTCTAAGATCACTATTTTTGGTGGTCTAGAACTCCAGTTATGCATTTCTGAATTTACTATCAGCTTTCTGCCCTTAATTGTATAAGCTCTGCTTCACGATGTATTTTGACCTTGTTAGTTGTTGAATCAGCTTTTGGTGTTAATAACAAAGTTGTAGACAATTTCCTAAACTTTCCATAAAGTCTAAGATCACCTTTGTTTGATGCCTATAACTCCAGTTATGGTTGAAATTAGTGGCTTTTATACTGTTGTCAAGATTATGTGCTTGTACTAAGTTGATTGCATTAGCTTACTCTTGTTTGGCTAAACATGTTTAGTTAATTCTTGATTGATGAATGCTTGGAATAGCTAAACTTCAGTTAACTAGGTGCCATGATTGATGTGCTTGCTATCCTTTTATAATAGATTGTGTGATGTTTAGTTAAACAACTCTAAGTGCTTTTATATGATGCATCACATTCATGCACTTGCATTGTTGCATCTCATCTAGGTAAGCTAGATGCACAACACGTGGACGTGAAGCACGTGATAATGGAATCGAACCAGAAGACGGTGTTGGTGGACCTATCCCGAAGATGGAAGGACCCCTGGAGTGCATGCCTAGAGTGGAAGATGTTCCCCAAGACGGTGCAAGCTAACTGAACTGACTTTGTGTTGGATCCCAGGCAAGCTCTGGAGCATTCTAAACCTCCTATGTTTTACAAATATCAATTTGAGTCCTTTTATGTTTGATGCATTAGGTTATAGGAGTTGATTGGAAACTCTTGATGCATATAATTTCCTTGTCCAGACATATACCTTGAACTCTATGTAGGTCTAGGATAAAATATATGCTTAGCCATGCTTAGACCGGAGAAGTCGGGTGATTTCCTATCAACTGCGAGATATAGGTGGATACTAGAGCACGGTTGGCTATATTTGCTCTCGTGGAAAAATAACCATGGGATGTAATCTAAGTGGAGACCGGGAGGGATTTCAAATGCAATGGTGTTGGGTTGGCTATGTTGATCCCAACTGTGTCGATTAAGGACCGTGCCATTGCTGGCACTTCTATCGAGATTGAACGCATGCCTCTCACTTAGCTGGTCAGATAACTCTTTCTGATCGCAAAGCTGAGTAGCTCAACTTAAAGCGGGCCTCATTCTGTTATAGTGCGCACTATGGATGGTAGTAAGGATGTGCGGGGAGCCAGACGTGAGCCCAATGGCAGGCTGGGCCTAAACGTCCTAGCAGCTGGTTGACCCTGGTTGTGTGGCGCCGATCGAACCCGTGAATTGGACCTGAGTTGTACCAAAGGTGACCTAAGACTACCTTGGCGTAGGTATGTCTTGGTTTGTGTTAGAAATAAATTCCTAGCTGGTTGAAATCGATTCAAATCGCCGTCTCTCCCAGATAGTGAGAAACTTGACTCGCTCCAGCATCGTAGTAATTGGATTATGGAATACTATGGTTCTGATGAATATGAAAATCATACACCGGCTATGGTTACTATTGTTATGCTACTAAATGATATACCACATATTTGGCACAGGTTAGTGCTAATCTAGAGATGGATAGCTATAATTAACTTGATGACCGAATTATAAAATGTATAGCTAAATTAGTGGCTTTTTATGCAAAATGTTGTCAAGCTAGCTCCACTTATAAAGCCTTGCATAATCCTTGGTGTCACTTTATTTTTGGTTTATGATGGGTAAGTCTACCTGAGTACATTCGAGTACTCAGGGTTTATCCCACCATGTTGCAGGTGAAGTTCTCGGCCTGCTGAAAATGGTGGCTAACCGCCGGTGGGCTCGGCGACTCTATATATTGTTGTTATCTATATGCTTTTGTCTGAGGATGTCACATATGCTAGCAATGTATTTGGAACTTATATTATTGTAATGAGTTGAAAGTTATGTTGTTTTCACTAATCAGTTTTGAAACCCAAACTTGTATTATTATTTGTGAACTCATTGTAAACATTATTTCTGCTACAACTCTATGTATATGATATGTATTTGCTTAATCGTGTGATCTTGGTTGTCATGTGGAATTACCGAGGTCCTTCGTGACACTCGGCGGACTACCGGGTTTATATAAGTGAAAGTATGTTCGCGTCAACGTGTTAAACGGAGACAACTGTACTTGATCTTGTATAAATTGGATAGTTCTGTCACACGCGCCGACAGGGAAATTTTAGTTTCCAGTAGTGATATATGCCCATGAGTTGCACCGGGGTCATAATTTTTTGAATTGAACCTTTTAGGCCAGTGTTAGTGAAAGTTTCATGTGAGTTTCATTTTCATTAAATGGGTTGCCACATAGGCATTTTTTATGACATGACAGTGTGTATTTAAGAAGAGAGAGAAGAAATAAGTTTGATGAAACTCTCTTGGCACGATTACCAACAATCTATGAGTCATGAAATTAAATGCATATGAAACTCTGGAATGAAACATTGTATTGAGAGTGGGTGTTTCATGAGTTTCATTGTCTTGGTAACAACGCCATGAAACTATCCACTAAGGCTGGCCTTAGTGATCGGACACAGATACCTAGATCTGGTCTTCGTATCATGTGAGCGCTGAGTGGAGTATCATGCGTATCGGACACGAACGGGTGAGCAGGGAACAAAATTTGGTATCATAGGGTATATGATGACTTTAGAGTCTTTTTAGGTGTAGAGATTATTAACTAAATTATTAATTAAATCATTATTTAAATCAATTAAACTAATTAAATTGAAATATCAGTTAGAATTGTCAAGCACTTGGGGCTTTGAGCTCAGGACGACCGTAGGGACATCATCACATGCTAACCAAGAGACCTGTTAAGGATCTATTGTTAGCACCACCGATACTTTTGTAGAAATGCACATTTTATTATGGATAATCTGTCAGTTGTATTCCAGCCTATGTATACTAAGATTTAGCCTAACTTCCACCTGATGTCTTTGACGACTTGCATCAGTGATGGTCATTCATCCTGTTGAAAAAAACCTAGAGTCGAGTACTACGATGCTAGATATCTTACAAATATGTATCACCACTTAAATAACAATGTCAATCCGAGTATAAGGGGAAAATACCGCCAAGTTAGCGCTACCTGCTACAAACAACACTGCAAGAATAAATATAGTCCTATAAGACTCAATATTTTGGAAACTATATACTGCATAAATGAGCATTATATATCCTATAGTAAGAACACAATTCTATGGTCTAAGTGCAACTTCCAAAGAATACACTAGCCCATCTTTCAAGATGCTAAAATATATAAAATTCATTTCAACAAGCATTTGGAACTTGAAACAGCATGACATTTAGGTAGTGTGCTTCT
Organism: Miscanthus floridulus; assembly: GCF_019320115.1. Lineage (NCBI taxonomy): Eukaryota > Viridiplantae > Streptophyta > Magnoliopsida > Poales > Poaceae > Miscanthus > Miscanthus floridulus. The sequence continues at coordinate 46,514,963 of NC_089589.1, forward strand.
TTTGCTACATCAAAAGAGATGGACTCAATCCAACTAAGTGCTTGGGTGTATAAGAATTCACTATGACAGTTTCCTTGCATAACATAAATGTAGTTGGATAACAAGCCATTAGAATTAGGGGCAACTAGCTTCAAAGATGTTCGCTGATACCGTTACATTGGCATACCTTCATGGATGTTTTAACCCTCGGCTTTTCTCAGGAAATCCTCCCTCGTTACTACCTCATGTGCATAAAGAATGTGCCTGCTTACAGTAAAAATGGCTTGTTGCACCATTCAAAAAATGGTTTGTTGCATTTGATACAAAAGGGTTGAGATTTTCAGCATTACCGACTTGAATCCAGTAGTATTCTTGAATATTAAGAAGCATAATTCTGAATTGCAAATTGGACTAAACCTATGCTCAATCAAACCCTTGAGACCCAGATGAGGGCTAGTCTTGCACAAATAAACCTAACATGTACAGCAGAATATCAGGAAATGTGGGAGCTGCTGCTCTCTCGCACTACAAGACTTTATCTTATGTAACCATATGCCTTTCTAGCTGTTTTTACACAATATCGATGTTTTATCTGTGGCCTTGTCGGTCTCAAGGTTAGGCAGATATGATGCTACAGACTAGTGGCCTTGTTTGATAGTATGAGCATCGATAACTTATAGGAAAAATGTAACCTTGACTTGAATTACAATTATTTTGTAGTATGGAAATAGAAGGTCGAACTATACTACACAACAATTGACATTTTCATCTATCTCCACCACAAGCTATTGAATGGACCATATGAACCCAAATATATTATTATGTAATTTTTTCAATCTTATTAAAGGTACACATAGTTCAATTTGGAATTTGTTTCAATTGATACACAGAAATTCATTTAAACTATAAAAAACACTGAATTATTTACAAAATTTCCAAAATCTCATATTTCCTTAACTTGTGGTAAATGTAGTTTTGTCAAATTTTGATCTAAGGTGTCCAAACTTCAATTTCCTTGGTCAATATATTTCTTGTGTCCGTATTTCGATTAACTTCCCTCTGTGTTATCTCCATAACCGACAAGAAAATGCATAAACTCACAGAACAATGCACATTTCCCTGTGTCTTATTAGTAAAGCGAAATTATCGTGTCGGTTACGCGTACTCACAGGTCAATTGTAATTATCCTGTTGGTTATTTAGTTTTCCTGTGTGTTTTCTGGAAACCGCCGAGAAAATTATATTATCCTGTCGGTTATGTATATTTCTTGTGTGTTTTCCGAGAATCCTTAGGGAAACTTGGGTTTCCAGTAGTTTGTCCACTCCATAAACACTGATTTTGCCACAACCGCAAGATTGACTATGTGAACGGGTGAAGCGGGCATCTTAAACATTTAACCTCTTATTTCATTGGATGCGTACACAGCCCTTAAGGGAGAGCGCATGGGTCATATGTACTTAGGGACTACACCTTTGACTGCATATCCTTCCACCAACACTTACTTTGTACTGACAAATATAAACCTTTCCTTATGTGAAACTTATAATGGAGACACCTCATCTTTAATATGGAGGGTTCAAGTTGTGTAAAATCAAGATCTAAGATGTGTCACATTTATTTATTCATTGGTAGAAGATATAAAATCATACTGGCAAGATAGTTCAACATTAATATATATGATGACACTTATATATCTGTTGTGGGTACATATATCTTCATTAATATGTGCCACTGCAAGTATACATGTTTATCTCTATAACGGATACATATATGAATATTAAGATGTGCCACTGCTTGTATCCATATATATCTCTATTGTGGATACAAATTATATATTAAGATGTACAGCTGCATGTATACATATATCCCCATTGTAGATAGATATATCAACCTTAAGATGTGCCACTGCATGTATATAAACCGGACCGAACAAGGCAATATGCATACCAGAACCCAAGTTCAACAAGTATACCTCCAATACTGATCTTCCCACTTGCCACTCGTACTCAGCAAGACAATGAAGACCGAGTGTGCTGCTGTGTGCATTGTCCTGATGATTATGTCTCCATCCCTCTTATCCTGCGCTGATGGTTGGCGTATGTATATAACTTGTTTTGTACTTAAAATAATTCCACTCGTGCATGGTTTATAAAGTAAAGTTGTGGATGCATGCAGTAATGGCGAATATCCCTCTACCTGGATGCACTGAAGCGCGTTGCCAAACAAAATGCTTGGAGTATGCCAATACGTCTCATCTAGTGGTAAAGAACTCCCATTGTGGGAAGCCAACTATTTGCCTGTGTGAGTGTTCTGCCAAGCAGCATCTGCCGCTTACCACCGAAGTCATGGGATTAGCTGATGCAGAGCACGATAATGGAACTTTTGTTTGAATTTAATATATAGGATTTAAATTGTCACCAATGATGGATAGCGTGGTTACATGGAGGCAGACAATACCACATGTCTAGCTCTTGCATGTACTTTATCCATGACCTGTTTCAATCCAATTACAATAAAATGATTGTGCATCTTTCCTATACTTTTCTTCCATCCGATTATAATAAAATGTTTTGGTTACGACTAAATTATTTCAGACCATGCTGAGTTTGGTACTTTCAAAATTGGCCAGTGATTGCTTGCGTTTGGTCGAATTATGCAAAACCTGACCAAGAACTCCTTTGCACGAGATCACCCAAGAATCAATCGGACTATTGTGCACCTTCTTGCCTGATACCAACGACTTTGGGGCAGTGTGTTCGCCCTAACAAAACGCTAATGGTCATAGCTCAACCGGATCAGAACAGGACTGGGGAGAAAACTTTCGGCGTAGGCCTAGGCCCCCTACTCCCATGGTTGACAGGTGACTGCCAAGTGTCGGTAACAGCCTCATTTTGGAATGTCAGCCATTAGTAGTAGCATGTGGGGATAAACAGTTGGGGATGAGCGAGGTCAAACAAGTCGAGTTTTTATGTGTTGGACGGTTCCCACTGTTGGGCTAGCTAGGTGTTCTGCATGTTCAAATGCTACTGGTATGTTGGCTTGAGCCAAAGTGAACCGGATTTTTTTTTCATGTAAAAAGTCCCCTATCTCCCCGAATTATTGCGGTGGTAAGATTTTCCTCCTTGAACTTTAAAACCAGACATCTTCACCCCTGAACTCTCGAAACCTTTCAAATTACCTCTTTGCTTGGTTTGGAGTGGTTTTGAATGCGGTTTTATCTTTTTTTAGCTAAAAATAATTCTACAAATAAGCGATTTATTTAAAAACATAGAAAATGTCTCTAAACTTACATTTTTTTAAAAAAAATCCATAAATACATTTGGGACAAATCTGAATAAAATATTCAGAGATCATAAAAACATCTTTATAAACTTCAAAAAGCAAAGTTTTAGCTCTACAAAAATTGGAAAATATCTAGAAAATTCTCAAAAATACTAATTAATCTATAAACAAATTTTAAAAACTTTGCTCCGTAAAAATATGAGATGCAACCAGCATCAATGCAAAATACATTAATGTTGAATGATTTCATGCTATGCATTCATGCTTGTTGCATATCATGTTTGTTGTTGAGAAAAGTTTTTCAAAACATCTTTACATATAAACTAGAATGTTGTACGAATTTTTTATATTTTTATGGATGATTTTCTGTTTTCTCTGGAGCTAAATCTAATGTTAAGTTTGTAGAGTTACCTTTTGAGCTCTAAATATTTTATAGTATTGTGGTATCCCAATGTATCTTAAGAATTAGTTGGAAATTTTAAAAGCTTTGAAATATTTTCTGTTTTTTAAAACCTTGTGATGAGAGTCAAACATAGGGGTATGTCAAGTGTTGATGGGATCATCGGTCAGGGGTTCGGGGGCTAAGCCCATCGGGTACGCTCACAATAATTCGAATCCCCGACACGCTCCTTGCCTCTGCTCAGCGCTCAGGCGCTCGCTAAGGCCCCAGGCTCCTGATCGACGGCAGACCGAGCTTGATCCCCGAGCTTGCCCTCGGCCCTAGCAAGCACCCGAGCAATGATCCAATGCCCTGGGCATCACCACTCAGCCGACCGAGTGTCCATGGCTCAGGAGCTTCTCAGCGTCGCCACAACCGATGGGTGCACGGTGCTATTGCCCACTCCTCCGACAAAGTCACGCGAGACACAAGAAGACAGGCCTCGACACTGGCACCAGGGGCAGGGGGCTCCCGAGCCCGCTCGTAAGCGCCGTAGGCCAAGCGCCTTCGCCTCCATGGAAGCCTCAAGAAGGATCACTCGGTGGAGACCGGTCTGAGCTAATTGCCCCAAACCGTCAATGCGTCAGGGCCAAAAGAGCCAGTGGCGCCCAAGGCCGCCCCGACTCGACGATAATAATGCCGGAGTCCATCCACGCCGTATTAGCACCCTCCTAGACTCTAGCGCATGTAGACCATAGACTCAGAACCCGCAAATCACCTTGTACTCGACCTTCCACGGTCTCTGAGGGGGAGGTCAGACCATATAGAGAGGGAGAGGACGAGACCAAATAGGTCAAGGGGCAACAGAACAGAGCAACTCTTCCGAGCTCAACCTAGAGGCAGAGTAAGTAGAGAGGAACGACTGAGCGTTCCTTCCCATGGCAATCCTATGAGAGAGAAAAGTGTTCTCCCTTGTAGGGGAAACCAACCTCACCACCGACAAGCCTAGGATAGCACAAAGGAATCCCCTATCAAATCTCTTTCTTCTTTGTTGTAACCCCTTGATTTGGGTGCTCTTGAAGACAAAGAACAACCACAGCTGGATGTAGGGCTCCGACAGTCTGAACTAGGATACATCACCATGTCTTTTCTTGTGTTCTTGAGTCCACCGAGCCACTGGAGACCCATTCTAATTGGCACCCAACAAACAACAATGCGTGACAACTCGCGCGCCAGGTAGGGGAGTTCATCAAATGTGAGCAAGGCTCTATTGTGGCCAAAGCTACCTGCCTCGTCGTCGGAGCATGTGGCGCTACCCCAGAAGATGACATCCACTTCCCTAGCAAGTTATTCGTCACAGCCGACGTCTTCACCCCTGTCTAGGTCCTCAACTTTGGGAGCCTAGCCTTCGCCACTGACTGCTACAGCAAGCTTCACTCGCTCAAGGAGGCTGAGCCAACAGACAACGAGAACCCAGTGCCGTGCATTCCATCAAGCCCCACGAGGCATGTTTTTAGACCTTTTCCCACTGGATCCCGGTAAGATCTACCAGGATCTCTGCGGAGGGAGGGCCCTACCCCCATGGTGAAGGGCAGATGTGTTTATTGATATTCCGGGGGACGAGACCCCTTAACCTCGGCACCAACCGTGGCCCATCCTATGGGAGGTGAACATGGTAGGGGTAGCACCTTCTTGGCACCTGCGCTAGTCGGAGATGTCTGCTACCTTCAACCTCCATGACTACTCGGCCATGTGCTGAGCACTGGCCGCTTCCCACTCGTCATCAATCCCATCATTGGCCGCGCTCACCTCATGAAGGTGCTCTAGAAGGGGCAGCGGCCTCAACATCCTGTATGCCAGCACCTTGGACCATATGAGAATCCCGAGGGGAAGCCTCTGCCCAACAAGGACCGCCTTTTTTGGGATCATCCCGGGGATGCAGGACACCCCCTCAGAGGCATCAATCTTTCGGTCATATTCGGGGACCCCTCCAACTTCTGAAAGGATGTCCTCACCTTCGTGGTGGTGGATTTCCTAGGTCCCTACCATGCCTTACTACGCCGACTGTGCTACACGAAGTTCATGGATGTCCCCACTATGGTTACCTGAAGCTCAAGATGCCCGCCCCGTGGGGGGGGGGGTCATCACCGTGGCCTCCCTTGACTCCAGGACGTACCTCTGCGAGCAAGAAGGCGTAGCCCTCATGGCCGTGGCGATGGTCGCGCTAAATTTGCCTAGATCAGGCACCAGTTACTAGAGGAGGCCCTCGACAGCATGAAGGGGAGCCCCGACGACCAACTTCCACCTAGGTAACGACACCTAGATGATTTAGATCGACCCTCACAACATCAACAGGCTTATCCGCATAGGTGTCAGCATGTCTCCTGAGATGGAGGCAACCCTCATGTTGTTCCTGCGTGAGAACGCAGATGTTTTCACGTGGAAGTCCTCCAACATGCCGCACATCCCCCAAAAGGTTGCCGAGCACTGCCTCAACATCAAATTAGATGCAAAGCCTGTTCAGTGGTGCCTCCGCCACTTCGATGAGGAGAGACGGAAGGCGATCAGTGATGAACTCACCAGGGTCCTGGCCGCGGGCTTCATCAAGGTTGTCAAGCTACCTGACTGGCTTGCCAACCCTATTCTGGTCAATAAGAAGAATGGGAAGTGGAGGATGTGTGTCGACTACACAAGCCTCAACTAGGCCTGTCCAAAAAATCCTTTCTCCCTTCCTCGGTTCGATCAAGTGGTTGATTCCACGGTGGATTGCGAGGTCCTCTGCTTTCTAGACATGTACTTTGTGTACCACCACATAGTGATGAGGCCCACCGACCATCAAACCACCTCCTTCATCACCCTCTTTGGTGCTTTTCTGCTATGTTTCAATGCCTTTCGTCTTACAAGACGCTGGGGTGACTTTCCATCGCTGCATGCAGCATTGTTTCCACAAGCAAATCAGCTGGAATTTTGAAGTATACATCGATGACATCGTCATGAAGACCCGAAGAGCCGCACAGTTGATCGCAGACCCAAAGGAAACCTTCTCCAACTTCTAGGCCAATCACATCAAGCTGAACCCCAAGAAGTGCGTTTTTCGGGTCCCCTCCGGGAATCTGCTTGGTTTCATCATTTCCGAGCATGGCATCGAAGCCACACCCCGAAAAGATGTCTACCATCATCAACATGGAGCGCAAGGAAGCGGGCCACACCCTCAAGGTGCAGAGGCTAGTGTACTTTATCAATGAAGTCCTCTCCCACTCTAAGGCCTGCTACCCTCAGGTCCAGAAACTCCTCTATGTTGTGCTCATCACCAAACACAAGCTCCGGCACTACCTCGACGGCCACCATATCGTGGTGGTGTCCTCTAGTGGCCTTGGTGACATCATCGACAACCGCGAGTTCTCTGGCCACATTGCCAAATGGGGTCTCAAGCTCATGGGCCTCAACATCACCTACGTCCCCCGCACCACCGTCAAGTGCCAGGTTCTGGTATACATATATATAATATATTGTGGATACACATTTATCTCAATTAAGATGTGCCACTACTTGTATACACATATATCTCTATTGTAGATAGATATATCAACCTTAAGATGTGCCACTGCATGTATATAAACCTGACCGAACAAGGCAATATGCATACCAGAACACAAGTTCAACAAATATACCACCAATGCCGATCATCCCCACTTTCCAGTAGTACTCAGCAGGACAATGCAGACCGAGTGTGCTGCTCTTTGCATTGTCCTGGTGATTATGTCTTTAATCCTCTCATCCTGCTATCCTCATAAGTATATAACTTCTTTTCTACATACAATAACTAGATGAATTCCCCGCGCGTTGCTGCGGGAATTTGTAAAGAGTGATTTTGCAATAGTTAGGAACGAAAGAAGCAAGCAACTCTATTGCATTGTTAGAACATTTAGGTTTGTGATGTTGAGACGGTAATGTTTCTAAAATTTATGTGAACACACACTCAAGCTATCTGACATTACATGTCTATCTACGCAGGTTCCGTCTTCTCTTGGTTCACCTACTTCTTCTAAATTGTTACTGACTAATAACAACAAACAACATTATATATGCAGAGGTGTGAAATATATAAAAAATGATGCTAGCTACTCATGTGTTCTTCTAAATATTAAATAACACAAATACTAAAAAAAGAATTACCAGAACTATCATATTGAAGGTTGAAAACATCAATGGAAGAGGTGGTACATGTGTTTAAAACAACTTTGGGCTTTATAGTGAAATGAGCAGTCATGACAACAACCTTTAGATGGTCCTCAAAGAACATGGTACAGTTCTAATCACGCTTGCAGCCAACTAAAAGAATATGTTCAAATGAAATACTGAGAAAATAATCATGAAAGTCTGAAATTCATTAGTGCGTATACAAACTTGCACAGATGCTACCGGTGTCACCGTGTGAAAAAGGAAGCAAATATCAAATGGAGAATGTTGGTCGTGTATGACCAATTTGAAAAAAAAAAATCAGCAGTGCATCTTCTTCATTCACTAATTAACATATGTGTGAGATCATGTGTGATGAAACATTGGTTTATATTGAAATTGGCATTGCAAAGTGATTAGCATAATTGACATAGGGTGATGATACACTCGTGGTAGTGTGGATGGTTTTGGTTTGGATGTAACACACTGGTGTGAGTGGTGTTGCATGGACTGATCTTGAGTCAAGTCATGGACTTGTGCTCGTACGCAGTTGCGTGTTTGTTCATGTGTAGGTGTTGCTTGAGGCGGAACGTGGTCGGTGACGGACTGGAACTAAGTTCAGGGAGGAACTGAGGTCCTATTGGTCAAGGATGTCACGTGAGACGTTCGGGCTAGAGAACGGTGCACGTGAGGACTTGTCGATGCGCAACCATGTGTCTCGGCATCGACGGATATGTGTTGGTCTAGCCGTGATTACCAGCGTTTTGGACGGGACTCGGCGGTGTAGCCGCCGGATGTACAGCATGTCATCGCTCGTGGTGTGCGGGCCGTCTAGACGTGCGGAGGAGACACAAGCCAAGGCAGGCTCGGTGACGTGAGCTATGCGAGTTCATAGCTGTGTTGGAACTGCGTACGGAGGCGCAGCAGGTGGTGTGCACCATGGCATGCGCGCGTTGGACGTGGATGCATGTGGATGCTGGTTTGGTGTAAGTCCAGTTGGACTTGGTTTGGCTTTGCATGCAAGTATGCACGAGATATGTGCTGGTGGCCTTCCATTTTTGACCAGGATTTGGTCAGGTGGGATAGGAAAGGAACGGCTGCAGAGGTGCAGCGCAGGAATAGAAAAGATGTGGGCCCGGCTGCAGGAGTTGGAGCCGGCCAATAAAAGAAGACCGACACGTTGAGGTCGGGTGCGCGAGAGACGGCAAAACGACGGGCGAGAAGGCTGCGCCTTTTCTGTCTTTCCTAGACTCATCTAGGGTTTTGGGATCTCGTGGAGATTTTGTATGGATGCTTGTGTAAGCATCTCTTGAACACATCTTTGATGGAATAAAGATCAAGTTGAGTAAGTTGATGTGTTGGTAATCTCGTTCTCCTCTCCGCTCATTGCTTTGCTCGTACGTTCATGTTTACGGTTTTGGATCTAGAT